>NW_023425595.1:20025006-20625006 GCF_014108245.1 Pipistrellus kuhlii
CTTTCAGACCAGTCCTTTGCTTCAGACAGACATTTGTTCACCTTCCATACAATGGAAGTGGCTTCTCAGTAAAGGAGACATTTTTTCCTTTCTAATACTTACAACCCAGCTTTTTTTTTTTTCTTTTTAAAAAATATATATATTTTATTGATTTTTCACAGAAAGGAAGGGAGTGGAGAGAGAGTCAGAAGTCAGAAACATCAATGAGAGAGAAACATTGACCAGCTGCCTCCTGCACAACCCCACTGGGGATGTCCCAGCAACCAATGTACATGCCCTTGACTGGAATCGAACCTGGGACCTTTCAGTCCCCAGACTGACGCTCTATCTACTGAGCCAAACTGGTTTCAGCACAACCCAGCTCTTGAAGATGTCCCAAGTAGACACATTTGGTTATATTTCCTCATTCAAATAATGGAATGGGAATGAATGTGACCTCAAAGGACTGTTTTAAGGTCATTGAAGCAAAGGGCATGAGAATGCTTGGGAAGGAAATCATGAAACTTTTAATTATTGTTCTTTTAATTCAGTAATCTTTGCTGAAATTTTGTTCCCCTGTTCCAGAAAGATTGAGAGATCCTTTTAGCCAGAAAGAGGAAAATGAGTCTCAGAGTAGGGCAGCCTTCTCTTCCTTCCCTGTCCCTCCAGCATTTCCACTGAAACATCATCGATAGAAGAGTTTTGAAATATCAAGCACCAGCAACACTTCCTCAATGAAACCACATGGGATTTGATGAGCATGCTAAGTGTGGATCTTCAAAAATCAGCAGGATTGGAGGTTAGAGAGGTGGTTGCCCCACTGAGCACATTCTTTCTCTTAACAAGAATAAATGCATTTGTACACATTTCTAGTTGTCTCCCCCCTGTTTTAGGATTAGTGCAAAGTTCCCTAATGAGGCAAATTACCAGGAAAAACTGTTCAAAAGAAATCCTGCCCCACTTCTAAACCACCACCAGAAAGAATCAATTACTCTGAAACATCTTTCCAGTTTCAGAAAGCAGGACTGCTTTTCAGTAATCACTCATTCAGCAACCATTTATTGAACATTTGCTCTGTGCCTCGTCCCATTCAATCTGTGGGGCTATACCAGGTGTACCGGTTAATAATGCGGATTTTGTAATCAAAGAAAACACAATAATTTCAAGAGAAACATCAAAAGTGCTTTATTCAAAGTAATGTCCATCACTAGCTACACATTTCCCCATCTTCCAGGTAATTTGTGGATACCGTCCCAATAGGATCTTTCTTGTTTTGAGGCAAAGCATTCAGAGACCCAATTTTCCACTTCTTCAAATGTTGTGAAGTGCTGCTCAGAAAGTCCATGTGCCTTCTATTGGAACAAGTGGCAATCTGAAGGAGCAAGAAGCAAAATTACATTGCCGTGTCTTCTGGCCCATTCTGGTCATTTCATGATCAAAGCGTGGTGCAAATGGATTATTTGTTGTCAGTAGCAATCAATATTAATGATTTCACCTGGTTTTAGAAGCTCTTAATACACCACACCTCCCTGATCCTACCAAACGCAGAGCATGTCTTCTTTCCAAAGCGATTTGGCCTTGCAATTGATGGATCAACCCAAGATTTTGTGCATTTGGAATTCTCAAAATAAATCCACTTTTCATCACTAGTCACAATTGGATGTATAATAGAAAAGACTTTCTTTCATGCCGTTAAAGCAACATTTTACTAATGACTTTTTAGTTTTCCATTTGTCTTTCGTTCAGTTGATGTGGCACCCATTTTCCTTCATTTAAAATCTTTCCCATTGCTTGTAAACAATCAGAAATTGTTTGCTAAGCGCCGAAACCGGTTTGGCTCAGCGGTAGAGCGTCGGTCTGTGGACTGAAAGGTCCCAGGTTCGATTCCGGCCAAGGGCATGTACGTTGGTTGCGGGCACATCCCCTGTAGGGGTGTGCAAGAGGCAGCTTGTCGACGTTTCTCTCTCATCGACGTTTCTAGCTCTCTATCTCTCTCTCTTCCTCTCTGTAAAAAATCAATAAAATATATTAAAAAAAAAAAAAGAAATTGTTTGCTAAGCAATGTTTAATCTTTCTGCAAGTCGTTTTTGAGTTTGACATGCATCCAGTAATGCTTGTAATTGTTCGTCTTCAAACTTTTTTGGTTGACCTGGATGTTCTTTGTCTTTCACATCAAAATCATCACTTTTAAAGTATTTAAACCAGCGTTCACAAGTATCTTGAGATGGAGCATGTTCACCATAGCTTCCCGAAGTATATGATAACTTTCAGCAGCACTTTTCTTCAAAATAATGAATTAAAACTTACCACAAATGTTCTTTTTTTTTTTTTGGCATGAAATTTTGATTTAAAAAAATATATATATTTTATTAATTTTTACACAGAGAGGAATTGAGAGGGATAGAGAGTTAGAAATGTCGATGAGAGAGAAACATCCACCAGCTGCCTCTTGCACATCCCCCACTGGGGATATGCCTGCAACCAAGGTACGTCCTTGACCGGAATCGAACCCGGGACCTTTCAGTCTGCAGGCCAATGCTCTATCCACTGAGCCAAACCGGTTTCGACAAAACTTTGATATTTTTAAGCATAAAAATATCTATGATGTTAACACTTTCAGGAAATTTGACATATGAATTTTTTTTTGTGTTTTTTTTTAATATCACAAATATATATATATATATATATATATATATATATATATATTCAATATATATAATATATTTTATTGATTTTTTACAGAGAGGAAGGGAGAGAGATAGGGAGCTAGAAACGTCGATGAGAAACATCAACCAGCTGCCTCCTGCACACCCCCTACCAGGGATCTGCCCGCAACCAATGTACATGCCCTTCACTGGAATCGAACCTGGGATCTTTCAGTCTGCAGACTGACACTCTACCACTGAGCCAAACCGGTTCTGGCATGACGTATGAAGTTTTGAAGCTTGCTGTCAATACAACAAAATAGCATACCTATCAAATCGCATAACTGTGTTTCCCTGAAAATAAGACATCCTCCAAAAATAAGACCTACTTACAGGTTTCCTTCTGAGTAAAATATAAGGCATCCCCCCGAAAATAAGGCCCCTGTCGGCTAAACATGAGAGATTTGGTCCACTGATTTTGAAAGAAATGGACTCACAAGAAATTCACCAGGAAATTCAGGAATTGGATTGTTATGATGATGTTCCAGAAGATGATGACATGATTGTCACTGAATAAATGAGTAAATTCTTGATACTGTAGGATTCACAGTTTGTCTGGTTTGTGTTGACAACTACCATACTACTGTACCGTATACAGGTAATAAATTTCCTTTATTTTCATTTAACAATAAATGTGTACTATATTCTTCATGGAAAAATAAGACATCCCCTGAAAATAAGAGCTAGCGCATCTTTGGGAGCAAAAATTAATATAAGACACTGTCTTATTTTCGGAGAAACAGGGTATCACACTGTCCTTCTCACTTCTCATTGAAGACCTTTCCAGATGGCCCAGTGTATTTGACCACATATGTGTAACTCCATCTATTGAAAAAAAATTCGCTTTATTAACTACCATGTTTCCCCGAAAATAAGACATCCTCTGAAAATAAGACCTAGCGCAACTTTGGGAGAGAAAATTAATATAAGACACTGTCTTATTTTCGGGGAAACAGGGTAGTACATCTGGTAGAAATGAGTCAGGAACAAATCTCCAATGCCAAGGACTGTCAAGGTAGGACAATGAGCCTATAGACAAAGAACTCTAAGACATAATTTAAAAAATACCACTATGGCACAAAAGAGGTGCATGTAAAATAACATGGAAGGTCAGAAGACACGGATATTATATAGTTCAATTTTAAGGAGTAGGAAGGAAAGAAGAGAGGATCAGGAAAATTATCTTGAATTGTGTCTTAAAAGATAAAGTAGATTTGTCCTTGAGGAGATTGTCTGGGGAGAAAACAAGTTTTTGGTGGAGAAGCATTCAAAACTCGGAAGTGTGAGATCAAGTGGCAAGTTCAAGAACCAGAGACTTAGTACATGTCCATCCAATGTTCAAACAGGAGTGAACTCTAATAGACAGGGACCTTCCTTACACACAGCTTCAGCACTAGTGGCTTGTTTGGAGCCACTTTTCTGCTCTTGGTTAGATTCTACAAATGCTCACTTCCTTCCAAATTACATATATTATAACTCCGCTAGGAAGTCTGGGAAGCCAAATCAGGGTGAGACTTGGTCCCTGTCCCCCCAGGGCTCAGAGTTCTGCTTCTTGATCTGCTCCTCCCTACAAACCAGTGTTAACATTCTCTTTACTGAGTTGAAATTATCTATAGATATTATTATACATGAGATAGTCTACTTGCATATATAATTTCAAAAAAAGCAATATATGTTCTATCAGTGATATGAAGGAGAAATAAAGGGAAAATAATTTATAATAAAACAGCATATGTTTGTTTCAATATGTAAATCCTTGAGGAGACTTAGACCAGTAGTCTAAGTGCATCAGAAATGCTCATTCACATATAGAATTGGTGTACATTCAATAGGTATAAAAGCAGACTGGCACAGCTGTATTTTGTTAGACTCAAATGCTACACTCATTGTTGCCATCAGTGGATGGAATTTTCTGAAATGGTGACAAACTCTTGGACAAAAGGTTTTCATTTTTTTAACAATGGTTGTTGTATTCCTGGTTAAAAATGAAAAAAGATTATTTGGTGTCTTTATGTAAAACATAATTAGGTGTGAGCTTTGGATAATTATAAACAAGTTCCTAACCTTGAATGTCTAGTGGAACATGATAGAATCTTGTGGGTGATAGGATAATCATTCATTGTCTGGGACTACGCTATGCATTGCCCCTGCACTGGAAACAACAATGTTCCTCTCCAATCAATGTGATGACCAGTCCCCACATATGTAAACAGGAAATGACAGTGGTCTTCTCCAATCAATGGGATGACAGTCCCCACATAATGTAAATTCCAAAAATGTTCCCTGGGGGCAGTGCCATCTCACTGAGGATCCCTGGTTTAAAGCTTAGTTGAGGAGCAAAGGTTCATACTCCAAAAGACAGTCAATATTGTAAGTAATTATCTATTAAATGTAAAATTAGTCATTCAGAACAGACATCAAACACTATTCAAAGGAGGGCAAGAAAACTGTGGGTTCAAGTCACCAGGACATTCTTCACAACTAATCATGTCAGAAAAAGTCTAGACTTTGAAGTCAGACAGACTCTGGCCAGAATCTCAACTTTGACTCTTTCTCCCTGCTTGAATTTGGGTAAGTAACTCAACTTTTCCAAGTCTCCTTTTGCTTACCTGTAGGATGGGAGTAATGATACTTACTTGAAAGGCAAGTAGAGCCTGGCTGGTGTGGCTCAGTGGTTGAATGTTGACCCATGAACCAAGAGGTCATCTATTCCCAGTCAGGGCACTTGCTAGGTTGTTGGCTTGTTCCTCAGTAGGAGGTGTTTCTCTCTCATCAATGTTTCTAGCTCCCCTCTCTCTTCCTCCCTTGCTAAAATCAATAAAAACATATATTTTTTTAAAGACAAGTAGGTTAAATGAGATTATATGTGTAAAGTAGTTAGGAGAATACCTAAGTCATGGGTGATGCTCAACTTTGAGTCTATTATTCTTTTATTTCATAAAATAAAGCAGGCATCTTTTCCTGCCCTTAGACACATACCTATTCCCCTTCTCTTTCTTTCTCATTCTAAATATGATTTTCCAGAAATTTGTCTCTTTCATTGATTTTTATCACAGAACTATTGCTTCACTGTAAGTCTGTCTCCTCTCTAATTTGGCAATTTCTGTTTTTATCTGCATTATTTCTGCCTGTGTCACTTAGTATTCTACCAGGAAAGTAGAAACTACAATAGTTATGTGAACAAAGAACATTTAACTTAAGGAATTAAAGTATTCAAAGTCTCAAAGGGCAAATTGGACTCTAAGAAGGCACAGAACTAATAAGCAAAGGAAGTATATCCCTTCTTCCTCCTCTGGCTTCCCAGGCCCCACTAATTCCTCCCAATGGGCTATCCAAAGAGCAATGTGATTGCAGAATCTCCACCCCAGGGTCATAAAGCAGGTATAGAAGTATGGGCTGGGAGCTGGAGAGCTTAGTGGCCAGCACACTCTCAAACTAACCATTAGGTCCCACGATCAAGCCAACGAACAAGATCCGAGTGTTTCCCTGATGGAGAAATACAAATAGCATTGTCCTTTCTGAACTTCTCCAGGACTCCAACTTTCTAGGCACATGCATAGAAGCACATAGGAATTAATTTGAATTAATCAGCTGTGCTCAGGCAGGAAAGAAAATGGTAGCTTTCTGTCGAATGCCCACTTGAGACTAATGGTCTGGAATGGCCTTCAGACCCTTCAAAGCTCCCCTAGTGGCCTGAAGGGGACAGAGCTACCTCCCATGCCTCATCTTATTTTCACAACAGAAGGTAATCTGGTTAATTGTGTGTGTGTGTGTTTTTACCATTTGGGCAACATGCAAAAGCTTAACACATGTCAAGTTACAAAATTAGATCTATAAAAGAATAATCTAATATAGTACATTTTAATACTTGTTTGTATGTGTCATTCTGGTAACAGTGGATCAAAATTCAAGTTTAATAGTACAAAAAACACACACTTGCATTTCCCTCATTCCAGTATTCTGTCCTGTTTTGCTTAGTATAATGATAGAACCCTAAAAACCATAATGTGGAATAAAGTTTTACAAAATGATATATTAGTGAAAGCCTGTTATGCCAAGTTTATATCATATTCGTTCCCAACATGTCTATAACCTGTTGTTTAGTTCCTAAAAACTTGTCAGTTTGGAATGGAATTTAATCCTGGAAAAACAACAACAATAATAATAAAAATACAGATAAAATCCAGTTCTTGCCTCAAAATACTTTTTAAAAATTCTTTTTTTAAATCTTTCAAGGTCCAGCCTTTCGGTTAACTGAGAGAGTGCCCGGGTTGATTGACAGTATCTGTCAGAGGCAATGAACTCCACTTGGACGTTGCCTTTATGCTGGTGTGTCAAGTTGTTCAACTATGACCCTTCCATCTGTTCCAGCTAATCTGAAAGTCATTTTGACCCAGTTCCCCATTCATTTGAAACACAGCACATTCTCCGGTTAACACACATATGCAAAGTTGTCTGCTGTCAGCAACCTATGGGTTTTCTTGAAAAGTCTCCCTTACAACATCTGTATAAACATTTACACAACAGAAAATCCATTTATAGACTATTACTGCCTCCCTAACTTAATTTTTTCCAACACTTCTAAGTATAGAGTCATTCTGAACAGACATTAAAAGTTTACCTCCCCAAATTAATTTTTAAGGAGGAGCAGTCAAATGATTTTGACATTTCCAAAAAGAAATCATTGTGCTGTGTCTTAAGACTACTTGAGAATTCATTATCTTATTTTCAAGGATTTGGTTAAACATGAAAATGTTTGCATACTTTTTTAAAGCAACTTTGGGAGGAAATAATCAAGTTCATCAGGTCTACTGAATCAGAATCTCTGGAAGTAGGGCTGGGAACTTGTATACTCGGAAATCCCTCCATGTGATTTTGAGAATCAACCAGGTTCAGAAACAACTGGTCTGATTTACTTATAATTTACAGAGAAGTATTGCATTACTCTACTTTCTTATTTGTAGAGTAATGCAATTAAATAAATTACTTAGCTAAAAAAAAGCATAGTAAATGAAGAAAACAGGAAAGTGTATTTGAGTGATGTACACAGATGTTTCTTTGCATTTTGTGTAAATTGAAATTGCATTTGGATGTAACACAATAGGAACACTCATATTATGCTAAATGCATTAAGACTTCCTTTGGTCTGGAACTTATTAAAAAATTGCTTTGTTTTCTTTCATTCTGGTTCCTTCTCTGAACTCTGTCCAGGTCTACCCTGTATATCTCAGGTCTGGCCTCAACCCTGACATTGAATCTCTGTGTGACCTTGAATGAGCTACTTCTCTTTTCTAGGACTTAGTTTGCGTGAAGAAATTAGAGGAGATAATCTCTACAGACCCTTCTAGCTCTGACATTCTCTGCACATCTAAAACAAGTTCTATATGCATCTACAACAAGTTCTATACAGCCTTTCCTCTCTGATAAAAATCACTTCTAGCCTAGAATATTATCTCCAATCATACACAATTGGGGACCCACAAAGGTACAAACTTCTCAAGGTATTTAAAGAAAGTAAATATTTCTAGGCTGTAAGAGCTTAAGGAACACCCTTTGTGAAATGCCCCTAGAATTTAAATTTGCATCATTAGCTCTAAAAGTTTTTTCATTGATCTGTTCACAAAATATGCCACTCTCTCCTTTGAGGGTATAGTTCTAATATTCAAAGGCCCTTTTTGTTACATTCATGAACAAATCATTTAATCTTCTCAAGCTTTAGTGTGTTTTTTTTAAAATCTGTAATATGGAAATAAATCTGCTTAAGCATAAAAGAAGAGAATTCTTAAGTACAAAAGGAGATAAGGAGGAGATAAGCACTTTTTAAACTGTAAGTTCTACAGCTGCCATTATTATTTTTATTATAATTATTACTACTGCTGCTGCTGCTCATAAGTTGGTCCTTTTCTGTATTACTATTGCGAATAAAGTACCATCTAATAAATTCCTGATTTTACTGCAGAAAAATGGGAGGGAATTGCTGACACATGTCAAAAGTTTTTAAAACATTCATATCTTTATGTTTTAAAACATACCCTATCTTTACATAAAGATGTTCATCAAACTACTATTTTATAATGGCCCCTATCAAAACCAATGTGATGTCCATGAGTAAATCATTATCCAGGCAACATTGAAATATGTAGCCATTCAAAATAGTTTTGGAAAAATATTTGATGACTTAGAAAAAGCCCATATTACATAGTAAGGAGTAAAATAAAGCAAAGTGAAAACTTGCATTTAAGTATTATGGCAATTTTGTGGCAAAATAGATTGTCCAAATGTATTTTAATGAAAAAAAAATATGGAAGTATATTGCAGTGACAAGGATTGGAGTATAGATAACATCTGTTTTTTATTTATTTCTGTGTTTTCTAAATTTTCTTTTAAACATGTATTGTTTATCTTTCTACAAACTGCAGCACCTCCTACTCTTCCAAATTTCAAATCACATATTCATTCATCCAACAAAAGCGTATTGAATATCTCCTGGGTGTCTCCATCCCCTGTTAGGCAAGGTGGAAATGCGGAGGTATATAGGGCATGGTTATAGGCTTTATAGAGCTTGCAGTCTAGAAGGAGAAATTGTTCCTTAGAGAGGTACAAATGAATTGCCAAAGAAGAGAGAAAGTTTCTGTTATTTAATAAACAACCAATAAGTTCTGTATTTAATCCCACAAGAATTGCTATTGAAGTAATAGGGATTTGATAGAGGTATTATAATCTGATTAGCACCTACATAAACTCAGCAGAAAATGGAGAGTATCTTAAAATTTCATTTTTGCTTACTGGAATTCTCTTTTCTTTAAAAAAAAATTTATTGATTTTTTACAGAGAGGAAGGGAGAGGGATAGAGTTAGAAACATCGATCAGCTGCCTCCTGCACCCCCTGCTAAGGATGTGCCTGCAACCAAGGTACATGCCCTGACCAGAATCGAACCTGGGACCTTCCAGTCTGCAGGCAGACACTCTATCCACTGAGCCAAACCAGTTTTGGCCAGAATCCTCTTTACAAATAGATTGGGTTTAGAATCTTCCATTTAATTGTGGACTTCTAAAGCATGGGTCATGAACTTCAGTTGCTTACACTGGCCAGGCAGATTATGTAGTTATGTCTGTGGACATTTCTGATGATCACAACTGGCACCTAGTGGGCAGAGGCTGGGGACGCTGCTAAATATTCTGCAATGAGGATAGCCTCCATAACTAAGAATGTATAGTGTGAAATATTAAGTGAGGGGGCTATTGAAATTAAGTGCTGAGAAATAGATCTGAGAGATGACACTTGTCATTGATTGAGAGAAACAATTTTCCCCAGAGAGACTGGAGGCAGAGTGGGCCAAGCAGGGGAAAGAGCAGAAGCAAAGGCTCTGGGGTGGGAACAAACTTGGTCTAGTTGAGACACAGAAATCAGGTTAGTCCTGCTGGCCCTTGCCTAGTTCATAATGGAATTTGCTGGATATATAAACGTGAACTGAAATGAAGAAATTTTAAGATGCTAATAGGATCTTAATCCTCTGACTAACCCTCATTTTACAAATGGGGAAACTGAGGCTGCGGGAGTTAAAGTAAGTGGCAGAGAACTTAGACCTGGCTCTCAGTTTTGTCTTCTTCTTGGGCATTCTGGTTAACTATCACTAATTTTCTTTTCTATCCTAAAAGTCTGGTCTACTTGTTATTCTAAATAAAATTTACTATATAAGTACTTCATGTATGCTATTTCATTTTATTTTTTAAATATATTTTATTGATTTTAGAAAGGAAGGGAGAGAGAGAGGAAGAGAGAGATAGAAACATCAATGATGAGAGAGAATCATCGATCAGCTGCCTCCTGCATGCCCCCTACTGGGGATCAAGCTCGCAACCCAGGTATATGTCCTTGATTGAAATCGAACTCAGGACCCTTCAGTCCACAGGCCAGCGCTCTATTCACTGAGCCAAACCAGCTCAGGCATGCATGTTATTTTAAAAGTGTTCCCTATAAAAGTGTCCTGCATGATCTATTCATCACCATGATACTCTAAAGAGAGTATAAGATCCCCTGCTTTACAGATAGTAACTTGGAGTTTCAGAACACAAATTTAGCCTGTATTCATGGATTGGAAGAATTAGCATTGTCCATTCTACTCAAAGTGATCTACAGATTCAATGCAATCTCTATCAATATTCCAATGGCATTTTTTACAGAGATAGAAAAGAAATTCTCAAATTCTATTAGAACCACACAGGACCCCAAATAGTCACAGTGGTCTTTTGAGAAAGAAAAACAATGATGGGGCCAACACACTTCCAGATTTCAAACTATATCATGAGGCTATAGTAGTTAAGACGATGGTACTGACATAAAAACAAATACACAGACCAATAGAGAGGTCAGAAATACACCCATGCATATGTAGTCAACTAATCTGTGACAAGGGCACCACAAATACTCATTAGGGGGAAGATAGTCTCTTTAATAAGTGATACTGAATGAATTAAGTGGGGTATGTTCTTTTTAAAAAAATATATTTTTATTGATTCCTGAGAGAGAGATAGAAACATCAATAATGAGAGGATCATTGATTGACTGCCTCCTGCAGGCCCCTTACTGACAACTGAGCCTACAATTCAGGCATGTGCCCTTGACTGGAATTGAAAACTGGACCCTTCAGTCCGCAGGCCGGTGCTCTGTCCACTTAGCCAAACCAGCTAGGGCTGGGGTATGTTCTTAAGCACCAGGGAGGGACTCTGCCTCAAACTCACCATCTATTTACTCATGCTTTGCATTCCTTAGCCTGAGTCAGAGTCTCATATTCCAGAATGAAAGAGCAGGCTGCAAGTTTAAATCTCTCAGATTGGCAACACAGAGGTTTTTTATTCTCATGCTGAGGAAGATAAAGGACCGTATACACCTCTGCCAGTAAAAGTGAAGGAGGGAGGAAGGGAGGGTGGGAGGGAGGAAGGGAGAGTGGGAGGAAGGGAAGAAAGAGAGAGAGAGAATGAGGGAGAAAAAGGGAGAGAGAGAATAGAGCTGCTAAAGCTGGAATAAATAACAGGGCATCACAAATTGACACCTTTGCCCCTTTTTATCGCAGAGTCAGCACAGAAAAGGCTCTGTCAATACTGAGAGAATCGAGTGAAATTGCATTTGGTTGTTTCACAGTAGGATAATTACATGTCCTAGAATGTCTGGAACAGTGCTAGTTTATGCCCGTTGTCCCAACATAAGTATTCCACTTGCACAATTGTCTCAGGTTGGATAATGCATTCTTTGCTGGGGAGCTCTAGGGTCCACAGGCCATCAGAGCAGGGCATCACTGGTGCTATCTGGATGAATCTCAGCCTCTTTCTACCTAGATCCTGCCTAGGGGGCAATGACCAGACAGAACAACACACCAGCAAATAGCCAAGTAAAGGAAAGATTCTATTCACTATTTACCACCAGATCGATAATACAGCCATTTTGGACATTTATTGCTTTTACCTGTCTGTCATTCATTCCTACACCTTTTGGTCTCTCTTTCATTCCTTTACCTTTTGGGAAAGCTCTCTGATTGTGCTTATGAAATCTCATTCCCGTTACTACTAAGCCAGGGGCCTCAGGGATGAACATGTGACCTATGCTGGTCAGTCACAGCATTTTAAGTCCTTGGTCACAGTGGTTGGTTCAGGAATAGGCATGTGACCTAAGCCTGATGGATGAGAGTTCAATACTGGATTGCCCACATGTGAAAAGTTTCTCTGCCACAGGATGACTGACAATCTTGAAAATCAATTTCAGGATATTTTGGAACCTGGTTGGATTGCTGAGCAGTTAGGAGAGAGCTAGGTCTCATGGGTGTCTTTCCACTCTGAGAAGAAAGCCTGTCTGAAAATGGAATCAACACAGAAGAAAGGCAGAATAGAGAGATGGAGGGGGGGGGGGGGAAATGCATCCTAAGAACATCATTTGAATTTCTCTACCCAAAGAGGCCCCAATCTAGGATTTCCCTTAAAATTTAGTTAGGAGTGATAAGCTAGTAATTCCATTAAAAATATTTTGTATTGATTTTTAGAGGAAGGGGAAGGGAGATGGAGAGAAAGAGAAACATTGATGTGAGTGGAAATGGATTCGAGCAAAATATCAATTGGCTGCTTTCCGAACACCTCCTACCAGGGATTAAGCCCTCAACCTTGTCATGTGCACTGACCTATAATTGAACCAGTAACCTCTTGGTGCATGGAACAAGGCCCAACCAACTGAGCCACACTGGCCAGGGCAATAATTTAATTTTTTGAAATCTAGTTTAAGATGAGTTACTATCTCTTTCAAGACAATGATGAGGACAATTCTATGTAATATCAGAGCACAAATAAGCTATATCTCTCAACCATAAGCCATCAGCAATATAAAAGTTCTGGATCAAGCCCTCTACATATACAGTCTTGTACCTGCTAAAATATAAACCAAACAAGGGACCGCCTATGTCATTGTCAGAGTAGGACACTGGTCAGACAACAGGAATTACCAAAGGGGGCTTCCTGGTTCAGAAAGAAAGTTCTGAAAAACTGGGTTGAAAATATCTGTAAAAGTTTCTCTTCCACAAGACTTCTCAGACCCTTTAATATGCTAATGACACTGAGAATCTCCAAGTAGGGATGTGGTCTTCAGTGTTTACCAAGTTTATTTGATTATAATCATCCTATCCAACCTCTCCCCCCCACTCCCGTCTCACAAAACTTCTAAGTGTCACCATTGTTAGCTAGTTACCCTGCAGCATAAGGACAAGTGTTGCAAGATGTCTAACCCAACTACCTCATTGTACTGATTATAATACTGAAATCCAGAGAAGTTGTTCTGCCAAAATCCCACCACTGGTAGTGGCATAATGAGAGCCATACCCAGGGCTCCTAACATTCTGTCCATGGGCCCTTCTATAAGGGATGTATTAAACATCTAAAAAGAAAACACTAAATGTCATCTTTAAAATAAAGGGAGGAAGTTTCTCCAAAGATGACTTTATTGAAGGGAAACATTTACAGCTAATAGAATGCAGCCATGAGAGATGCGGGAAGGTGGACTTTTCCTGTCTTTTGTTACTGGCATTGACCCTGGAGGCCCTCGGTTCTCCTCACAAGCTTAAGGGGCTTAGATCAAGGGCAGATTTTGAAATTGAATTTATTCAGATTAAACAAAACCTTCAGTGAGAGGATTTACTCCCCACAAGCTGTTGCCAAGTTGGGGCTCGCCAGGCCAGGCCCATTTTCCCGAGCTACAATCAACTTGTTCCCAAGTTTCTGGCAGCACCTGGGCAGCCAGTTTCCAGGGACATTCAGCATTCAGAGCTTTCTCAGCCTCTTGGATCCTTTTCTATTTCTGCAACATTTTTAGACAGCTTCCCGATAGCTACAGATTTTCTAACCCTTGTACAAGGAGATGATCTTAGAAAACACAGCCAGAGATGCAGCTTCTTCCTCTGTTAGCATTTGACGAGTCGCAATGAGATTGATCCTGGCAAAGAGGCTGTGTTGCCTTAATAAACAATCCAGATGACAGAGCAGATGAGAATCCCAGGTTACAAGTAGTTGTGTTTTGGGGATTTTCCTTTTAACACCACATCCCTCTGTTTGCTAAATGCTGATTTTATTTTCCAACTCAGGAAAGTTGCCAGTGATTTTGAAAGGTATGGATGTGGCAGAGATAACAGTCACAGAGATGGTTCTCAAAGTGGGTGCTCTACCTTCAGGATGCATGGATGCATTTACCCCCCCCCCCCATTTCAAATTTATTCTGCCTTTAAGTCTGAGCTTCTATAAGCATTGGGGGAAGAAGGGGCTCAAGTCTCAAATTTTTCCTTCATGTTTATATTTTTAAATGAGCTTTTATTGCTTATTTTCTTATTATAAAAAGAAATGTACAAGTCTTCTAGAAATACTGGAAATACAAGAAGGGCAGGAAAAAGAAAATAAAAAGACCTGTAATTTCACCACAAAGAGATAAAAGGCATTAACATTTTAGGCTCCAAGTCTTTTCATGTTTAACTGTCTTAAATGAATACTGGTGAGAACAAACTTTGAGTTTAGTTTGTAGCCTGTGTGGTTCAGCTTTGCATCAACCACAAAGAAATCTTATATAATCCTATATAATAAAAGCATAATATGCAAATCAACCGAACTGCCGAACAGTGGAATGACCATCAGGACAACCATCCAGGACCATGCTATGACACCCACTGCTGCCAGGCCAGCCAAGGTCAGAGTGATGTGATTGGTCCAGGGCCTGGCCATCACCCCATAATCACCCAGCAGAGGGAGGGAGACCCAGTCTACAAACCAGCGGGCTGCAGTGGGGGTCGGGGTGGGGGGCCTCCTTCTGCGAGGGAAGCCAGGGTCCTAGGTGCAGAGGGTAGCTGGTGCCAGCAGTCAAGGGAAGGAAGGCCTTATTATTGCACTTTTTTTTTTTTTTTTTTTTGCACATTGGGCCTCTAATAATCTATAATTTATTGAGCTATGATTTAAAAAAATTTTTTTTAGTATGTCAAGCTGGATGGGGTCTGAGAAACCCATTGAACAGATGAGAAAATTGAGCACCAAAGTGTAATTGACTTCCTCATATCAGCCGGCAGCTCAGTAGAGCAGGGATTAAGAAAATCTCTGGTTCTTAATTTGGCATATTCTTTTCTTCACCGTACCAGCTGTTTCCATGTAGAAAGCACTGTGGTTATAAAATTCAATTTGAGTAAGAACATTTAGCTATGTTGATCTTAAAACATTGAAGAACTTGTATGCACTAATTATTTGGTATTATGGAGAAGGAAATAATCTATACATACAAATTTCCAAACTAGTAAAGGTCAGGTTTTTTTTTTAAAGCACAAAGACTTTTATCTGAATGATAGCCAATTTCAGGGGAAATTATTCTAAATATGCCCTTTTAAAGATAGTCACATTTAACAACACTTAATCTCTTCTTGATGACCCAAAGCTATAATTATGAGCACCCGTTTTTATTCTGTGCTATAATACAGTGAGACCTTCTGGGATTGGTAAATTGTAAAACTCTGAATGGCTCCAGACTGCTAAGCTTTTATAGTTTTATGTTTGCTTTATATGGATTTTCTGTCTCCCCCTTCACAATCAAGCTGTCAGCTATTATTCTTGCCGCCCCCAGTATGTCTGAGGTCCTCTCCCCATTTGTTCCCCATCTGCTATGCTGCTTCAATCGCTTATGTGCTGTGGAGGCTGATATTCATGTTTGTTGGAAGTGTCTGTAACTAACGTATAAGAAAGTGGGCTCTGGGTGAGTAGAGAGGGGATCCCTCAGCTATAACGTTAGTGAACAGACTTAGGGACATCTATTTTAACTGCTCAGAAGCTATTTTAAGTTTGTTTTCTCTTTAGATTGGCAAATAAACAATGTCCAGATAAATGATACAGTATAGTATTTAAAAACAGATAAAAGCAGGCATGAAGAGTTCACACATCACTTGCTTATGTATGCGCATACTCTTTCCTTGGGAAGAGATCCAAATCTCTAGGCAACACCGTGGGTCTTGGGTCCGTTAAGTGTTTTCTTAATATTTTTTTAAACTTCTGAAATCACTTTCCAGCATAACATTGGTCTTTTCTAAAATGAAGTGGAGTGCAAATGGGAACTTAGCAGAGGCATCTCTCTGGGCCTCACAGGTACAGAGCACAGGTCCTTGACCCTGGGCTGTCCTTCCCCAGGCAGGTCCATGACCCAGGGCTGTTCTTCCCCAGCGGCTCCTATCCCTTCCCCTGAAATATAATACAACCTGTGCCCACGTTTCACTTGTTGACTTTGTTGCTCCTGTCTTTTTAAAAAGATGAACTTTTCACAATGGATCTTGCACATTAAAACAGATTTCCCTTCACCCAAATTTTTAAATTCTCTCAAGTGATCAATAAGACTGATTGTCCTACTCTATTACTATATTTTCTCCCAGATTCTAAATTCCTCAAAATACACTCAGCAATGGTCAACGAGCCAAGGAGACAGACTAGTTAGTAACCAGCTCACCTCCGAGCTCACGTGATGCTGAGATCATTTTTTTAAAGTCACCACTGGAAAAGGTGCAGTGGGAGCAGCATGGGCTGTAAAAGCCGAGCGATTTGCAAAATTTTGCCAAGACAATGAATTACTCAATGCAAACACCTGCTCTGGAGTGATTATCAAATTATCCACAGCGTAACTACGACCCTGCCAGTTGACTTTACTCCCTCCCTCCCCTCTCCCCCCTTCCCTCCCCCAACTCCACGGTCATTTGTATTTACCAGTAAACACCCGCAAACCCATGGCACTCTGCGAAACCCAAAGGCCAAATTAAACGACGCAGACCGGAGTTAATGAGGGGTTGTGATAACAACAGCCCGGCAGCATCTGAACGCTGCATCCACAGGCAGCCAAGGACTGGTGCGCGCAGGATCTCACTTACAGTTTGAAATCACTGCACATTAAGGCCGTTTGCTGGGAAAGTCGCCACCACTGATGAGTTTCCCAAACAATACGCAAAACTGGGAAAGAAACACTCTGAGCTTTCCACTTCTCCTTCGCCTTCTCCTCCCCACCCAACCTCCTCCAACCACCACCACTACCACCTTCCTTTTCAGCTGTCAGTTTTTAAAGTGTTAAAGTGTATGTTTTAATTTTCCATGGCTGACCCACATCCAAAGCTGTGTTAAGGGGCATGGGATTCTATTCTCCCCCAAAGTCTATAAGCAACCCTGGATTACCACAGCTGGCTCTGGAGACGTCTGTAAATTCTGACTTCACTATCCAAGACTATTTCCAGGGCCATTGTGAGCTCTGATTCTGGCACAAAATCCTCCCCTTGTCATGTAGACCATCTTAAATGGTCCTTTTGTGACCGTGGTCTCTGCCCTTAAACAAATGCAGGCATCTTTTCCCGGATGGGTGTCCCGAGGAGCGCTTGGGAAGAAATCGTTATTAACTAGGCGGTTCGCCCAGGCACACAGACTTGCTTGTTACCGTATTTAAAGAAGCGGCCACAAAGAAATAGTCATTGGATTTGACAATAGGGGAAACCCAGTATGCATTTCCAAGGGATCACATTTTGGGGAGAATTACAGAATAATTACACATATGCTTAGATCACGAGCCTTCAATGAGGCGGACGGCATTTTGAGGATTTAAGATGTTGGGGCTGGGGTCCTCTCTAAGAAACCGGGATAATTCAGACATTCAAATGCAAAACCGCGCCATTTGGAGAGTGTAATGCGGTCTGTTCTGGTCACTGTTACAAATTCGGAAGGGATCCCCTGGCTGCAGACATTAGAGGCATTTAATACCTAAATCTGTTTCCAAATGTAAAGCGCAGAACAAAAAAAGTGCGGGGCATTAATGAAACGTATCGTAACACTGGTGTGCTGACACATTTCATTAAAGTGTCACTTGGGGAGAGTAAAAAATAATGACAAGAGCTTTGCTGTAACTTGATAAGGTCCTCAGATGAAATATCACTAACTGTAACACATTAAACATCCATTTTAACACTATCAGGGTTTTCAGATGGGGCTGGAATTAATTTCATGCTTAGCATGTTGTCCATAAGCAATTACTACAAATGAATCTCTTTTATGGGCCTGAGTGCGGATTGGTTATTCATGTTAGTATGTATTTCAACCATCAGGAAATCAAATATTGCTGGAAGTTATTGTAGTTATCTTAAGAAAAAAAAATACTTTAAATACCAAATCTCTTGTTTATTTATAAGGCCAGCCGTTAGCTAATTCCTGAAGGAATGCATTGTCTGTATTTTTAAAAATATACACTTTTAACATTTTTGTTGGGTGACTGGACTGGCAAAATATTTTTCTATCAAACTCCAAAAAAAAAATTAAAGTGTTCTTCCAAGCTCAAAATGCCTTTTAAAATTAGAAAATGGATAACAATAAGAATTCCACAAATGTAGACCAAAACCCCAACATTTTATGTCTTCAAAAAAACTTCCAATTTAATGTTCTAATTTAATGCTAAGTAGTTTTCTATTTTGGAACAATGTCCCTGTATAAATACATGTAATTTGTATTTTTAGTAAAATTCTTCTTCTAAGATCTTGTGTCCAAAATCTCAAAATCAGAACTTTGCAACTTTGGCAGCCACCTCAATACTCTTAACTAACGGATTTATGTAGCGTGATTCTCAACATTGATAGATTTGTTTGATTTTTGTGGACCAGTCCTCTGCAATGTGGTGAGGCAAGGAATTCTCCCAAGCAGGAGTTGAGTTGCAAAGTAACACAAAACAGCAGAGATAAAACAGAGAAATTAGTCTGAAGCAAAACAAGAGAACAGCACAAGAAACTCAGAGCTGGCAATCTCGCAATGTGAAAGGTTAATCACAAGATTTAAAATCTAATCTCGCTTTCAAAGGCAGCTCATGTAATTGCATACATTGTCCAGGGACATGAGAACAGTGGGAACAGGGGAAAAAAATTTTAAACAAGTAGGTTTGATATAAGCCGTAAATTTAATATGGAGAAAGGCAAAAAATTAACAAGAGCAGGCTCAGACTTCAGTAAAGGGTCAGCAGGGGAAAAGAGACAGTAGAAATGGCTACAAAGAACCACTTCTACAGAAAAAGGAACCTTTAGTTTTTGGATAAATATGTATTCCAATGGAATACTCCCCAAAGACCTTTGTGATTAAATTCCACTCATTCATGTTGCCTGACAAATATTTATAGGGGATCTATCGTGGGCTGATTTTGTGGGAATACAAAGATAAATCTGACACCAGAGGAAGGAAGTCCTAGCTCCCTAGAGCACAAAGCAGAAAGAACCAAGTGAGAGTTGAGATAAATCACTCCATAGAGGGGGTGGCATTAAACTATGCCTAGAAAAATGGGCAGGAGTTGGCCATAAGCAGGTGAGAACGGCAAGGCACAAATGAGGTGGGAAAGCATGGAGTACGTGCAGAAGGCATTGACAAAACGTCAGGCTGAGGGGAAGCCCATTCCAAACCCAGGAGCAGTGTGAGCTGGAAAGAGAGATGGCATTGACATCATGGGGCCTGGAGGAATTTGACGTGATTCTATGGAAAGCAGGAAATCACTGGAGTTTTGGGATCCCAGGAACAGTATGATGCTGCAGGTGATGGAGAAGGTGAATCTGTGTGGGCAACTGAGAAGAGGAAGAAGAAAGCAACCTCAGCAGAATATATTTCAGGCCAGTAAAAATGTAGACCTTTATGTTCTTGTGCTAGAACATACTGAAAACATACTTATGAGTCATGTGTTTCTAAATTTCAAGACTCCCACTTCTTGTTAATTAGAAAAGCAATAGAAGATGCCATTGAGAAACATGGAATTTATCAAGGAGGGAAGACCCCAGCCAGTTTCCCAGGAGAGAGGCATGTGATCTTTGGGTGCATATTAAATGCCAGGGACTGAAGAGATAGTAATTACCCACGAGGATGTATGGAATTCCCTATTCCCGCAGGAATGTGGGTGCATCTCAGGCCTAACCACGACATACAACTGCCAGCCACCCCAGAAGCAGCCCCTGTTGCCCACAAGTGTGCTAACTGGGACAAAACAACCTCCTTATTGACACAGGCCTCACTATGTGAGCAAACACATTCAGGGGTTCTCTCTAATAACTGTATGGTGTGAGAGTTTGGGGGAGAAATGACTAAAGGGGATAATGTACTAGTGAGTAAAACTATTCTGTTTCTATAGGGGTGTTTCTTTATCTGTCATGTTTCTATGGTATTTTATATTTTTGAAGGTGATTTTAAATATGACATTATTTCATTTCTCCCAATAACCTCATTATCTTGTTTGACAGAAAGAATTACAGATGCCCAAAGCGGATGTGTGACTCTGGCTTAAATCTCACTGAGGAATGAGCACCCTGAATCCAGTTTCTTGAGATCTCTTTCATCAGACTTAGAAGCATGTCTTCCACAGAAGGCATGCTTCTAAGTCTGATGAAAGCCTAGGGTTTTTCTGGGAGTTTTAACAGAGAAATCCCAGCAGGGTTTTAAGGATGGAATGAAAACCTAGCTTGTATTTCCTACACGGAGCCCCCTGGTGGCAGGTAAAATAATAGTTTTGAGTTAGGATGTCCTGAGTTTTATGGAAATATGAGAATATTGAAATATAGAACATAAATTGTAGAAAGGTTCATCTAGTCCAGTGCTCTTACTTCGCATAGTATTAAGAAACTGATGTTCAGATAGGTCAAGCAACAAGGTAATGGCAGCACAGTGCTTCTTTCCAGGAAGAAAGGCACCCCTTAGCATCTTCCTCATTCTCCTTTCTCTTGTGGGTTAACAGTCATGTCACCCAGGCAATGTCTCCTTAAAGAGCATAAGCTCCTTGGATTTGCATAAATAATTGTACAGATGGACACCTTCTGGCTCCTGCTCTTACTGGTTATGGGACCCATGTGACTTCATCCTCTTTACCCCCTCTGAGCCTCAGTTTCTTCATTTATAAACTAGGAATAGAAATTATTTCCACTTCAGTGGGGCGTTTTAAGGCTTAAATGAAATAATGCAATGACATACTTTGCACAAGCCCGGCACGTAGTAAAATCTTGATTTGTGGCAGCTGTTTTTATGCTTAATCTGCCTTGGTACATCCAGAGCCCTAAGCCCTAAAGTTTCCCTCCTTAGATCTGGAAAAATAATTTTAAGAGGCAGTGAGTACTTTTAAAGATGGTTCCTTCTCCAAGATAAAAATGGCTATCACATAACCTCTGAGACAGCATCCCAGAGTGCCCAGGGAGCCTGGTTCTTCTTCCAGGATTACTGAGACTGGTCTTCCTCATGGCAGAGCCAAAGGAATTTACTTCCTACCCTCTTCTGAATTCACCTCAGCTCCATGGGGATTAGGGAAGAGGAACAGCAACATTTTCCATAGCCCTCTACCCTTCCATATTTCTCAGTTAAGAGGCATTGTCAGCCCCTGTTATCTTCAGTTGTCAATGGAAATGGATAAGGATACCTGCTCCCTCCTCCCTTCTCCTCCACGTAGTTGTTCTGAGGATCAACTTTCAGTAGGTGAAAGTGCTCTGAAAACAATGATTATCAGCAACATTGTTAAGTCACCATTTGCTATTTCAGCTGATTTACTGGGTACTTAATGTGTGAGAATATGAGAAACAGGATGGGCATGGTCCCTGTTCACTTGTAGTTTACAGTCTATGTTCTCTTAGTTTACTATTATTTTTACTATTGATTAAAGTAAGAGTAACTATAACTTGTACTTAAGAATAAAATAACAGTTATCAGTAAAATGCCTATTGTGGATTAGATGTTTAATTTATAAACAATCATAGCTACTTCATTTGAATGCCCAGGTAGCATGCAAATATGTAATTAACTCACAAGAAACCAATGGGCAGGTATTTATAGGGGAACCCATTGAAGCTGAAATAGTGTAACTTGCTAAAGGCCTTATTTCAAATAACTTTCAAAAAACAGTTCCAGAAGCTAAATCCAGCATTATGTTTATTATGCCACTAACAACTATGACATTAAGATTTTTGTTTGCCTTTATATCATGTGGAGCTGTTGTGTGGAGCAATCGTGAATGTCAAACATGAAAAATTTAGCATAACATTACCGGATTGGCACTTCACTCAGTCTGTAATTTTGTATACCTTCAAAGACTCATATTTTTTAAAATACACTAGAAAAGACAAAATAATAAAAGTATTATACTTTCAAGATTATAAATTAAATCAAAGAATGTGCTGGGCATTTGTTTTTATAATTAATATGTTGGTCCAAATTTCTCTTCTGCACCCATAAGTTAGTGGAGCTCATCTGGACAGCATGCATTTAAAAGAATGTTTGCTATATCTGTGCTCAGAATCTCAGGTGCCTGTGGTATCTCCATAGAATATGACCTCTTGTGTCCATGTAATTTTTAAGAGCACTCTCTTTTACTCTCAAAATAGTCCAGGTTGGGACAATAAATTATATAGCAATCATACCAATAAATCATGGCACTAAAGAAAATGTCCTATCTTCTTTGAAATTAAAAAAAAATAGAAGTAGAATACTGGACTAACCCTCTTATTATCACAAACTACCCTGAAAACTAGACAGAATATAGATGAAACAATTACTTGCATACACTGAACAGCGGTCAGTGCAGGACTGTCAGGTAAGCATTGTGACTGTCCCAGATTTCCTTCCACAGGCATTTTTGAAACCTCAGTGCAGATATGGAAAATCCAAGCAGAGCAAAGTAGTCTCACTGAACACAGGAGACATAGGTCATATTTAAGAGAGGATGAGACAAATAGAATTTGTGGAGGGAAGTACTGGAACGAAGAAAGCTAGACAGTGAAAGAGCTCTAGAAATTTGCACTGGGCCCCGTGAGTCTTGCCTGAATATTGAGCTGCACAAGGCTCCTCAGTCTAGGCAAAGAACTGCTGTTGTGTTATAAGCTGGACAGCCATAGGAGTTTGCACTAGGCAGAGGACATCAGGTTCTCTAGAGTGGTGAGACCTGACAGATTGCCAAAGACATTTAAGAGTCTCCAGTAAGATAACTCCTTAAAAGTAATGCTCAATTATCCTAAGGGTAAAGTTTTTACTACGTCTTACACTAACGTAGCCTAAAAAAAAAAAAAAAAGCCTACATCATCACAAACAGGTGCGTAACATATTGTGCTACAATGCCACTAGACAACAGGAATTTTTCAGCTCCATTATAATCTTATGGGACCACCATGGTGTTTGCGGTCCGCTGTTGACAGAAACGTCATTGTGTGGCACATGACTGTGATGTCTGCCACTGGTATCAACATGAAGGAAGGAGAAAGCAAAAAAAAGTTCCACCCAGAGCCCTGTGCAAGCCAACACGAGTGACACCATATATTTGATGAGCTCTTTGCACCTTTCTTGCCTTCAAGTGAAAACCGGAGCCATGAAATTCCCATTTGGTTAACGTTTAGATATGGCCATGGCAAGCTTTCAGGATTGTAAGCATGGAAATTGATAAAATTGCATGGAAATTGATGAAATTACAGTCTGTCCAGGGAAATAATGCGGTGATGAGAGAAAAAGCCTGTGTCACGATCCTTGTGGCAGCAATTAAAACAGGTGAACCTTTTCTTCTTTCTCTACTGGAAAACATCTTTTGGTACAATAAGACAAGTAGTTGCTCAGGGAGAGAGGTCAAAGGGTGGGGGATGGGGAGGAGAAAGGATGACACAAATAATTGAGATATTTTTAAGGGCATGTAAGTCAGTGAACATTTCATCAGAATCATTTCAGCTATTTTCTGCTCTCACAGAAGTAGCCAAATTGAAATCATATCCTTCTACTTAATAAGCAAAAGAATGTGGTTATGTTGCCATAACATTTAAGATTTGAGATGGTCGTGTGACAGGCATGAAGAAAGTCAGAGTTAAAGAATCTAAGTAAAATTAACATGGCTCTTTCCCATGAATGCTTTTCAGCAGAATACATTAAAAAATAATCACTTCTTTATGAACTACTAACAGCCACAACTTAATTTCCAGAGGAATGCATTTCTAGCATATGCTATATTGAAGTCTCAAGTGATTGGAAAAAGTGTTGCTATAGCTAATCATGGAGCACTCAACTTCCATCTTTAGTACCATCTCCCAAGGCCAAGACTACAGAGTTATATCAGTTAGTTATTGCTGTTTAACAAATCAACCCCAAACCTTGTGGCCTAAACAACAACCCTTTATTCATTTTCCTGAGTTACACTGATCTGGATGAGATTTAGGTGATCTTGACCAGGCTCATTCCTGGTCAGCTGGGATGTTGACTGTGGGCTGATTGGTCCAGCATGGCTTTGCCGGGAGTGACTTAGCTCTGCTCTCACATGGTGGCACACCCTCCAGCAGGCTAGCCTACATTTATTTTCTTGGCAATGGCAAATTCTAAGACAAAGAATAGAAGCAATCAAGGCCTATTGAGGTTTAGGCTCAGAACTGGCATGCGGTCTCTTTACCACATTGTGCTGGTTCAATATAAGACATTCAAAGGGTGGGGAAACAGTTCATCTCTGGACTGATGGGCCTGCAAAACAACATTGCCAAGGGGAAGAATAGACGCCTCTATAATTATCTAATTGAAAATGGATTGCCCCCAATTTACAAACAGATTGGGATCCAAAAGCATACTTGTACCCCATTGTTTAAATCTAGGGACACATATTCCTAAGGTAACAAATGTTAGATTCCCAAGTTTATCAATCTATTATTCCATAAGATCGAAGAAACAACTATGCACTGGTGATATAATCTAAAAATAAATGATGTAGTTGCGAGGAAAATACCAAATAAAGAGGAGATCAACAGCACTAAATCAGAAATTACTTTGTATTTCTTAGATAAAAGTGCCTTAAAGAAGCAAGTTTTGTTACTGGAGGATAATGATAGAAGCATTTGGACTTACCAAGACAGTAAGGGACCGGTGTGAAAATTAAGAGTGCCCAGTCCCCAAGCCCTTCTTTACCATCTACCACTCCCACCATCCCCTACCCACCAAGCACCCAGGGTGAGTGCTAAGCTCCCACCTTGCTAAATCTCATTCCATTACTTACTACTGGGACAGTCACGCAGCTGGAGTAATGTTTAAGCTGGAAGCTTTGATTCTGATGAAGATATTTTTGTGACAATGCTAAAAAGAACTTTAGTTCACTTTCAAGTGCTTAGAACTTAATGCCATTTGTTCTTTTCCTTGAAATTTATTTATTTAAAAAATATTTTTTATTGGTTTCAGAGAAGAAGGAAGAGGTAGAACAGTAGATACTTCAGTATTTTACTAAATTTGAATATCTTTACAATGAAAAAATATTCTTTTTAATTGTTATTTTAAGGCTAAAGAATTAACCAAATTAAAAAAAAATATTTTCAATTATTTCATGACTAGAGGCCCGGTGCATGAAGATTCATGCACTGGAGGGGGATCCCTCAGCCTGGCCTGCCCCCTCTCACAGTCCAGGAGCCCTGAGGGGTGGGAGGTGACTAGGCAATCAGGGGAAGGTGATGCTTCCATCAGACCTCTGCTGCTGCCACTGCCAGCAGCACAAGCCTCGGCCAGCCCTGGTTACCTGAGCCTCAGGTGGCCCTGGGCGGCTGGGGGGCTGTGGGGACTGGGGGACTCCAGAGGCAGGTGTGTAGAGCAGATCTGGGGACAGATCCAGCCGTATTGCATGCCTGCCACCCTGGCAGGGCTGAGGAGACTGGGTGCAGCCATCTTTGAGGGTGTGGTGGCCAATTAACATATTTCCTCCTTATTGGCTGTAAAAATATTCAAATTTAGTAAAATATTGAAGTATAAATTACATGTTACAGTTAACTGTGTTAAAGGCATATTCCTCCTTACTGGCTGTTAAGCATAGTATGTGCCACCACTTGAAATACTGAACTATGTATGTACTTCTGCATTTTTGTCTCTAGTCTAGATCTCTCTTAACAGCTCCAAATTGATATTAGATTGGCTGCTTGATAACTACTTGGGTGTCCTAGAGACAACTCAGAATGAGTCATCTAAATTAACATATTGATTTTTTCCCAGCCTGTACCTCTTTTTAGCTTTTCAGTAAATGATACCACCATTATATATGTAGTTACTAGAGCCAAATTCTAGGAAACACTATTCTAGGAAGATACTTCACCTTCCCTCACTTTGCAGCCAATATAATAAAGAGGGAATATGCAAATTGACCATCACTCCATCACAAAGATGGCTGCACCCACAGCTGAGGCCAAATTCCCATAAGGAGCTTTAATGAGCAATCAGCAGGGACCTGAGGCTCTGCCCTCCCCCACCCCCGTGGGGCTTGACAGAGGACCTCAAGCCACACTTCACCACCTGGTGGGGCTTGACAAGGGATCTCAGGCCATGTCCTCCACTTGGTGGGGCTTGATGGAAGACCTCAAGGCATGCCCCACCCTGGTCTGGGTTGGGGGACCTTAGGCCATGCCTCCCATCCTGTCGCTTGAAGTCAAAACATTCCCAAACATCCCTAGCCAGTTTGGCTCAGTGGATAGAGTGTTGGCCTGAGGACTGAAGGGTCCTGGTTTCAATTCTGGTCAGGGCACATGCCTGGGTTGCAGGCTCAATCCCTAGTAGGGGCGTGTAGGAGGCAACTGATCAATGATTCTCTCTCATCATTGATGTTTCTATCTCTCTTTCCCTTCCTCTCTGAAATCAATAAAAATATATTTAAATAAAACAAAACATTCCAAAACATAAAGTAGAAATGTTAGCAGAGAGTTATTAAAAACCATTTTCCACATTCTGGATTTAAAATTAAATGAGAATAATAAGATAAGATACACTGAGAACTAGTTTCTCTCCTGACCTTCACCACACACTCCATGCCACACACTCTGTGGTTTTCTAAAATTTAGCATGCTTCCTTAACTAGTCCCCCCTGCCCCTTGCCTCCCCCCCCACCCCAACACACACACACACACACCACTGATACACTGATAATTGGGCTGAACTTCAGCAAAGAAACAATTTGTCACAGCAACAGCTGAAACAAGAAGTGTCAGCAAGATAGATTAGACTTACCGTATTTTTCGGACCATAAGACGCTCCGGACCATAAGACTCACCAGTTTTTAGAGAAGGGAAATGAAGAAAAAAAGATTCTGAAACAAATAGTGTCCTAAAATATTTTATGTGCATTAAAACCCAACATCACAGTCATAAACACATGTAATCAACCCTGTAAAGTAAACAGCAGCATTTAGAACCATTTTAGAGCCGGGCAAGCACACAGAGACCACACAGAGCCGGGCAAGTAAAAAAACTTTTTTTTTAAAGTATATGTGTAGGCTATATTTGGACCATAAGACACAGGGACTTTTTCCCCCCACTTCTGGGGGAAAAAAAGTGCATCTTATGGTCTGAAAAACACAGTATTACAGGCTCCAGCACCCATCAGAAACACAATGACTGTGCCCTCATGTTACGGCATGGGCTGGGGAGCCAGAACCAGCGAGAGCCTGAGGGCTGTGCAAGCCCACCTCACTCACTCTTGTCAGGGCCACTGGAGACAGCCCAGATCCACCGACCGCACCTCTCTCGGACATGGCCACCCTGCCCATTTTGCTGTTACCAGCCTCATCAGACTCTCCTGATGCCTGTACAATCCAAACATCACACAGCAGCACCATCATCATTAAGGAGACCTACCAAGGAATAGTTTTGCTCAAATAATTGTCTTTTTAATTCCTTGTTGCACCCTCAACAAGGAGGGCCTAGAGCCCTGAACAGTGTGCCCATTCTTCTCATCTTTAACTGATTGAGATTTAGAGGGAAAAGAAACCAGGGAGGAGAATGGTAAAAGTAGAGTGGAAAGTACATAAGCTTGGGATCACTTATCACTGACACCCTGCTGCTAATGAGATATAACCACAGGCAAGTTGTTCAACATTCTGATTTCTGAGGCCCTGGTTTCTGAGCCAGAAGTCTGCAGGCAATCCTTTTTCTCCTCATTCTTCAGTCACCCCCATTTCCAAACACATCTTTAACATCTGCTTCAGTTGAAGCCTCTGTGTATGTCCCTCTCTGACTTAAAATCACTCATTGGCTTCGCAGTGATTATAGCATAAAGACCCACCTCCATAGTCAGCATACAGCCATTTAGAATCTTGTTCCTAAAACTGAAATGGGAAAATGATGGCAAAACCAGCTGGATTTAGCATTAATCCCTCTGGATTACCCCACATCTGGCTCCATGGATTCAGGATGCCATGGTCCACCTGCACAGCTGGATCACACCCATCTCTTAGTATCAAAATGCCCACACATACAGTTTCCCTTTTGGCCTCAGGATCCCTTTATAATCTTAAAAAAGTATTGAGAACTTCAAAGAGATTTTGTTTGTGTATTATATCTGCCAGTCGTTACTCTATTAGAAATTAAAACTAGAATATTTTTAAAATACTTATTATTTCAATATTCTAAATACTGTGACTTATTAACATAAATAACAGTTGGGTAAAATAACTATATTTCCAAAATAAAAAATAAAGGAGAAGAGTAACGTTGCTTGGCATTTGTTTTAATCTTTCTTAATGCCTGGCTCAACAGAAGACAGCTGGATTTTCATAGCTACTTTTGCACTGAATCTCTGGCAATATCGCATGTCATGCAGCCTCTGGAAAACTCTACTATACACTCGTGAGAGAATAAGAGTGAACGAATCAAATAGTATTATTACAAAAATAATTTTGAGCTTCTGAAAGACTCTTGGAAGTTTTTACTCTCTACTCTCTAGCTGTACTTAGCAAGGGGAGAACCCCAAAGGTTTTGAGATCACATTTTGAGATTGCCTGATCTAGTCTAAGGGAGATGAGTTCAACTTCTTAAGATCAAGAACCATGGGAAATAGTGAAGCTGAGGACACAGCTATTAAGTCAGGCCAACTTGAATTTGAATCTCAGCTCTGTCACTAAGAAGTGTAAGCCCCAGGTTACTCACTTCTAAGATGGCAATAATGCCATCTATACCACGGGGTTGTTGTAAAAATAAAATAGGGTATATCTGTGCTTGCCACAGTGCCCAGTACATGGTAATCAGTAGAGGCGGAGTAGGGAGATGGGGATAGGAAGAGAGATAGAAGAGTCACCAATAACTTTACAAAGTTATATGCTGTCCTGAAACACTTTGGCTTTTAATATCTAGTTTGAATGAAAGGTAAAAACATAGATAGCATATTATAGCATGGTATGGCATGGTAAGGCACAATATCCTGTCCCCGTGGTCAACAAACTGCAATTCGTGAGCCACATGGGCCTCTTTGGTCCCTTGAGTGTGGCTCTTCCACAAAATACCATGGCTTGGGTGAGTCTATTTTGAAGAAGTGGCATTAGAAGAAATTTACATTTAAAAAATGTGGCTCTCAAAAGAAATTTCAATCGTTGTACTGTTGGTATTTGGCTCTGTTGACTAATGAGTTTGCAGACCACTGTCCTGTCCTGACCTATCCTATCCTATCCTATTGTGAAAATTCCTGCAGGCAGGTTGGTAATTGGTCAGCCACTTGTCCATAAGGAGATTACACTTGATGACATGGGTGGGTCTCATCTACTCAGTTGAAAGTCCTAAGAGCAAAAACAGAACTTCCAAAGAGAAAATGCTGCCTTAAGGCTGCAGCATCAGTTCCTGCCTGAGTGTCCACCCTGCCAGCCTACCCTACAGATTTTAGACTTGCCGCCCCCCACAAACACATGAGCCAATTCTTCTTTGTTAATCCTCAACCAAGATTATGTTTTTCATCTCAAAACCAGCAACAGTTGAATTGAAGGCACACAAATACTGAACGAATGATTCTTGGTGGTTGCAATTCCATGGCTTCATGCTATGAGCAGAGCCTGGACCAGATGGTCATCAGTTTGAAAACAGGCATTGACAAAACAATTATTCATTTCTGTGGATTCTTTTGAAGTTTGAAAATGAACTGTATGCTTTTTTTAAAATATATTTTTATTGATTTTTTACTAAAAGGAAGAGAGAGGGATAGAGAGAAACATCAATGAGAGAGTCATCGATCAGCTGCCTCTTGCACACCCCCTACTGGGGATGTGCCCTCAACCAAGGTACATGCCCTTGATCGGAATCGAACCCAGGACCTTTGAGTCTGCAGGCTGACACTCTATCCACTGAGCCAAACCGGTTTCGGCAGAACTGTATGTTAATAAACACTGACTTTATTCTCATGATCAGCTTTTCCTTCCCACCCCAGAAAGAAGCAAGAAAAGTAAGTCAAGGCCTTGATTCAACTTCTGCAGGACTTAAAATCACTAACATATCTTTAGACAGGCTACTTTTCTTACCTCCTGCCTGTTTCCCACATTATCAGTCATAAAAGTGTTCAAGGTCAAAGTGTCACAGGTTTGACAGTTTCCCAAGTGGCATAAAAGGGCAGTGAGGCAGGGTGTACTCTTCTCTCTAGCTGCACTTAGCAAGGGGAGAACCCCAAAGGGGAGAGTTGGGGACATGATCTGAAGTCCTAGAGCAGGCTGAGTCCCCAGATCCATGACAAGGGGAAACAAAGTACACAAGAAGGCAAATCCCAAGTGAGGGTCTAGGGCTCAACAGCAGAATGATGTCTTCCATTCCCCAGAGTCCATGGTTTCCAGCATGGTTAGGGGGTGTATAGAGATCATATGAATTCTGGACACCATCTCTCTCTTCTGCACTGACTTATAGGATAAAAAGCATCCAGCAGGAAGAAAAAAAAAAAAAAAAAAGGAAAAAACAAACAAGGCTGACAGGTGTGCCCATGACAAATGAAAGCTTTCCCAAGCAGTCATTCTAAGAACGCATTTATCATTCAGAGCCAAAGGGACAACTCCAGCAGGTGATCCTTTCATTTCCCATTAATTCAATTTGTGTAGAAATAAGCATAGCTCATTCCCTAAATCTGCCTTTCTCCTGGAGGGGAACTTGATAGGGCTTGAAATTGCTAACTTAATTCCCATCTCCTGTTACAATCAGGAAGCTATATTTTTACTTGATTAAAATGCAGAAACCTGAGATCTGGAAAGGACCTTAGAATATAGCAAGTTTAGCCTCTTTGTTTGATGGCAAGGAGCTGGGAGGCACATAAAACAGCTCAGCTAATGAATTGATGGGGATCAGAAACTACCTGGCAAGATCAATCCAGGGTGCTCTCGCAGGCTGTCCACAATGTGTGGGGTCAGGTGAAGGTGAGGATGGACCTTGAAGGGTGACAAGGTGTTGCTCCCATAGGAATGGCACTGATGATCTGATCCAACCACTTCCAGGAAGTCCTGGCCGTATTTCAACCTTTGCCTAAATACTTGCACTGATTGGGGTCTCAACCATTTCATTAAGGAGACTCAAAAGAAAAGTTCTTTTTTTCTTCTCATAGAACTAAATCTGTTTCCTTAAAACTTCTACACGTTTCCCCAGGGCCGTGGTCGGCAAACTGCGGCTCGCAAGCCACATGTGGTTCTTTGACCCCTTGAGTGTGGCTCTTCCACAAAATACCATGGCCTGGGCGAGTCTATTTTGAAGAAGTGAGTTTAAAAAACTTGGCTCACAAAAGAAATTTCAATCGTTGTACTGTTGATATTTGGCTCTGTTGACTAATGAGTTTGCCGACCACTGCCCCAGGGGTTCTCACCTTGGCTTATCATTCCGCTCTCCTGTGGGACTTCTAAAAGGTCCTGATAACCAGGCTACATACCAGGCCAAACAAAATAGAATTTCTGAGGGTAGAAATCAGGCCTGGGTAGTATCTAAAAGGCCTCAGGTGGTCCTTATTGGGGAGTCAAATTTGAAAACCCTTGCATTTGGCTCAGTTCTTGTATTCATTAGCTAAGATTGCTAGGACAACATGGGACTGGGAGGCTTAAGCCACAGAAATTGATTTTCTCACCATTCTAATGCCAAGATCAAGGTGTTAGCCAGCATGGTTCATCCTAGGTCTCTATCCTGAGCTTGCAGATAGTTGCCTTCTTGCTGTGTCCTCCTTACAAGACCTTTCCTCTGTGCATGTATTGTACAACCCTGATCTGTCTCTCTCTCTCTTTTTACCAATAATTTCAGATTAGGGCCTCACCCTTATGATCTCACCTTTCCTCCATAAAGGCCCTATCTTCAAACACGGTCACACTGGGGATTAGGGCTTCACAGATTAATTTGGAGGTGGGGTGAGGTGGGGTGCGGTGGGTGGGGTCAGGAAGACACACTTCTGTTCATACCAGTTCTGCTCATTGACTAGAACTGGTTGAGTTAGAGCCCTTTACCTGAACGCCGTAGCACCCACCTGCGCCATGAGACGTCAGATTGTGAGGGCGGACAGTTGGATTCGGGGGCCATTGAGGCCCTTGAGACAGCTGCCTGCCTCTGACCCTATGTACTATCTAAGCGGTGCTTTGAAACCAGCACCACTAAGCAGGGCCAGATGCCAGCAATCTCATGAATCCCAAAATCAGCCAACAAAACGAGCTGTATGTAGCCTTCACTGATCCATCTGATGAACTGAACCTGGCCAAGACTCTCCTCCTGTAGCAGACAGCTATCTCACCAAATTCAGTGCCCAAGGAGCACACGGCACAGGCCAAAGAGACAGGGCTGGAGGCCACTAGGTGCAGCTCGGGGGAGGTGGGGGGGGGCTCTCCCCTCTCCCTTTACTAGTGTACATCGGATGGCATGCTGTAGCAGATGAGCTGAAAAGGAGTTGGGGAAGCAGCAGTCAGTGGCCTAGAGAACAATCAGGAAATCTGGGGGCTTTGGAAGCTCTCTGAGAAGCTTGTTAAACATGTACATTTTCAAATCTATCTGTTGGAGATTTCAGTGTGAACATAGACACCCCAAAACTGTTTGTTTTTTAAAAGAAGCACTCCTAGTCTTGTTATTATCAGAGAAGCCGGGGACATGCTGCGCTAGAAGTTGGCCCTTTTAAACATGCAAGCATACCTCAGAGATTCGGCAATTCACTTCCAGAAGACTGTAGTAAAGTGAGCATTGCCATAAAGCGAGTCGTAATTTTTCTGTTGTGGAGAGACTTGTCTTTATTAAAAAAACAACAACAACAAAAAACAAGAACAAACACAACACCCATAAAGAGCAAGAAAGCAAGGGATGCCTGTGTCCTTTCCAGGGCCCTCACCTCCTAATACACTGAACGTGACTCCCCAAGGGACTTAGCATGTGGAAGTTCCTCATCCTCATCAAACTTCTTGTTTGTTCTTGGGACCTGTTCTAAAACAACCCACATTTGCGGTTCTGAGCCAACAAATCAGCTCTCTTTCATTTTCAAAGGCTGAGCATTTCTATCATCTCTCAAACTGGAGGTGTAGGTTCCACTAAAACCACGTGGAATCTATTTTAGCACATGTGTGCTATGTCAGGGCCCTGGCAAAGAGTATGAGCTAGAAAGAAAACCAACTAACAACCAGTGGGCATCCTCAAGAGCAGGCATAACAGTAACACTACTACTGAGAGCTCGCCACCCAACTTTCTTAGCCGATTTAGATCCCAAAACCCACGAAGTCAGGCTCCATGAGTCTCAGGAGCCCAAAGGGTTCTGATGCTGGCGAGGTCAAGATGGCACTTCCTTGCCGAGACCGGTTTGGCTCAGTGGATAGAGCGTCGGCCTGTGGACTGAGGGGTCCCGGGTTCGATTCTGGTCGGGGGGGGGGGGGGGGGGGGAGGGGGGGGCGCACGTGCCTTGGTTGCCGGCACATCCCCAGTGGGGGGGAGGGGGAGGGGGAGGGGGAGGCAGCTGATCGATGTCTTTCTCTTATCGTTGTTTCTGGCTCTCTGTCCCTCTCCTTTCCTCTCTGTAAAAAAAAAAAAAAAAAAAAAAAAAAAAAAAGATGGCACTTCCCCCGTTATTGGGAGTGCTCGCTGATGCCTCTCCCTACCCAACCTGCTCCATCTGACTTTTCAAATTTTGTGTTCAGAGACTCTTCCTAAATGTCCTTACTCTAAACGTGAAAAACTTTCCTTGTCCATTTGATCCAAACGGGAAACTTCTTGCCCTCTCTGACACAAATCATTTTAGGTTTTGACCACCTGATGGGTATTGGGGGTTAATTAGAAAATCGCCATCAAGAGTTCAGAGGCCAATATCAGCTGTCAAAATCCCACATCCCCCTTCTCTCCCCTCTTTCAAGTGCAAAACAACCTGTGTCTGAAGATGTGCGGGAGATAAAAGGGCACACAGCAGCTCTGGGGGCTTTGACTCAGTCCCATTCAGGGCCCCACCACCATGAATACGGCAAAACCTCAAATGAAAGTTTTAATCTCCCCACTGCATTCAGCCTAAAGAGAAAAGGGTTTCCTTTTAACAATTTCCCCCCTTAAACCTTTTGTGTTGCAATGCTCCTGAAAAAAAAAAAAAAAAAGCAGAGATTTCACTCTGCCCGGCGAGGGCTTTACGCCAAAGAAAGCAGCAATGCACCTCAAACCCTTTGTGCTGAAATGAGAAGAAGGGCTCGCCGGCCCGCAGCAACCGGCGCAAAAGCAGCAGCTCCTGGGGACTGGCGCGCGGGGGGCAGAGGGTGCCCGCAGCCCTGCAGGCGCTCGATTCTGGGCCTAATGGGCAGAGTGTGAACACACCGTAGGCACCACTGATCCTCAAAACGGAGGAATCTGGGGTGGGAGTGAGACAAGTATGATTGATTTCCCAGCCGGGACACCGGTCTGAAACGCACCAACATCCACTTGTTTTTACACTGCGCTCGATAGAGAAGGAGAAAGAACAACTCCAGCTCCAGGCCTCTCCAAGTCACCTTTTGGGGGAGAGCCTCCGACAGGGCTTCACAGGATCCCGGCTGCCTCAATGTGCTTACCTCCCCCCCCCCGCCCCAACTTATTTATTAGAGAGAGGAATAGAGAGAAATATCAACGAGAAACATTAATTGGTTGCCTCCTGCACGCCCTCTACTGGGAACTAAGCCCGCAACCAAGGTACAAGCCCTTGCTTGGAATTGAACCCGGGACCTTTCAGTCCAAGGGCCTGCGCTCTACCCACTGAGCAAAACCGGCTAGAGCTCGAGGTGCCTACCTTTAGGGGCAGACTTGGGGCCAATCCGACAGCAGGGCGTCTCCCTCTGCAAACGTCTCTGCGCTGCTCCCCTGCGCGCCCGCCTCCCCAGGCCTCTGCCTGCCCCGCTGTTAACCCTTGTGCACGTAACTAACGCTACCAGGGTGCTGGTCACAGGAAACAGAGCCCCTCAGCTCTCCTGTCATTAAAAAAACAAAAAGATGCCGAAACCGGTTTGGCTCAGTGGATAGATCATCGGCCTTCGGACTGAAAGGTCCCAGCTTCCATTCTGGTCAAGGGCATGTACCTTGGTTGCGGGCACATCCCCAGTGGGGGCTGTGCAGCAGGCAGCTGATCGATGATTCTTTCTCATCGATGTTTCTAACTCTCTACCTCCCTTCTCTCTGTAAAATAATCAATAAAATACATATTTTAAAAAAAGAAAGAGGAAAAAGAAAACAAAAAGTTTAATAACTTTTCCTGACGTTCCCTTCTTTATTTCTTCCAATGGGCCATCCTACATGTTTGAAATTGGCACCTAATACTAATTTAAAACGTTGGGATTAACACCGGAGATGCAGTCCTGAGCCCAGCACAGTTTTATTAGCGCCTTAATTTGGTGTCGTTGAATTCTGACAGCCCAGAGAATGCCACCTTTTCAAAAATTTTTTATTTTATTATTTTATTTATTTTATTTTACTTTATTTTATTTTATTATTTTATTTTATTTTATTTTATTTATTTTATTTTATTTTATTTTATTTTATTTTATTTTATTTTATTTTATTTTATTTTATTTTATTTTATTTTATTTTATTTTATTTTATTTTATTTTATTTTATTTTATTTTTTCCGAAAGACCAGAGTTCAAAAGGCCCTAAGAGAGCAGAGCGCCCAGCTTTCTGAGGGAGCTGCGCATGAGGGGGGGGGGGGGGGGGGGGGGGGGGGGGGGCGCGGATGAGCAGCCCTGGCCCCGGCCCCTCCCTCCCGCCTCCAGACCGGCCAACTCACCCCATCCCTCCGCGATCCGGTCTCCTCCCTTTGACAGTCTGCTTCGCCAGCCTTTTCACCATTTCTGAACATATTTTTTATCGAGGGTCACAGACGTATAGACGTTGCCTGTCCACGGCAAAATTGTCTTTGATTTTATATTTTTCTCTTAAAAATCTGTTTGTGAAACGCCTCCCCACCCCCGGTTCTTTCAGGTGTGGTGCCTTGAAGTGTAGTCTTCAGTACAGCGGGAGGAGAGGGGGTGGGGTGTTTCAAAAGATGCCTCCAATTCAGACTTTTGCGGAAACAGCGTTGAAAACGCGATAGGGTGGTGGTGAATCAGAGCCAAATAGTATTTCATGATTATATATATCTGTGTTAAATGGCATCTCTCTCTCTCTCTCTCTCTCTCTCTCTCTCTCTCTCTCTCTCTCTCTCTCTCTCATCAGAGCAATATATATATATATATATATATATATATATATATATTCCGTTGATCATCTTAAGATGTGAAATTTTAGCCAAATTCTTACTCCAAATACAAGCACACTTACATACACACTTCCAAAATGAGAGCAGGAATAAATGGTGATCAGCTAAGTTCCACCTGCAAGCTCAATGTTAATAAAACAAATTGGCACGGCTTTATTAAAGTGTTTCTAAGTTCTAATGCTCTAGAAATAACATTACTTCTCAATTTCTGGGTAGTTGAAGTGAAAGTATGTCGTCTTTAAAAAAAAAACAAAAAACAACCAACACCACCATAATTATCTGGATGATTAGATGAATGTAATACAATTTAAGTACTAATTTTAATACTAATATGTACACACTATAGAAATATTTTTCTACAAAATGATATTTCAAATGCACAAAGATTGCTGCTTTTAAAAGAACCCTCATGCAATTTCCCTGTAAAGTGAAGACTTTTTAATAGGAATAAACACCCCCTTATTAATCTACTTGTATGTCTGATTTTTTTAAAACCAGATTTCTTTAAAAACCAGGCATAAATTTTAATACACAAGGTATGGCTATATTACGCAGTAAAATTTAACATTTTCTAGAACCAAATACAAACTGAATAGGTTGGGTGGCATTTCTTTTGTAAATGAGAAAAGGGGGAGATCTAAATGTCATTTTTATAACTATGTCTTGAATTTAAAATCATGTATGTTTTTTAAAGACACCTTACATCTCTTCTCATTAAAAAAAAATTAGAAGAGATGTAAACCTAGGGATATCTCTTGAGCAGTGAAAAAAAGTCACCCAGAGAAGATAAAACTAGTTTTAACTACTCCACTAAACAAACATGAGTCAACTTTACATTGTTATGAAGAGGAAATAAGATAATCACATTAAGATATTCTACATTTTACCTGAATTACGAGGAATGTATCTTTTACGTGGGTCAATTTAATGTGGCTCTATGAGAGAAAGTTTGCATTTGATTTTGATGCTTTCCATTAAGTTTGAAATTTCAGTTTAGCTAAGGTAGAAGAAGAACAAAATTGTAGGATACGGTGAAATTTGAGTTTTCATTTTCTAACTAAAATTTCTTTCAGAAATCAGCAATTTGAAAATTAATTTGTGAGCCTTGTTACAAACCGTCATGCCATTTCTCAGAAAAACATTTTCTTACTTGGCTTAAAGCAAAGAGACAATCTGGTATAAACCACCTGTTGTGCTACCCACCTATTCCAATTAGACAAGTCTCTTGCCTCTGTGGGAATAATGACCCCATGAGTCACTGCTTTCAGACTAACTGAATCTCAGCACCACAGTCAGGGTAGTCTTTTCATGCTCACAAAGTCAGCAGGCATCTTGCCTCTCATAAAGCCTCAAATCTATCAAGCACACGAAGAATAATTCACCTCACTGCCCCTGAAACCCTTTGAAGCAAATAAACAGAAAAGAAAAAAAAAAGATTAAGACTTGATCTCAATTTAAACATGTTAATAGTAACCCTATATTATTCCAGATTTTATCCAGCTGTTTTGGATCTTTAATGAATTTAAATAAGAGAGCAACCCTGTTTTAAGGATTAAAGGATATAAAGGTTCAAAAAGAGTCAAATCTTTTCAGAATTATGTATCTTCTACCCTGGCTTCTTGCTTGGCAGACTTTTAAGATTCCATGCCATTGATTTCTTTCTCACTTTTCTTTCGCTGCAATGATCTGACTTCCTTATAAATACTTTCCAAGCCAGATCCCTCATATTCTTAACTATAAACAGTAAAGGTCACACAGGGTGGGCTCAAAATAATTTATCTCACAGGGCATTGGGATTTACTTCTGAAGCCATCCATTATCATCTATGTCAAGTTCAATGAAAGAGGGCTTATTAAGTTTTATTCTTTTTTAAGGATGACACGAGAAAGGAAAAAAAATAACCTAAATATGACCACATTTAGAGTAAAGTTGCAACCACTCAATCAAATAATGACATCCCTAAAAAGTATGAATGTGCTTATCTTTCCCAGAACTACAGAGAAAAAGACATTCTCATGGATACGAAAGCTTAATGTCTAATAGTAGCTGATTCTGTAGATTAAGCTCAAATGGAGAGCCAGAGGGGGAGATATAAGTGCAACAGCCAAAAAAGAGATTTGCAGATGAATGCATAGAAGTGAGCTGTTTGTACAAAGCAATCATCACTAAAACTGCTGATTACCATGGGACAAACCAGGCACCATAGAAGATACTGCAGGGGGCTACAATGAAGGGTCATTGCAGAGTGTCCTTAATATTGGAGTTAAAATGTTTGGAAAGATCCACTTCATTTGTCATGGGGTGGGGGGGAGCGCGGATATGAGGGCTTGGGAGTAGCAGTGTAGGGAAATACTTATTGAACAGTGCTATTATGCAGGTAAGTATCACATGAACTCTCTCTGGTCCCCATTTTTACAGATGAGTAAAAGAGTTTGGAAAGTTGAAGTTTCTTTTACAAGGAGACAGCAACTGCTTGGTGGGGCTGACATTCTGATTCAAGCCCACTGTGTCCAAAATATCATGCTGCCTCTCTACTCAAGAGAAGGAAGGCATGTTTTAAGTGTTCATAGAAAGTTTTATATATCTACTAGCTGCCTGGTGCACAGGATTTGTGCACTGAGGGGATGGGGGGTGTTCCTGTTCTGCAGGGATCAGCCTGCTGTGGCAGTGCCACTCATCCTGACCACCAGGGGCACTCCTGCGTTTAATGTTTGTTCCCTGATGGTCAGTATGCATCATAGCAGCTGGTCGACAGGTCGTTCTGGTTTTTCCCTCATTCAGTTGCTGGGCTTTTATTATATAGGATATAGATATATATATGGAAGTAGGTGTTAAGGCCTCTGTCTTTTCCTATTATCTGTTCTTGCATCATTCAGTTCAACAAGTTAATACATTTTCATTAAGCATCTTTTACTTTATACCACTCCAAAATATATTTATTACAGGTTAAGTGCCTTAGTTAAGGTATAACAGAACCAGGCAATTAGACTGGAGTTCATGCTCTTACTTAAGCACCATTCTTGACTACTTCTGCTGTCATCTTGCAAAATAGGTGATCTGGCCAAAAGGAGGAGAGAATATTGCAGAAAGATGATCTGACAAGAGGATGTGTATCTCCTAACTCAATAGGAAATATGGTATTTGAATAAGATTCTAGAGAAGCAAAAATAAATTACCAATGGGAAGAGAGCAACAAAGATGGAAACATCAAAGAAAATGGGATTGACTTCCTACAAAACAAAACAATAACATCCATACTTCTCTGTTAGGTTAAGAACAAGTGGGAAACTATAATACCAAAAAACAACATTCATTGTTCATATAGAAAATATGAAAAAAATAGAAAATAAAATAATCTACACCAGTAGTCCCATCACCCAGAGACAGTCACTATTTTTGTAATATAAATTTATATATATTATATAATATACATGTATAAGAACATTTTAAATAGAATTATTATCTTAATATAATTTTCAATATGGTTTTTAAATCACTATTTATGACAAGTACATTTCCATGCCATTATAAAGTTTTTGAAAACATTCTTCTTAATATTACATATCATAATTTATTAAACCAATTCATCACAGTTGGGCATCTAATAATTCTGTTTTTGCTATTATAAGTTCTTTTAAAAAATCTCTGTAGACATTTCTGATGATTTTATCAAGATTAAACAACACTTTCAGGTTCTTGATACATACTGCCATTTTGTTTCCAAAATGATTGTTTTCATTTACCCTCCATGTGTATAAGATACAAAAATAATCTTTTCACTGCTGGTAATAGTATTAAAAAATTTTTTCTACCAATGAATGGAAAGGGAAAGAATTTTATTATTTGACGTTCCTTCATTATTAGGTTGAATATTTTGACATGTCTCTTGATATTTTTACTTTTATGTCCTTTTTTTTTTTCCTATTGATATGCTTGCCTGGTTGATTTTAAAGAGTTCTTTACATATTAACAATGTTAGATGATTGTGTAAAACTATATTTGGACCTTGTTTTTCAAAGTCCAGGCCAAATGACGCATCTTTCATTATGCCTTTCCTGATTCCTTTCACCCTAACTCAAGTCTCCTGATTCTAACATCCTAACATAATATTCAATACTAAATTATACACAGTTTGCAGTCCTTTAGAGTTTTTTCTTTTGTCTTCTTTAGTAACTTTCCATAGGAGAGTTAATATCTTTTAACAACTACAAAGATGACCACGTTGGCATTTGAGTTTTCAGAGTCTTTAGCTATGACATAGTTGTAAGTATCCCCATTTATCAGTGATAGAACTATGGTTCCACCCAGATTCCTCAGTACTATGTGGTTATCCTAAGTACTCAGCTGGGCTTTCCACTCCTCCTGTAGTGCTCCTTCTAGTTTTCACATTAGCATTTTTACATTGAAATAAAACCTTCACCTTATTTTAACATTTTCTCTCAGTGTATTTAAACATATGAGACACAATTCAAAGAGTTCACGAAGGAAACTGATAAGAATAGAAGCAAGTCTAATATTTTGGAGTTTTTTGTAGGAAAACTAAATTTTTTTTCTTTCAGAACATATGACTATTATGATCCTTCACCTTTATAGTAAAGAACATAACATTTCACCTCAACTTGATTTTATGGCATATATCTATATATATCTATGTTTATCTATCTATATATAATTTTCAGGAGTTATTCTAAAATCACAGCACAAGTCAACATCAACAGAAATTAAATTAAACAGCCTATGGCTTTCAACATTGTATTTCTCTCAAATTTTGCTCCAGAATTCAGGTCTTTACAAATCACATGGATGTTCTGAATAAATGGCTTTATTTTTCTTTTCATTAGAATGGGAACTTTTCCAGCACTCACTCATAAAAAGCTTTTATTATAAAATCAAATCTCTGAAATGGAAAGGACCCCAAGGATGGCCTAGAACCCGAAGGAGAGAAGTCTGAAAAATCATTTTGGGAGTATATATATATATATATATATATATATATATATCCACAGTGTATTACTTTTTGTGCAACCCAGTATGAATGACTGGGAAAGAGACAAACAAGGAGGAGGAAAAGGTCCTATAAAGGTGAAATTCATTCCTCCTCTCTGGAATTGGACAGGTATGGAATTTAGAGGGCCTTCAAACTTCTGAAGAAAAGACCTGATTTGAATGTCATTAACATAGCTGGACTTCCAGGACTTCTAAAATAGTCTTTTATTTCCATGTGAATATTGGAAAATACCCTTCATAAGGAGGTGGGAGTATGCAGGGGGAGCAGACCTCTTTTCCTACATCTCAGCTCATTTACATGCTCTCCAAAGGAGGTCATATCGATAGGAGACCCCACCTCTGTCAGCTTTGCGGGTCCCTTAACCTGAGAACCTTGAGGCCCATTGAGAGCTATTCATACTTGGCAGATTGATTTCTTCAGTCATTTTGTCATAGTAACTGACAATTCACTGCCATCCAAGTGTATCTGGGAGCACAATGCCCACATAAATATTGTTGGCAATTCTCAGCATATCCCTTTGTGGAAATGGTAGGTTAATTTACTTCTGCCGCTTGACTTTCTATAGCTACGTGGCAGAAGATCATTTCCTCTGCAACCACAGAGGGAACAGACCCATTTGGGCTTGATTCAAAGAAGCAGAGAGTTCAGAGTCCCCCATCAACGCAGAATGTAATGAATCAAAACTTCAAACACAGGTTAATCTCAGAGGGGAGACATAAAAACCTTGATGAGAAACAGGTGCAGCCAAAGTCCTAAAACTATTCTAGAAAGTTTAGGGCCTGAAAATACTAGGTAAGTGGTAGGCAAACTCATTAGTCAACAGAGCCAAATATCAACAGTTGAAATTTCTTTTGAGAGACAAGTTTTTTAAACTTAAACTTCTTCTAATGCCACTTCTTCAAAATAGACTCGCCCAGGCCATGGTATTTTGTGGAAGAGCCACACTCAAGGGGCCAAAGAGCCGCATGAGGCTCGCGAGCCGCAGTTTGCAACCACGGGGATAGGCTATATGATCAGGAAACTATCTCATTAAAAAAAAAAAATCACATGAAGGTCAAAGGATCTTGACTCCTTAATCACAACAGCTAATTTGAAAGGTGCATTTTGAACTTTGCTGACTCACAGAGCAGATGGAGGATTTCCTGAAAGCAGTGTAGAAAGCTCTGGGTTGCTTCGTATACAGAGAATTTTCTTGTTGCTTTCCCAGCTGTAATCCAACCATCACTGAATGGGGAGGCAGTCATATAGCTGTGGCTAGGCAAAAATAAAAGTGCTTTGGCAGTAAACATTTCTGGATTTGATACCTGGCTTCACTGCTTTGCCATGGTAACCTAAGTCCCTTAACCTTTCTGAACTCAGTTTCACCAGATTTACTAGTACAATGGGATTACAAAGGTACCCACTTTATGGAATGGTTTCAAGGATTAAATGAGATCATTGGTTCATTCAACAATCTCTTTTGAGTGCCTTCTTTGCATTAGGCACAGTACCTAGGATTGGGAAATGAAAATATTGAGGGAAGAGGTCTCTACCTTTGATTTTAGTGCATCCGATTAGAATGAAAAATAAAACTGCTTCAGTGCAAAATTTGACTCTGTGACTTGGGTTGGAAGAGTCAGGGAAGGCTGCTCAGAGAAGACATCTCTTGAGATTTGAAGGAAAGGAAGTTTGTCAGCCATACTAGCAGAGAGGAGACATCCCAGGTGACAAGAAGGTCAGAGGAGTAGGTGATAGCACTTACATTGTTGCTGGAATATTTCATGCCCAAGCAGCATGTGGCAGAAGACATTGATAAGCAGAGAGAGGACCAAATCATAAAGAGCTATGTGCATGCTTTGGTTCACAGTTTGACTTCTCCCAGGCACCTCCAAGTCCAGCACAAATAGAAGCCATCTTCAGATTGCTCTGTATCTCATGGTTCGTGGCCCACAGAAGGGCATAGATGGTGGCTGACCTTAGCCTGCACCTCCTGGGAGGCCCCAGAGCCAGGGTACCCAGTATACAGCTTCAAACCACAGCAGATTACAATCCAACCACCTCCCCAAGTGACACACTTGAGCTTGAGGGGTGGACTCAAGCTGACACCAAAGCCCCACTGAAGCAAGTCCTGCTTAGTAGGGGCAGTTCCTCCATAGCAGCTCTTCCTAGATAGTCTCATTCTGTCCTCAGAATCAGTTGGCTTAGGGGTGAGTCCCTCCCAGTGATGTGCCACCAGCATTCAAGGCTCAACTACAACAGGACAGTGTACCTTGCCCACATAGGGTAAGTACCTGGGGCTCCCAACTCAGGTGACAGGGAAGGCTGAACCACTGGACTCTATAGAACACCTACTACATAAGGTCACTCTACCAAATCCGGGAGGCATAGCAACTCTATCTAATACATAAAAACAAATACAGGGAAGCAGCCAAAATGAGGAGACAAAGAAATATGCTCCCAAATAAAAGAACAGAAAATATCTCCATAAAAAGAACTAAATGAAATGGAGGCAAAGAAACTATCAGATACAGAGTTCAAAACAATGGTTGTAAGGATGCTCAAGGAACTTAGTGAGGACTTCAACAGCATAGAAAAGGACATGAAACCATAAAAACAAACAAAAACAGTCAGGAATGAAGGATATGCTCACAGAAATGAAGAATAAGTTACAGGAAATCAACAGTAGAGTAGATTAAGTAGAGAATCAAATCAGCAATTTGGAATACAAGGAATCAGAAAACACACAATCAGAACAGCAAAAAGAAAAACAATCCAAAAAATGAAGATAGTATAAGGAGCTCTAGGAGAACATGGATTGCATAGTCAGAGGGATACCTTCCTACCATGTCCACCTGGTCATAATATAAGTTAGAGCCGTGGTGGGCAAATTCATTAGTCAACAGAGTGGCAAACCACAACTCTGAGAGCCGCATGTGGCTCCTGAGCTGCAGTTTGCCGATCACTGGGTTAGAGTAAGCCACATGCCTCCCTATTCTAGTGACAGTCTCTTGAAGGGCTCTGTCTTCTCCTTCTATGATTAGTCTCTGTATAGTATCAAAGCATGGAGCATCAGCAGGTGCTGAATAAGTGCTGTTACTTAGCAAATTATTGCCAGTCTGACAGTGAATACTGCAAGCTCCTTCAAATCAGACCCCCAAAAAGGCAGGTGCCCAGGCACTGAGTTAAGAACAAGGAGGCTCTCTGGAATCTGGATGGCACTTCAGTGTGTAGAATGAGAAAGCTGCGTCTTTTCAAAGTCTGAATTTTCCCTTCTGGGAAATGGGGAAAATTCTACCCAATTAGTTCCTGTCTAATTTATTAAAAATTGCACCAAAAGTAATCAGCTCCATTATGCACCGTGTACAAGGACAATATTTATTGTTTTTGTAAAGGGACTAAAGAGAGGAGGGTAGGATGGCAGGACTCCAAAGAGAGAAAATCTCAGTGCTGAGATGTACAGTCAGAAAAGAATGTTTGCAGATAGAAAACTGTTTGTTACAGAGCATGCTTCCCAGAAGCCTTTTGGCTGGCTCGCTAGCCAGAGGCTAGAACTGTTCCCAAAAGAGTTCTGTGTAGGCTTTTGAAAGAAAACTGTGTGGGTTCTCTGCTGGCAGCTGTTTAGGCTACTGGTATCTTGCAAGTACAATTTTTTTTCTTTCTTTTTTTTAATGAAAACACTTTAAAAAAAATATATTTTATTGGTTTTTTACAGAGAGGAAGGGAGAGAGAGTCAGAAACATCGATGAGAGAAAAACATTGATCAGCTGCCTCCCACACACCTCCCACCGGGGATGTGCCCACAACCAAGGTACATGCCCTTGACTGGAATCGAACCTGGGACTTCTCAGTCCACAGGCTGATGCTCTATCCACTGAGCCAAACTGGTTTCGGCTTTTTTCTCTTTCTTTTTAGTGAAAGACACATTAGTGGGTGCCCAGACACTAGGATAATTTTTATTTTATTTATTTTAATTTATTTATTTTATTTATTTATTTATTTATTTTTGCAGGTGGGCATTAGGTAAAAAGCATCCCGATTTGCACTATCATTCACAATTTTCAGGTCTGTTTCATTGTGGTGTCAAGTAATATAAAGATAAAACCACGATCCTCTATATAAATCTCTTCCTACATGTTTATTCATAATAATAATAATTTTAAAAAACTCAAATGACAAGACTTGCTCACCAAAGCACAGGAAATCATTACAGAGTTAAAAAGAAAGGACACCCACTTTCTTGATCCATTTTAGCAAATGGCTCACTTTCATGTAATTCAGCCACTCTAGCAACAAGAGCTGTTTTCAACTGAACTATTATTGATGAGCTACACCTGGCATTTCCATTCACTCATAAGTATTACAATCACACTACAAATTTTTTATCTGGGATAAAGCTTGGTGAAATGATTCTTAAGCCAGAAACCATCAAAATAGCCAATGAGATGTGAGTAGGCTGGAAATAAGAAGGCAGTCGCAAAGAGAAACTCGAAGACTTAAGAATGTTTCCCTGAAAATGGAAAACTGTGCCGTCTAGCCAGGATTCCCCATTTCTCAGAATACTCATGGTGAGGTGATAGGCAGAACACAGATTTTAGGGCAGTGAAAATACTATGTATGATATTATAATGATGAATATATGCCATTATACATTTGTCCACTTACACAGAATGTGCAACACCAAGAATGAACCCTAAGATAAACTATGGGCTTTGGATGATCATGATGGATCAATCATCCTTCATTTAAAAAAAAAAAATGTACCAGCCAAAACCAGTTTGGCTCAGTGGTAGAGCGTCGGTCTGCGGACTGAAAGGTCCCAGGTTCGATTCCGGTCAGGGGCATATACATTGGTTGCGGGCACATCCCCAGTAGGGGGTGTGCAAGAGGCAGGTGGTTGATGTTTCTCTCTCATCGATGTTTCTAGCTCTCTATCTCTCTCCCTTCCTCTCTGTAAAAATCAATAAAATATATTTTTAAAAAATAAAAATAAAATAAAAAAATGTACCATTATGATGATGGAGGAGGTTATGCATGTGGTGGGAGCAGGGAAATCCCTGTATCTTCCTGTTAATTTTGTTCTGATCCTAAAATTGCTCTACAAAAATAAAATATTAAAAAAAACACAAAGCTATTGGAGGCTCACCCTTGTTAAGAGGAAATGGGAGAATACAGACACCAAAGAAAGGGGGTCCTAGGCTGGGTGGAACCCCCAATGCAGCTGAATTGCATAGAATAGCCTTTTCCCTTTCTGCTGGATTTGACTCTCGTTCCCTGATATTCCTGAATAACAAGCCATTTTCTAATTGTCATCTTGGTCATTTTCAACTGAAGGGAAAGTGAACATAACATTTGTAGAGCACCTTCCACAGGCATTTCTTTTATAGCAGGATATTTTCACGATAACGTTTGGAATTAACCATGTAACCAATTAGAAAACAGGATTTGTTTTGCTATTGTTTTTAACATATCCCCATCTGTAACTTGTAGAAATAGAAGCATTTGAGACAACATGGCAGCTTCATTTGAATGGTGTTGGTCCTTTATTTACCTCAACAACAAATGACGAGGGAATAAAGATGATAAGAATAAGTCAGAAGTACTGAAAACAGTGTCTCTGGAACTATGAAAAGAAATTGCTAACTTCTTGATCGAAAGCTGGATATAATCAAAGCTGGATTGCTAAGTGGTATTTACTGAAATATTTAAAATTTCCTTGCTCTTAGTGAAATTTCCGTAGGAAAAAATAGCTTTGAGATTGAATATCTGAAACCCATGTGCCTTGAGCTCCTTTCCTCCATCCTATTACTGTTTTTATCATGTGTTTTCTTAAAATAACCCTGATCTCATTGACATGCCCACCATCACATACTGAACTACGCTCGGCAGGTGCTTTTTAAATAAATAAGTACTCTGAGTCAAAATAGGTCATGGACGGCATGACATTTATAAACCAAATTACTTTGTTTCTCTATGGAACAGCAAATAGACCTGAAATTCTTTTCAGAAACACCAGTGAACCCGAGGAAATCAGAACTGAGCCTATCTATTTTCTGAAATGATAATGTCCTTTGACCAGAACCTGAACTGAGGGGGGTGATTTCCCTTGAGGCAGACTGCCTGTGCCTCCTCTGAACCCGCCATAGCCATCTGTGTCGAGAGCTGAGCTCCCGAGAGCAAACACCAGGAGAGGGCCTCTGAGGAAGCTGGTCTTTCCTGGGAAGAGTTAAATGGGCCTTAGCTCAACTCCAACCCTTCTCACTCCAGAAAGCAGCTCTGGGAGTCCCTGAGGGGGCTTTGGCTGCTCTGACTTCTCACACACTTTTCTTTCAAATGAATTTAAATCTTTTCTTGTCCAAATCCCTACAGAAGAATTAAAAAAAGAAGAAGAAAAAAAAGAAAAGCAACCACTCTGCAGTTTTCCTACTATTATGCAAATAGATTAATCAGGCAATGCTCCTGTGAGAATTAATTTATACCAAACCCAACGAGGCCTGGGTGCTTGCTGACTGAACTCCCGGGCCAAAGCCTCAGCTAGGTAGCACCTCATATTATTCCTTTGACGAAATGTGAACTGACATAAATACTATGGCTCCCTTTCAATCCGATTACCCCGTTACCTCACATCAATGCTACCCCAGCCATCAGACTCTGGCGTCTTTCCTTTCACCAACTCCAGGGACAACAGACAACTCCTCGTCGATAAACAAGCACCCACGCTGCCACCTCGTACCCCCACTCTTAACCCATCATCCTCGCTCAATGGGCCCTATTCGACAAGGTATTTTATTCTGTTTGTAGGAATCAAGGACTGAAGCACAGTTCAAAATCAGGCCTGGCTGTGGCTGTTCATTCAAAGCTGCCCTTTCACACAGTCAGTCACTCAGAGCCCCTGGAAATAACACCCCTGAAGTATCTACCCTTTAAAGACGTCCTCATCTCCTAGGGACGCTCCCCCATCGCCTCCGCTGGGCTCCCTCCCTTACAGCTCACGAACTCTTTTTAAAACAGACACAAAACAAATAGCAGCACAGGTTCCCTAGGCTTGCATGACCTGAGGCTCGGTCTAAATGAACCTGCATTTTAAATCATACCTTTGTACTAAACTCATGTTGACAACCACTAAATTCTTTCCATTGCTCTGCATAGAAACTTTAAAAAAAAAAAAAAAAGTTTATTTCTCCCCCATCTCCGCCTCACCCCCAAACTCTGCCCATTTATAAAGCTTGGCTGAACAATCCACCAGGTGGGGGGAAGGCTTTTCTATGTGGGCAGCTCGGTTTCTGGAGGCCCTACCTTGGTAATTAGATTAACAGGCAATATGTGAATAGCAGGGACCACAACAGACCCCACTCCCTTCATGCTTTATGCCATTTATTGCACATAATTGATAGCAAAATATCTTGAATGATGGCAGAAAATACTATGGATGTGTGAGCAACTCGCTGTTGAAAATGGAAATGAGGGGGGAAAGAAAACAAAGCAGGCTTTATTTGCCCAAAGCAACCTCAAAGCATTGTAGTACTTGGTTTTTTTGAGAGAAGGGCAGAAGTTACATGTGATCATAAACTGGGGCTGTTGGTGTTTGTTAGCCTTGTAGTTAATTAGTTTCAATGTGTTTTTTTTAAAATATATATTTTATTGATTTTTTTACAAAGAGGAAGGGAGAGAGATAGAGATAGAAACATCGATCAGCTGCCTCCTGCACACCCCCTACTGGGTATGTGCCCACAACCAAGGTACATGTCCTTGTCCGCAATCCAACCTGGGACCTTTTAGTCCTCAGGCTGTCGCTCTATCCACTGAGCCAAACCAGTCTTGGAGAGTTTAAATATTTCTGTGCCTCCTTTGAGCACTTGTACAATAGAGGACAGTGACTGTGTAGGCAATGCATGTCTTTCTGTAACCACTGTCCCTCTGAATTGGAAAAGCCCTTTGAAACATATTCTAACTTCATACTAAGAAACTATTCACGTTTGAGAAATAAGAGAAAGCAAAATAAGTAGTAAGAATTAAAACACACACTCAGCTGCCAATAAGGAAAGTTATGGTTTTACCAAATATTTTTTGTGCAGCAATTTGCTTGCTTTCTGTCATGCCAGTGCGGACCATCTCTGTTTTGAGATAAAGTATACTTCCATTTAAAAGTAGAAGAGGCATTGAGTGAACATGTTAGAATGTGTGGATTAATTTTCACTAAAAGTGACACTCTCTTCCTCTCACCCTAACTTTGGTGCCTTTGCCCAAATGTCTAAAATTGGCTGCTTATCCCTAGCTCATTTGGCTCAGTGGGTAGAGCGCCAGCCTGTGGACTGAAGGGTCCCAGGTTCGATTCTAGTCAAGGGCACATTCCTAGGTTGTGGGCTCAGTACCCAGTAGGGGGTATGCAAGAGGCAACCAATCAATGATACCCTCTCATCATTGATCTCTCTCTCTCTCTCTCTCTCTCTCTCTCGCTCTCGCTCTTGCTCTCGCTCCCCCCCCCACTTCCTCTCTGAAATCAATAAAAATACATACAAAAATAAATAAAATAAAATAAAATAAAATCAGTTGCTTAATGCCTGCCAAGTGCAGGTTTACTGGCTACTCAGGAATAAATATTTTTTAAATTATTGATTGATTTTGAGAGAGAGAGAAACATCGGTTTGTTTATGCATTCATTGGCCATGACTAGAGCTTGAAACCACAACCTTGGCATATTGGGACAACTCTCTAACCTACTGAGCTACCTGCCAGGGCTTCAGGAATGTTTCCATACCATATTTTCACTCTAAAATAAGTACAACTGCTTTATTCCTTCCCCTTGGCCTGGTTGTTCACTGTTCATTCAATAAACATGCATTCAATATCCACGGATTACTAGGTGTCTGCAGTGGCAGCTGTCAGTGGCATTCGGGATGAATGGTTAAAATCCTCACTCCACACCCTTCCTTTACCTACAGGAATCTTCTGCAAGCTGAGCTCTACTCAGTGCTGTCCCTCAACAGGGAACATCTAGGAAAACTAAATTCATGAGCCTAGGGACGCAGCCTCTAGTCACTCTCATTGTTGCTGCCTTTTTCCGGGTGACAAAGGTTCCCAGGTTACCCTGATTGACCTTTGCCCCCTAAGTTCCAGTTGTGACCCTTTGTTTCCTTGTCCTTTAGTCCCTTCACAGATCACCTGCCTGCCCAGAACCAGAATGACTCCAAACATGGGGCCTTTTTTAATCCAGCAATTTTCAGCCTTTCTCACCTCATGGTGCACTTAAACTAATTACTAAAATTCTGTGCACACACACAAATATAGGTATAATTTTGATTCCTTCACATTGGATAGCTATTGTTGTGTTGGCTGTTGTCACTTTTTCATTTGACAATCTAAAGGAAAAGAAGTCAGTGCTCTTGTCTAAATAGTCAGGTATTGCATGCTTTAAAAATTCTTGCAGCACACTGGCTGAAAATTGTTGCTCTAGCCAAAACCGGTTTGGCTCAGTGAATAGAGCGTCAGCCTATGGACTGAAGGGTTCCAGGTTTGATTCGGGTTGGGGGCATGTACCTTGGTGGCAGGCACATCCTCAATGGGGGGCAAGCAGGAGGCAGCTGATCGATGTTTCTAACTCTCTATCCCTCTCTCTTCCTCTCTGTAAAAAATCAATAAAATATATTTTAAAAAGAAAATTGCTGCTCTAACCCAGTGGTTCTCAACCAGGGGCAATTTGGGCCCCCATGGGGACATTTGGAATTATCTGTAGGGTGGAAGTAGAATGTTTGATTTTTATAAACTAAGGAAAACTTTATCAGTTACTAAATGCCCTCTGGGTGTCAGTTTGGCCTTCATATAGAATGATCTCTTGATCCCTGCAGTGCTTCATGGCAAAAGGGGCTCCAGATCTGGAAACTAAAACACAGACTAGTCTTGTCAACCTTCAAAATTCTGACTTTCTTCAGAGGATGGTTCTGAGTCAGTACAGAATAGTATTTATGGCCATAGGTTCTAGGGTCAGACTGAGTTCTAGGCCTCAGCTCTGGCATTTATGTGTCATGATTCAATCAACAGAACAGATAGGTGACATTATAGATGTGCATACATGTGCCATATGTGTACATTACATGCATACCTTACACAGTAAGTCCTCACTTAACATCATCGATAAGTTCTGTGACTTTATGAGAAATGACATATAATGAAACCTATTTAACCATAGGCTAATTGATTAAATAAGAGTGAAATTCCTAGGGCATCTCATCAATGCTATAATAAAATGTTGCTTTTCGATAACCTGCTGTTTGTATGAAGAGCAGGCTGGAACCCACAAACACAGTCTGGAAGCCCACAAGAGCAGACTCAAGTCCGTGGCCTCTCTCACCTGTCATTGTCGATGTCCTCCTGCTTCAGGGAGGTGAGCACACAAACCTGGCCCAGGAGCCAGAGGAGCTGGGCACCTGCTGCCCAGGGCTGCCTCACACCAGTGAGGTGAGCCCGCTCATCAGCCACAAAGTGACCACTGCTTTCCTTCCACCCGCCAAAGCCCTCAAGTCTATTGAGTACCCACCTTACCTGGAATCATGTTGGGAAGAACATTCTGAAAAATGGGCTTCAGCGTAGGCAGGCTACACAATGCAAAGCCAACATAGTTACCTTAATAAATTCCTCTAAGTTTCTGTGTCTTCTGTAGATAAGTGGAAATAGTGATAGTGTCTACCCAATGGGGCTGTTTTGAGGATTATTTTATTTTATTAATTTTTTAAAAATAGATTTCTTTGTTTTTTTTTTTTTGTTTGTTTTTGTTTTTTACAGGGAGAAAGGGAGAGGGACAGAGAGCTAGAAACATCCATGAGAGGGAAACATCAATCAGCTGCCTCCTATAACATGCCCCACTGGGGATGTGCAAGCAACCAAGGTACATGCCCTTGACCAGAATCGAACATAGGACCCTCCAGTACGCAGGCCAACATTCTATCCACTGAGCCAAATCGGTTAGGGCTTGAGGATTATTTTAAATAATGCATGGCAAATATTTAACTCAGTACCAGCATACTCCATAAAGCTATCGCTATCATTGCTGTTATTGGTTTACATGCTGACATCTAAGAGGAAATCAGGTACAGGCTTACCTCAGGTATATTGCTGGTTTGGTTCCATACCACCACAATAAAGCGAGTATTACATTAAAGCAAGTGGTAATCTTTTTGTAATCTGTGGAGGGTTTTGTGTTCTATTTGTAAAAAGTGCAATACCTATGGAGCACAATACAGCAAAGAGCAATAAAGTGAGGTGTGCCTGTTTAGGATTAAGATTTTAGCTTCTTGAAGGCAAAGGGCACTACATTTCCTCTGTATCTAAATACATCTAGTCGCTGGACAGTATGGCTCAGTTAGTTGGGCATTGTTCTGTGCATTGAGAGGTTGTTGGTTGCATTGTCAGTCAGGGCACATGCCCATGTACAATAGCAGGCTCAATCCCCAGTAGGAGGTGTGCAGGAGGCAGCTGATCAATGTTTTGCTCACATTGATGTTTCTTCTCCTTTCTCCTCTCTCTAAAAATCAATAACAAACAAGCAAATAAATCCAGTCACTGTTCTAGGCAATATACATTTTTCACCATTTTTTAGTATTATAACTATTTTAGATTAGGCAGTTAGAAAAACTAAGAAACATAAAGATTAAGTAATTTGTTCCAAGGTCACAGCTATAGGAAGTAAGCAGAGAGAAAAGTATATGCAGAGGTAAGAAAGAACCTGGCATTAGAGGAGGAGAGAAGAGATCAGGGACACAGTAACACTGTAGAAAGGTGGGGGCTGTTAATTCTTTATCTTAAATGCAATGGGAAGATCCAGGATGGCACAAACTGTCAATCTTGTTCATTCCAAGCGTTCCCAGACCTGGAACATTGCCTGCTAGCACATGGCAGAACTTCAATAAGTATTTGTTGATTGAAAGAGAGGGTGGGATGATATGATCTGATTTATGTTTTTAAATCTCTCTAGCTGCTGTATAGACCCAGACTCTTCTTTGATTCTCTTAGTAACATGAAACTTGCTATTTATTTTCTTTCTTTGGCAGCCCTTCCAATATTTGAATATGGAAGTCACATTACATCCCTCTAGGTTTCCATTTCCCCAGGCCAACAGCCTCAGCTTTTTGGCAAAAGAACTTCTGGGATGATGGAAGTGTTCTATGTCTGTGTTGTCCAATATAGTAGTCACTAGTTTCATGTGGCTTTTGAGCACTTGAGTGTGGCTAATGTGACTGAGAAACAAGATTTAAAATTTTATTTTTAAATTTTAATTTAAATTTTTTAACAAATATGAACTTGCCAGACAATATAGTCCCACATATATACATTTATACACATAGTCCCTGTCTAAGAACCTAAGCGAGGGTTGGGTAGAAATATGCCAGTGCATACATCAATTACACTGTAAAAACTAAACTTTCTCTTTATTTAATGCTGTGAGGCCAGGTGTTCATTCATACATGGTAAGCTGAGCTTGGTTCCCAAGCTATGGAATTTGACTCTCTGTTAAACATACTTAGTCTACTAGCATGTTCACTAGTAATATCCACTAATGGCCAACACTAACAACACAAATCACCACCTAATCATTCAAATCAGCAAAGAGGACTGGCCCATGGAATACAAATGGAGATTGGACAATCTTCTGACAAAATCTGGGAGCTTTCCCATCTGATTAATGTTCTAGAGAATCCAATAGCATAAGACAAAGAGCTAATAATGATAAAACTTTAAGAAGAGATCAGAAGGGAGTTCCAGGAGTAAATACCCTGAATTTTAGAGCAGGAAGCGTCCTTTTAGATGAGGCAGGAGAGTGCTTCCAGAACCTGAAGGGTTTACACTCAAGCACATTCCCAGAATGCAGGCCTTGTGCCAGGCATCAGGGCAGAGTCCAAGGATGCAGTTGTTCCCCTCAAGGAGCTCATGGTCCACAGGAAACAAACATGTCAATGATTTCAATTTGCCAGAGTTAGCAAATAAAAATACAGAATATCCAGTTAAATTTAGATTTTCAATAAGCAATGAATAATTTTTTAGTGTAACTATATCCCATGCAATACTTAGGACACAGTTATACTATACAATATTTGTTGTTTCAAAATTCAAATGTAACTGTGTATCCAGTATTTTGTCTGGCAACTCTAAATATAGGGTGGTAGATGCAATGATAAAGGTGAGTGTTAAGTACTACAATAAAATATCCAAAAGATAGACCTCAGAGCACATGTCAGAGAAGGATTACAGAGGAGGTGAGGCTGAAGCCAAATCTTTCCCAACTAATAGATGTTAGCCAGGTAAAGAGAGTACTTAAGGATTGGCATGCACAAAGGCACTGGGATTTGGGAGGGAATACTTGGGGACATGTAAGTAGCTCAACAGGGATAAAATAAGTAATAGGTAGAATTTTGATAACTTTCTGGGAGAAAAGCCAAAGTCAGAACCCAGAATAACATTATTGTCTAAGGCACATGTGTCAAACACAAGGCCCGCCAGGCCTTGCAATGTGGCCCACACCGTGCTGTCATCACTGCACTCCGCTGCGTTTCCATCACAGTGACAGTTTATGACTGTTCAGTAAACCATTCGGCCCACGATTTAGGCTGGATTTTAGATTTTGGCCCCTTCTCTGATTGAGTTCGACACCCCTAGTCTAAGGGATAAAGAGATAAAAGAGAGTTCATAAAGAGAACAAGAAAGAGCAGTCTGAGAAGGCAAAAGAAAACCATGAAGCCAGGAAAAAGGGAGAAGTCCACAGTAACAAATGTTGCAAGGAGGCCAAGTAAGAAGAGAAATTCATTGACTTCTAACTGGTATGGCTCAGTGTTGAGCGTTGACCTATGAGCCAGAAGATCATAGTTCAATTCTTGGTCAGGAACATACCTGGGTTGCAGGCTCAATCCCCAGTGTGTGTGTGTATGTGGGGGGTGGGAAGTATGTAGGAGGCAGCCAATCAATGATTCTCCCTCATCATTGATGTTTTTATTTCTTCCTCCCTTCCTCTCTGAAATTAATTTAAAAAAATTTTTTTTTAGGTTCATTGACTATGCCAACATGGACAGCATAAGTGATGTTGACAAAAATCATTTCAGTGGAGTGTTATGGCAGCAGGTTTAGAAAAGTCATGGTGAGAACTGAAGGAAGCAAAGGTAGGAATTGCTTAAAAGAAGTTTGGTTGTGGAAGAAGTACCATGCTTAGACCTGGACAAATAGGGAAATAACGTGGGCCCTGAACTGTAGAGAAGTTGGCTCCTCTCTAGCTCCATCCATGTCCAAAGGCCCAAGGGGACAGGCTCATCTAGAGACTAAACACTCCCTTTGGAATTCTTTGTTCAAATGGAACCAAGCCTGTTTCCAAAGACTGTGCAAACCTCTTCCTAGGTTTCTCTTTCTGAGCGGGGACCATGTCACTAGTGTGCCCATTTCTAAACCTGAGGCATGGAGCAGGCATGGCTATTTGGAAGGGACTTGGGGGTGAACGGATCTTGAACATGCAGACCAGGTGTCCACATCTTGGATGCATAGCCCCTTATGATGTGGGGTAGAGTCAAAGTGGGAAGTGAAGTAGGGTGTGCCACAGGCTTCCATCTGTAGTCTGTCTCAAGTCTCACAAAAGTTAGAGGAAATATGTAAAAAGATGTACTTAGAGATGGACGTAGAGTCAAGAGAGGGTCCTTGCAAAATGAGCACACTTTTAAAGAACCTTGGTGAAGGACTATCAAAACTATAGACAGAATAATGGAAAACAAGGCCCCTGTATCAATCAGGAGTTCAGCAACAAATATGAAAAGACAACTGGAGAGACCACATAGAGAAGGGTGGGCAGGGTTAAGGAAATAAACAGTGCACCCAAACACTAGTAACAGTGAAAGGCCATTGGGTCTGCTTATATCTCTAGGCCTGAAAGGGCAGAAGGGTGGCAAGACATTGCCAGAGCCCAGTGAACTGGGGAGCTGAGGCTGCAGCTCACCACAGAAATGCAGCAAAGCAACAAGAGAGTGGAAAGAATAAATACCTCAACCTTTCTCTTCTCCTGCCCTTAAGTTGGTACCACTGCCTCCCACTGACTGAAACCAACAAGAAGAAACCAGACAGCCAGGCATTCCGAGGTCAATGTATTCCCTAGAGGCCAGCCTCTTAAGGCAAAAGCAAGGGAAGGAGTAGGAAGCAGACATGAAAGGGCACACAGAATTAATAACTAATACTGTTCCCAAGGAGGCAAGAGAGGACTTAACTCAATGGGATGAGAACAGAATGGAGAGTAAGTTGTCAGGAAAAAAGTGGAGGGCATTTTTGTCTCATGGCACCTCTTCCCTCTGCACTTTTGAGGGGACTGCTAATAGTGGATGAGGGTAAGCAGGCAAGGAATGTGTTGATTTTCCTTCTGCAGATGGGAGCTGGCAGTAGTCTTAAGGCCTTGGTGCAGTATACATAACACCCTAAGATAAGGCTATTTGTCCCATTCCTTCCCAAGGGTAGAGAAATGTCACATTCTCTTAGGTCTCTATCTCCTTTCCCTACACTGACTAAACAGAACTGCAGAGCAGGTGAAAATCTCCAGGGATAGTTCCTTCTCTTTTTCCTGCAAATTATAACCTCTAGTCCACTTCAGCCTCAGGCCAGCAAACCTCCAGCATTTCAGAAGCCTACACACTCCAGAATACTTCCCTTTCAAATACCGACTCATGGCTTATGGTTCAAAACAGAAAACCCTTGCCGAGACCGGTTTGGCTCAGTGGATAGAGCGTCGGCTTGGGGACTGAAGGGTCCCGGGTTCGATTTTGGTCAAGGACATGTACCTTGGTTGCGGGCATATCCCCAGTGGGGGATGTGCAAGAGGCAGCTGGTCGATGACTCTCTCTTATCGATCTTTCTAGCTCTCTATCTCTCTCCCTTCCTCTCTGTACAAAATCAATAAAATATATTTAAAAAACAAAACAAAAAAACAGAAAACCCTGGAAGCAAAGGTAGGAATTGCTTTCAAGAAGTTTGGTTGTGGAAGAAGTACCATGCTTAGACCTGGACAAACAGGGCCCTGAAATAACCTGGGCCCTGAACTTAGAGAGGCTGGCTCCTCTCTAGCTCCTCCCTCCTTTGACCAAATCAAGGCTCCCAACCTGTTAGAAGAAAACAATTTTTCACTACTTTGATGAAATAACCAGCAACCTTACCTGTAATCCATCCATGACAGAGACAAAATGAGCTAAAGAATTTGGAATATTGTAGAGAGAAGTTCTCCCACCCAACCTTCTCCAAAGAACTCGTCCTAAATCTACAAATGACTATTCTTCCTTCTTTTTTTTTTTTTAAGAGAAAGAGAAAGAGAGAGAGAAAGAGATAGATAGATAGGTAGATAGATAGATAGATAGATTCTGGTTTAAAGAAGAAAGCCTCAGTCCATAGGCAAGCATCTTTTCCCCTTGTGGGCTCTTAATTGTTGGACAAGATTAAGTTTTCATATTAACCCTACCAGACCAGTGTACTGATTTTTCAGTAATTTCTGAAACTGCCACTATACCACTATACCTAATTTTTGGTACTTTGCCTAAACCTATTGTCTACAATGTCTCCAAGTTTCATTTTATTCTAACCACTTTTTTTTGCATGTAACTAACATTTTCCTATATTATGTTGATTTTTTTTTCTTTTTAATGCTCAGGAGCCCAGGTATAGGGGACAGTTAGGTTCAGGGCCTCAGATCTGGTATGGTTAATATAAGTGCCAGGAGACTGCTTGACAAATTGGTAGAAACCTTGCAGCACCACTCAACATAAACAGGACGATTTTTCATAAAGTCCACCATTGTTCCAGGTGTATGTGTGGTGGTGCAGAGTAGGTGCATTCATTTCTGCAGGACCACCACCCAGCTCCCTAGACCACTATCTCCCTGTACCCATAGGGCCACCTCTACCTGACCACAAAACCAGCCTCACTAAGAGGCATCTACTCCCATCTCTAAGTCCTTGGGGACCAGAAAGAAGGTGGGGTAAATTTCACATTCTCTCTCTTCTTCCTCCCACTGTCCACAAAACCAGCAGTTTCAGGCCCAGAGAAAGATCCCATGCTCTTTCCCACCCAGCACCCATCAGCCAAGTTCACCTTCATCCAAGCCTCTCTATCCAACAAGACCCTGGGACACATAATCAATAGTTCCAGCTTGGGGCCAGGGAAGGGAAACAAAGCTGGCGGGGGGAGGTGGTGACTGGGATGGGAAAGTGAGGAAGAGGGTTCATTGCGGGGCCCTGATTGCTACTTAAAGCAGCTGAATTGCATGGCGACAGCAAACCAGGTGCGCCATCATTCCTGCTGTACACCTGCCATCAGGCCACACCTTGTGGCAGGGCCAAGACTCTAGAGGAACCTGGAGCAGAGAGGCATTAAGCAGGGAGGCATGTGGGGCAGGAAGCAAGGAACTAGGCCTCAGGAATCTGCTCTCCAAACCCAGTGGATCTCCATCCAGGAGGTCCAGCATCTGTTCCCTTCCTAAGCCAATGGATCTGTCTAGAAGCCCCCAGCTTACTCCACTCTCCTTCCCTCCACTCAGAGCACACTCCTCACTCTCAGAAATGCTGTCCATCGGGTGTCCAGCCCAGGCCAGAGGCTGGGAGCTGCTGAGGCTAGCTGAAGGGTAACGGAAACATGAGAGTTTTTAAACCTTAGGTCAGAACTGAAAGGCTCTTTAGCAAAAACACTTCTTTTACACACAGGGACACTGAGGCCCAGAAGACAAGGACTTTTCCCAAAAGTGAAATAGATCCAAATTTGAGTTAAAAATATATCTAACAGTGCAATCTTCAGAGAAGGAAGAGCAAAGGCAATTTATATTGAGAGAGATCAACATTTGAAAAGAAGTAAATTTGCCAAACAAGGGGATGGTGGGGGGTGTGATGGAGAGAGAAAGCACTCTGGGATTGGCTCGCCAAAATTTAATTTTTATTCTTTTGAATGGGTTTCGGTTGCCTTTGCCAACAACTCACAGTGTGAAAAGCCCTGGACCGAAGGGTCCAAGCAGCTAGCTAAAGCACTACCAAGGCAGCACCGTGCTCCACCCTGCTCTACAGAGATCCTCTTTCTTCGGGCTAAAAAAAGAAAAGGAAAAAAAAAGAAAACACAAAAAACCCACAAAAAAACACAACACACAGTTAACCACCTGTCAGGGCTGAGGATACAATGAGGCTCCTGGAAAAAGAGCTTTTCATGCATGCGTAATATATTTGTTCAGCCATTCACTTAATGAAGCTGATAAATGTGATGCAAGACAATAGTCAAGTTAATCTATTTAGTAAAATGTTTTGAGACTTTCAGGCTACGTTAAGGAGGGGAGCTGCCAGCGACATTTTCATTTAAATGCGCTCATCTCCTCTCGCAGGCAGCTCAAGGGGGTTCGGGCAATCTATGTGAATATAATTTCTTATAAATGTGTCTTTAATGGGTTTAATTCACCCTTGCCAGCTGTTTTGGGGGCTATTTTGTAAGAGCAAAACAAACGTTTCAGGCTTGGAAAGCTAGTTAAAATTAGTTTCGGTCAGCGAGGCCAAGCTATATTTCCTGCAAACCATCTGCTTGATTGGCACAATAGAAGGATTTTCAAGGAAAAAAAGGGGGGGGGGGGTGAGAGTGAAAGGAATGGGGGTGGAGGGAGATGCTAGAAAGGGCTGGGCTGCCGGTAGCTCCTTGTGGCCTATTCTAAAGGTGAGCCCTCAGCGGTGTCTTAATAGAGCCGCTTGCCTGGAGCTCTGGGGCGGGAAGACAGCTCTTTCAGCCAAGCCTCGCAGCTCCCCTCCTTTGCCTAGAGAGGGATGGCTCTCTCTTTCCCCGCAAAACCACAGAAGCCAGGGGGCGGGTGCTTTCCCCCGTCTCAAACCCCCACCCCAACGCCGCTGGCCCGCGTCCTGCCAAACTTGCAATATCCGGCCTGTTGGAAGCTCCTGCCCGCTATGCAAAATAGAACCTTAGGGTCCAAACCTTTCCTAGCGGAGTCACTGCGTCTTTTCGGAGGACCAGGAATCTTAAAGCGCTCTGTTTTGCAGCGCTTTTCGCCTCCCTCCAGGGCCAGCGCTTACCAGGGGCTCTCCCGGCTCCGCCCGCTCTGGAGAGGGTCAAGGAGAGCGCAGCGCATTGGCTCGGGACGCTTCCACTCTCCCCTGTCCTGGGGAAAAGAACCCCTCAGAACCGGTTCTGAGAGCCCTTCGGGTGGGTCCAGGAAGCCCCCCACCTCACCCCAGGAGTCCAGCCCGCTCTGCAGCAGCCTCCCGGGCCCAGCAAACGAGCTCTGGGCACCGACTAGGGTCCGGATAGGGCCTCCGATTCTCTTTTCCTCTCCTGACCTCTTTTCCCTTGAAAGAGAAACAGACAGCCCAGCTCTGGGACAGAGGGCGCCAGTGGCTTCTCCGACGTAAACGTGAAGATAACGACGTTACAATGAATGGCAGGGCGCACAGACCCGGGGGCTCGGGTCAAACAGCATTAGTCACAGGTCTTAGCCGCGTGGGCCCTGGGCCATCCAGGAGTTTCCAAAGGCGCGTTCAAGGAGATCGCGTAAAGTAAGATCCTTTCGTCCGATGTCTTGCTTCCTTCGGATCTATTTTGCCTTTTCACGGGCGGCCAGTCCTCTCTCCCGCCCTCCCGGCTCGTCTCTGGCGCCTTCAGGATGCTTGCGGACCCGGACCGCTGGAAGTGGGGTCCACGTGGGTCGCAGTAAGGGGTTGACCCACGTTCCAAAAAAATGTCAGTGCCCCCTTTTCAAAGAAGAGAAGAGAGCAGCGGTTCGTCTGTAATGAGGCAGAGAGACCAAGTGTGTGTCTAGGATGGAGCGTGTCAGTGGGCAGGATAATAACTGGAATAGCTACTTCCAGAAGAGTGTCCCAGCGGGGGAGGAGTGGGGAAGGGGGCGCTAGGAAGGCCCTAGACTGGCTTTGAGTTCTCACTGCTCCCCAAAACAAAACCCTGCAAACAGACGGTATTCTGATCTCCAGAAGTTGAGCAAGCACTTCCTAGATGCGAAACCCAACACCTGTAGTTGCTGCCCGCCGCCTTTGTTCTGCTCCCAGATGGAGGGATGGAGAGAGGGAAGAAAGAAGGGGGGGGGTACAAAACGAAGAGGTTGGGCGAGAGGGGGGGGGGAGGGCAGGGTTGGTTGGGGGGGGGGGGAAGAAAGACAATACAAAAATACAGAGTCCTTCCTGTGACTTCCGGAAAGCAGTTGGTGAGGACGGTGGTGATTTTTTTTGTGATGGAAAACTTGGCCTGTGGCTAAGTTAAAGCACATGTGTTCAAATGCTTTGGAGTTTCCTCCCTTAAAATTGGAAAACTTCAGAAAAGGTAACTGTTCGAGTTCTTCCTAGACTTCCCTGTTCCGGGGTCTCCCATGCACTGGAGCCAGGTACTTTCCGTATTTAAATAGTCACTTATTTAAAGGTCGTTCCTGGCCTTGGGGGGGGGGGGGGGGGTTTCACCGCCCGCCGCCGAGGACGTGTCCACAGCGCAGTCAGGGGCGCAGAAAACTCCACACTCGCGTCGCCTTTCGAGCCCTGATTCATTCGGCTCCAGAGCCCGCCTCTCAACAACTTTTTAATTTGAACCAAGGGAGAAAGTGAGCAGGCCCCGTTTCTGGCTTAATGTGATATAAATCGCAGATGCACTTTTATTGAATGGTTAAAGCAGCGACATGGAGATCATCCACGACAAAATGCCTCGAACAAAACCATCCCGAGAAATAAAGCTGGTTAATAAGATTTTTGAGAAAGCTTTGTGTTAAAAAGCGAAAAGGAAACCCAGCTGAAGGTGACAGTTAGTTCATGGTTAATAGGATCAGGGAGGCCTGGCGAGGCTGCACACTTCTCTTTGGGGGAGGTTCAGCCTCGCTAAAAAGATGAATGGGACGTTTAACACATCTGTTATCTCGCAGAGCAGAGGAACCGGGGATCCAGGCCCGCTCCGAGGAAAGGGAAGGTCTGTCTGCAGGAATAAATCTTGTCTGAGGCCCCCCAATCAGGATGAGCTTTCCTGATGTGGAATGACATTCTTGGGAAGCGCGGCCTTTGCTCTGTTTTCGGGCTTTTGTACAGGGCAGTTAATTAAGAAGCTGCAAAACCTTGACCAAGTTAAGCACCTCGCCACGAGTGGGCAATTCCCTATCGTCACTACGGCTTTTTTAATTAGTCACTACAGCTTTAAAAGTTCAGGCTATAAGTGAATTTCACCTGGAACTGCCCAAGGCTCCTGGAGGTTGTAGAATGGCCTGCATAGATCCTCCTCGTCCTCTGGGCACCCTGGGTTAGGCAGCTTCTGGCCGGGGAAGCCCTTTGCAAGCGGATATCCTCTACGGGAGAGGTGCTCCCTTCTGCCCCAACCCCAGGCGAGCTGGTGACACTTTTAGAGAAAAGTGGCTGAAAATCGTTTTTGAAGTTGCTGGGAGTTTACAGAAGGAGACTCCCTTTACTGTCCAGGTATTCACCAACGTGCTCAAACTCAACGAGTTTCACAAAACGGAACAACTCAAATCAAGACCTCTCCACCCCTGGCAGCCAGTAGCCCCTAAGCATCAATGTCAAGTCCCCCTGGCTTGTGCCGGTGGCACCCCCTCCACGCACGGATTCAACCCACCTCTCACGCCTGTTTTCTGCCTCAGCTGCAGTAACGTTTAGGACTAGAGATGGGAGAGGGAGTATATTTTCATGTTCATTGGCTTGAAACTTTCCGTTGCCCTCCTCTTTCCCCCCCACCCCCGCCCCCCAAAGAGGGAGGATTATTTTACTGATGGCCCGGAGGTGAATTTCTATGAATATTTATTGATTTATTTTCTAGGCTCATCAGGGGAGCTGCAAATAAATTTAGTGCGTCCTTTCAATAATTCCCTTTCTATGAGGCAAGATGTCATCTGAAACTTCTAAATAGGCATTTAATTAGCCCGGGCGTTGCTTCGGAACAACAACAAAAAAAACTCCCGGCCAGAGCTTTGCGGATGCGCTGTATGGCCAAGAGGCGGTCGATATGCAGAATGGATGCGCGCCAGCCTTTGTTGCCGGCCCATTGTGCGGGCGATGCTTATGAAGACTAATCCAATCATAAATTGCACCCCCTGCGCCAATCAGAGCGCCCAGAGCCCCTGGCGAATGAAGCTCCAGTGGAGAACTTTGTTGAACTTCATTGTCAGAGCTGTCACTTTTCAAAGCGCTTTAACGGGCGGGCCCCTATAAAACCATCACCTCGACGGGAGGACCACGGAGGACTCGCAGGCGCCAGGCCTGTGGCAGCAGCGTTCCTTATTTGGAGACTTTTTTGCTAAGCCCAAGAGAGAGAGGGTACCGCGGGGGACGGGAGGGGCGGGAAGCCAGGCATTTACCCTGCAGCCACTGGAAGAAGGGCTCCTACGCCCGCCTCGCGCCTACCATGATGTTCCCGGGGCTCCTCGCGCCCCCCGCCGGGTACCCCAGCCTCCTGCGCCCCACACCCACCTTAACGCTGCCCCAGTCTCTGCAGTCGGCGTTTTCCGGACACTCTAGCTTCCTGGTCGAGGATCTGATCCGCATCAGCCGACCCCCTGCCTACCTGCCCCGCAGCGTGCCCGCGGCTAGCATGTCGCCCCCCAGGCAGGGGACCCCCGCGAGTCTCCCAGACACCGTGGCGTCGGATCTGGGCTCCCCGAGTCCCGGCAGCCGGCGGGGCGGATCGCCGCAGACCGCCGTCTCCCCTGCCAGGGAGCCTACGTTCCTGAAGTTTGGAGTGAATGCCATTCTCTCCTCCGCTCCCAGAAATGGTGAGTAAGTGAGCGCAAAACGCATGAGGGCCCGGCCAGGGGTGGAGTCCTTCTGGCCTCAGTTTCCTCTCCGCGGCGGGTACCCACGCACACATCGGCGCCCACGTGTGCGCCCCATCCCGGGGGGCCTCACGTCGCGCCATGGGAGGCTTTAGGTTTGGAGGATTCCCGGGAACAAAAGCTCCCAGGCTCCCCCCACCCTCAGGGTGAACTTGAGCAGCTCAGGCGCAGGGAGCGCCCAGTTCCCTGCCGCAGCTAAACTGAGCGCGCGCTGCTGGGCGTCTGGGTTTCGGCCCTCCAGCCTCAGGGAGCCGATTTTTATGTATTTATTTTTTTAACTCAAGACAATATATACTTACTAGCTTGGCTGGTATAGGTATCTGCAATTCTTTTCTTCCTCACCTCACTCCTACCTATATCTCATTAGTGCCTAGGATGAGACTGGAGTGAGGGGAGGGGGAAAGAGACAACTCTGAGGACTATTTTGAGGATAAATGAAGGAAAATTTCCCGCAGATGAGACATGTTAGGGGAACATTAGATTTAATTCTGTGAGCACATTGAGGAAGACGCCTTTGAAACCAGCCGAAGGGTTAATCATACCATGCATTCCATGAGCAGAATAATCAAGTGCGTTATCAAATTCCCTTTCCGTCTCCCTCTCTTTTCCTCCTCCCTCTTTCTCTTCCAGAAGCATCCCCCGCCTTGCTCCAGAGCGGCCCTCCCAAGACCTTCGCCTTTCCCTACTTCGAAGGTTCCTTCCAGCCTTTCATCAGATCTTCGTATTTCCCAGGTAGGTCTCACCTCCCTCCCCTCCCCTTCGCGAGGCTGAGCGGCGCCCCAGTTCCTGCCCGTAGCTCCCTGCTCCGAAGCCATATTTCTCTGTCCACCCCTCGGGGTTACGCTCTGGTTCAGAGGTTGCGAGGCGTACAACATTCACGAATCCGTCGCGCCAATTTGATGCCCTATTTAGCACAAGCGGTGACTGCTTGACACTTTGCACCAATTCCCTGCTCTACAAATTAGCAGGAATTGTCATGGTCCCAATTTGAGGCGGTTCCCTCCCCGGCGAGGAGCTGTTGGCATCCCTTCACGCCGCCGTTTTCCCACAGAGTCAGTGCACTTGGCCACGATTCCCCACAAAGGTTTCAGCACCATGACCAATTGGTCAGCTCCTCCGGGCAGCCACACACAGACCGGCCCTTAGCCCCTCCGAGCTATCCAGAGACACCTACCAGCCGGGGCTAATTTCTTTTTAAGACTCATTCAGGGGCTCCGGGCTTTCCACGAGACCACATGGGGTGCCCTCTTGTGTGGGATGCCTGGGGTCGCCCTGGAGAAGGGAGGCTAGAACCCCCCACAACCCCCCAATCTTCTTTATCCAACCTGATTTCCCAACCTCTTCTCATAGCCTTCCCCCACAGCCATATTTTTTTAAAGGACCCCTAGTCTGATAAAAAATAAGTCTTGGGGAAGCCCGGAGTTGTTCCTCATCTAAAAAAGAAGCACCTTAGCCGAAACCGGTTTGGCTCAATGGATAGAGCGTTGGCTTGGAGACTGAAGGGTCCCGGGTTCGATTCCAGTCAAGGGCATGTACCCTGGTTGCAGGGCCCATCCCCAGTAGGGGGTGTGCAAGAGGCAGTTGATCAATGACTCTCTCTCATTGGTGTTTCTAACTCTCTCCCTTCCTCTCTGTACAAAATCAATAAAATAAATAAATAAATAAATAAAAAAGAAGCACCTTAAACAGGTTCCGTGAGATTTTCCTCCTGGAGCCCCAGGGATGGCTCAAAAACGCTGCACCTGGTCAAGACTCTGAAGGCCCCGGAGGAGCCCCTACACAGGCAGGAGAGGGGCATGGTCAGTGGGGGATGGGAAAGCCACAACCGCACTCCCAACTATCAGCCAGAAAAACAAGCAGTTGATTTTTAAAAAGGGGGAGAGAGAATTCGCCAACCACCGCCAACCACCATTCATGCTGCGGCTGATAATGGAATTTGCTCCCTTTCTCTCCAGTCTCAATGCTCTAACAAAAACAACCCGAGCTTTCTAAATAGCTTTTCATGTCCATTTAATGAAAATGATTCGCGGGAGAGAAGCCTCTGCCATCAGTATTCTCCCAATGGTCTTGGCCCGCAGTTGTGTTTAGTTTGAAAGTGTAAATCTCTTTTGTCCCAGTAATATATGGCTTTCGCTGCTTGTCCTCAGTCTTTTTCTGTTAGTTCATTACTACACAATTACCATTCACGCTTCATTAGAGGCTCTGTTTCTTTTGGTCCCCCACCCCTTCCCTTAAAGCGAAACTCTCCCCTTTTTTACCATGCCAATACCCATTGGGAATCGGTCCATGTGCTAATTAGCTGCCACTTTTCATGTTTTCCAGCTGAATTCTTTACCATTTGTGGGGGAGGGGAGGAAATATATATATATATATATATATATATATATATATATATATATATATATATATGATGAATACTGATTGGGTTTTTAAAAATCCAAAGAGGATTTTTCTCTTCGCTATCGAATCAGTAAAGCATCTCATTTTCATGGAAAGAAGGCAAAGAAGGCAAAAGCCACCAAGGTAATAAAAGCTTTTAAGGAAACCCAGTGGCCTCAGCTGGATAGTTTAGTGTTGTAGTTTATTTTTTCTGTGGCTAAGTTAGCTGAGGTCCACAGGTTTGTTTCCCTGAGATCGCTGAATGGAAAAACGAAAACAGGCTGCTGTGGGAGCTGTTTTCTGCGTTTTCGGTAGATTTACCTAATCCGGGTTTGCGCGGTTGAAAGGGAACGTTATCTGGGCGGAAAGCGCCCTTCGCTCTCCTAGGTCTGTAGGTTCGTGGCGGTTCTCCAGGGGGAGAAAAGCGAGAACTTTAAAGAGATGCAGGGATCAGAGAGACAACAGGGTGGGGGGTGACTGGGGAGGCAGGTGCTCCCACCGTGGCGGGCTCCGCCCACTCACTACCCCTCCCTCGCTTCTCTCTCCTCTCCTCTCCCCCCCTCTCCCGCCCCCGCAGCTTCCTCCAGCGTCGTGCCCATCCCCGGGACCTTCTCCTGGCCGCTGGCCTCTCGCGGAAAGCCCCGCCGGGGCATGCTGCGCCGAGCCGTGTTCTCGGACGTGCAGCGCAAGGCGCTGGAGAAGATGTTCCAGAAGCAGAAGTACATCAGTAAGCCCGACCGCAAGAAGCTGGCGGCCAAGCTGGGCCTGAAAGACTCCCAGGTAAGAGCCGCCCCGCACAGCCCCGTCCTCACGAGCTTCCCCTCCCCCAGGACTCCTACAATTTTCTGGAACCCCTAGTTGGGTTGCTTGTGCAGAAAGGGGACAGGAAGGCCTAGCAGGGAGGGAATGTGTGCAGCACCCAGCTTTCTCTGGGCTGTTCCGGACAGTCCCCTCCCTACCTCCTGGGACTCAGCGTCCCATCCCTGACCATCTGGGCCTGGGTTCGGCGAGAGGTGTGGAGATGGGGGTGAGGGGATTTAATGCGGAGATCCACAGCAGGGGATGGGGGTCAGGGTAGGAAGGGAAGGACACAGCTGCCTTCCCCCTCCTCCCCCAACATCCCGCCCAAGCCCTCACCTCTGAGGAGGGGTCTGCGCTCACCTCGGCCTCCGCCCTGCTCTCTGCCCCTCGCCCACCAGGTGAAAATCTGGTTCCAGAACCGGCGCATGAAGTGGCGGAACTCCAAGGAGCGCGAGCTGCTGTCCAGCGGGGGCTGCCGAGAGCAGACCCTTCCCACCAAACTCAACCCGCACCCGGACCTCAGCGATGTGGGCCAAAAGGGCCCGGGGGACGAGGAAGAGGAAGACGAGGGCCGGGCCAGCCCTGGCCCCAGCCTGGCCTACCACGCGTCCCTCCATCCTCGGCACCTGCGGGACCCGCGCTTGGAAGGGCCCCTGCCCGCCTCCCCTGCGCACTCGACAAGCAGCCCAGGCAAACCTTCGGACTTCTCGGACTCCGAGGAGGAGGACGAGGGCGAGGAAGAGGAGATCACGGTGTCTTAGAAGCCTCCCTCGCCCCGGGGTACTGTTTCTAAGAGCTTTGGGTACTGTTTCTAAGTGCTTTGAAATGGGAGAAGTGGGTGCAGTGGGGTGTTCACTTGCTTCCCACGGTGGACCCGTCACCTTATCAAGGGCGCCCCCGCCCCTTCCATGGCCCAAAGGAGCATTTCCCCAGACACCTCTTAACTGCCCTCTCCACACAAGTGAAATGCAGGCCTTGGCCCCAGCTTTAACTGGTACCCAAGGGCTACCTTCCATCTTTATTGCAAGCTATTTTAAACACAGTGGCGCGTTCCCTCACAGCCTGGGTTTAGAGGGGAGCTAGGCCCTGCTGGTCCTTAGCAGCGATAAACCTCTGAGGTGGGAGACCTGTGTGGAGGAGGAAACCCAGGTAGGGGCCACAACCAGCTTCTAACGTCAAGAACCCTGGCGTCTTAGATCCCTCCACCTCCCTGTCTGGGGTAGCAAGGGCCTCCTACCCAACTCCAGATCCTGGTAACCGTCTTCCCATGACACTGCCCTGAGAAAACTAAAGAATTTCCAAAAAGAAAGAGTTCTTACCTGGACCTTCTGGCCTAAAGTATAACACAAATCCTGAGTCTTTTCTGTCATATTCCAAACACTCTCTGGGCAAAGAATTGAGTTCCCTAAATAGGAGGAAATGTCAGTCTCTATTTCTGGATGTGTGTGTTAAAGCTTTTTTTTTTTTTTTTTTTTTTTTAAATAATTTCTGCATCCATAGTATATGCACCAAGCACTCTGCCTTATGCCCTTGTATTATTTCTGGGGAAATTTCACTGACCTGCAAAGCTCCTGAGCACTGGGCACGATAAAGAGAGAGAGAGAGAGAGAGAGAGAGAGAGAGAGAGAGACCCACAAGCCTCTTTGATATTATTTTCTTTACTGAACTTTGCTGTCTTGGCACAGCTTTTATGAACTGTACACTATTTTGTACACATGTATTGTATGGATATTTTATACCAAGGTTATTGTGAGTGACTAAAGGACTGGCTAGACTTCCTTCTCTTTTCTTTTTGCAATGGTTTTTAAACGTTAAAAAGGTAGCTGTTTAATGGCATAACTTATAAAGAAATATTTTGTATTTTTACCATGTACAGATTTTTTATATATGTATATATGTATCAAATGAACAAATGCCAAATAAAAAGTAGAATGCACCCAAGGCACAAGTGATATCATTAATTCACAGAGTATTAGAGCTGAAATAAATGACACATCTAGTCTGAGTGCTGCAGGCATTCACAGAAGGCAGGCTGACATTCAAGACAGGAAGGCACATGTCTGAAGCCACCCCACTGCTTAGTGCCCAAGCTGGAACTTGAACCCATCTCAGACTCCCAAGCCAGTGCCTTCTCTGCTTCCCTGTCCCACAAAATAAGCATATTTGCTATGATTACAAGAAGCTCCAGTAGAGTACAAACAAGTCAATATTCCTTCTCCTCTTCTCTAAGGACTGAAATGATGGACTAAGAGAAACCAATGAAAGTGTAAGTGGTTTATGTTTGTAGTGGTTTTCTCTTTTCTCCTTGAAAGCATAGTTCCTAAGAAACTCATAGCTGGTCTTGACTTCTGTGTATGAACTAATTTTATTAGGAATGCCACCCACAGGCATGAACTGGGAGTCCAGATCCAGACTCTGGCCCCCTCCAAGTGAAACTGAAGTTCTTTAAGAGAGTCAACAGCCGAGAGAGTTCAGAACATCAGGTTAGATGTTCTGGGGCTTTTGTGCCCTTTGAGAGATTGGTCTTGTTGCATCAGCCACACAGACCCACTTCCTTTATTATCATAATCCACATCCCAATAGTCAGAACACATGTTAAGCTTAAATTTCAGTAGTCTGTACTACATGTAAAGTATGAATATATTCTTTTCACAATGAACTCTCTTTCCAAGTAACACAAGGGGCCTCCTCCATGCTGAGGTTTTCATATCCTCCCCTGCTGAGCCTGTTCCTGTTTTCCTTATTATTTATAATCATGAGAATTTGGAAAAAACAACAACTTGATTGTCATATATTTTTTTTTTAATTCAAGAAACCCTCACACTTCTCCTTCCACAGGGAAGTGCTGAGCATGACATCCTGCACAGGATCGGCCTATGCCCTTTCAGACAGGAAACTTTCAGCCACTCGTATTTCTCCTTCACTCTGTCGTTGCTCTTAGACAACCAGCGATGGAATCCTGGCCAGAAGTGGCCCATGGTCTCCTCCCTGTCAGCTCAAGCCTGCAATTTTAGTTATAGTCAAAACCCTTTTCAGGCATGAGCTAGATTAATGTCTGCATCTGGAGGGACATCTGTGCTCATTGCAGCATTATCCACAATGGCCAAGAGGTACTCACACTCATGTCACTCACTATTTACAGATGTCCATAAAAGGAGGAATGGATAAAGAAAATGTGGTATACACACACAATGAAATATTATTCAGCCTTCAAAAAAGGAAATAAATTCTATCACATGTTTAGCATATGAGAACCTTGAGGACATTATGGTAAGTGAAACAAGCTACTAATAAAAAGACAAATACTATCTGATTCCATATATATAAGGTGTCTAACATAGTCAAACTCATAGAAACAAAAAGAATTGTGGTTGCAACGCAGGGGCGGGGTGAATGAGAAATAGGGAGTTGTTGTTCAATGGATACAGAGTTTCAGTTTTACAAGATGAAAAAAGTCTGAAGATCTGTTATACAACAATGTGAATCTAGTTAGTACTACTGAGCTGCAACTTAAAAATGACTGTGATAGTAAATTTTATGTTATGAGTTTTTTCAAATGTCAGTTTTAACAAAACATTAAGTTAAGTGGAAAAATAACTCACATGTTAGAAGAGATAAAATCCAGCAGTGGTCAAAATTATGGCATGTAAATGAAAAAATTTGAGGTAGCAATATTATCATAAGACAAGGTAGAATTCAAAGCAATAAACATTATACTAGTATAGTATAAATAAAGCTTTTCCCGATAGTAATAAAAGCTAAAAAACAGAAAGAGAAAACAATACTCTGGAAAATTTAAAATTATATGCTATTCTCTGTGCTCATAAAGCTTTACTTAAGAACCACAAATGCTGAATGTTTTTCTCATGTTAGTGTCTCAGCTGAGCATCACAAGGGTAAGAATCATGTCCATTTTGCATACTGTTTTCCTAGTGTCATGCATTGTCCCTAACAGATAGTAGGCATTTGATATGTGTTGAGTGGATAAATAAATTAAAAGGAGGGACAGAGACACTCTAGAGTTTAAACTATGGGTCTGGAAGTTATAAATCCTTCAAATGAATTGAAGGATAACTTAGGCCCATGATAGAAAGAAAGAGAGAAGAAGTAAGAGACACTCAAATACCTCTCTCCTCAGATGCAGACCCATATAGCCAACAGTCTTTGGATATCTTGGGTGTCCCAAGAACTTGTTAAAGTCCACATGCCTAGGACCAAGTGCCATGTCTTCTAGTTGCAACATTTCATCCAAACAAAACAACAAAAATGAAACCTCCACAGAAAACAAAAAACAAACAACCCACTTTTGTCCCTAACTCCATGAATAGCTTCATTTCTCTTGCTCAAAAATTAGAGACCCAAGTGTCATCCCTGTCCCCTCCATCTCCTTCCCATTCCATACAAGGAATCAACCACTGAGGCCTGTCCCTGTATGTACATCCTTTTTTCTTTTTTAAACATATTTTATTAATTATTTATTTATTTAATTATTTATTTATTTTAGAGAGAAAGAGAGATAGAGAGTTAGAAACATCAATGAGAGAGAAACATCAATCAGCTGCCTCTTTCACACCCCCTACTGGGGATGTGCCCGCAACCAAGATACATGCCCTTGATGGGAATAGAACCTGAGACCTTTCAATCAGCAGGTTGGTGCTCTATCCACTGAGCAAAACTAGTTTTGGCTGTATGTACATCCTTAGTAGACTTCCTAGTTTTCTTTCCATTCTCATTGGCACTACCTAAAAGAGAAGCTATTCTTTAGAGTAATGTACTATGTGTTGGATATAATAATCAGCATTTAATATATATCATCTTCTTTCATCCACGCTATCCCATTTACAGATTCAGAGATCTTCCTGGTTATGTCCTCTGCCCAGCACTAGAGCATCTGAGAAGGCTTTGTGGAGACATTTGCTCAAAGCCTTAAAGGATGATATGATTTTTATGGGGTAAGAAACAGAAAGCATATACCATATAATTTCAAGGAACATCCAGAAAGAGCAGAGGGAAGAATGTATCTGGGCCCAGCTGGCGTGGCTCAGTGGTTGAGTGTCTACCTATGAACCAGGAAGTCACGGTTCCTATTCTAGGTCAGGACACATGCCTGGGGTGTGGGCTTGATCTCCAGTAGGGGGAGGGCAGGAGGCAGCCAATCAATGATTCTCTTTCATCATAAATGTTTCTCTCTCTCTTGCCTTTTCCCTTCCTCTCTGAAATCAATAAAAATATATTACAAAAAGAAGAATATATCTGGAATGTGGTTGTAGACAGTGATGGTGAAAGAAAATGTTCTTACTTAAGAGCCAATAAGTTAAAACAAGCAGCTACTAAGCAAAACATTTCCAAAATGCTTATTTCCCCCTTTTTTTCAAATATAAATAAAATAACAGAAATGACTCCAGAGTCCTAGTGTGCTGGGCATAGTGCTGCAGCTTTCGTTTGCTCTGCACCTAATTTTACTGTAACCCTGCATGGAAGGCTGAGTATCAGCCTCTGACACAATGGGAAACTGAGGCCAAGTAACTCTCCCCCAATTTCCAGAGAGTCTAGCACATTCTCTTCCCACTAAGGGCAGGGGCACCATAAAACCCAAATCTTCACCCCTTCCCACACCCCACTTTGGTTATCCAAAGCAATGAAAATGTGCACACCACCCCCTGCCCCAGCTCGGTGGGGCTGATGATTCTATTATTTACCCTGCTCATCCCTAACCCTCCACTTCCCACCATCAGGGGTAAAGCCTCCTAGAATTCTTCTTGGCACAAACATCTTGTTTTAGGCCCATGTTTAGACTGGGATTAAAATAGGATTATTTATACCACATAGGCACCCCAATGGGAGAGGACAGGCCATCCCTACATGATACTAAACTTTTCTGTAAATACCACTTCCCAGCATTCACTAATAAACTAAGCAAAGCAGATCAAGGGGTGAGAGAGTATGTTTTGGTTGTTCTTAGCAAAAAGTTTCATGTCAGCAAGCAGCTGCCACTGAATTCCTCATTCTCAAGCCAAAAGGACTGATTTACTGGGACTGGTGATGCAAGCAGTGCTAACGTAAGGTTTGTATTCTAAGAAAACTCTCCTTTTAAAGCTGTAGTTCTGGGGGAAATATCCAGGACTGAACAGTTACTAGCTATTGCCAAGGCCTTGAACAGACTAGTTTACAGAGGCCTGGTTTATGTATACATATTTGAAGAAATAGGTTCTCATACCATGTTCTCACATCAGTTTTCTTTGCCTTATATGCACCCCTGTGTTCATGCAGGGTTATTTACAATAGCCAAGATCTGGAAACAGCCCAAGTGCCCATCAGATGAGTGGTTAAAAAAAGCAAGCTATGGTACATTAACACAATGGAATGCTATGCAGCTATAAAAAGAAGACTCTCTTCCCCTTTGAGTCAGCCTGGAGGGACTTGGAGAATATTATGCTAAGTGAAATAAGCCAGTTAGAGAAAGAACTATCACATGATCTCACTTATATATGGAATCTAATGAACAAAAACAAACTAGGTCCAGAGCATGAACAGACTGACAGATCTCAGACTGCAGAGGGAGAGGGGATGGGAAAAGATGAACCAAATAACTTGTATGCATATATGCATAGCTCATGGACACAGGCAACAGTGCGGTGAAGGCCTTGGGTGGGACAAGGGCTGAGTGTAGAGGGGCGAAGGTGAAAATGGAGGATATCTGTAATACTGTCAACAATAAAATACATATATTTAAAAAAAAAAAAAAAACAAGGAGAAGCAGCTCCCATTGGTTTAGGGCTTGCTGCCCCCAGGCCCTGCCCAAGTTTACCGCTTTATCTCAGCAGCAGGTTCCTCCCTCAGGCAGGATCTGCCTGGGGAAACCTAGACTTAGGCCAATGCCTTTATCTCATTTAACTGCAAGTCCTCAGGGAGGATGCACTCTCACAAGGATGAGTCAGTGGCTGGACTACTCGAGAAAATCTGGTTCTATCTCTGCTCTGCTCTCCTCGGATTACTTCATCCTAAAGCTGATCTCAAGATGACAGCACCAGGTCTAGGTCACCTCCAGTCATGATGATAATCAGATCTGCTCTGAGAATCTCTCTTAAGAGCTAAGAAACTTTCCGGTAAGTCCTCCCCTCTGCAAAGGCTCCTGCAAGTAGCATGGTTTCCTAGATGTTTAAAGACCTAACACCTAGGAAACAGACTGGGTTTAACTTTAGACCATATACTCCACCCTGGAAGTGGGAAGGAGGGGATGGTGTCTGCCTCCTTGAGTCACAATCACCCATTGTGGGAGGGGCAGATACCTGTACACTATCAGGGTTCGGTTATGAAGAAGCAGATGACAGATGCTGAGAAGGACAGAGCATTTACTACAGATGTATATTGGCAAGTTCATTTTACAGATAAGCAAATGGAGGCTCAGGGAATAACTGCCTACTTAGGTGCACAGCTTAAAAATAGTGGAGCTGGGATTTGAATCCAGTCTGTACAGCTCCAAAGCCTGTAGGCCTCTTTATTTCTGTAGTTACCTGGTTCTTGTTCTGGCAGCACCATTAGCTCATAGGGTGTGTTCTGGGACCATTTCTTTCCCCTCCCTGAGTCCCACATTCCTATTGTAAGTGTAATAATGCCTTCAGGACTTCACATGCAGAGCCCAAGAGGACCAAACATGAGATTAAGGATGTGAACACCTGGGCAGCTGCAGGTCCAGGGTGGTGTGCGGTGAATCGGGCAGGCCCTTGGTTCAAGCCCTTAGTCTGTCCCTGATTAGTGAGACCAACAAGTCTCTGAACTAGTCATTCTGAAGAGAGTGGATGAGGATGCCAATGTCACATGCTTGTTATGTGGATCACAGAAATCCACAAAGGCAAATTACTTGGCTTAGGAAGATGCCTGGAACACATCGATTCATTTTCCTATTTCATTATAGGGAATTCAGTTTCATCCTCCAAGCATGGACCAGAGGGGAAAATACCACACTCAATTTTTAACAAATATTTTACCTAAATTAGGGAGAGCGAGAGGGAGGAAGGGAGGAAGGGAGGGAGGGAGAGAGAGAGAGAGAGAGAGAGAGAGAGAGAGAGAGAGAGAGAGAGAGAGAGAGAGAGAGAGAATTTTGAAAGGCAAAGCCCGTGGAATGGCATTGCTTGGGCTTTGCTACCCCCTCGTGGCCACTCTGAGGTATAATGGGCCTGTAATTGCAGCCTGGATTGCAGGAGCTGGGAGAGGTACACTCTAGTTCCCCACGGCTAAGGCAGAGGCTACCATCTGTGTCCCATGTGCTTCCTGGGCTAGTGGGATTGCTGCATTGAGGAGCCACAAGTCCAATGCCTTCAATAGACAGATGGGAAAACTATGGTCCCGAGAGGGACTTCTCTGAGGGAGGCAGCCAGGGTAGGAACCAGTAAACAGGTCTCTAGACCCCAAGACTCTGCCTGAAGCCATCCGACTTCGTGAGTGTGAGGGAAGCTCCAGTGACCATTTGAACTCACCTGTCCATCAGGATGGGGGTCCCTCTGCCGGACCTGTGTCAGGTGGTCCTCCAGCCTTAGCCTGGGACCCAGACGCCTCTCTTCTGCATCCTCCCCTCTGGACCCAGCTCCTTCCTCTGAGGGTCCCCAGCCCATGTTCTGACCAGGAAGACGGAAGAATTGCTTCATGATGTCAACATGTTGGGTGCATCACCTCTCTGAATCCTGTAAGACAGAGGGGTTAGCCCAGGGTAGCGTGTGCTTTTCCAAAATCTCATTGTGAAGGCCAACACTCACAGGTACAAAATTTAAGGTGGACTCACTCTATGAGGGGCTCCCTAGGTGCCTCTTGTGACAACTCTGAGTGAGGGAGCAAAGTGTGATCCTTAACTGCCACCGTGGGCACTTGGGGTTCCATTCCATTGGGGAATCTCTAGGAGCCTATAGAACGTGCCTCCTACTCGTCCCACAGGAGGCCGGGAAAGCAGAGCATTGTCCCTCACTCCTGTGTCTTATTAGCCACAGGTTGTGCCTGGGGCACTAACTCCCCTGTGAACGGGGACTGAACAAGTGTCTGTGGCACTGAAGGAAGGACTCAGGCAGAGAGAGAAATGGGGGTTGTCAGCACCAGCTGTCCACTGCAGGCTCAGGTGAATTCAGGACCTGGAGATTGAGGCACCAGCAGTGCCTATGGTAGTCCCTGACTTGCAATGCATTTGGCCCATTGAACCCTGCCTGTTATCAATGTTCCAAGGTGGTGGTGGCTGGTCACAATCTCAAAAAAAAAAAAAAAAAAAAAAAAAAAAAAAAAAAAGACTTAGAACAGGAGGGTTAATATCCACTGTTACAGCGGGTCCTGGGGCTATGATTATTCTTCAGCACCTCCTTTCTCAGTCCCCATTCTGGGTTACCCTCCCCCTCAGATGGCACTTCATAGGCCTGAATGACCCAGACCTTCACTTCTGAGGGGTCTCAGCAACTGTTTCCTTGGGCCTTATGGGGCTGTGTTGGCCACAGATACTCATTCACAGTTGTTGCCAGGCATGGAAACGGCAAGAGGTATCCCCGAGAGCTCTCTGAGCTCCAGGCATGCTCCTCTCTGCTCACAAGCTGCAGCCCTCACTCCTCAGCAGAAGAGTCAGTCACCTGTCACTCTAAGTGTAACAGTCCCAGGTGATAAGGGAGCAGGGGTAGTTTTAAACGCAGTGGTAGATGCATAGAAGGGATCCTCTTCCCACCTCCACCCACCTGCCTCCCACACATCAGGTCAAGCACCTCTAATTTTAGAGCATGAAGTTGTAGGGATGGGAAATAAGAAATCCCCCAGGTCGGTTGCTGGAGGGGACCACTCCTTCTTCCACTTCCCAAACATATGTATCCTAGCTACCCAGCTGGTGCCCTATCCAAGCCTTTAAGAGGGCAGCTCAACCTCTAGCGTTATAGCAAGAACCACTAATGAGATTCCACTGCCATGTGTCCTGGGTCAAGTTCCCTTCTCCATGAAGTAGGATATTTGCTCAGAGACGTTATTCATAATTCCATGTAGGAGAACAAACATGTCTTAGGATTATTTGGAAATGTTTATTCTATTTTATTTTCTTGAACTATTTGTTAGTTCTCTCAACAATTCCACACTGTCTTAATGTTCTTTGTAGCAAGTCTCCCTTCTGGTGGAAAGATATTTTTGATGGGCTGAGCTTCACTCTTTGTATTTCAATATACATATTTAATCATCCTGTCCACTCCATAAAAACTATGTTGGGCTTTTGAGTGGGATTGCATCAAATCTATAGTCCATTTTGAAGGAACTGACATCTTTCCATGGAGTCTTCTAATCCATAAGTATACCCATTTCTTTGGGCTCTCTTTAATTTCTCCCAATAATGTTTTATAGATTTCTGTGTAGAGCTCTTGCACATCTTACATTGCATTTATTCCTAGGTGTTGGATATTTTTGATGCTCTTAAATTGGAATGTTTTAATTTTTTAAACTTTTGGTTGCGATAGATGTTCAACTGATTTTTGTGTATTGCTTTCATACCCAGCAAATTTATCCAACTTATTATTTTTAATTCTTTTGGATTACTTAAGTACATGTGAAGAAAGACAATCTAATTGCTTTCCTTTCCGATCCTCAGGATTTTTTCCTCTTGCTTCTTTGCACCATTTGGATCTCTAAAGACAGTGACATTATGTGATAAGAGAAGGCATCCTTACCTGTTTACTAATCTAAAAGAAAAAATATTCAACATTTTACCATTAAATATTATGTTTAATACTAGAGGCCTGATACTATTATGTTTAATACTAGAAAATTCATGCACTCAGCCTGGCCTGCCCCTTTTTATAGTCTGGGAGCCCTCAGGAGTGAGGCGACCTGACGATCAGGGGAAGCGCCACCCCATCACACCTCTGCTGCTGCCACTGCCAGCAGTGCAAGCCTCGGCTGGCCATGGTTACCAGCAGGTTGGGCTAGCCCTGGGTGGCTGGGGTCTGAGGGGACTGGGGGACTCTAGAGGCAGGCACGCAGAGTGGCCAGGCCCACCTGGTGATGGGCCCAGCCTTGCCATGCGCCTTCCACCCCAGCAGGGCTGATGGGACTAGGCGCTGCCATCTTGTGGCTGTGGGCGCCACCATATTTGCGATGGCATGAGGTTTAATTAGCATATTCTCTCTTTATTAGATAGTTCTTGATTTTAATGTTCCTTGTAAATATTTGAGACATGTTGATTGCAGCCTGAGACCCAGCTAGGCCATGCTGGACTCCCAATCCACACAGATTGAGAAAATGTTTGTTGCTAAGTTTCTGGGGAACTAGTTACTAGTACACAACAAATGTGAAAGGGGTATGTAATCCTCCCCTCAATGTCCCACCTACAGTGATGTTAGGAGCACCATGTGGCAGAAAGGGCATGGGTTTCTGAATCAGGTAGACTCCTACCATTATTTAATAATAGTCATTTTAGTTTTCTCCTGAAAAATGGAGATAACATACCCACCTAGAGGTGCTGTGATTCCGTGTGATGGGGTGAAATTCTCAGTACAGTGTCGGGCACACAATAGGTCTCTATATGCACAGTTCCCTTCTTTTACAGAAGTCCTATCATGCCCTTTACATACAGTGATCATATTTCATAGATGACATTAGAATATATTGTGTATCAATGGGGAAGAACCTGATATGGAAAAATCTCAGAAATTCATGACATCTTGTTGCCGAAACATTTGCACAAGCTCCCCTTCATTTTTTTGACAGGCATTAAAACTGCCTGTGCTGATCATCTGGATCCTTTCTCTCCCCCTGGTTGGGCCACTTCTGTGCATTACGATGAGTTAGATTTCACACGTCATCAGCAGTTGAGCTAGCTGTGTAGGAGCCATTTCACTGGGAACCCGCAGGCCTCACTTCGAACCAAGCCTTGACAATTCTTGTTGCTGCTGTTAGAAGTAAATGCTAAGATGTAATCTCCCACTGCCTACACTCTCTGTTCAATGGATGTCAACAGCAACATGGAACTGGGCCCCCAGACTAGAAGCTGCCCAGTGAGGTGGGATTTGGATTGGAACTCCAAACCTCACCTCTTCCCTTATAGAACCCTGGGCAAGTTGTTTTCTCTGAGCCTGTTTTCTTTTCTCCTGTAAAATAGGAGTAAGAATATTTACTTCCCCAGGGTCATTTTGCAGATTATATTGGGGGATTTTGGAAGCATGTGGCAATTAGTAGGTACTCAATACATTTTTAAAAAGTCTTTCTTGTGCCAAGGGGTCAAAGAGTGGGCTAGTGGGATACTGACACTGCTTGCTAGTGCGGTCTAGGGCTCAGAGCACGGACATCACCTGGGAGCTTGAGTATTGGGCCCACTCTGGACATGCTCACTCAGGATCTGCATTTCTACAAGATCCCCATGAGTAGCAGTAACTCAGATGAGAAACTGAGAGGATGTAGGATGTTGATGACATCACGGCAAAGGTAGGTCTACAAATGTCGTGGGCTCTCCCAGTGTTTGCTGCATCGGAATAAGAATGACTTTCTCTTGGCGTGAAACTGAACTCCTAGGAGGACTTGCTCCAGCACAGAAAAGCCAAACCACTAATCTGAATAAATAAGCATCAATTTTATTGAATCATGAATAATTTAAGACTGGTACAATCATCAGCTTTATTCTCCATGACGTAGGGCATGATCTCCAGCAGACCGCTGGAAAATCCAAAAACCTCATGACAAATGAAAATTAAATAGGGAGAGAGAGAGGGGAGGAGGAAGGGAGGGAGGGTGGAAACATACCGTACACAAAATACTCAATTCCTAGTTTTCTCTTTAAAAATGGCTAGAAAAAATTCATCAAAATGCAGCACTTTAATCGATTATTTACAATTTCTATGTTACAATGAGAAATGTACATCTTATAGAACATATTTCATAAACTGCTCCACTGGAAAACAACTAGATCAATACAGCAAACCTCCCATTGAATATCCACAACGTTGGATTATTTTTCTTCCTTTTGAAGTAGATTCGCCACAACCTAATTTGAATACACAGAATTCTGAAAGTTTAGAGCATAAACAATTAAATAAAAACTGTTCCCAAAATACAAGGAAGGTGTAGGCAAATCCCGTTCCTGGTCCCACCCCTACCCCACCCCCAAACTTAAAGGAAAAGGCATTCCCATCTCATTTATGGCCTGTGTAGTAAGTCTTGGCAGTTTGGGAAGAAACTTTTGGCTTCCATTGGTAACTCAACATCAATGTTGCATAGAATTTCATACATTTCAAAATTAGCCTAACTGTAGAAAAAGGCAAAATGGAAGCATTTTGGACAGAGCCCTAAATGAGCACAACGTCACTTTGTCAAAGGTGAGTGACACAAATAAAGTAAAATGTGACCAAGAGGAGAAATGTGTGTATCAGACAACCCTGCTTCCCGAAGCTCTAGGAAGGTCACGGAGTTGTGAATCACACAAGGGCTACACTACTCGGAATCACTATCACTAGTCAGGCAGCACCAAGGACAGAGGTCTCGGTTCTGAGCCTGGACCCAGTGGGAGGAAAGTCTGTGGGAGAGGGGAGAAGAAAAGGTGTTGGAGAGAGAGAGAGAAACGTGCTTCAAACAATATTGGCAGGTGTCTACTCACAAGGTGACTGGGAAAACTGCCCATGAGGAGCAGTCAATTTTACCTCCTCCCAAATTCACAGTATGAGCGTAAGGTCATCACTGGGAGATACATTGAGAAGGACCACTCTTAAGGTCAACCAGAAGGCTCAGGGTTTGGCCTGTGATCACAGGCTAACTATATGGTTTAAGAGTTTTATGAAAAACAGAACAAGACACACTCACACACCCAAATGACCGATGAAGGCTTAGTAGATGAGAGTCTGAGTTTACTGAGATTAAAACTGGGACAGTGTTGAGAGGTTTTTCCATGCACCAGTTAGTGGGAAAAAAATTCCCCTTTTCCCTTTGAGGAGGGAAAAAATGGTTATCCAATACAATGTGAGCAGTGTCAGGTCAAGCTCTGTGGTAAAAGGAAAACACATAGAGATGGACCTTCAGAAATAGAAATCTAAAGATGGAATAAAAACCCTGATCATTAACAGAGATGCCCCCACTGGGGTGGAATATTGATTCTCCTTATAAAACGAACAACTGAAAGGTTACCACACTCTGTAAGGAAGATATCAGTATGTCCAAGACATGTAGTAGCACGACGTGGAACCAGCGATATCACATAGACCTGGAGGAACTTCTGCCTACGTGTTAGCTGGAGACTGTTAAGAACCTAAAAAATGGATCTTTTTTTTTTCTTCCTTTTTTCTTTTCTTTTTCCCATAGTCACACACCCATACAAATGAGTCTTTTGGATGAGATAAAAGTCACAGCAACGTGAGTTCTCCAACTGAGTGGATGACTTTTTAGCCCTGTTTGCTCTGATGGGGAAAATAAAATTAAAAAAAAAACAAAAAAAAAAACGGACCCCAGGCAGGCACGACACTCATCCATGAACACGGTTAGTACAAAACCAGTAAGGCATCGCTTTGGGAAGGTCAGCACCGAAGAGGTCAGGCAAGGCTTGTCCAATGGAGGCTGGGCCAGGGCTTCCAGGAGGGAGTGGCCGCCACCCCTAGTTGAGTTGCATCACGTTGGTTCTGAGAAAAGTGCAAGTCTTTTGAGAGGTTACCTCACCACCCACCTGAGGTTGGGGCTGGCATGCTGGAGGTGTCGACGTGCGTTCCGAAGCCTCAAGGACGAGAAGGAAAGGCAAGAGAGGTCCCGGCTCCCCCACGTGCTGAGGATGGGGTCCCGGTCCACTCCACGGGACGTGGTGACCCAGGCCCCAGCGGGAGGCAAGTGTGTGGAACTGTGAGGATGGACAACTGAAAACCAAGACTCAACTCCTGCGGTTCTCACTTTCACCAAAGGATTGATTCTGACCATGAATGAGAAGGGGTGGGGGTAGGGTGGAAGGGCAGGAGAAGGAGACAAATCTTCAAAATCAAAGAGTCAGAAAGGGAGAAACTCAATCTCATTCTCAAAGGGGTCATCAGTTCTCCAGAGGAGACCAATTCTCACCGAACACAGTGTTTGCAGAAAAGAAACCTGATTCATTTCTAAGTAGACAGACGCATGCTGTCTGCCCTGGCAGGTCCGCTCGGGCACATTCTCACTCCTGCACGCACACTGGTGGGCTCACCGGAGGTGATGGGGGAAGGTGTGGCTGGACTGGGACAGGCAAAATACCCCTCGGGGAAGGAGAGCACCATTTAGAAAACAGAGCAGAGAGCATGAGGTGTTTTCTCCTAAGGTTTCCCTGTGCATGGCTCTGATGTTTGTTGTGTGACCAAAGCAAGTGCCTAGTTAGCACCAGTTCCTTGTGGCCAGCTGGGTGAGTTGGCATGGATGTGAGGGTGCTGGCGGCCAGACCCACTTGGCAAGGGGGTCTGAGTGAGGGGAAGCCGTGCTGTCTTGAGTTTCCAGATTTGCTCCAGTCTCTCTGTCTCTGGGCAGCTCGTGGCAGGATGTTGTTTGGTTTTAGAGCTTCAAGTGGGGTTTCCATGTGTAACCCTCTTCATTTCAACGGTGACGATCCTTTCCCAAGATGTATCTTCATCGACTTGGGGAGGTCACAGCGACAAGGCAAGAACAATGACTTAAATGAGACCGAAGGTAGTGCAGTTCTCATTGTGGAAGGAAGGAGTCCCAGGGCGCTGGCCCAGGATGCCTGCCCCCAAGACTGGCTGGGAGGACCGGGGGCTTGGTGTTCCTGCAGCGCACATTTTGCGGCCGGGCTGGCTCAGGAGGGCATCTTCAGGATGGTGCAGAGGAAGGAGGTGCAGTGGGGAGAGGAGGAGAAGGTGGGCAGGCTCTGCGGCTGGGCCCTGTCACAGAGTGGACTCTAGGGACGAGTCCAAGATGTCGTCGTGATGGCTGTTGCTGTTGGAGTCGCTGTCGTAGCTCTGGGGGCTGGAGTAGTTGGCTGCCTCCTGCAGCCTCATCAGCATGTTCATCTGAAAAAGGCAGAGACCATGAGTGGCTTTCTGGCTAGTCCGCAGCCTGCCCGCCCATCCACCCTGGCCTTCTGCAAACTCACGCCTGCTCCTCCAGACTCACCTGGGGACTGCAGCCCACATGGGCTCTGGGCCAGGCTTCCAGGGTTCAAATCCCGGCTGCACCACTCACTAACTGCGTGACCATGGACAAGTACCTTAACCTCTTTGTGTCTCGGTCTCTTTATTGGTCAAATGTGAGTCATAATCATACCTGCCCTATAACGTTATGGTGTGGATTGAGTTAACATATGTAGAGCGCTGAGAACAAAATGGAAAGTTCCCCCATACATCTGACACTTATTTTTATTTGGGAGGGGCACACCTTACTCAAGCCTGGGTAAAGGTGCCAGTCAAGCGTCCCTGCTTCTGGAACGTGCTCACCAGTGCCTCAGACTTCCATAGCACAGGATGCACCCTTCAATGAGCCTCAAGCTCATCTGTACCCCAGGGCTGTCACAGCCTTCATGGGGAGGTGAAGGGCAGTGCCAGGATCCAGCAGAGACATGGAAAACAGAGAGGCCTGGATTCCAATTCCGGAATCTTGGGGCAAATTACCTCTGAGGCACCAGTCCCTTGTCTATAGATTGGAGAGAACAGCAGCTCCTATCCCCTAAAACTCTACTAGGAAACAAAATGCCATACTGGGTATAGGGCCCTGAGACTAGGGCCTCACACATAAAGTGCTCAGTAAATGTGATGTGCCATCACCACCACCACCACCATCATCTTAAAGAGAACAGTTTCAAGATAGTGTTCTTTCTTAAATCTTCCCTGACAGACTGTCTTTACTGTGTTTTGTTTGGGAGTAGGGGTGGGGAACGAAAAGATACTTTTATTTTCCTTATAACTATACATGGTGTGTGTATGAATTTTATATTTTACTTAGAAAGTCAGGAAGGCAGGGTTCCTCTGAGCTGAGGCCAAGACTCGGTGCTGCTGGGCATGCCATCCGGCTGCCTCTAGCCAGCGGCCCCAGGGTGCCTAGCAGTTTGCCTGGGTGAGTCTGGCCACAGACGAACCATGGGCTGGTGTCGACAGTCATGCCTGGGTCGTGGGGGAGGAGCTCAAAGTCAGTCAATGGCCCTTTGCAGCTGAGATCACTTATTCTCTCATCACATCTACCCACATACACACAGGTGCGGCCTGTTCTCTTGGTGGTCCCATTCCCTGAGAAGAGAGACTACGGTAGTAAACGAGATGGATGGCCTAGGCAGAGGGCATGGGCTTGGGAGGAACACCCATCTCTAACTTGTCAGCAGGGGTGGCTCACTCTGGGGGCCTGGAGTTGGAGGGAGCCCTCAAGTCTCACCTAAACAACCTCTGTGTTCAATACAGAGGGTCCTGGCTGAGCAAAGGATGTCTGGGGATGAGCCACCATTCTTCCCTCCAGCCACCGCACATTCTATTTTTACGTAAGGCCTCATGAGCTCGCACCCACAAAAATGTCCCCGTGACTCTAGATTTGAGCAATGGTTAATGTTAGGAATGGCTTCTTAAAGTTTTATCCTTTTCTCTATAAAATGGTAATCATAAACACTGCAAATTAGGTTGTGCTTAGTAACACACATAATACATCCACTTAAAGTGTAGTCCCTGTTAAAAAAAAGTTTCAGCAGAGTTCCACCCCTCCAATCCGAAGGACAGCAGTCGACCGAAAGCACTGTTCCTTTGTTCTTTTTTAAATCCAGCAAATCAATGAGTCAGCACACTGGCTGTCTTCCCATCGTGCCGCATCACTTCTGAACATTCCTTTCCCTGGGTAATGGAACAGTTTCTATGATGTGCTTTTCCCTTTGCCTTGGCTGCCACGGGCGCTCAGGGCTCCAGGCTGGCATGAGGACAGTATATCACCATGACAGGCTCCGGCACATTAGCTTTCACCGCATTTCATGGGGCATTTGCTTCTTTAGGTCTCATTCTGCAGGATGGCTATGCATGCAACTCATTGGCAGAGTGAGTACAGCAAGTCTTTGAATAATATCCTTTCCTTATACTCTTGGTGAGTGGCCACAGGGCCTTGATTCTTATATCAATTAGCCTAGGGCAGTGGTCAGCAAACCCATTAGTCAACAGAGCCAAATATCAACAGTACAACGATTAAAATTTCTTTTGAGAGCCACATTTTAAACTTAAACTTCTTCTAATGCCACTTCTTTAAAATAGACTCGCCCAGGTCATGGTACTTTGTGGAAGAGCCACACTCCAGGGGCCAAAGAGCCACATGTGGCTTGTGAGCTGCAGTTTGCCAACCAGGACCTATGGTAACTGATATACGTGGTTCTATTACATGTGGTTTCACTTAAAGTCACAGAACCTACTGAGGATGCTCAGTGAGGACTTGCTTTATCTGCAGAGTTACCACCAGGGGTCCAGGTTCTGCTTAAAGAATCTTTATATATATATATATATATATGTAAAATTGATTTTTTACAGAGAGGAAGGGAGAGAGATAGAGAGCTAGAAACGTCAATGAGAGAGAAACATCGACCAGCTGCCTCTTGCACACCCCCTACCAGGAATGTGTCTGCAACCAATGTACATGCCCTTGACCTGAATCGAACATGGAACCTTTCAGTCCACAGACTGACGCTCTACCACTGAGCCAAACTGGTTTTGGCTTAAAGGATCTTCATTGCTTCAGCAATGGCAGCGTCAATAAGCAGCTCAGACAGTGTTAAGACTTAACTCACCTAGCTGGCCACAGAGCCCATGTTCAGGCCTCCTGCCTGCAAGCCCTTCCTGCCTGCACGATTGCTGGCCTGGGCTCCTGCTCCTTAGCCAGCTCTGTCCCTGCTGTGACTGGGGAAGAGGTCACTGGAGCAGGACAGCACACGATAACACCAGAGAGCAGAGTGGCGCAGGGACAACAGGTATGGCGACATTTAGAGGGAAGAATCCAATTATCACCCTTGATCTTCTGCCACAGACCATTTCAGAGGGGTTCAAGACATTAGTGAAAAACTAAAACCATAGAAGGAAATCCTGGCAAACATGTCCCTAATCTTGGGATGGGTACAGTCTCCCTAAGCAGGCCTGGGCTCAGTCACCTCTGGTTTCCAGCATTTTGCTTCCTGCTCAGTATACAGTAAGTGCTCAGTGATGGCTGAGCTGCTCTGGGAGCTGAGAACTCACCAGTGGGTCTCCTTCAGCATCGCTGGGGGGCATCTGCTTGCTGGCCGAGCCCTCCCGAGGCATGGAGTAGCCATCGAAGCCGACATCTTCAGGCCGGAGCTGCAGCAGGGGCGGCCACTCATGTTGCTGTGGGCTGGCTGCCCAGGGGTAGGTGTCCATCACCCACTTGGCAGGATCCTCCCAGGGGGCCCGCCTTCCGTAGAGCTAAGGGGAGGCCAGGAAGGAATAGTTAGGAGGGGGCTCAGAACCCCTCTGTAGTCCTGATTTTGCAGCTTTCCGAAAAGTTCCCCGAATGCAGCGTTATGTCCCCGCTGATAGGGTAATTCCACCTCCCAGAATGCTCCTGTAAGGGAGTCACCCAAGGTGCACAGAGAGGATGTGCTAAGACCGAAGGCAGCAGACTCAAGCGTCAGGAACACCGGCTCTGGAGTCGAGCTGATGGGCTCACGCCTCAGTTCTGCCACTGACTCACTGTTACCCTAACTCTGAGCTTGGCTGATCCACCTGAATGGTGACCAGCTTCCGTGGTAGAAACAGTCCCAGCGCAGCCAATGCCAGACTACCAACATGACCTCACTGAATGCGGAGCTGGAGAGAGGAGCTGGCTATCAGCTCCAGCACCCTCCTGCATGCAACCACCCGGGGAATTCCTTCCCTGGCCACTGACACCACAGGCAGGGGTCACAAATAACCCTGTTCTGATAAATCCTCATTTCTTGAGGAGGGTCTGACTCTTGAGTCCCTCTGTAAACTTTCAAAAAAGCAGACTATTAACAGAGGTTACGTGTGGGTGGTGCTTCTCCCACCCATTTGTTTCTCAAATTTGTCCATATTAACTAATTTGCTCTTCAGAAAGAAAACAATACTATCCCTTAATTTTTTAAGACCACTACCATGCCTCCACACTCCTTCCTTTAAGCTTTAAAGATAAAACGATTTTAGTGGTGAGTCTCAGACAGGATTCTGTGAGGGGGCCTGTTGTGAGTGCACGTACGCATCCGTGTCAGAGAGAAAGGGAACACAAGCATTTGGGGATATTTGGCATCGAGGAAGGCTGTTCCAGATTAGGAACATTCCTGTAATTTTTAGAAACTTCTCCCTCCAAGGGCCTTCCCCGTGGAACTGGCCTGCTTTTCCCAAGCCAGACTTCACATGGGTGAGGCTGCACCGAAGCCCCCTTTCTGACAGCTCCTGCTTCTGCCTCCGCCCTCCTGCCTGGAGGAGAGGCTCAGGGCTACAGGATCACAGAGGCCGGAAGGGGGAGGTCAGCCAGTCCTCAGAGGGAGTCTGCCCTGGGTGGTTTTCAAATTTTTGCCCTCCTCCCCTGACCCCATCACTGGAGAAACTGAGAAACTTTTGGGCTCCACAGAAGACAGCCTGAAAAACTCGCTTTGGGTTCAAACCTTTCAGAGCACAGATGGGTACCCTGGAGAAGGGAGACTTGCCCCGGGTCTCAGAGCAACCGGGGCAATGTGATAAAGTGCCCACGCCACCCTCCATGGGGGGACAGGGAGACGACACACAGACCTTTCGAGTTACTCTGTAGACTAGACACTTTGGCAAGTGTTCACAGTGACAGCTCCAGAGGGGAACAGGGCTGGGGACTGACTAATCGGGCAAACATGCAGCTGGCAAACGCAAGCAGCATCGGCAAGAACAGGAAGCATTTTACAAGCCTTCCCACTTGCCGCTGGGCATGTTCCAGCCCAGGGGGCGAAAGGCTGGGTGGGCAAGGGCTGTGGCAAATACAGAAAACACAGTGAAGTGCCTTGGCCCCAGGGCAGAGCCTGTGGCAGCGCTAAGCAGCAGCAGAGACAGTGGATAGACAGAGAAATAGGACATTTGCTTTTACACAGGCAGGGAGGAGCCTGGCAGCCCCACTGTGTCAGGAGCACGGAGCCAATTTAGAAACTAAAGCCTGGCTACTGGCAACTTCGGACTCTGCAGGATGCTCTCGTGTGAACCACATCTGGAAGAGCCTCTGGGCAGTGACACAGCCACACCCCACACATAGGCTACTGGGAAAAGAATCCAGAGTCAAAACATGCAAAGGTGTCTGGTAGCCACTAGGGGGCGATGCCACAAATCCTCTGGGAGAGGATGTGTCTGGTGGAGGGAATAGCCTGGCAATCAGTGGTGGGCCTCATCTCAGCAGGAGCTCTGGCCCCTCCCCACACTGCCCCCCCTCCACCCTACAGGCAGCCCTGCCAGAGTCCGCCCTGGGGCCTCTACCTCTTCTTAGCTCATAACTTCCACCGAAGGCTCACCTTCTAGGAACCAATGTGCTGCCTTCATGGCCTCTCTACCTGGCAGGGCCAGGTGAGGACTAAATGGCCCCGCCTGGTGCTCAGCCCAGTGAGCATGGAATCAAGGTGACACGGAGGAGAGTAAGGAATTTAAAATAGAGGAATCCTTTCATCAAGTGAAACCTGACGTAGAACTCCACTACCTGAACCACAGTACTCAGCTCCTGAGGCTTCTGGGGAAGTCTGGACAGCGTGGAAGTCAGGGAAGTAACTGAGGAGTCTGCTAGCCTGGGCTCCAACGCTGGCTCATCACATCCCAGAGTCAGCCTGGGGTAAAGCTCCCGGGCTGTGGTCTTCTCATCTGTCAGGTGCTCTGAGCTCTTAGAGGCATGTCAGGCCCTCAGCACTGTGCCTGGCAAGTAGCAAGCTCTAAAAAAATGGTCAGCAAACTTGCCTTCCAAACTAGCAGCATAAGGACATGCCAGGTTTCCCATGAATCAGCAGGTTCCCTGGGGCCCACAGGGCTCAGCAGGGCGATGAGGTCGGAGGTCTGAGGCTGGTGCCTCATTTCTGAGCAGACTGGTAAAATGCCAACTCCAGCTGCCTCCCCTGGTTGCTCCCAGGCAATTGAAAAATTGTTCTTCAAATGACATCCCAGTACCAGGAAGGGATGATATTTCTTGCCCATTTTTTTTCCCTTCCCCTTAAGGGAAAAAAAAAAAATAAAAAAAAAAAAAAATATATATATATATATATATATATATATATATATAAATAAATTGATTTTTCACATAGAGGGATAGAGAGCTAGAAACATCGATGAAAAGAGAAACATCAATCAGCTGCCTCCTGCACACCCCCTACTTGGATGTTCCCGCAACCAAGGTACATGCCCCTGACCAGAATCGAAACTGGGACCCTTCAGTCCACAGACCAATGTGCCATCCACTGAGCCAAACTGGTTTCAGCTCCTGTCCGTCTTATGAGATGGTGGCATGCATGGCTCTGGCTTTGTGTCCTTTTCAAGTTCTTGTCTGTGTGCCTCTGAAGACCCTCAGTGCGGCTGCATGTTACTAACAAGCAGTTAGACAATTGCTAGGCTCAGCCAAATGCTTGGAAATGGCACACAGCCATTGTACTGTTACCCGCACGGGTGGGGCACGCACCCTCCGTGACCTCCACAGGCTTACGGCAGCATCTGGTGTCTCCTGATGCCCAAGACCCAGGAACAGAGAAGCCCTGGGAACCGGCTGCTAAACGGGTTGCTGACTGGTCAGCAGTGCATGACTCCTGCTCATCACACAGCGCGGGGGCCGAGCCCTGAGCTTCTCAGGCTGCCTCCAGGCTCCATAATGAAACTTCCATCTTTGGCTGAGCTCCTGGAGCTGGCCCTGGGCTGAGTGAGAAGGGACTTGCTGCCTCAGGAGCCCAGGGTCACCTGGGAGGGGTCCCGGGGCAGGTAGGGATTGTCATGGCCGCCTGAGGGCGGAGAACCTGGGATTCCAGCTAGAGGCGTGGCCTCAAATCCCGATTTTTCACTTGATCTTAGCCAAAAGGCCGAGAAGCGATTCAAATCCCGATTTTTCAAGGTTGACTCTTATGACCCCCTGGCAAGTCACTTATTCTCCTTTGAGACGCCACTCTTCTCCTTTTCTATCCACGAGGGCACTATGGCATAGAAGGCTAAATGACTTGCCTAGGGTCACACAGCTAACAGGTGGCAGAGCCAGGACTTACAGCCAAGTGTGTCCCTACACTGTGCCAGACTGCTGGCCTCACAGGTGAGGGGCTGTGACCTCATGTCAGTCAGAATCCTGAAGGAGGAGATAAAGCCCACTCATCTGGTCACTAGAACAGCGCCGTGCTTCCCTCCCCGCCTCGTTCTGAGGAGGCCAGTGGGCCTGTCTCACCTGGAGTCCTTCCCTGACGGCTTCCAGGAGATAGGGGATAATTGAGTAGTTCCACAAGTCGGTGAACCACACCCTGGAGCCATCCACGTCGATGGGGCATGACAGGAAGAGCCGGGGGCCTGGGGACCGAACGAAAATCCATCAGAGCTGAGTTGGGGAGAAGCCAGGAGAAGCCACGATCCAAGCATCCCTCCCAATTTCTGAGCGACAGCAGGAATTCCACCCGCTGGGTGGTGGGCACAGAGCAGGACATGTGGGCTCTACGACACCCCTCCTCCCCACCCACAAGATCTCTCCACCCCAGGAAATCACCCAAAAGAGAGGAAAGGCTTTATGGAAAAAGACGTTCTTGTGGTATTATCAGTCCTGACCTTTGAAAATGCAAACACACTAAATGTCCAAGAGAACAGAAATGGTGCGGCAAATGATGGTGTGCCCACATGTGAGTGTTTCCCAGCCTTTAAAAATAATTATAAACCTGGAGCAGCAACTCAGGATGCTTACGAGACAACATAAGGTGAAAAAGAAATGAACGTGCTGTAGGAATAATATGACGTCAACTATGTAAAATATCTATGTGTGGACAGGGGCAAAAAATCAGCTCAAATTAAAATAATCATGTCAGGAGGGTGGGATGATCAATCTTTTTTTCTCTGTTCTAAATCCTTAAGCTCCATGAATGTTGGTAACGTTTTACTTTATTTTTAAAGCAGAGCCTTTGGGGTGAGCATTTCACTGAGCTGGCAGTTTCCACATCGGCCCAGGCTGGACCATCTCTTGTTGCTGATCAGTCCCAGGGCACTGGTCAGGGCAAGAGGGGCAGAGACACAGCAAGGGACGTGGGAGAGGCAGTCGGGGGTCTGCCTTAGGCTGGGACTTTTCCCTCTGCCTCCTTCTCTGTCCACATGAACACAACAGATTCCAGCTGACTTGTGCCTGCAGGGTGCTGGCCCGGCCAGGCCCCTGGGGAGCCAGCCCACCCACCATTCTCACCTGGCTGCCCACCTACCTATGGTGACGTCCGAGGAGCTGTGAGCCTCCAGGAAGCGGTTGAGGTGATGCCAGACCTTGGGAATCCAGTCGATGATTTTCACCAGCTCCACATTCCGCACCCGCCCACTGATCTCCGTCTCCATGAGCTTCCGCCTCAGGAACCGGCCAAGGAAACCCTTCACGGGCTCCGTGTGGTTGGCACAAAGCACCCACCTGGGGGACATCAGGTTTCCAATGATTATGACGGCGAAGAAACGAGGGCTAACCTCAGGACTCAATGTGCATGAGAACTAGACAGATGGTGTGTGTGCTAACACTAAAAGGACTCCTTTGTGCAAACACTGCACATGTGTTAACTCACCTTTCCTCACAGCAACCCCATGACATAGATATTATTGCCATCCCCATTTTACAGATGGAAATGTGAAGGCGCAGATAGGTTATGTCCAAAAACAAAGAAGCAAGTTAATAGGAGAGTCAAGGTTAGAACCAAGACAGTGCAGCTCCAAAGTCTGAGCTCTAACCACCGAGTCTGCTGCTTCTTGTGCTTGAGTCAGGCCCTGTGCTGGGCCCTAGAGCTGTAACAATGACTGAGACACATCAGTCTCTTCTCCCAGGAGATTACAGTCTTGTCGAGAAAGCAGATAAACAAACAGAGGAATGAGGCATAGTGAAGCGAGGGGAATCAGGGAAGGCTTCTCAGAGGAGGGGCTTTCTGGGCTGAGACTGGAAGGATAGATGGAACAGCCACATAAGCAAAGGCAGGAGCAGGGGGTGGGAGTGGCTGGGTGGAGAGCTTGCTGAAGTATTTGTAGAGACATGGGAAAAGGGGGCGGGGTTTGGGGAAACTGCGAGAGGCCATGTAACCAGACTTTAGACTTGACCTACCAACCCAAGGAGCCTGGATGCATTCTGGAGGTGAAGGGGGGCACTAAAACACTTCAGAGGTGAGGGTTTATGGTCAGTTTTGAATTCTAGGACACTCATGCCAGCTGCCACTGGCACGGAGGATGAGGCCATTCTGCAGGCAGTGGTGCCCAGGGAGGTGATGTGGTGTGGCAGTGGCGGGGGAAGGAGGAGGAGGAAGGACTGGAGGCATCTTTAGGATAAAGCATGGACAAGACAGGGACAGCCTGGTTGTGGAGGGGAGCCACTATTTCACAAATGGAGGAGGTCACATTTCCCAGGGAATGACAACTGAGGCCAACTTCCCAAAGATCGCCATCAGGAATGCCTGCAGAGTGGCCAGTGAGAATGGGTGAGGGTGCCATCCCAGGACATGATTCTCACCCTCATCTCAGGGCCAGCAGGAGGGAAGGAGTGTGGGAGTCACCAAGGGGTCAGAGTGGGACAAAGGGCATTTAGTGATGACACCACAAGGCAAGCGGCAAATCCACCCAGGCACCACAGTGCAGCATCTTTTCCCACACCCAGCAGGAAGACGTGGTGCTGAAGGAAAGGCCCTCAGACCCAGAGACAGCTCTTGGGGACAAAGCAAGGGCCTTCATTGCTCATGTTCACCTGGGCCCCAGAGACGCGCCCCTGATGTGAAGGGAGGCGAGTGGCCTACTGCCCCTGCCTGGAGCTGCCTCCCTGTCTCAGCTACCCCAGGACTTAGTGACCTCACACAGTCATCTAATGCTCCCTGCCTCAGTCTCCCCATTTGCAAGCTGTGAATGAGAAATTGAACTACATGGGGGTATTGTGAGAATGAAGAGTGAAGCTGGAGAAAAATGCCCCACACGCTGCCTGGCACAAAATTGGTGCTCAGAGGGTGACTCCCTTACCTGAAGTTGTGATGGAGCTGCAGGTTGGGAGTGGAAGAGGTAGCCTGGTTCATTGTGCCGATTATGTAAGGGCTGTGGGGGACACGGAGGAAAAGAAGGACTTTGTGAGGCAAGCCCAGATCCAGAGCATGGCGCTCGCAGGGGCCTCCAGGGTCTGTCCAGGCAGCTGGCTGGCTGCCTCCCGGCCCCCCACGCTGACCCCAGCCATGCGTGGGCACAGCTCCATGCAGCACACCTCCCCTGTGCCCGTTCTCCCGGGACCAGGCTTTTACCATCTGTGGTCCTTGCAGCTGAGCAACCCGTTGAAGATCTCGCCCAGGGAGCTGACGTGGTGCAGGTTGTCCAGGATGATGACGAGAGGCATGTCTGCAGCGTTGTTCTCACTGGCGCACTGGTCGGCGAGGTTGGACAGGTACTGGCGCAATTCCTGCATGGGCCAGGGAAGGACGGGATGCAGCCGATGAAGAGCACTGCTGAGAGCCTTCACGTCACCCAGGCCAACACAAGGGGAGGCCCCCCATGGGCAGTGGGCCTGCCTGCTGCAGGGCTTGGCTTGGTGATGTGGGAGGACAGGATGGGAAAGCCTGCGTCCTGCCTTCTGGCTTTCTCTGGTAACAGAACTCCTTCAGCGGAGGGCCAAAGCACAGCAGTTGGAGGTGCCCAGGCCCAGTTCTGTACCCCTGCTCTACCTCTTCTCTATATGTGTTGCCATTTTTCTTGGAGATATATATATATATATCTTCATTGATTTCAGAGAGGAAGGGAGAAGGATAGAGAGATAGAAATATCAATGATGAGAATCATTGATCCGCTGCCTCCTGCACACCCCCCACTGGGAATCAATATCACAGCCTGGGCATGTGCCCTTGGCCAGAATCGAACCTGGGACCCTTCAGTCTGCAGGCTAACACTCTATCCACTGAGCCAAACTGGCTAGGGCTTCTTTTTTTAAACTTTTAATATTTTTATTGATTTCAGAGAGGAAGGGAGAAGGAGGTAGAGATAGAAACATTAATGATGAGAATCATTGATCGGTTGTCTCCTGCATGCCTCCCTCACGCCCCTCTCCCCCCTCCCCACCCCCAAATTGGGATCAAGTCTGCAACCCGGGCATATACTTTTGACTGGAATTGAACCCAGGACCCTCCAGTCTGCAGGCCAATGCTCTATCCACTGAGCCAAACCAGCTAGAGATGGATACTTCTTATTGGGCCAACCTCCCAGGAAGCTCCAAAGGTCTCCAGAGGTGCCTTACACCCTCTGTGTAAGCTGCATACATTCTGTATAAGGTGCTCTTCACAGCGCCTGCCTGAGGGCCGTGTATGCACAGGCCCTCCATGAATCAATATCGCACAGCAGCCCCCACAAGTGCTGCTGAGTAGCGACGTGGCAGACAGACAACAGCAGTGCATGGGGAGGTGAGTCTGAATGCACAGGGGCCTTGGGAGGTCTGGGTGAGAGGGTAAGCCTTGGATTGAACTGTGAAGAATGGCTGGGGGATTGGCTGGAGCTGGGACCAGAACACAGTTCAGTGTGGCTGGGGAAGCCTGTGTTGTAAAAAGGAAGAGAAGAATAATGGTGCAGAAGGGGAAAGGGCTGAAATGGCAAGATAAGGACCGGCCAGAGAACCCAGGATGACTGCCTGGTGAACTCACCATCTTGCTGGCGTGACCTAAACCCCAATACAGCTCTGAGGGCTTCACACAGCTGAACTTCTGCAGCCCACAACCCTCTAGGGTGGGTGGGCACTATGTGTAGCTCCCTTTTACAGAGAGGGAAACTGAGGCACACCTAAGTCAGATGACTGCCCTGAGATTGCAGAGCAGGCAAACAGCGGGGCCAGATTCAGACTTGGTGCCTGTTCAGTGTGCTCCTCACACCTGATACTTCGGCATGTTAGCTGCCGCCTCCTCTGACCACACACATACCCACGTCTCCCTTGTAAGTCACAATGCGGCTTAAGTCAACTTTTTAAGTTACCAGTAATTTTTCCTTCTTTGAGCTCCTTCCTATCTGGGTTCTTGGCCTCAGCCTTACAGTGACAGGGCTCCTGGGCCTCCTGCCCCTCAGGCTTTCAAGGTACAGAGGGTGAGGTGTCCTCTGCACGAGGTGCCCAGCAGCGGTCCTTCTCTCACTGGTCCTGGAGAGGATGCCCCCCTCAGCTCACACTGAAGCTCTCACCTGGGGGGCTCAGACCATTTCTCTCCAGTCCTGTCCCCACCCCCAAGTCACCTGGAAACCTGTGAATGGCCCAGGTTCCCAGCCCACACAACCTATTGGAAATGAGGGTGAGGAAGCCCATCTTCAGGGATGCCAGGTGATTCCAAAGGGGAAAAGTCCTTTCCAGTTCACCTCGGACTCCGACACCTTTGCAGAGGGCCAGCCAGAGGAAATTACCATGAACTCCACTGCGTGAAATCCCTTCCCAACCCACGGCTGGGACTCGGTCAGACCGTCCAATGTTTCCATCACTCCCTGTGAGGCAGGGCCAAGCCTATTTGCTGGGTCCAGAGTCCAAAGCTTTGTCTTGAGCTCCAGTCCACTTCTCAGTAGCGCCTGAGTGAGCTGAGACACACGACCCTCTGCCCTAGGCCTCAGTTTTCTCCTCTGTGAAATGGGGATAGTAGCAACTGGTCCCTTCATGGCAAATAGCTGTGAGCTGTGGGGCGGCCAGCTTGCGGTCATGGGGCAGTCTGTCAATATGAACTATTATTCTTGTTCCAAAGAAGGTTTCTTTTTGGAAAAACAATAGCACCGCCAGGCACATGATAAATTCTTGGTAAATTGAAGTGGACTTTAGAAACTATTAGCACTGAACATGCAGCTCATAGTGAAGAAGCAAGAAGTAAACTAGATCAATGTATAGATAAAAAGTAGTGGGAAGTTTTGGGTCAAAACCTTCCTTCCTGCTAGCCCCATCCTGGGCTCTTATAACCACCAAGGCCAGTGTATAGAAAAATGCTGCTTTCCCATCAGGGTGGGTGACAGCAACAGTTCTGGGCAGCAGCCTCCGAAGGATCTCCTCACCTTGCTGGACTTGTGGTCCACGTTGAAGGTGGCGATGACCCCCTCGGTCAGCTCTCGTCCCTCCCGCAGCACCAGGTACTCGGACAGCCGGTTGGCCAGGTAGGTCTTCCCGGTGCCACTGGGGCCAGAGAGGATGATGCGCCGGTGTTCCACCAGCAGGGAGACGTAGCGCTGCAGGATGGGCTTGGGGATCAGGGACTCGAACACCAGCGAGTCCAAGCTGTTCTCCGCGAGCCCTGCATGAGAGAAGGGAAGTGTCTGCGTGAGAGACAGGGAGTGTCTGAAGTCCTGCAGAATGGGGAGCCCTGTGCTTGCCTCACTGGGCCTGCCAACATGGGGGCCCCTGGTGCAAACTGCCGCCGTTTCCTGCTCAGGAGCACCCTGGGCGCGGGCTCTGGCCCTGGCTCGGCTGACTTTCACTCACCTTTCAGACCTGGGCCCCTGGCCTTCGCCTGTCCTCTGCAGAATTCCTGAGACTGGGCTTGGCTTGTCTGGACTTGCCAAACCGATGGCGTTTGCCCAAACCATACCTGTGTCTCCTATGTCTGCCAGCACCTTAGGGTTCCTTCCTCACCCTGCTCTCTCCTGAGTGCCAGGCGCCACTGCTTCCAACACTCAGGTGCACCATGAAGGTAACAACAGTTTTATCTTAAAAGCAAGCAAATGCAAAGTAGGGCCATCTGATTGGGGGATGTGAACCCTTGGCTGTTCTGATGTGTAGGGGAGCTATTCCTGTGTATAATGGGGGCTGCTCTGGTGTGTAGGGGGGGACTGTTCTTGGGGGCTGTTTTGCTGTGCCTCTGTACCCTTTCTACCTTCTCCTATAGAACTCTCTCCTCTTGTGGGGAGCTCAGTAAGATGGTTTAAGTATGGCTTGCCCAGCCCTGCACCCACATAGGTGTGGGCTTATGACTAAGCCTCTCCAGGTCACAAGGATAGATTCAGTGATGAGTGTCTGACTCAAGGTGGGGCAGTACCACCCCTAAGACAACCACTTTCTTTTAGGTTTCTAAGTTAGAAAAACGAATCAGGGCCATGGGAGCCATGTTATGTGCAGAGAGCTCAAAAAATACAAGAAACTGAGGCAGCGTGGTCCTGATGGCACGGTGGGAACACCGGAACCCAGCTGTGTGGGAAGTGTGTCCTGGACCTTCATGTTTCATTTTTGCTAAAGCTGGTTTGAGTATGTCTCTGTCACTTGCAGCCCAAGCCCCGACTGTGGAATTCCACTCACCAACAAGGCGAGGCTGCCTGTGAGGTTCAAGCAGGGCCTTTCTTTTCTTTTCTTTCTTTTTTAAAAAAAATATATTTTATTGATTTTTTACAGAGAGGAAGAGAGAGGGATAGAGAGCTAGAAAAATCGACAAGAGAGAATCATCGATCAGCTGTCTTCTGCACAGCCCCATTGGGGATGTGCCCGCAATCAAGGCACATGCCCTTGACTGGAATCGAGCCCAGGACCCTTCAGTCTGTAGGCCGACGCTCTATCCACTGAGCCAAATCGGTTTCAGCAGCAAGCAGGATCAGGTCTATGTTCCAAGGCCTAGGATAAGGAATGCTGGGGTACCTTTGGAAACCTACCAATCGGGAAATAAAACTTGCATCAAACACCCCCGAAACGGCACTGTTGAACTACAGGCAATGTCAGTGCCCTCGAGGGAAATAAGAAACAGGACAACCTGCAGGTTGCACTTAGTACCGTGTTGACTGGTCTATTCTTTTAGGTGGGTTCATAAAATATAGGAAAACGGGGTTTTGCAGTCAAATACATTTGTGTCAGCCTGGATTGAACAGCCTTGTGAGAGGCCAGAGACAGGACATGGAAGGACAGAGCCTTTATTGTATCAGGACACTCCCGCCCTCTGCCCCCCACATCCAGAGGGGGATAATGATGCAGTTTCCCAGAGTTCTTTGGCCATGATACCTCCTCTTCTCCCCAAATACTTTGTGGGCTGGGGTTCCGTGGAACACTCTCTGGCTTGGGGCTCAACATCTCTGGGTGATGAGGCCTCCGGAAGCCCGGCAGCATCATGCGTGGGCTCAGGGTGCTCAGAGCGAGTCCTCTCTAGCCTGCAGCACTGCGTGGCTTCCCCATCTGTAGGATGGGACCCTGTCCAAGGCTTGTTGGCAAGAGCAATTCCTTGGCATTGGTGGAGCCCCATTTCCACAAGGTCATTAAGATTCCATCATCTCAGAGTCATCAGGCTAATGGGAACTTTTGTTATATAATTTCAGCAGTAAACTAAAATGATTTGTTTCCGATGGTGGTGGAAAAAGCTAAGGATGGGTTAACTTGCTTAGGTAAAAATAACTGTGGCCAAAGGGAGAAAAAACACACACAACCACCCACATCCATATGCACAAACAAACTTGTGGCCACAGTTTGCCGAGCCAAGTCACAAAACAAAGAGAACCGCACGCAGTTCCTGAAAGCTTCGGCCTCTGCATTTGGGGAAGTTACCTTTGACGGTCACGGAGATGGTGGTGTTCTCTCCCACCAGGTAGCCACAGGGCAGCAGCTCAGGGGTCTCCGAGGTGTTGCTGCGCTTGACCTCCCCGATGCTATAGCCCAGCACGCTATCCGAATTCAGCCCGAGCTGACTTACTGGGTCGACGTGAATGATGTATTCCTGGAAAAAGGAAAACAAAGACTCCATCAAAGATATGGCTGAAAATCTGCCCGAGACTGTTTTCGTTGGGTGATTTACAATCAGCTGCTCTTCTTTCTCAGCGGAAGCCCGGGTTGAAATGGGCTGTGGAGCGAGGGCAGAAGGGCTCACGTTCTACGGGGCTGGTGCCTCACTGTCACGGGCACTGTGAACATTTAGTCTGGATCAACCCAGCACAGAAAAGTCAGGCTGCTTTTCCTGGGAAATTTCTGACAAGAGCTCTCTCCACCAGCCCCTCCTTTTGGCTCATAACGAAGACCATGCTGATGACAACGGGAGAGAACTCAGGGCTTCTAGAAAGAAAAGAAAAAAAAGCAGCTCTTGGAGCTTTAAACAGGAAAACGTGCCCTTCACTTGGCGAGTTCCCCCTTAGGTGAGTGACCCAAAGGTTTAATTTAGGTCAACGAACTTGGAACGACGAGCCATGGGCTGTGGAGTATGAGTTGGCCAGATGATGGCCAAGGTGGAAGCCCAGTAATAGACCTCTACCTTCAATGGTCTCTTTCTTCACATGTGACCCTGCACACATTCTTCTCAGCCCAATGTGTTGTCTTTCTAATCCATGGATGTCCGACTGCCTGTCATCAGACATCAGGTTTTGGCCCAGGTAACAGGATTGGGCTGCCCTTGGCCTTGAACACCTGCCTGCTCACATTTCTATGGACCGGCCTGAGAAGATGATGAGCAATCTTTGGTCAAAGAACAGTTTCCTCTGAGTGAAGTCACCCGAGTCTAGATGCCAGGAAGAGGCCAGTGTGGAATAGTTAAATCAGAAGCCAAGCCAACTCAACTAGATCAGTGGTCACCAAACTCATTAAGTCAACAGAGCCAAATATCAACAGTACAATGATTGAAATTTCTTTTGAGAGCCAAATTTTTTAAACTTAAACTTCTTCTAACACCACTTCTTCAAAATAGACTCACCAAGGCTGGGGTATTTTATGGAAAAGCCACACTCAAGGGGCCAAAGAGCCACATGTGGCTGGCGAGCTACAGTTTGCTGACCACTGAACTAGACCAACAGAGTCTGGTTTAAGATCCATGACTTTGGGCAAGTGACCCAACCTGAGTCCAACCTTCTTCGCCTTTAAGTGGGAAAATAATAGAACCTTCTTCACAGTTCTGAAAATAAATCGGGGTGATGTAAGGAAAGTAGGGTTTTGGTCGGGTCTCAGGCACAGAAAACGTGGGTCATTAGTACTTCCCAAGGGACATGACTAATGAACACTTAGGGCTGTTGTCTTCAGAACAACAGAAAAAAGGTGTGCTGACAGCTTCTTTCAAACCACACTGAATTTCAAGGTTCACTTCAGTACTCTGCTTATTTCTCCTGTGGCAAAACACACTCCAATGATGTGATTGGAATAAATAAAAAAAATAACGATGACAACATCCTTGACACTGGCCACTGACCAGATATTAATGTCCCTTGTAGCACTAATCACAGAATGAAATGTTGGCAAGGACGTGGGCAAGTCGATCAAATCGCCAAAAAATAAAGAATGGAAATCTGATGTCTTAGCCACAGCCAACGAACACACACTCTAAAGCAGATGCAATTGGACGGGTCTAAGGTAAAGGTAGATTTGGACATGAGCTCACTGTCAGAAGTTCAAATAAATAATTGCTCACTGCTGGAGAAATGACCCTCTGGCTCACCAGTGACAGCCAAGGGCAGTTGGGAACAGTCTGGCCCGTCAGCGGTCTGTACTTACCATCTTCCTTCTGATCATTTGAGTGCCAGGGGACAAGTCCCAGAAACATAAGGATGTGGGAAAGGGGACAGGCCTGAGAAATGACCGGGTTCAGGACATGAATCCCCTTCCCTCCTAAGCCCAGGCCCCGCTTCAGGCAGATTGCCATCACCTTCTCCTTGAAACACTTACTTTGAACAGCCGTCTAACTACCCCATCGAGCACATCCCACTTCGTCTTGCCGCTAACTCCAATGCAGCCAATAAGAAAGAAGTGTGGCCTGGAATCCTGAGGGTAAGAAAATGTATGCAGGTGAAAAACAAGTGGACCTTTTCTGACACAGGTTAGCAAGGACCCAGATTGTCCCAGAGATCCACCAAAGGTCTGAGAGGGGAATGCCAATCCTATTTAACATCAGGTGTAATTCAGACTGAATGCAATAGTCTAAAACCTTTCCCTGCTATATGGCTACAAAAGCAATCTGTGGGGCAGGAAGGGAGGCACTCCTTTCTGGAATCTAGAACCTTCTACTGAATGCAAACCTTGCCCAGTACACAGGTCACATCCCTTGCTTGGCATGCTCTCCTCTCTCCTGTCTGCCATTTTTCTTTTCCCAAACATTGATGATAAACTCACCTCTTCCAGGAAGCTTTCAATGATTGACTTACCAGACTCAGAGCTCACATTACTTTCATGGTTCTGTACACAACTTATATAATGGCATAATCTGTATTGTTTATTTCTGTCTCATTTGTAAATTAAGTTTGTCGTCTTGCTAGATCTTAAACTCTCAGGATTGACTATGTTTATATATTTTCTTTTTTGTTTCTTAAGTGATGTGCATTGCTTTTCTTTTTTTTTTTTTTTCTAGTTCATCATGAAAATTTTATTTATTTTTAAAATTATACTCTGGCATTTAGCATTGCTTTTCTTTTAATTAAAAGTGAAAACATACTCAATTGAGAAAACTTTAATAAAACTCTGGGAAGTTATAGAAAAATAATTTTTTTTTTAATCTCTGCCCTCAGGGCTCTGCATAGTGGAGGCTAACTAATTATACTGATTAAAAAGAAGCTAATAGAACATTCCATTCTGTTGGGTTTAAAAAGATCTGACATGCTCCTAGCTGGTTTGGCTCAGTGGATAGAGTGTCGGCCTGTAGATTAAAAGATCCTGGGTTTGATTCTAGCCTAGGGCACGTGCCTGGGATGTGGGCTTGATCCCCAGTATGGGGTGTGTAGGAAGCAGCCAGTCAATGATTCTCTCTCATCATTGGTGTTTCTATCTCTCCCTTCTTCTCTGAAAGTAATAAAAAAATAATAAAGATATCTGACATGCTCCTAAGGATATAGAATTAGGTGAGTGGCAGGGGGCAGGGACGGGCGTACCTGGCAGCTAAGCACAATCAGCAGAGAAAAGAGCACCAGTCTGCAGGGAGATTACCTGGCCCATCGCTTGCTTTGTAACCTTCAGTAAGTGATCCTTGGGTTTCTCAATTATAAAATGGAGCTAATTCCATCTGGTCAACCAACCTCATCTGGCTTCTGTGCTGATCCAGAGCCATATGATTTTTAAAGTGACTGACAGTCTTTTATAAAGTGTAAAACCTACCTGTTCATGCCAGTAAGCACTAGAATACAACACATTTGCAGTTATCACCTGCGTGTGTTCTAAGAATGAACTCCCCCCTTGGCAGTCCATCCCTCCACCAGCGAGGCTCTGAAACTGGTGTTCACTAGTGGAGCTTTCTAGGCAGAAACGATGCGAGAGCCACTGGCAGCCCTCACATTCAGTGAGACTAGAGAGCCAACACAAAGTGAAACCCCTGGCAAAGGCAGGTCTGGCTGCAGACACTTTGCTTGGGTGGGAACTACAGGTTCCCTGCTCTCAGAGTCTAAGAGAGACATGTGGGCTGGAATGCTAAGAACTAAGGAAAAAAAAAAAACAACCCAAAAACCGAAGGGGACTTAGTAGTGACTTTGCAGTCTTGGCCCACTTATTTGTGAGATGGTCATCCACAGCATCACTTGGATTTAATCAATGGGTGTTTTACAATATCTCCTCTTCTTTTTCAGCTGAAGCCCAAGCTGAAATCAGCTGTGGAGTGAGGTGGGGAAAGAGCTGACTTTCTATGGGGTCTCTGCCTCGCTGTCATAGACCTGTGAACATTTAGTCTGGCTAAAAACCAATGTTGATGTTCAAACTTCACTTCTACACCAAAATAGTCCCTGCTGGGGACATGGCTCCTGAGTCTCTGGAAGAGAATGAAAGTACACTGAAAACTCATATTCCACATCCCCAGCTTTGGGGAGTCAGGACATGCCCCCTTCACGTTCAGCCACCTGTGCGCTGCCTGCACTCGGCCTCCTGTGTTCCTCAGTGTCTACCCCACTGCAGCGCAGCCTCTAACAACTGCATAAAACCAGTGCTCTTGGTCAGCTTATTTCTGTACCTTTTGTGCTAAATGTGCTTTGCGGCCTTTGCCGTACTCTGAGGACATATTACATTCAGAAAGGCCATTGCTGAGTGATGTTAGTGTTCAGTGAGTTGTGCGAAAGTGAAGGTGGGACCACTCTTAATACTCTTTATTAGACTTTCCAAACGAGAGAGGGCAGGGCTAGTCTCACTTCAACTGTGTCAAAATGCTGCTGCGATTCTGGTTAGATTCTGGTTAGTAAAGGAAAGCGTTAGTGTTTCCAAGTCCCCTTAAAGGCTGAGGTTACAGGGTTGGATGATGACATCGCTAAGCTAGGTAGTGCTACCTGGGGAAAGGCAGGCAGAGCAGGGAAAGGGATCCAACTAACCTCCTTCCACTTCATTTCCTCCTGAAAGCTGACAACTATCTTAACATGCCTGCCTCCTTCCTTCCGAGCCGAGCATTCACCAGTGTCATCCAGCAACATGTCTGCGAATGGAAAACATCAACAGCCTTAGGCACATGGGGCAGCAAAGCTGGCCTCCCGACACCCCCACTGCTTGTCGGCACAGCAGCGGGACAAATCAGGTGTCGGGGTGTGGGGGATGTGGGGGTGAAAAGGAGGGGACGGGTGGGGGCGCAATGGAGAATGCAACCACAGAAACCAATGGTGGACCAACCAAGGAGTCAGCGGGCTGACAATGTACCTTGCCAAATGGAAGTGCGAAGGAGACTCAACCAAAAGAGCAACAGCAGCATCATGGATAAGAAATCAAAGCGCCAGCCTCGGTAATGTTTACAGAGAAAACCCAGACCGCGTTCAGTAATTACTGTGCCAGCCTGGGATCCAGGCCATAGGCCGGAAGGTCTCAGACCAAGCCATGCCCCAAGTGGGCGCTGCTGCTGTAGGATTTGTATGATGCAGGTCAGCCTCTTACAATGGATCAAACAGAAGTTAGCATGGTGGGCAGGGGGGAGCCAAGCTCATGGCTTGGAGCACTTGAGGCGCTGGAGCAAAGCATGACAGCAGTCTAACGGCTGGGCTCATGTTGGTAGCAGATGCACACCTAGACACACACACACCCCGAGTGCACACACGCTTGCTGCCTCCCCATTGGATCTGTTGAGCTGTTTACCTTGGGGCTCTGGCTTAGAGAGACCCAGTGCCAGCTGCAGGCCTGTCCTGCCCCAGCCCTGTGGCTCACTCACCCAGGCTCGTGGACTCCGTGAGGTTCAGGCTGTGCTGGGAGAGGCCCATGGACTGCCTCGGGGAGGCGGAGAGGGACACCTGGGAGGGCGCCCGGCTACAGCCGCTGCCTTGAGACTCTGACTTGAGCCGATCGTTCTCAGCTTTCAGCTTTTCTATTTCACTCTGCAAAGAGTAAAGGAGAAGCTCATTTACCAGGTGGATAGAATGGGAGAAAGCCTTTTCTGGAGGAGGGATTCTGAAGGGAGGGATTCAGTGGGTAGCCCAGCCGAGGCAGAGTCAGTTACACCGTCAGAGAGATTCCACATGTTTTCTGCCTTTGCCGTGTACACAAACCTGTGTGGCAGGGCAGGGTCCATCCTTTCAGAGAGCTGGCCTTTGAAAGGCCTCCAAAATGTTTCCCAAAGTCTGAGTGGTAAGTGGAAAGGAGTTGTATCTAAGTTTGAGCAATTCAGGTTTGACAGGTTTCTTTGCTGCAGAACTTCTCAGAGCTTTTAATGAGCTGCTATGCACCATGAATCTGTGGGGGACACATAGTGTGCAGCATTTCCCAAATATGTGTAATCAAGGAGCTTTCCTTTCCTTTCAGAGTCTCCCATGAAGGAGTGTTCCATGGAACCTCCTTTGGGAAATGCTGCTCTGGGGGGGGGGGGGGGCATCTAGAAGCACCCACAGTGATCTTTTATTCTATGAATATTTATAAAGAACCTATTATGTGCTAAGCATTCTCAGAGAAAGGGATGCAAAAAAAAAAAAAAAAAAAGCTCAGAAGACCCAAATGCCTTCAACCTATGGCAGAAGATGAGAAGGGCTGGAAGTCCAGACCTACAGGACCTAGAAAGGCTTTGCAGAGGAAGAGGCATCAGGCTAAGCCTTAAGGGAAGGGTCCATGTGATTGTGCAGAAAGATATCCTGGTGGAAGGACACCATCACATAGACATTCCTGGCATGCAAAGGGGGGAAGAGATTGGCTCCCTCTGGCTGGTGAGAAGAGTCCGGAGAGTAGAGCTGGTGATGGCGAGTGGGGGGTTGAGAGTGACAAGATCCTGTAGAAAGCCTCGAAGGCCAGGTGAAGGAGACTGCGACTCACGCAGGAGGCAACTGCAGAGCCACTGGAAGTCTCACACAAAGGAGGGACAGGGTTACGCTGATACTTTTGAGAGATGGTCTTTAAGCAATATGTGTGAGGGACTGTAAAGAGAAGGAGAGTAGGAGAGCAGAGGGCTGCCACCAGGTTCTGATGTGGCCTCAGGGTATGGCGGGGAGCAGCCATCTGCCAGTCCTTCCCAGAAAGCCTCGGGCTTCATTCGTGCTCCTGGGTGCTCACCTGCATCCTGTTCATGGCCTCCCGGAGCTGGTCGAGCTGGTGTGCAGAGCTGAGGGCTTCAAGGCGGATGTCCGTCAGTTTCATCTCTTTGTCTCTCAGCTCATTCCGGAGCTGCATGACTGTCTCCGCCTCACTATCCATGCACTCGGAAATGCTAGGGAAAGAGGGATGTTACTGACAAAGGTGCTCTGAGTTCACCTCCTTCCTGGCCTCCACTGGCCATGGGCCCATGCCCACAACCAGCTGCCCCAGGCTTCCTGGAGGTGACAATACCAAAAGCACCTGAAATTCACAGATTTTATGGCTTCTCTATGTTCTTATCTTTGTGGAGCTCTGGCAATCAGAACAGTTTTGTGTGTTGCTTTTAGCAAAATTCCAATAATCTAAGGATAAACAGAGCCAGCAAAGGGGAGTAGTAACCTTGGGAGTCTGGCTCCCCACCCCTGCCAATATGTACACAGCTGGACCCCTGTAATGACACCACATGGCCCCTGAGATCTAAACCCACTCAGAGAAACGAGGTCAACTGTCTGTTTTAAAGATTAGATACTCCAGGGTCGGTCAGGCAGCTGACGGGGTGATTTTTATTTGCCATAAAAAGGAAGAATCTGAAAGATATGGGTGGATGGAGTTAGTTCTTTTAGCCACTAAAACCCACCCCTCTAAGTGTCTAGAGAGTAACGTTCTTTCATTCCCCTGCCCCCAGTGCTGCTTAACAAGCTCCTGGCAAGGAAGAGCAGCATTTCAGGTGGTTGGAGAGCAGAGGGAACCACGTGACATGGAAGCCAAAGCTGTATCTGAAACGTATGCAGCAGTGTGGCCATCTGTCTGTCTTTCCCAGCTTCTTCCCCTTCAAGGGAGGTGGGCCCCTGGGGAGTCCCTCTTTCTTAAAAGGTGGTCCTTCTAGGCTGAGCTCCTTATTTGATTTTAAATTTACTTTTTAGACACCTGGCAAGTCATCCCAAAGTGGAAGATCATAACAGTCAGGAGGAATTATAATGCTAGAAAAGATGCTTCTATTAAAAACAAGCTCTGTTGATTTCAAAGATCAGAGGGCTTAGAGTAAGGGCCGATTCAGAATGGAAAGTTTTGACGTTTTTTAACTGAAGAAAAAAAAAACAAAAAACAATAAAAAAAACCCCAACAAAACCAAACAACCCCAAGTTCATGCAGTTACAAAGCTGAAACAGATTCTTTCTGAAAGGCATGGGGAACATGTGGTCTCTGCAGAAACAACCCCGCAGCCCGTCCATTAAAAGACAGGGATGGGATCTGAGGCCAAGCAAAACCTGACCTGTAAGACTGGTTGAGGGTGTGGAAATGCTAATTGCCAAAGAAAAGCCATTTATAATCGTTAAAGGGATATAATTGTACTTCGGGGGCAGAAAGGCTAGAGGGAAAGCTAACACCTGAACAGCCAACTCGTTTTGTTGCTGGTTTCTTGCCCTGTCCCTGAACTGTGTTGACTGGAGAGATAAAAATGGGAGGTGGTTTTACTCTCTTTGTAAGAGTTGTCAGCAGCCAAGGAAACTTCTCCGCTTCAAACTCCATTGAAACCTCCAAGGGACTCCTGAAAATGTTATAATTATTCCCTACGAGAGTCTCAGGCCAACAGATTTGGGACTAATGGGGCTAGAGAGACAAAAATATCTTTAGAATTCAGACAATCACTTCCTACCTAAGCTCTGTGCTGTGAATAGCTGGGGTTTGTAAGTAAGACTTAATTAGAGTCATGCTTTTTCCCCCCCTTTGGTTTGGGAGTTTTGCAAGGGGAGCTATAGTTTTTGATGCAAATGGAAAAGTCTGAACTCCACTCCACTGCAACAATGGTCTCAGTCAGACCATGCAAGATCTTTAAGGCTCCAATTCACGGCAGAGAGCAGTTGGCCTTGGTTCATGCTGGCTGGGTCAGTCTGGTCCGCCTATACCCACAGCCAGACACTCTGCTCCAGTACGGTCTGTACCTTTTCCCTAGAAAGCTTTCCCGGCAAGAGACACAGTAATTCCTCAGCCCCCACCCGGCTCTGTGGAATACAGAGCATGGGTAACTGCGAAGCTTGGCCCATGATTCTGCAAAGGACAGCAAACCGAAGTGAAGGAGGGCTGCACCAGGCCCGCCCATGCTCCCTCCACATGGGCCGGTTCTCAGAAACACACACCGCAAGGCCGCCCGGAGGGATGGCCTACGGCACAGAGATGACGGTGAAAACAGGGTCTGCAGCAGTTTCCAGAGTGGCCCCTGTCCCTACAGCTCGAGGCGGAGCCTGCCCCCTCTGTTCCTTCTCGCACCAGCGCTGCATTCTGAGCAAGTTTGCTCACTTCAGGAACCACTTCCTGAAGCAACTAGATATATATCTTTTCCACACGTTGTTCCAGCCCATTCCCGCTGTCTTGTCCGGAAGGCAGGGATGTTGGCATGCCTAATTTTAAACGCCTTGAATGTGGGAAACTGCTTTCACCACAGCGCCATTCCTGCCGCCCACGGGGTAGGGCCTTTGCTGAGAGCTGACTCCTCCGCTTTTGGTTTCTTCTTTGAACCCCCCTCTCAAGTCTAGATTTGCACATTCTTACAAACCCTTCAAGGTTGGAGAGAAGCATTTGCTCTCTGCCCAGGCTTGGAAAAGTAAACAAAAATAAAGCAAGCCTCTCCTGTGCATGGATGCTGTGGGATGTCCGAAAGCACTGGAGCGCTGACTCTGCCCCGCCCAGTCCCTGTGGGAAAGTGGTTTGGAGGGAGAGTTCCACAGATGGTCTCAGGGCCCTGCATGGCTGAGGACATCATCGCCGCTCTCTTCTTCATCTTAGGGCCGCCCAGCAGCACTGGACCCAGTTTGTGCTCCTGCCTCCAAACAGCTTCCTCTCTCTGCTCCTGGGTTTCCTCCCACCTCACGGGCTGCTCTACTTTCTCTTCTTCAAATGTCAGTGTCCCAGAGCTCAGCCCTCGTCCCTCTGCTCCTCTCCATCTCCACTCAACCTCTTGGGAAAGCCCTCGTTTCCTAGCTTTCAATACCAGCGATGAGGCTCCATCTCCCGAATCGACACCTCCTCGAACTCTCAGCTGGTTGACATCTCCACGTGAATGTCTCCTGGGCACCTCAAACATTTCCACGTGCTTCCAACTTCCCTTCCAGAACACATCCTAACTCCACCCAGGACTCCCACTAGCAGAAACAACCACTCACTCACTCAGTCACTCATTCATCGCACCTAATATTTCAATGTCTGCAAAACCAGCCATGGAGCTTAGACTGTAGATTTTTGGGTGGTGGTGGAGGGATGGTGGGGGATAAAGCAAAGATAACCAAGAAGAACGTACGTGACAGGTGGCTGATATTTGCAATGGTAATAACTGAAATGGGAGTGGGGAGAGGGGATGGTTGCGGGGGGATGCTGTTTTTTTGCAAGATGCATAGGCTAGGCCTCATGATAACACTGAGCAGACACTGCAGGAAATGAGTATCTTGGGGAAAAGTGCACCAGCAGAGGGCACAGAAAGGGCACAGGCTGGTGGTGGGGAGGGAGACTGGAATGTTTAAAGAAGAGGAAGTAGACGAGGGGGAGTGTACTCTCAGCCTCTTATGTGATCTTCCTTCCTCCACTCTTGCCCCTATATATTCCTCATTCACAGAGCAGAGACTAAGCTTTGCAAAACACTATTTCAGATCTCACATTCTTGCTTAAACCTCTCCAACATCTACCCATCCTATGAAATCAGATACAAATGGACTTCAAAGCCTCACATGCAAGAGGCCCCACCTATCTCTGTGGCCTTGGTTCCCTGCCCATCATGGGGCAGCCACACCCGCCATCCCCATTTTTCAGACCCCCAGGCCTGTTTCCACCGTAGGCTCCTTGTGCTACTTATTTCTCCCGTCAGGAAGGCTGCCCTCCTGTTCCCTCTCCCTCCCGGCACACCAGTTTCTCATCCTCCTTTGCAAGTGGCTGACCCTCAGCCCTGCTCAGTGGACTGTGGGATGAGGTGACATGTGTCTCTTCCAGACACAGCCCATAAAACCCTCCTGCACAGCTGGCGGGTCACAGCACCCAGCTGAGGACTCTGGCCCCACGGGACAGCTGGCCACAAGCAGAAAAGACTCGGTGCCTGAATCACCTTGGCAGGCCACCTGCTGACAAGGAATGTCTGCACCAAGCTTGGAGGAAACCAGAGACAGCCCCCCCCCCCCCCCCCCACACACACACACACACACACCACCACCACGAGCTTTGGGACTGAGTCTGTTACAGTAGCTCATGTTCCTGACCAGAACAAACCAGCGGTTGCTCCTGCCATGCAGGTCTCAGCTGAAATGCTACCTCTGCAGAGGCCCTTTTCTGTCCACGCTCTCTAACTATGCTGCCATGGTGCTCTGTATCCCAACATGCGGTTTTCATCCCAGCATTAACCCTCAGCACTGTCTGATTTTCCTAATTTATTCAGAGGGATGTGTTCAATGTCTATCTCTCCCACTGGTACATGGGTCCACCGGAGCAGGAATGTGCCTGTCCTATACATGGTTGTAACCGGAGCCAGGAAATGTGCTGGGCACACAGAAGCTCGGAAGTGAAGTGTATTGTGTTCTGTCCCTAGTAGCCCGATTCCCAGGGGCGGGAATCTGGTTAATATCCTTCTTGGGAATCTGCGGAACATCTGGAGTAGCGCCCTGCTCACACAGGTTCTCTATACAAAGTTTAAATCCAGAAAGCAGAGGTGAGGAGCTCCTTTCTTTTCTGCTCCGGAACAATGGCATATGTGGCAGCCACAGGCAACTGGTCCTTTACCTCTTAAGCACTGGGCAGGTCAGAAAGGACCAGCATTCTCAACCACTGGTCTCATCCTTCCCACAAGAACACAGAGCCCTGGGTGGTGGTGGGGGCACTGGAGTCCAGGCCTCAGTGCTCCTCCCACTCCCTGTGCTCAGGTTTAGCCTTGCCCATAACGGAAGTGAATGTATCTGCAGCCACCCTTGGACCAGGTGCTCCCTCAGGGACAGGGCTGCTAATCTACTAAGTAAGATAAGTAAGTAAGATAAAGGTCCCTGCAGGGTCCTGCTTCACTGGTGGGTGGGCCCATGCTGTGTTTCCTCCTCCATTAACTGTCTGCCTTGTGGTCCGGGCAGCTGGCGAGCTACAAAGCCTAGCCCATCCTCTTGCCCACATTTCCTGTGCCCACTGGGGAAGCTGGCCTTGGGACCCTTGTGTTCTTGCTGTCTTCAGCAGGCTGGCTGGCTGCGTGAAGGGACTCAGGGATGGCTCCACAGACCGGGCCTCAAGTTGGAGGAGAACAAAACAGCAAGAAGGAAGACCTTCACGCACGGTGACTGTGGCCCTCCCAGGAATTCAGTGAGGTAGATGTAATGAATCCTATTTTCACCCATGAAGAAACTAAGGTGTCTCACTCCAGCTCAGTGGCCATTCAAGCCCAGGCAGAGTGGCCCTCTTCTCCCAGGCACTGTCCGTACAGATGGCCTGAGCTTCATTCAATTCTTTCTCTCCTGACCGGATCTCTAACAAAAGTCAGCCCCAAGGGGCAGGGGCATCTTTCTCACTGTTGCAGGCAGCCAGTTGGTCCACCTTCTAAGGGGACATCTAGCTCTCCCACCTGGCTTGGTCCCATGGCATTCCTGACCTGTTCTCACCCTTAGCATCTGGGGCATAGGATGTTTTTAGATGGACTATGACCAGTGGGTGCTCAGTGGAAATCATGGGAGGCTGGCTGGATGAGAGCAGATGACTGGTCCCTTCTGTGTAACCAGTCACCAAGGTAACAGTACCTAAACCAAGGCCGAGTGAGCAAATGCATGGCTCACTGAACAGAACGAGCTGTGTTCCAAAGAGCTCTGAACAAATCTGCTCATTTTAAACTTACTAGGGGAGTTCAGGGTGATGAGTCATTTTACAAAATATAGACCCTTTGGTAAAGAGAACTGCCACTGAACCTCTCCATTTTTTTTTAAACTTCCAATTTCTGAGTGCTGACCTCCAAGAGTCAATACAAAATTATGATCAAAGAAGAAAAGGGTTATCACGCTAAGCCTTGTTACCCTAAAGAACCAGAACTTCAGCCAACACTTATAAAACCATCTCCTCATCATAGCAAGATGGCTGTAGCTTTTTTATATCCATTTATCTTATTCAGTCCTTAAGGTGAGTAGACAACTAGTACCTCAATTTGACAAAGAAATGGAAACAAAGTGAGGTTAAGCAACTTGCCCAAGGCCAACCTACTAATGATCCACAGTGATGTGGCCACCAGGACAAAAACCCGTTTCTTTTCTCTTTCAACATCTCCAGTCTTAAGTCACTGAAGGGACATGCACAGTCCTATGAAGGCAAGGCATCGGGGATCCCAAGGAGCAGATGTATCACAGCAAGTCTCTCAGTCACTCCTATTTGAGAAGGTTCCTAAGGGTCAAAGACATCACCTGACCCCGACAGACAGACTTACAGGGAGTTGGAGTGGGAGGTCCTCAGCAGTGGAGTGGAACCCGAGGAGCCGTTGTGCGGTAACTTTGGCGAGGAAGGCAAAGAAGAGTCCGTCATCTCCTCGATGTCTGAATGAGAGGATGCTGACTTGGGGGACTTCTTCTTCCCAAACGCTTGCTTGAAGGAGCTGCGTAACTGAACAGACAAGACCGTCAGCCTGGCAGGGGCCATGGCCAACAGGCAGGCCTATGCAAAACGGGGACATGCAGACCAAAGAGCAATTAGTTCTCCCACGTTTTCCTCCCACTATGAATAAGGTGCCCAACAGCTCTCTCCAATCAGTGCATTAGGGGAAGAAGAGTTATCTGGTGTGGACAGCTCGAAGGACTGGCCCTGTGGGTAACATTCCATGCCTACTCTCAGGTCAAGACTAGATGCCAACAGCAAGACAGAGCCTGGCTCAGCAGGTGATGTTGGGAGGATGAGGTTACACAGCAATGAAGCAGGATGCTCAGACATGGCGACGGATGCGGATGAGGTTAGTCATATCAATGGATGGGTTAGCTTGGTATCTGATATTAACAGTCTTGCTTACCTCATTGACCTGCCAGAGAAAATGCAAGCAAAAAATGGGGTAGGGGGAAGGAAAAAAGACAATTTTTAACAGAGAAAGCCAGTGACAGGGAAAGCTTTGGACTTTTCAGACACGACATGGCTAATTATAAACACCACACACAGAGGAGGTTTCCAGTGAGATCACAAATCTTTCAAAGCATAAGGGGCACCTTCCTCCATTATTCAAGGAAAAGGATAGTGAGTTTGGAAGTCCCTACAATCTGAGTTCTTCCAGCTTCTCTGTCTGGTTGAAATGACTGCCCCCACCTTCTTGTGTGTATCACCGTTTTGTCTCTCATCAGTCATCTCTCCAATGCCTTAATTTTTTTTTTTTGGGGGGGGGTATGTCTTTCCCCCCCTCCCCCCTCAGCAACAAAGGGTAGTTGTACTACTGCACCGGCCCCAACATGGCTGTATAGCTCTCTGATATATGTACTTAGGAACTCCTGCTGTCCTTATATATACATGCGATAACACAATAAGCAGGGAATTAGACATCCCACTATATTACTAAAAAATGGATATTTTTTAAAAAAAATTATTAACCATATTGGGAAAAAGAAGCTGGTATATCACAAATTCCCAAAACCATGAGATGGATCTGAGAATTCTAATGGGAACATAAAGAATTAAAGTGCAATGTTTTCTTTGAGAGCTATGGTTAAGCATGTAATTTTCTAGGCCCCAAAATAAGATCTTGTAAAAAGTAATCTCCTTTTCTGAAAGTCCCCTTTACTTCTGAAAACATAGTCTGGGGGCTTTCTTGGACATTGAGAAATTCAGAAATGGGCCCTTCTGAAACAATTAATAAATTTTTTCTTCCATTAATGTTTCATCTATAACAAGCTATATATCCAGCTTGGGGGTGAATTGACATCCCATTCCTCTCTTATTCTTACTTCTGCTCATATTTCCAGAGAGTATTATGGAAGCAGAAGAATTTGGCACCTAAGCCATCAACCTAAACCCTTGTCTCTACCTCTGGTGAAATGCCAGGTGGAAGAGGAGATTACAAAATTTAGATTACAAAAGCTTGGGGATTATCTGAGGATGCAAATTATTCATCCTCCTCAATTGCAATAATAACCAAGAGTAATAACTTTTAAAACAAAATAAATAGGTTTTATTTCTTAAACTGAAGAAAATGAGTAGTCACGATTTTTCATAGAAAAGAATCCTCTCTCGCCACTCTGATAATCAAGTCAGACCATATTTCTCAATAGCATATTAGAAACAGCCAGCAACATGAATTACTTCTATTTGTTTAACTCATAGCAAATGAGTTGACTAAAAGCCATTAGTAACTTAAAAAAAAAAATGTATCAGAATGATGAGGAAACCAAGCCTTTTAGCTTGCAACACAAGTCATCAGTGACCAAAGTGGTTAAATCTTGAACTACTCTATTACTAGACCTCGCCAACCATCCAAGATGACACAAAATGAGTGAGAAGTGTTATGGAGTGAATGAGGACATCAAAGCTACTGTGAAAACATGATGCTGTCAGCATGGACAGATGGGGGCCCTCTGAGTACTAGCCAACGTCAGATCAACTTGGGCTGAAGACAGGGAGCAGCAGTGTCCACTGGCACTCTGCTGCCTCAGCAGCAGAACTAAAGACTGAGTCTGGAGGGAGGAGTAGGAGTTCCCCAGAAGGATGGGAAAACTGTTCAAAATGCCTCTGTACCAAAAAGAGTTCACTGGGATCGTGGAAACACGGAGAAACACTGCGTGGAGACTATTCTATTATACTTGACATTTTGAGGTATAACCACTCCCAAGATCAGAACCATTCACTTACTGCTAACATCACCACTATGCAACTTTTACGTACAGGCCATGGTCAAAATTTCTCAAAGAGAAGGGTGGTTTAAGGCTACCATGGGCGATTGTGTAAAAAAATAGAAAAGGATTATGATTAACAATGGATAATTAGTGAGAACACTCCAAAAAATACGCTGGAACTAAGAAACTACTTAAGAGTCAATTTGCTCTAGTACCTGCAGGTTTCTGGCCACATGTGATGAGGAAGAAATGACACATATGAAATGAGAGGTGAATACTTCACATTAAGTCTCATGAACACAGAAAGACTACAAGGTGGTGGTGGTGATTTCATAAATCCTAGTGTTTGGCTGAGCACAACATGGATTTTAGTAGAAACCTCTCCACAAACCACTCCTTTGGATCTGCCCCCCCAAAGGTCTATGTTCTGAAGTTAAGAACAAGCCTGCGTTCTGAGACAGGCTCTGATAAGTCAGTGCATGAGAGTCTTTGGATGTACACTCACCCAATTCTTTCTCTTCTTTTTCTTTGAATCACTTTCTATGTTGCTGCCCACACTGGAATGGCTGGTGGCGCTATTGATGCTGGACACGCTGTCGGAGGAGTGCTGCCTGCGGATGCGGAGGTCTGTGGACTGGGAGGTACCATTTCCTGCAGAACCAAGGTGGGATATCAGCAGCTGCTGCCTCGAGCCCATTCCTTTGTCCCAGGGAATAACCTCACACCTAAATCTACACACTTGAGGACCACTAGGTGTTTCCAGTTAGACATCACCTTCTTTTCCTCACTGATAGTATTAAGGCCCTTGAGTAGGTAGGTGCTATACCGTTGGGTCAATTAAATGGGGCCATACTCTTTCCACTTTACATAAATACGGGAAGGGTCAGAGAGAATCCCCCCATCACCAGCTCTATTGTGCTTTAGACAGGCGCTGAAATGAGTTTTTGAACTGAAGTGGTAGTTGCCTATGTTTTTAGCACTTTTCTGCTCACTGCACTAGGCTCCTTTTATCTCAGGGATCTTCCATACTCCATTCCCTCTTCCTGGAATGCTCTTTTCCCTCTATTCTGCCTGCCCAGCTCCTGCTAATCCTTCCCATGTCAACTCTGTCATCAAGTTCTCAGAAGGCCTGATGGCTAAAACACCGGTGGTTCCAGGAATACCATTGCCTGAAGTGTCAGTGATTCCAAAATAAAGTCTGCAGTTTTCCTCATGAGCACAGAACTACACTTGCAGCCCGGTTTTTAAGAGCACGGTTTCAGAGTCAGACAGACGGGTCTAGTCCCACTTCTGCTTCTAACTACTCCGGGATCAGCTCTTGCCTCTGAAACAGTGTTCCCATCAGCACAATACAGAGAGGACCAGTGTGGCACTCAATAAGGGTTGTGGAAAGAAAATGAGATCCTTCATTAAAAACTGAAGCGCTGAGCACAACTCTCAGAACACAGTGAGTGGTCCATGAATGTTCACTACCACTATAACTTCTATTACTGTTAAGGTCATTAACGGCAGGAGGGAAATCATCCTCACGTCCACATTGCCCTCCCACCCCCCAGACTAGGAGACACAAAGACAAAGCAATTCACTCGCAAATATTTTCCTGGATAAATATGGGAAAGCACAGGGCTTAGTTGGAATGGCTATAAGGAGGATTCTCTGAAAGGTCAGGGGCCTCTGAGGGGACCTTGCCGAAGGCGGAAGCCCTTACTTACCTTGACTTTTCCAAACAAGTCTGATCCCCTGCAGTGTTTTGCTAGAATCTCTATGTTTAATCTCTAAAAACCTGAGCTTGCAGAAGCATATACTTTCTCAAGAATACTTACCCTAATGATTGTATCTAGAGGTTAATTTAAGTTCAAACTGTTGTTACAATAAAAAGCCAATGAGACAGGCAAACAGGACTGCTTTTACTACTGAAGTAAAAGAGTCCCTTAGCCCTCTCTTTCACAGAAACCTGGGTTGGAGTAATCTGCTCACCTGTCGGTCAGGGTCTGCTGGTCAGCCCCGGCAGATAAGCATGAGATGAACCCATTTCAGGTTGTCCCACATCAGCATGGAAATCCAAAGCATTAGTAAAGATAAGGGCTATGAAATATTGTGACACTTTGCCAACAGAAATAAATTTTATCCCATTTTTTGAGATACAACAGAGAAGAGGACGAGATGGAACAGCTACCTCCCCAGAGGGCAAAAGTCATCTGATGAAGTATTTGCCTCCCAGGACCTGTCCAACTGACAGGGCACCCAGCTCTGGTTGGGAGATGGCATCACTCACTGTCAGGGGAGGGCTCCTAGGGGCAGGCAGGCAGGCAGGCTGACGGCTGTTTCTGTTCCTACCTTTGCAGTTGAGCTCCGGAGTGTTAATTACTCCATTAATGGCAGCCTGGGCAGCTGCATTCTGTTTCTTTAGCAACTCAATGGTTTTTCTTAACTCATTCAGTTCTGAGTCCTGAGGAGTAGAGAAAAAAATACTGGTTGTTCTAAAATCATTCTCTGTAGCCCTAGCTGGTTTGGCTCAGTGGATAGAAAGAACATCAGCTTTCAGACTGAAGGGTACCGGATTTGATTCCGGTCAAGGGCCCATGCCTAGGTTGCAGGCTCGATCCCCAGTAGGGGGTGTGCAGGAGGCAGCCAATCGATAATTCTCTTTCTTCATTGATGTTTCTATCTCTTCCTCCCCTCCCTTCCTCATTGAAATCAATAAAAAATATATTTTAAAAATCATTCACTATATAGAGTTCAACTAAAGTGCAAGTTTCAATAGAGGATGATAGGGAATACAGGAGTTCTAAAAAACTTTTGTCTCAAACAGGAGATTGGGCAAGTTTTCAGCATAGGTATTTGAGCCATGAAACCAGCAGGAATAGGACTATGGCAATCTGTCCCTGATACATGTACCATCTTTCCATCCTGATCATATTTTCACTCAACATGCCTACTCTTTAGCAATTCAAGAAGTACATTAAAATCTACACAATATCTGGAATGAAAGAGAATACTATTTTCAGGTGCACTGTTAACCCCAAACAGCGAGGGGAAAAAGCATCCTTTCTGCTTTACCTTCTGCTCAGCCGTCATGGTCAAACTCTGGAGCCTGATTGTCATGTTTCCAAGACTCTGTTCAAAGGCTGCCACGAGGTGAGCCTGGAGAGGGAGACACAACCCTTGTTACATTACCTTATAAGGTATGCGTCCCTAAACAGTGCCAGTCTTACAGACTGAAACCCTCAGAGGTTCAGCCCCTGCCCAGTTCTTCAGCCTATTGAGCCCCACTGCTCAGTAAGTACCCTTAGGGATCCAGTTATTCTAGCTTTTGTGTCTCAAACATCCCATGGTTCTTCCCACCTCCGGGCCTTTACCCATGCTTTGCCCTCTGCCTGCAATGCTCTACCCCCAGCAGCCTCCCTGTCTAAGTTTTGTATATCTTTCTCAAGAGATCTCAGCTCACACTGTCATGACACCCCCAATGGGGTTGGTTCCCTCAGATCCGATCTCAAAAGCGCAATGGACTGCAGTATCACAGTAAAAAACACACATGCTCTTGTGACTGCCACTTCACGTCTCCACTCCTCAGCAGGACAACCTTCTGTTCATCAAACACCAAGCTCACCACAGAGGCTCACACTGAGCATGTTTGCAGGATGAAGGGACAAAGTGGTTGGCATATTTTGCCTGTTATAATCCTGGTTAATAAAAAGCCACTGAAAGGCCCATCTGCTACCTCCTTAGTTAGAAAACCCTTCCCCTGCTCCCCCAGGGAGTTATGACCTTCCCCTGAGCAACCCTGCACTCTTAGAGGTATATAATGGCATCAGTTGCACCATTATTTCTAGATTACTAAGACATGCTTAAAAATGCTACCAATTATCATTAAAATATGCATCCAATTTTCAAAGGTGTTTAAAAAAAAAAGTCTATATTAGAATAGAGAAATGTGATGTTTTCCTGTCCTCCTTCTCCGCAATCCTCTTCAAGGAGAAGATGCCACTTTGTGTTTCAACACCAAGCCTTCTTCCTTTTTCCACAGAGCAGCAGGTGATATATTGACCGGCTGACTGAGGATCCTGATAATATTGTTAAAATCAAGAATAAAGAATGGACAAGTCATGTAATTCTATTGGCCTCAGTTTACTCATCCATAAATGGGAGCTCTATTTTCTTCCCAGCGTTATGATGAGCGTTAAATGAAGTGAAAATGGTCTATAAAGGATTAAGGAAGTGTGAAACACAGGAATGAATGGATACTGGGGGGCGAGAAAGGAAGAGGCCTGGGAATGAGAAAATGACAAAAAATGCTATCAGAACATAGGAATAGGGAGATCAAGGAAGGGTCCTCGGAGAGGGGTGGGTAGACACACAGAGAGTTACAGGAGGAATGAGGAGGATACTGGAGAGTCTTGGGAGAAGTTAAGACTTGATCATATTGGAAAATTCTGGAAGGAAAGATGGGTAATGCACACAGTGAAGAGTAAGAGCTGGGTACAAAGTTGTGGGGGAGGAGTCATTGCCCTGGGCTGGGAAGAGAGCCTGTGGACACTGCCACTTAAGGAGAGAACTGAGGAGTGAGTCAGAGGCCTCTATCACCAGACCTCATCAAACGTGAACCATGGTGGAAGATAAGATCCTCTCTGAGATCACAGCTGAGTCTTTTCTCCAACAGCCATAGGGTCTGGCAGAAAGCAGAACTACTGGTAATAGAAATGCTAAGTGGACTGGCCAGTTTCTTTCTGATTACATGCTCTCTCTCTCTCTCTTAAAAAAACAAGAAAATGCCTTTGCATTTTAAAATAGAGAGATCTACTTTAGTGTGTCCTGGAGAATGTGGCAAAGCCAAAGCCAATTTAATTCAAGACAGTCACATAGTGTACAAAGGAAGCGGGGCAGGATATGGAAATGAAAATGAGTGTTATCCATGCATTTCAAAAGAATGGAAAGGTCACATTTCAATGACTGGAATTCCATTTATTTCAAATCTTTGTTTGATTGCCTCCCATGATTCTATTCATGGGCACTTATGTCGTCTATCCATACAAACCAAAACCAGACGCCATGAAGACTGTCAGTGAGAAAGCGTTTCTGCAAAGCTCAGGAAGAAACCGCGTTTGCTCTGAGGAACCAGAGGACTGTGCTTTGCTGGGGAACAACGGAAGGACCGACTTTGTGTCATGAACGCAACTATGAAAATATGGGCTGAGGCTGTTGCGAGCCTGGTACAGAGCCACAACGGCCTTCTCATCCAGCACCGGTCTCATATTCCCGGGAAAACAAACACAAGTGGTATAAAAACACCCGAGAAGGTGGCTCTGAGTAGTTTGTCCTAGAAAAACAAACACAGCTTGGCCTGTGGGAGAGATGGCAGACAATAAAACACCCTGGTGGTGTGGGGTAAGGCTAAATATTTACTTTAAAACAATACTGGATTCACTGGCTTCCCGAGGAGCAACACACACTCTTAGAAGAATAAGAGTAGTAATGTCAGGGCTCTCACGCTGGCTCCTCTGAAACAGAGAGCAGGGTCCCAGTGGCCCAACGCAAGGTCCCGTGGAGCATGAGGTCATTAGAAGAGCGAACTCAAGTTCATTATAAGTAAAATAGAGGCCTGGTGCATGAATTTGTGCAGGGGTTGGGTCCAGCCGGTAGAGGCAAGGGATCGGGAGCGGGGCTGGCCAGGGGGAGGGGCCCCAGATGGTTGGTGGGCTGGCCCTGTCCCCCAGTTGAACTCCCAGTTGAGGGGACAATTTGCATATTACCCTTTTATTACATAGGATTACTATTTTTTGACAAGTAAGGGTCAATAATTGATAGCAGTAATCCTTACCTAAGGGAGCAGTTTTGAACTTATGCTATTAAATCTCACATATTTGGATTACACCAGGAGATCCTGGCTTATTGGGTCGGAGGTCGGTTTTGGATTCAAATAATAACCCAGATAAAGAGTCCACCCTCAGAAACTAAGACCTCTGCTGTTTTCTGAATAGGATCAAAGCCTCAAAACCCAGATCTCACATTAACTTCTGAAGTTCTTTTGGTAGCATTACTGATGGTGGATGAGGTAAAAAAGATAAGGAAGGCTTACAGAACATACAGAGGCCTAGTACGTTAGGGTTTTAAAATATATATATATATAAAAGATTTCTAAAAATATAAGAGAGCTAAAAAAAAAAAAAAGAAAAAAAAAGCATGAATGACCACACTCACCAAATACTGGGCTTGTAATCAAGGCCCAGCACTGTGTGAGGCACCACGTGCCGATTTTGAAGAGAAATGGTTTCCTTGCGCAGCCTCAGGCTCGAGGCAGGAATTACCTGGACAAAAACTCCAGCTAAATATTAATTCTGAGTACTGACTCAGCTTTTTGGTCCCTGGAAGACAATCTTTTGAAATTACTTTTTGCTTAACAACCTACTATGGGGTCAGGCAGTTTGCTTTATGATCGGCGTGTACGTACACATGTATTTGTGTCTCGGGCTGGGCTGTGTGTTCCTGGGTAAGAAACTTGGCCCAGGTGGCATCACAGTACCTCCCAAACCTCAGGCTCTGCCTCTGAGCTTCAGCCCTGCAGCAGGAGTCCTGCACAGACTGGTCTGATGGGGTAGAAGATCTCTGTGTCTACTCTAACCCCTATAATTCTATGTCCACATACAGGGAAGTTTTCCAGGAGCAAACCTGACCACCTCACAGCTCTGCTTAGAACTCACTGAGAAATCACCACCAACAGCTGAGAGCTTCTGTGACATGCCCTGACCATTGCCTTTCATTGATGCCTCCTTCCTTCCCCCTTTTTCCTCCTCTCCACCTGCTTCTTCCCCCTATCCAAGCTATAGATTCTAATTACAAAAAACTACTTATATAATCTCCAAATGCACCAAGATCTTTCACCCTGGGCTTTTGCACAAACTATTCTTCCAGCATAATAGTTAGTATGGTGTCTTCCCCATGCACCCTCCCCTAAACAGTATCCATCAGATGTCACCTCTTCCAGGAAGCCTTCCTGGATCTCCTCCTACCCCACAGAGAATGCGTTAGGTGCTTTTTGCACATATTCCCACCACCTTTTCTCTTTATCTCTATCATAACAGTTATCATGTCATAGCAAATTTGTTTTGTCTCTCTGCTGTACAGACAAAGAACACTGAAATGATGGTGACTTGCTTGCTCTGCTGTTGAACCCACAGTGCCTGGGGCATAGTTGGCACTTAAACAATTGCTGAATTGAATGCCGGTTGGCAGTGCCCCCTGAACACGTAATTGTGTAAATTATAATTACAGAACAGTCAGCTATTTACTTGGGAGCCTTACATCCCTCCGCCTTTTCCCTCCTGAGAATTTCAGAAAGAAGATGGGAAGAAAAATGAACATTTCTGAACACTTAATATACCCCAGGTACTGGTCACATGACAACTCTGAGAGGTATTATCATCACCCATCATACAGAGCAGCAGATGCAAGCTCAGAGGTTAAAGAGTTTGCCCAAAGCACAGAGCCCGCAAGTTACAGCGCCAACATTCACACCCATGGTGCTAAATAGCCTGCATCCTATTAGTTACACTGCATGCTCCCAGCGTGCTCTGGGCAGGAGGCCTTGAGGTAATGCTCAGAAGGGGGCAAGGGCCATCTCCCTGCCCGATGGCTACTGCCCTGTGCCTATACTCACATTTGCTGTCAGCTGGGTGGTCAAAGCTGAAACCTTTTCCTGGGAGGCATCTAGCTCCCGCCTCAACTTGCGGATCTGAAGGTGAAAAGGGACAGGGTTACTTGCTGTGGGAGTCCACTTCCAGGTGGAGCTGGGTAAAATAACTGATGGCAGTGAAAGTGGAACTCCAACCAGAAAACTGTTCCTTACCTCTGACTGGCACTTTTCTTCTGGCTGCAAAGAAAACACAGGGAGATTAGAGGATCAAATCTAATCTGAGGAACAAAGAGCAGCGCAGTCCAGCCTGCAGGGACCGCATTTGGATGCGACCAGCAGTCTGGAAGATTTACTCGTTTCTTTCCTGGGGTATTATTCTGGGTTTACTGGTTCCATGAATTTGATTATTAGAAAAGACCAAAAACAAACAGCATATTATTTTAAGAAATTTGGAAGAATTAGAACACCCCCATTACTTTGATTGTGAGGAGCCCCTGTCCCCATGTAAAAACAGTGACAGGGTCAAGGGCTCAAGGCAGGGTGTGAGAAGGGGATGAGCCAGGGCAGGGTTTGCCAGATTTAGCAAATAAAAATATCGGACAACCAGTTAAATTCTATTACTATTACTACTACTACTACTACTACTACTACTACCACCACTACTACTCTTAAAGTATGCCTCATGTAATATTGGGACATACTTATACTAAAAAATTACTTGTTGTTCACCTGAATTTCAAATTTCACTGGGTGCTCTGTATTTTACCTGGTAAACCTCACCTGGGAGTAGGCAGGCCTGCACGTAAGTTAATTCTGCCCCAATTCACCCTCCCTCTCATCTCCCAGGCACTGCAGGACAGGAAGGCCTCTAGAGTAAGGGAGGCCAGACGCTTCTGTCAGCCAGCCTGTTGACATCCCAGATTATAAGGATAAATGTGACCTTCACCTTCCTGCTGTCCCACCTGGAGTTTCCCAGTTACCTATGACCCTGAGGAGTTAAAAGTGAACCTTACTGGCAGAACCTTCTATGCTGGGCCTCCTCTCTACACTGACACCATATCTTCAGGGCTTAGCTCAGCACCTGGTATATATGTAGTGCCAGTCATACTGCTGACGAAGTGAATCTAGGTTTGAAAGGACCATCTCTGGCACCGAGATCAGAGAGATTCATAGTAGAACCAAGACTTAGTGTTGGCACTGCCTGGCAGTTAGAAGGCCATCGCTAGGATTTCTTAATAGATGACGGCTTAAACAACCTTCCCAATGTTACTATATAGAAAGCCTTTACATTGAAAACCAGGACTCTGGCTGACAAGACGATTAGCTGAAGAAAGAGGTACTTTGGAGTTGGAGGGGTGAGGTGGGTAGGAGCTGAAGAGAGTATTTCTAGGTCCTTCGAATCAAACCATGTCAACAACCACAGAAGTCTTTGCTTGCCATAGGCCCAAGAAAGAGCAGTCAGACTGTGGTCTCTTTAATTTGATTCTGGGATGGCCTTTTACTTACAGGGAGCTATATATAGTTTGTCTTGCTATGTAGCCCAGAAATCTAGTATGACCAAACATAGAATTATTTTAAACACACACACACACACACACACACACACAAACAACAACAACAAATAAAAACACAATACATTTGTCCTCTACAAAATTAAAGGCTAAATAATTGTCAATTCTCAATTAAGAAAATATTTTTTCCCCCTATAGGAATTCCCAAAAATTTATGTGCATGGTATAAAAAGTAAGCACCACAGAACAGAACCAATCTAGTATGATATTTGATTACATTTGGTTTTGGCCACTAAAACTCATTGATGGGGAACATGTATGAGTGCTTACTCTGTGCTGTGTGCATTGTATTTATTACTGTACATGGATTTTCTTATTTTATGGAAACCTATTTTTGGAACATCTATCGGGTATGAGGAATAAAAACAGAAAAATTCCTTGTGCTCAAGAAATTTATATTGTAGCAAAAGATAATCTTCAGAACATTTAATCCTCATTACAACTCCAGCAAGTAGGGTCAGTTCTTCTTTATATTTTACAGATAAAGAAACTGAGGCAGGTAGATTAATACACTGTTCAAAGTCTTTCTTTTCAAATTCTACCAGTAGGTGGCCAAGGCTTCTCACACATTCTAACTTGTCACCATGCACAGCACAAAGTACTAACAAAGCAGCCTACTCCTGATTTATTGATTGGTACGTTATAGTCAATAGTTGTTTGTGAATTTCAAATCTTGTTTCCTAATTAATTCATCCTCTTATAATGGAAATACTCTCTCCAGGAAAAAATGCTGATATTTTATTCTTGACATATTTGATAAAGGAACCCCGGCTCATATGATCATAGCCACACAGCATTGATTTATACTCACTGTTGAATAAATGGACGATGTGCTGGAAACCAAGGAGAGTGAGGATCCATGAACTATTTAAAAAAAAGAAAAGGAAAGGTGAATTACACAGCTGGCTGCTATGAAACTAAAAAGGGGGGAGGGAAGGAGAAACTGAGCATTATAGGGCACTACCAGGTTCACGGCAACTTGATCTCATCTTAACCTGACCTTTTCTGGTTTGGCTATAGGTCAGTGTCAAATAAGGAATAGTTTGTTAGGAGAGTCAGTCAATGTTCTGTTACCACATCTTTTTCTACAACCTTCTAAATACTCCCCTCTGCCCCCCAACTATCAAAATAATACATGATTACTTAATGAAAATTTTCAAGGACAGAGAAGTGCTAAAAAGCAAATCCACTACAGTAACTGGCATGGTTCATAATTCTATTTCCCAGGGGCAACCTGTTACGATTAAAGCATATTTTGTCCCTTTCTTTTTCTAATGTATTCATTTAGGACTGAGATTGTGTGCTTGTGTATTTTATACCCTGCTAGCACCTGCCCCTTGTATTTGCAGAAGAGGAGCTGATTATGGCAATAAAACCATTCTAGAAGAATACTTGCTTGCAAACATATGTCTAGAAAGCACAACCCAGTGAAATATAGATTCTATATTCGATTTCTGTCATGTCTACCAAGGGACAAGCAAGTGGTGTTGTCTTTTCTGTTTCTGACGGGCACTTTTTGACCTAGGATCATCCTCATACCCTCTTAGCACCCTTCCTGCCCTTAGCCAAGGGGAGACATCGTATTAGCTACTTTCATGACATTTTAAAGCCTGGTCTTTTCTAGGACAAGGAATTCTGGCTGACTTCTCTCTTTGGAAACCAGATTCTTTAACGATATTTTCTTGGTACTCTCTCCACAACTTGTTTGAAAGAAATAGGCATCTTGAACCTTTTCCCTGGGAGAAGCTTTCCTGGCCACAGTAAAATGCCTCTGTCCCACACTGAGCTATCACCTTCGGTCTGAGAGTAGGAGGCTCGGGAGTAACTTTCCACGTGTGCTCAGTGGCTTTCACTCACCACCTAAGGATTGAACTCAACTTGCATCAGCAGCTGCCCACCTGCCCACAGCTCGGTGTGCACTCAGGTCCTCCTCTAAGTGGTTCCAGACACTCTGAGTCCTGCACGTGGCTCTCAAGCATGCCCTGGAGAGTGCTTTGCCTCCTCAGGGGCTCCGCCAATACCGTTCCCTTTGTTTAGGACGTACCTCATTTCTGTCTGTCCAAACCTTCAGGATCAGTGCAAACGCCTTCTCCATGAAGACTTCCTTATTGCGCTGACTGCCACCTGGGTGGGCTCTCTCCTCCTGAACCCACATTGCTCTGGGCTTGCCCTACCTGCCCTCTTCTCTCTTAGCCTTCACACTGATGCTGCCCCTGCACCACCACTCACAGTCACCTTCCTTGGAGTTCTAGATCTTTGCATCTGTTCTTCCTCAACCCAGGACTCATCTGACTCAGACCCCATAAAAAAAGTTACGGTGTTAATGACCATTAATGGCTTTCAGCGTTAATATGTCCACACATTAACAGAAGTTTCTCATGTCCCAACCTAGTGACCTAATTGTTCCAGAGGGGTAACCTACTTCAGCCCCAGGACACAAGCAGCAGCGGGAGATCATACTGGAGGCCAAGCTGGGGACAGAGATGCAGGTAACATAACCCCATAATCACACCTTTCAGTCACACTGCCCCGCCAGACGCCTGCTCCAGAAGCCTGCACAGGCTGCTGAATGGCCTCTGGCGACTGGAAAACGCAAGTTTTCCTCTTACATTTCTCCACCTCATGGACTCACTGACAGCCTGCAGCCCTATCTCCGTGGAAGCTGGGGTTACAGGCAGAGAAAAGCGCATCTGGCAGGGATCAGGCGGAGGCACTTGTTTTCCTCTGTAATTAACCCCTCTCACTTGGTCAGAAGCAATGGCAAAGCTGTGGTCTAGAGAAAGACTTTTTGCCTTCCAGAGTCAACCCCATACTGAATGTGGCTGACCTGAACCACTGCAGCTGGCCCTCCTTTAAGTGAACTGAGCCAACAAGTCGGTGCTTGGATACTCTGAGACAACAAAAGACCTGTGAAAGTAACAAAGCCCAAACAGCAAATGCAGGCCATGCATTTCCTCTCTATACTTGTATGGCCAACATTTTAAAGTTACAAGGAATCTCAGGCCATCTCTGCCATTGTGCAATCTGAAACCGATAGAGATTGTGAACTGCTCAAGGTCACACAGCATTCAGGAACAGGATCTGCTTGCTTTGCTCTTAAGTGATCTGTTTTTTTGTTTTGTTTCTTTTCTCACTCCAAAGGCATATATTTTCAAAATGCATCCCACCTCTTCCTAAATGTCTGCTATTAAAGTTGATTTTATATGTGCACGATGCATGTGATAGAAATGAATTTACCTGCAATAACTTTGAAAGGTTGTATGTGGGCCATATCTATATCTAATCCACAGGGTTATCATATCCATTTCCTTCTAAATGAATGATGGTTAGTAAATACCACCAAGTCATTGCACAAGTACTTGTGCTAATTCTTCCTAAACTTCTTTTCTGCTTTCTGGCGTGTGATATACCTTCTGACACTCTTATAAGGGATGTTCTAAATTGAGATGTGAATTTTTTTCCAACTGTTTCTGCAAAACTGTTAAAAATTCAAAAGAGGGGGGAAAAGTCTCTATCTAACAGCACTTAGGTGGAATCTAAAAATAAAAATAAATGAATATGGTTGCCAGGGGAAAGAGAGGTTGGAGGGCTGGGTGAAATGGAGAAGGGGTTAAGATGTACAAATTGACAGTTATATCTGGTCACAGAATGTGACGTACAGCACGGGGAATATCTATAATAATAAAAGCATAATATGCTAATTAGAGCAGACAGCCGAAAGACTTTCTGGATGAAGCTGCTACAATGGGAGCCGAGGCAGAGGTGGTAAGGGGTGATCAGGCAGGCGGGCAGGTGAGTGGTTAGGAGCCAGTGGTCCCCAACTGCAAGAGGGATACCAGACAATGCCCCGCCCTCCATGCACAAATGTTGTGCACCAGGCTTCTAGTAATTAATAATATGTAATGGGGCGGTGGGGGGAGGGGGGGAGAGAAACACTTTGTAAGTTATATAAATGTTTAACCACTATGTGGTACACCTGAAACTAATATTGAATGTCAAATTAAAAATAAATTCTAAAAGAGAGATATAAAGAAAAAACCACCATCTAATTATACAAGTCTTATTTTTTTTTAACAACCATGGAAGAGATAAAATCAATCTGATGCCAAATTTCCCAAAAGACAAAAATATTTTGTGTTTATAGTACATCAACAGCAGTTTCTACCCCTTCCCCATAACTTTGATTTTCCCCACTGCATTAAGTTCCACGTCACTATGAATCAAGAGATTTACAAAAGTCTAGACACTGCTCCTGGGCAAGCACCCGTTGTTAATGCCACTTTGCCATGCAGATATTCCACAGTTGTGCTGTCTGACTCCAGATGAGATACATAAAAGTGATCTGATGAGGATGCCGTAATGGTCCTGGACCTTTATGAGGTGAAGTGTGCTTGTTTGGACAAGTTATGGTGCTGCACATGGTTCACTCAGGTACATACACGGCAGAGAAGATGAATACAGAGCAGGACATTCCACCTGGGAGTCATCATCAGGAGAGCTGGGGATGCTCTGTGGCCATGTGTGGCCAGCACACCCATTACAACAGAAGTTCAAGACAACAGCCTACTCCTACACCATACGGTCAACATATCCTCCAGTCTTGCTGCTCTGAGTTGTTATAGCACTCATTTCTAGCTCTTAAATCCAGCAAAACCCTCTCAGCCCCCCATCCTCTGTTCTGGGAGGTTCCCATACATGATTTACATACTTGCACCTGCTCAGTGAATGTCCCTGGATGCAAACGATACATAAATGAGGGTGGATACATAAATGAGGTGGAGAGAATTTAGTTGCTAAAGGGATTAACAGGAGACAACTGCTCTGTAACTAAACACTTTAAAATTTTTATAAAAAAGTACCCCCAGGCAAAGCAGAAGCCATCTTGCATTTCCCTCTTGACCTGTTTAGGGATTTCTGAAACAATCAGAGGTTTGTTTGTGCTTTCCTACCAAGAGGATGCTGGGCACATGTCCCCACTCTCAGGAGAACTGGGAGCAGAGGGAAGTGCCTATGGCTCTCCTTCCACATTCTGTTCTGTCACTGGCCAAACTAAAAAGGGCACAACCAGAGACACAGCCCTCAGCTGGGGCTAGACTGCCAGTTGCCAGGACGCTGGTTGGGAAGCCGAATCTACAGGCTGAGAGTGCAATAACATCATTGGGTTAACATTTGTGTCTATCATCTCATTAATCTTATAATCCTGTGGGCTGAGTACTATTAGTACTCCCACGTTATCAGTGAATAAAACAGAGGCAAAGAGAGGTGAAGTAATTGCCCAAGATCATACACCTAGTAAATAGTGAAACTGGAATTCAAACTCTGGTAGTCTTACTACACACTCTTAACCATTCATTACCCAGTGAGTCCTGCCTCCAGTGTCTGACCAGTTCACCCTGGGGGAGCTTTGGGGAAGTGGGTGATGTCCCTTCAGAACATTTTGACTGCTGTTTCCCTAACTCACACCTTGACTAAAGGAACAAAGGGAAAGAGATAGGAACCTAGCTAGGAAGATGGTTGACAAAGTTGCCCACAGCATTTTAATCTTAAAATTCTGATGTAAATGATTTTAAAATAGAAATCTAATCCAAAATATTCCCACTTAGCAAGCAAAGAATGAAAAGGGCATCACCAAATGCAATAAACTTGAACCACTGAATACCTGAATAACAAAGCAGAAAATTCTTGAGAGCAGCAGAGAGGCATGGCTGCCCGGAGCCCCCCGAAGTCATAAGGGGGCATCAGCACAGGGAAACAAAACTCTCCAGGAATGCGCTCCTCCAAGTTGGGGAGCCAGTGGCTGAACCTCAAGATGAGAGTGCATGCCAAGAAGCTATGGCCCCTGTCTAAGAACGAGAAACCTAGAGCAAAACTCAGTCAGCTCTAAGGCTCACAGTGATTTTTTTTTAGTAGGATCTCTCCTGAGACATCAATTAAGAGTCAGACCCTACTATTCAGTTCTCCAGCCCGACCCCTCAGTCAGTGGGGGAGTTGGAAGCACTCACATGTGGACTCTCAGGTCAACGAAATGAACTTGATATAGAGGAGAATTAACTACACCCCTAACCTGGGAGATGGCCAGTCTCCTTGCTTACCTTCTTCAAACCCATCCCGGAAGGAGCCTGAACGGCTCATGGTTCTGCTCTTCTCGTCCAGGGACATGGAGCTATTCCGGAAGCGGCTGTCGGTGTACGGGTCATACTGCCCGTCGGCATTGGAGAGGCTGTGGGTTCTCAGCATGGTCGGGTTGGACAAGCTCATCTGGGTGACAGTGGTGGGACTCGCTGGAACAAAAGGAATAGAATCAAAAGGTTGGGAATTCATGTCTCTGTTCAAATCCTGGACGGGGATGAAGAGGAGACTGCTCATGATCAGTCATGTCCATCCCTGCCAAATTCTCTCTCTTGTCTGTTTCCTAAAGGTGGTCACATCAGCATTTGAGTTATACACTGAGAGCTAAAAATAAGGGAGGGGAGGTGGGTCCAAAGCAGGGCTCTGGGCCTCAGCTTTCCAACTTGGCACGTTCAGACAGGCTCGTGTCACCTTCCAGGCATGAGCTAATTACTCCCCGGCTCACCGGAACAATTCTCTCCGAAGCCCAAAGCCTGAAATAGCCCTACCAGGCTTTTGATCAGCTGGGAAACATTTGTGCATGACAAGAAACTCCTGCCCCAAAGAGTTACGGCTCAGAAAGAACAATATGCACACAGGTCTCGTCGCCTCAGATGGGGAACACTGAATAAGGGCGCCTCAAGAACTTTGGTGCAGAGGCGGCACATTTACCTTAGCCAAAGCTAGCTTTCTTACTAAAATCCGGTCATTTTAGTAACATCCAGTATTTCAGAAGTATCCCTTTAGTTAACTGAAAATGCAGAGTTAAGTCAGACTTGATCCCAAGCCACACCTGTCCTTAAAGACTGAATTGATTGCTCACAATACTCAGGAAAGGCAGGGCGGCAAGGAGACAAGACTGGGAAAGGTCCCCGTCCCTCCCATCAGCCTTCCAAGGCTCAGCTCCCATCTTGCCACCTTCATGCGACCTTCCCTGTAATTCCTCCCAGGACTGATCTTTCCTTTTCCTAATTGTAAATGATACTTGCTACCTGATGATATTTAGTTTCTACATGGCTTCCTATAAACAGAATCCCCTGACTTATACTGTGTCACACATTTTTTTTCTTTCCCCACTGTGCCTGTCAAAGCATCATCTCAAGAGTGGGCACTTCCAAGAATACTTATTCAATCAAAACATGATTTTTATCTCTAGCATAAAAAAGCATGAGGATGACCAAACATGGGACATGCTCTACAATCTATAATACTTTTTTTAAAAATAAATTTTTATTGACTTCAGAGAGGAAGGGAGAAGAAGAGAAATAGAAACATCAATGATGAGAGAGAATCATTGATTGGCTGCCTCCTTCCTGCCCCACACAGGGGATCGAGCCCACAACCCGGGCATGTGGCCTTGACCGGAATTGAACCTGGGATCCGTTAGTCCCCAGGCTGACGCTCTATCCTCCGAGCCAAACTGGCTAGGGCTACAACCTACTTCTTTAAGTCTTAGGAATAGGGTACATTTTTCTCAAGAATGGGATGGTTAGCTCTAACTCTACCAACCACAGAAAGATTATTACAGATTAGAATATCGGAAACTTTTCCATTTCCTTTAGTTGCTTTGCTGTCAATCTCCTGTAATCAAACTGCATTGAGGAAGGCTGACCAGATCCCAAGAGGGGTGAAACCACAAGTCTATGACCAACAGATCTCTTCCAAGCACAAGCTGACCTCTGCCCCAGGGAGCCGATCCACACAGCTAATGACAAGCAACTACTCACCAAGCTGAGAGAAGTTGAACCTCGTCCCGGAGGGAGAAGTGACACTGGAGCCAGAGGAGAAAGGGGAATTGGCAGCCGTGTCCTGCAGGCCTCCTGCAGAGTGGGACCGTAACCATTCTTTTGCGTCTTCTTGTGAGCGGAGCTGGGAGGTGGGGGTGTACCTGGACGGACAGAAATCAGGCTGGATTAACTATGAATGGCGCTTACAGAAAATGAACTCGGGGAGCAGACGGTGAACACACATCCGAAGCTGATGTTAAAAAAAGCCTGATCACTATATATCCCGAAACCTACCAAATTTTTTTTTTTTTCCTACTTGGCCGCCTTTGGGGAAAACTGCAATTCCTGTCAGTTTGGAGGGAACACATAAAGGGAGCAAGGCCGGTGAACGCTCAGAAGAGCCGTCACGGGGCGTATCTGTAACATGTTGATTCACGACAGTGTCATGTCCAAGCCCCCACCCTGACGGCACCGAAGCAACCAAACAAGCTGCGGTTCGAGCTCAGAGGATTTTCGTTAGAGAGCTCAGGGCATCAGCCTTCCAGAGCACACACAGGTGGCCATGAATCACAGCACATCAGAAACCAGCCACGAAAAGGTATGAGGACAGTGATGCCACTGCAATCTAGCATCAACATGTCTTCTCAAAGGAACCCGAGTCGTTGGGTTTCACACAGGGGTGAGGACCGGGGGGGAGCGCTGCAGAAGTCTCGTGGTCCCCCTCCTCATTGACGCCTTTGGTAACAGTTTATCGAATGTCTCCAATGGGCTGAGGGCCTTCATAGATGTGATCTAAATCACAGGATTTCTAAATCACACAAGTGGCTACAGAAGCCTTAGATTTACAAACAGATTGCCACGGGGTAGCTACCGATCACGTCAATCTCGGGATTCTTTTGGCTTAAGAAAGGAGTTGTCGGTGTGTTGGGGTTGGATGTATGTGTATGGAGGGAGGGAGCTGGAAAGGGAAAGTCAGAGGGAATATAAATTGTGTCCTCCTTCATGTTTTCACTCTAGTGGATGGTCGTGTAACTTTCTAGGTCCCATCACTTGCTTGGAGACAGCCTGCCACATATTCCTATTCCAATTTAAAAAAAAACACACAAATTTTAGAAAGCCAGAGCTACGTAATTTTCATAGGCTAGGTCTGCTCCAGAAAGAAATATATCCACATTTTGAAATGTCAACATTTTAGAGAGGTTAGCTTCCTCCTGGGGCAACAGGGGTGCATCAAATCCAACTCATATTATTATAAAAGTGGCCGACATGCAAGCATCTAGCATGGTTGCCAACCATTAGCCCTCCCAGCGTGATGCACACCGTTAGGTACAAAAGGCCTTCCCAGCTCCCCTTTCTTGGGCTACACAAGCTGCCTGCTGGGTGATTTTCTAATACTGTGGTTTTTATTAATAGATTCGAAGAATTGGCTTTACTTGAAGCTCCTATCGAAAGGAAGCATTGATACCTACCTCACATTACTGTTCAAAATGCTCTCAGCCTTACGAGCTACAGGTTATCAACTACAGACACACGTGACAGTGTGAAACATTTCATCTCACATTCCTTTTTTTTTTTTTTTTTTGCAAAAGCATGTGATGCTCAGTGCAGGGTGAAGCTGATGCTACATAGAACGAGGCATTGAGAGAGCAGGAGAAATGACAGCCGCAACCACGAGATGTGGAGGCCACGGGGCAGCGTGAGAACTGAAGTTCCTCCGATTGGCAGAGGGAAGCAGATGGTGGGAGCCATGGTGACTTATAGCATCTTGTTTTACCAGGACTAGCATCCAACTGAGCCCAAGCCATGACTTCCAATGAACGAGAGGACATGATTTCCTCATTGTCTTCTCCTTCTTTTCACCAAAAGCTGATCACACCTATGTCTTGTTGGGCACCGGAAACTGACCCAAATTTTGATTATTATTCAGACGCATGCAAAGTATGTCCTTAGCAATTTTCTCTGGGCCGAAAGCTGAATATTTTTAAGTTTGGGGGTGATATTTCCTTCCTCCTTGGCTCGCGTCCTGGCTAACAAATCAACATGCTACAAGTCAGGCCCTTTGTCTCGGAAGGCAGCCCGTGAATTGTATGGCCGTGGTGACATGTTCAACGGTTACAGCCCATGGCCTCGAAAGCAGCAGTAACTGCTCTCTGGGCTTCACCAGGATGTCATTTCATGACACAGTTTCACCAAAAGCCCCCAAAAGCACAGCCTCTGCTCAAGCAAATAAACCAACAAATGGACAGATGAGAATGAGAGGGTGTGAGGGCAGCCTTCGTCCAGGGTCTGACTGCTGTGGCCAAAGCGGGGACCCCAGCCCAGCCCGAACCCCCACCAGCCAAGCCCCAAAGCCACACCACATGGCATGGATGCAAGAAGGAAACACAGATACCTGAATCCTTTCTTAGGCAAAGTGTTCCTATCAAGGTGCGGGTCACTGTAGGAAAGTTAAAACAAAAAAAGAGAACTTGAGAGGAGCACAGGAAAAGCAGGCAGTGTCAGGAGGGAAAGGCTGAGCCGGGGCTGAGGTCTGGGCAAAGAGACTCACTTCACCAGAGGTGCTCCCTTCTCCAGCTGGCCATGCAGCCCCTCCACGGGGAACCGAAGAACCCCAGCCCTGGCCTGTGTTGACCCAGGGCCACTTTACCCCGGGGGGCCTGAGGCACTTGACCCCACAGGTTCAAAGCCATGCTCGGGGGCTGCTGCACCTTGAAGCAAAGCCTGTGCCTTTGGCCGCCCTGTCGCCCATCTCTGCACCATCACCACTGCTTCATGCAGAGAGAGAGAGATGCCAGCTTCTCTGTGCCCCTACCTCGGGGCCACGCCCAATGCCACCGGCAGTGACTTCAGTGAGAGAAGGGACTTGGAGGGTTTCAAGAGACCTGCCGTCTGCATATTTGGAATTCACTCATGAATTCCAGGTCCCTCTCAGTTCCTCCAGTCCTTATTGGATGCAGCTAGGAGCTCAAAGCTCAGCCCGGGCCCGAGGAGGCAGGCGCGTTACAGCTTGCTGGCTGATAAAGTCAAGGCATTCAGATTTCCAAAGAACCAGGGTTGAAAGGCTCGGTCTGCGAGACTGACAACAACAAAGTTTGTGCCGTGGATGGGGTGAAGAGGGTTTTCATTAATTTTTTTTCCCCTAGCACAAAACAACATCTGTTTGTTATGTTTGGCTAAGCCACAGCTCCCCCACAAATTTCAAGTCCATATCCATCTCCGAGGCCCACCCACAGGGCAGTTGGGGGCAAACAAGCCTCTTCATTTATAAAGTCTCGACGCACCGCATATTCTTTTTCATTATCGTTACAGGAAATGGGCACAGGGAACAGAGCAGCCTGCAAAACAGATGGAGCCAAACTACAGTGAAGGACTTGGGAAGGGAGAAGAGCCAGCTGCGTGGGGAGCAGGGGGAGCCGGGGGAGCAGAGGGGAGCGAGGGGGTGGGAGACAAAGGTGAGGGCCAAGCTGCACGGTGGGTGGTAGATCATTTCTGGGCTGGGAGGGGAGAATTGGGGAGGGGAAGGGGGGGGAGGGTGGGAAGCAAGAACATGCCACAGGAAGGCTGAGATGCAAGTGAGAGCTCCTGCTGCCCCAGTTCAAGTGCAGGTTTGTGGTTCCTTCCCAAGCTGGGAAGGGTGGGGCAGGGCCGGCCCGCCTCTCCGGGCTTCGGTGGACAGCGGAACAGGCCCTCACTGGCATGTCCGGGGGGCACGTACTACATTGGAGCCACGAGCACAAGCGGAAGCCTCAGGCCAACAGCCTCACACAAAACGTCTGGCTCGACACAGAGGGGCAGAGGAACCTGGAGGCTCGGTGGGGTCCCGGGCCTATGACGTCATTACCTGTCCTGCTTCCTGGGCAAAGTACTTCTGCAGAACTTAGGGCTAGCGGCAGGGGAGGAGAGAGGGCTAGAAGTCCAGGCAGATAGAAAACAAGAGAAGGAGCGTTAGATTGGAAGAAAAGGGAGGTGTCATCACATACAGTGATTTGTCTCATTCCCGGGGTGACAATGGACACACCACCACGGCCGAGAGACCCGCAGCTCTGGGGGTGCTTCTGGTTTCCGGATCTTCTCTCACTGGCCAGCAGCCCTTCAGGAGGAGGGTGACTGCCACGAGGACCGTGAAATCGAGCCCACTGCCTAAAGACCATCCTGCCACACCCCCCGTGGCTGCAGCCGGCCACCCACTCTGCCTGCACAATTACAGTGGGAGGAAAAAAGAACAAACAGAATCAAATGGAAGGATTTCAGAGGTGGAATGCCATTTCAAATGGATGCATTAACTCTGCCCCCAAGAGACTTCCAAGCACGGAGAATAACCCCAGTGAACAAGATAACAGGAAGCAGAGCTGAGTTTCATTCTATCCCAAACTGGCTTTCCTACAGGAAGACATCAGTGATTAAAAAAAAGGGCCATCTCTCAGGCAAAGGGGAACGGCCACTCGGAGTCCTAACACAACCCTCTGCCTCCCAAAAGGATGTCTTTCTGAGAGAGACAGGCAGCCAGACGCACACCACCAACCTTTCGGACAGTGTGGTCTTCACACTGTTGGTTCGCACAAAGGGAGCCAGGGAGTCGTCCTTAGAGGAGGCGAGGAGGCCCGAGGAGGAGTTGTGGCTCGGCCCCCCACCACTGCTGAGGGAGATGTCGATGGACTCGCAGCTGGTGTGCAGGCTGCTGACGGACTGGAAGCCCTTGCTAACTGCTGAGGAGCTGCTGGCGTTGGTGCCCCAGGTGAGGCTGTTGGAGGGGCCTGAGTGGGCTGAGCTGGGGCTGGAGGCTAGCGGAGACTGGTTGAGGTCCACATTCTTACTGTAGAGAGGACTGCTGCTCCCGCTGCTCAGGGCGCCGCTGCCCGAGGGGGACTCTAAGTTACCTGGCTGGGTCAAGGTGGCATGAGGATTGGAGAGGACCACCGCGTTTTTCATGTTTTCAGCTGTGGCCATGGGCACTTGCTTGGTAGGCTTCCCACCAAAGAGTCTGTGAAGAGACAAAGGGTTGTTTGGGTTGAACACCCAGAGCCGAGGGGCTGCGAGCTAGGAGGGTCGGGGGCACGGGGACAGGAGCCTGGGAGTCCCTAGGGGAGGGCACAGTTGTTTCTGCTGAAATAGCTCCAGGCACCCAGAGGTCAGGCCACCAGGGCTCGGTGCATCACATGGTTCTAGCCTCCAGTTCTCTGCTGCAGCTGAGACGGTGGGGAATTGTTCTCTACAGCTCATTCAAGATCTCGCTTCCCTTTCTTTTCAAGAGTAGCTAGAAAATGGCCCTGGCCCGGGAAACTTCTAGAAGGAAAAGAGCTGCCTTCATCATCTTTGCACCCATGACCCTAGGACAGTGTAACTCCGGGAACTCGGCTGATTGGATCTCTAAGCACAACATGCAGAGTCAAGAACCCGAGTCTACATCTGGATGGGGCCTGGGGCAAGCATCCTCACAGGCAAGCCGGGCCTGAAAGAGCTGCTCTGAGGGCCAGAGCGCCAGCCCCGCCCATTGATGTGCACAGAAACCTTGCCGAGTTCGCAGGGCGCTAGACCAGGCTCTCTCTGAGACAGATACATAGACATGCCATCCTAGGTCACCCCCCTGCTGGTGACCAAAAAATGTGCTGTCAGAACACAGGCAATGGCACACACGCTTCCCTCTCCCATTGGCGGAGGGATATCTGGTAGAGGGGCAGAGTTGCCTTAAATCAGGGGGAAGCTACACGCTCCAGAAACGCAAGTAATTCCATCCACTCAAACTCCGCCTTTCCCCCAGCTATTCAGTGCTGTGAGTTTGATCTCTGTTTTCTTCAAACGGTCCTTACAAATCTCAATTATTGCGAAAACAAACAACCGACCAGCCCTATAACCAATCCTCACTACCCTATCTGGTGACAGATGAGAAACACTTGGGCCTGGTGACCATCGGAGAATGAAATAACCGACTGCAGAATCCTGGAGTCTAGTATTTCAGCAACGGGGACCTCCTTATGTCAAGACATGGCTCGCCCCAGTGCCAGCACTTCCAACGAGAAAACCAACACCAGATCCATCTTCTCCACTTTCACTCATTGCTCCTGACCCTGCTCTGTGTAACGACACAGAAAAAGGCATGTTTTCCTTGAAGAGAGTTACCACGCTCCGCCTAAGGCCTACCTTCTCCAAACCAAGGCACAATGAGAGCACTGCGGGCACCCTCAGGAGTCAGTAAGCAATGAAATGGCCGGGCATTGGCTGAAAGGTGTTCCGTGTAGAACCCAAGAAGCTGCGTGCATGTTCAAGCATTCTATTGCTTTCGCCTAAGGGTCTAGTAAAATGCCTTTGTAGTCACTAAAGGAAATCTATAATACCAAATAGCGAATATTACATAGAATACTTAAGGCAAGAAGCAAGAGAAAAATTTCATTTACAAGGCAATCTGTTAAAAGAACAAAGAGCAGCCCAATAGGACCTTCCCCTGGAAAAAAAAAAAAAGTAATCATTACTGAAATTCTAATAATCAAGTCTAGACAAAGAACTGAGCTGCCTCATTATACCTTTCATGTGGAATGCTGCTTCTGAAGTCTCTTCAAACATTCCGATCCATCCCCAAATATGGACATGTGCACATCGGTTTTGTTTTTTTTTCACTGCTCGGTTTTCTGTCCTTGAGTCTTACTCATTCCTATGACAAGAAATTCCCTGGGAAGGGAGAGTAAGCCCTGTCCTATGCACATGCAGTCTGAGGATGGTCCAGTGGACATGGATATTATAATGACATACTACAAACAGCCAAAATCCGCACACATTTAAAAGAAAGTGTAAAACAGTGAATCATATTTTCATATAAAGATTTCCATCCAGTGTGGAAATGTGAGAAAATGTCTTTTTCCTATTGCCTTAAAAGGCAATAGGAAACCAATTTCTCCTTTTCAGAAATACTTCTGCTTTAAGAGGGTTTTTTTTTTTTTTTAAGGAAACTAAAATTTCAGAGACTAATGCAGAATTATGCGTGTGTGCAGTTATAAATAAGTATGTGGAGAATGTTGGACTATTTGAGTAAAGGATCTGGCCAAGATGACTGTCTAGCATAATGATGAGGAATCTCAGCCACAGAATTAACAATACAAGAAAAATAATCTTCTGCTTCCCTGAGCTACTCATGCAGATCTGGATGGTAGCTAATTTTTATTGAGTACTTACGATGGGCCAGTATTGCTACACAAGATTAACCTCCATAAGAACGTCAGGTGGGTATCAGTATCCCCATTTTCAGACGAGAAAACAGAGGCATAACTGCTAAGAAAGCTTACGTGGAGGCTAATTAATAATAAATCCAAGATTTAAACCCAAGCAGAGGCTTATGATTTTTAACCTAACATGGAAAAATAACTGACTGCAAAACTGCTGGAAGCATCCGATCAAACCATTTTATCCCAGGACTGATAAAGTGGAGAAAACAGAGGCTGCTTTAACTGAGAAACAGGGAATGATGAGTCCAGGACACCATTCCGTATGTTACAGTTCTGCTCAGCGCCACTTCCCCACCTACCTGCGGAGCGTGGGAGAGGCCACGTCAGGGTACTTGGCGCCGGGCTGCAGGGTGGCCTGAGCCGCGCTGGGCACAGGCTGGGCTGCTGGGTTCACCTTCACCGAGTTACAGGAAGCCACGCTCTCGTTGTCGGACGAGATGCCCTTCTCTTTGTCCGTCTGGTTGACCAGGCCAGGCAGAGAGCTGCCCAGGGCTGTTTTGCAAGGCTCCCTCAGCTTGGGCACCGGCAGGCCCGCGGACTTGCTGCTGATGTTGGAATCTATGCTGCTGGTGCTAGACCTGTTCCCAGCCCCGCTGCGGCTGGTGGACTTACTGGGCCTCGGCAGGCTCCGGTATTGCAAGTTCGTCCGGGAGCTGAGGGCCAGGTACCCATCGTCCTGGTTCTGAGCCCCATCCATGCTTGTCTTCCGGCCGGTGGACCGACCCACAAGCGCCGATGACTTTGGGATCTTGCCTAGCGTGGCTGACCTGCTGGTGACGGTGGCACCGCTGGCTGTGATCATGGCCAGACCGGCGGCTGAGCCACTCTGCTTCTTGAACCCAAAGCTGTTGGCGTTGGCAGTGGGCGTCCTGGCGCTGCCAGCGAGTGGCTTTTTGGATTCGTCCCCACTGCTGCGGCCGGCATCCGATGGGGAGCGCTTCACCTGGGAGGCTTTGGGAGAGAGCCTTCCTTTCTCGGACACCTTCGCGTCGTCGGTTTTTCCTGAGAGAGAAATCGGCAAAGTTAACCTGCGCACTGAGACGCCAGCTCATCGGCTCAGTCTGTTTAAAACCTTCCCCTTCTCCACAGAACCGGCTCACTTTCCCCTCGGGGAGAGCGGCGCCTTGGGAGGCAGGTGACAGCTTTTTACAGACAATCCAGTCTACGGCTGTCACAGTGAGCCTTTTGGGAGATGTCAAAGATGCCACTCACTTGCAAAGCAGCCTGAATTCAGAGCAAAGCAAAGCCAGCCCATCACCGCTGTGTCTGGGGAAGAGACCCTGACTTTCTCTGACCTTTCTCCCCCTGTCCATTAAAACCATGTTTCTAACACTTCCAGGAAGCACCCCTGACTTCCTGCAAAAAAACACTTCCCCCGTTTACACACACCCTTCACTCATGGAACATGTCAACTCCACATACCAACAGTTTATAAACACCTGACCATGGGCCCTTGAGAGTTAGCTCCTGCCCAGTACATGGCCACACCCGTTCACTACGGCCTCAGCCATGAAACCATCTAAAGACGTAAGCCCTCACACTCACATTTATTTCCATCTGGAAAGAGGAAGAGCTGTGAACCTGCTTGAAAGCGGATTATTAGCAGAGTCTACACATACCTGAGAACAAATACCTGAGCATTGAATGGGGCCTTAAAATGACACACAATTCCTTGCTAGAGTGACTGCGGTTTTGGTTTTCAAACGGACACCTGTGGATGCAAGACAACGTCTGCCCCTCACTTACCGGTTCCCGAAGTCTTGAGCACGCCCGTCGGGGCTGCCGGCTTCGTCCTCGGCATGGTGATGCCCACCTGAGCGGTCATGCCCCGCCGCCACGAGCCTGTCTGGGAGATGACGGGGTTCTTCTTGCCCGACGTGCTTTTGTCAGACTCGTCGGACACGTCCGAGGGATTCCGCCGCCACTTGGACCCCGGCTCCATCTTTATGCCGCTGTCTGACCCTCCGTCGGACTTCTTGACATCATCGCCAGACCAGAGGGAGTTCCTCTCCACCTGCGAGTGCTTCTCCGAGTCCGTCTGTGGATGAGACTCCAAGTTAGTCCCTGCCAGACCCCAGGGTGGAGAGACCCTCAGCGCAGAGCAAAAAATGCCAAAGCATAGGACGAGTTAAGGGGGAAATAACCCCTTGAAAATGATCGGGCCTTGGTACTCTGTTTGGTTATCTTATTAGAAAGCCTGATTTTTGGGGTCCGAGGAAAATAAAGAATATAAATGTCCTACAGGGATGTGAGGAAGGAGAGTAAAAGGGGCCAGAAGAACACGAAGAAAAGAGCCCCTTAGAGAGCCGTGAGCAGACGGAGATGTGGCGAGAATTCAGCCACCAGCTCTGCCATTTGGCGAGAGACCTCCTCTAATTTGGGCAGCCTGATCTCTAACCAGCATCCAGCCTCCTGGCTGTTTCCCTTTGTTCTGCCGGATGCCTATCACTCTGCTGGCAGCGAGATCTTTGAAGCTAGTGCAGCGCCTGCCTGCCTAACACTCCTAGCCAGTGAGCGAGCAGGCGAGAGTGGCTGTTCCTTCTACAGGGAGGGAGAGGGGCTGAGAGGAAACACATCCTCCAGAGCCATTCCCCGCAAGCTCACAGCCAGAGATGCCTGCTCCGTGTCTGTGCCACATGGCCTTGCTCCTCCTGTGGGATTCTGTCCAGACCGGGGTATAATTCGCCAGCTCTCTTTGGAAGAGCCCTGACCCGCTGGCCACGGGACCCCGGAGGAAACAGAAGTGTGATGCTAACGATTTACCGTGTGAAAAGGCAGGAGATCACTTGCGGGGCCTCCCTCAGGGTGGGGCCAGGCCAAGGAGATGCCAGTGGGGGAAGCCATGCAGAGAATGGGGACAGGAGGTCAGCCACCCTTTAGGGGGGCCATACTAAGACAGAAGTCCCAAAGAGTGGGCACCATCAACAAGGTCAAAAATAAAAAATCATCACCTGGCCAGAATCTGCCTGTGATCCAAGAGTGCACCTTCCTCCACAAAGTACCCAGGCTGGCTGGGATAAAATCTAACTACAGACGAGCAGCCCATGCTCAATCGTCTCTCTGTTGCTACCACGGACTCTCTCCCTCTCAACACCTTTACCCCTATGAATCCCACTCAACCACGACAGCCAGGTGATGAGTGCGTTCGGTCATTCCTCAACTTGTACTGAGCTCCTATTGCTGGGTACCAGGCACCAGAGCATGAGAAGGGCAAACACCTCCACACCTGTGGGGAGTCCGTCACCCCGCTGTGGCGAGGGACCGAGGGAGACTTCCCGCCCTGAGCACAGAGCAGGAGTTCCTCGGAGGCTGGAAGAGCGAATGTGCGAACAGGCGAGTGCAGGCCTTCCAAGCCACAGCGCACTGTAACAAAACGATGTGTTCTGACCCCGGCGACTGACTGGTCCAACAGGGTCAGGAGGTAAGGAGTGTTGTCTTCACCTCAGTTTTAAAGATGTGTGAAAGCAAAAGCTCTGCCCACCCTGTCCTGCCTCACTCGGTCCTCGGAACAACTCCAGGATACCCATACAACCGGGATTTCTCAGTGCCCACTCCTTGCAGTTACCGCGCAGGGCCTGCGGAGGGGCCTGGCATGAGCCCGATTCAAGCGCACCCAACAGGAAAGCACTGGCAAGTTCCAGGTGCTCACTCCGTGTCGCTGTGGAAGGTAGATTCCACCCTGGCTTTGAGCGGAGGGAACACAGACCAGGAGCTTCCTCCAACAATGTTTCATTGCTTAATGTGCACTTTAGGAGCAGCCTGCTCCTAGCTGGTGAGTAAATAAGAGAGAAACTACTGATTTACTGATGCTCTCCACCTCCCTCCCTCCTTCACACCCCTCATCTCCACCTCCCTCCCTCCCTCCTCTCAGCATCTCCCATAGCCTGCCTGCCCCCTGAAGGCAGACACCCAGGGAGCAATTCCTTCGTTCCCCATTTTAATATCTAAGGATGTGTGGAAGCAGTTGCTATTTATGTTGCATATGTTATGAAATTAAGATGAATAGCAGATAAAAATGGTGTCCTTGCTGAAACTGGTTTGGCTCAGTGGATAGAGCATCAGCCTGTGGACTGAAGGGTCCCGGGTTTGATTCTGGTCAAGGGCTTGTACCTTGGTTGCAGGCACATCCCCAATAGGGAGTGTGCAAGAGGCAGCTGATCGATGATTCTCTCTTATTGATGTTTCTAACTCTCTCTCCCTCTCTGTAAAAAATCAATAAAATGTATTTTTAAAATTTTGGTGTCCACAAAGGAGAACCGGGGGACATGGTGACGGTTGCCAAGTGGAGGTAGGAGGGTCACAGGCTGCCCAGGAGCTGGTAACATGTCTAATTACTGATTGAACAGTGATCACTCTGGGGCAGAGTGACTTTGGTTTTTTTTTTTTTTTTTTATGTGTGTGTGTTTTTTTTAGGTATAAGATTCATATACTGATGTTCAAAATTGTAAGTATGCAGCTTGAATACATTTTATCAGCCTAACTTATATAACTACCACTCAGAAATCAAGCTATAGAAAGAACATTATCAGCACCCCCAAATCTTTGTGCCTCTTTCATCTGGATAGTCATGTCCCCCCCTCCCCAAAACAAACAAACAAACAAACAAAAAACAAAAAAAAAATCTACTACAACCCATCCTCCCTCTCCAACAATAATTAGAAATTCTGGCTAAAATAAAAACTCAAGAAGTCATGGGTAAACTACTTAGAGGCTTCCGCTAATACACGTCATCAGGCAGAGAACACTCATTTCTGTGGGGCCGAATTACTCACTCCCACACTCTGACACACCCGCAAAGAAAAGACACCTTTGAGAGCAAAGAGATACCAACGCAGTCCCTCTCTGTGCAGAGTGAGAAATGCGGAGAAAGAATGCAGATGAGGAAGGGAGTGAACAGACACTGAGAGGGTGAGCGGAGCGGGCAGGTCAGCTCTGCCTTCCCAAGGTCCCTCTGGGAGACTCTGTCTGGATCAGACCTTCCATGGGGTCAGCAGAGGCAGCGGCTGCACTACAGCCCCCCTATGCCAGTGCCATGACTGCCCAGACCTTGTGCTGCTCAGACTCCACGTGGGGACCAGGCGTGGGGAGGGCACTTGGCTTTGTACTAGTGAAATGGGCTGACTAGGCCCACACGCTCCTCCTAACCATGGAATGGTATGAGGGTGAGTGAATGGACCCCTGGGAAACTGCCTGGAAAGCAAATATAAGGTGGCACTATATTCAAAATGTAACAGCGGAGAGTGTAAGGTCAGGGTTGAAAACGCAAGTGTCTCAGGGTGAGGCAGCTGTGCTCGCTGGGGCCTGGGTGCTGGCCAGAGCGGGGGACACCTGGGCATTGCTGATGGTTGCCATTGGAGAACCTATAATAGTTTCAAAGGGGCAATATCTTCTGATTCCCCCCACCCCCAAAGTTGTGTTAAAATAACACAATTTATAAAATTTGACATGGAATTCAGTTTCAAAGAAAAATAAAGCGGTGGGCCCAATAAACCACATCGTTAGTGGCATGTGACCTACACACAGACAGTGTCCAAGCTCTGGTCAGGACATACTGGTCTTCCCATCCGGGGTTTTCAATCTTTGTTCCCACCTCATCACTCTCAAGGGATCAGACACATGTCCATGGACAGCTAAGAGGTGACACAAACCTTAGGTTAAGAATGGCCATTGAGCTGAAACTGGTTCGGCTCAGTGGATAGAGCGTCAGCCTGCGAACTGAAAGGTCCCAGGTTCGATTCCGGTCAAGGACATGTACCTTTGGTTGAGGGCACATCCCCAGTAAGGAATGTGCAGAAGGCAGTTGATTGATGTTTCTCTCTCACTGATGTTTCTAGCTCTCTTTCTCTTTCCCTTCCTCTTTGTAAAAAATCAATAAAATAGATATTTAAAAAAAAAAAAAAAAGAATGGCCACTGAGTCAAAATCCTGTCATTTAAAAAAAAGATTATGAAGCTGAGGCCCAGGAAGGAAACATAGTTTTACCAAGGCCACCACAGTGAGAATGGTCAGGACTCCCACTCCCATTTCCAGTGCCCCGAGCCTGACCCCATCCCCTACAGGCAGAGGCCACCGTTGGGGGGACCAACACACAGGCAACGAGCAGGAAACTGGGCCCCATCTCATGGACCTGGGGATTCTTCTCACCCCTTACGACCCCCTGGGCCCATAAGACCAAGGCTCTCTGCTGGCAGGGCCTTTGGGGGAGCTTGAAGAGGGACCCCATTCCTTACCTGCACATCCAGGTTTTTGCGAGAAGAGGCAGGTGTGTTGGCATAGGAGCTGATGGAGGAGCTGGTGTTGATGTCATCAGTGCTGAGGTTGTCTATGGTGTCACTGATCCCGCTGCTGACGGAGCTGCTGTCATCCCAGCTGCCAAGACAAACACATCCTGAGCATCAGAACCTCCCCCTGCGCCAGCTCACGCTGCCGGTGCCAACATATGCACACCATCCCCGGGCTCCCTTCGCCAGCTCCGGCTACTGGTGCCAACATATGCACACCATCCCCGAGGCTCCATGTGTCATGAAGCCCCAGACAAAGCTCTTTGCCTCTGACGTGACTCATCTTCATGGGAGCAGCCATTCTTGCTTTTGGACTGGCAGCTGGGTCCAGTGGCTGATACAGACCTTCCCTGAAGGGCTGGGTGCTTCCCTGAACAGAGGTGGCTACAGACACTACCCACTTCCTATCCTTAGTCTTGGGAACGTTGTAAAAGCCTGTGGCCACTTTCCCAGGCCCCTGGAGAGAGCAGGAGCCCTGGCTTTGCAGACTGGAGCGCAGAGTGGTGCAGAGAAAGATGCAGCAGCAGCACCCTCCTCGGGCATCAGAGTAAGGAGGGGAATTCTCGCTGCCATTGGAATACTCGACTCCACTGCTGCCTTTCACTCCAAGGCAACGTAAGGCTGCAGGAACCTGAGAGCTCTACTGGGAGGTCTACCCCTAATCATATCCCAGGATACATCTAAAATAGAATTCTTTATTGTCTACCTCTCAAGTCTATTGAGATCACCCGAACCCTGGCCCCAGGCAAGTGTCCAGGCAACGATTCTTCTGTTTCGTCCTTGCCATCTCCCACCCCACCATGGCATCTAAATACCCCGCCTGACCCTGCTGTCTCGGCTTGCAATGTGCACCCACCAGCCCACAGTTCAAGCTGCTACCGACTCTGCCTTGGTTACGCCAACAGGTTGCTGAGCTCTGTACCCACTTCTAAACACTCCACTCGTGGCAGCCGTCTGAAACGTAACTCAGGTCCTCTGCGAACCAGTCAACATTTGCACAAATTCTCACCAACTCTCCTGTATACTCAGAGATGGCCTTGCTTCATAACGGGGAAACTGAGGCTGTGAGAATCATCGTCCAAGGTCACTCTGCAAAGGTAGGGCAGAGCTGGGGGTGAAACGCTAACCTGATCCCAGCCCACCTCTTCCCCTGCCAGCACCTGCAGGGTGACATGCAGTAAGGTCAACCTTGCCTTGGGAGTCACCTCTCCTCCATCTCCAGGCACACAGTAGGTGCTTATTAAATGCCTCTTGACCGTACTCATGTGCAGAGGAGAGATGGGGCATGTTCTGATGCAAACTCACCACCAGCACTGGATTCGGAGCCTAGGGCCCTCACCACTTCATTCGTTCACACATCACAACTCTGGGCCTCCGTTTCCTCAGGAGTGATGCTTGTATGATACCACCTAGGCTTGGGAAAGCACGACGTAACAGATGGAAAAGGACTCAAATCTGCCCTCACGATTAAATGAAAACCCCATGGGTCTTTCATTGCATCGGCTCTGCAATTAGGAATCTAATGCAGCAGAAATTCCTTTACTCTGATGGAGGAGGAGGAGGGCTGATGGGAGAGCTGTATGGCTGGTGGGGAGGCAGGGCGGAAGTTAGCAACAGGTGCCCGTGAATCCAACCCCAGATTTTTTTGCTTTGAAATTGCACCCGCTTTTCCTCTGTGGATTTTCAACGCCAGGATATTATTCCGGTGGGGCCCGGGGCACTGATCACACACCTGACTCTTCCCCCTTAGGACCAGCGCATCATGAGGCTTATCCTGAGTTAACAGGAGGTCCTTGTAACTGAGCTGGCCTGAAGGTAGTTGTCTGTGATCTGCCCCACAGAAGAGTGGTAGCGGGGAAGCTGGTGATGCAATGAAGCGGCAGTGACACCCAGGGAAGCCCATGCTGGGCAGAGCGGCCTGTGTCCCCCTAGATGCCTGCATGTTAGAAACCAGAGCCGTCCCTGTCCCTGTCCCCACCCTCGGAAAGCCAGCCACATCTCCTTCACTTCTGGGTCTCTGGGACACTGCAAAGTCTGACTAGATATAAACCACTTAGTTTTAACCTGTCTTTCCAACCCAAATTCAGGGCATAAGTGGTCACGAGCCACCAAGGGTAGGCCAGTGAGTCCCAAGACGTATTCTAAGGAAAACTAGTTCCACGAGATGCTCTGTGGTAACGATGCTGCCTTAACGAGGGAATGTGGGCATGCTGGCTCTTCTGTGCCCCTCGTAAAGATCCACATTATACATGTAGCTCTTATTGGCTCCGAAGTCCTGGAATGATCTCTCTCTCTCTCTTTTAATGATCGTGTCTTTAAAAAAATATATATATTGATTTTTTTACAGAGAGGAAAGGAGAGGAATAGAGAGTTAGAACCATTGATGAGAAAGAAACATTGGTCAGCCGCCTCCTGCACAACTCCCATGGGGGATGTGCCTGCAACCAAGGTACATGCCCTTGACCGGAATCGAACCTGGGACCCTTCAGTCCACAGGCTGACGCTCTATCCACTGAGCCAAACCAGCTGGAATGATCTCTTTAACATAATCTAAAATGTATTGCCCAAACTTGTATGACCACACAGGAGATGCCGAGAAGAATGAAAACACAACTCTGGAAAAAGTGCAATTGAAGCCAGGAGCTGTCAGCAGTCAGACACTCCATCCCCAGCAGCCCGGAAGGCAGCGAGCAGAGGGAAGCAGTGACCAGAGGAATGGCAGCCGTGGGCTCCTGCGTCCAGCTGTTCCTAAAGCAGGAGCACTCCTTGGAGACCAAGCTGTGGGAACTAATTCTTTCTTTTGCTCAAAACTGGTTTGCCTAGTTTTTTACCAGTTGGAACACCCATGCCAACTGGTGGGGAATTGCAATTTGTTTGCAAAGTGGCTCCAGACATGTGGCCAAGAGTCAGCCAGGAAAAATGTGGAAGGCATGCAGAACCCATTCAGGCAGCAAGGACATTAGTGGAATCCAGTCAAGTGGCAAAGGAAATTAGGTGCAACCCGGGATGGGGAAACGCAAGTCCATTGACCGATAAATGTTGAAAGAGATTACAAAAACTGATTATAACTGAAACTTGAAAGAAACCGAGAGGATGTGTGTTTACTGTGTGGTGAAATGAGACTCCAGCCCAGAGGCCGGAGGGACCCTGATGACACAGCAGAAAGCAGGGCCGTGTTCCCAGGGATGGCTCTTGAGCAGTCATTCTGGAATACGAGTTGGCCATTCCTGCCTCACGGTCTTCAATCTGATGGAACAAAAACCATAGGCTGGTCTTGGACCCACCTGAGATGATAAACCCACTACTCTTAGTTGGGAGAAATGATGTTAGATCCTGGAAAGGTTTAAAAGGATGAAGAGAGATGATGAAGTAAACGACAATATTAATTAATACTTAACTTTAGGATGAAATTTTTCTGGTCATTGAGATAATCTCTATATACTAATAAAAGGACAGTATGCAAATAGTCAGGATGCCCTCATGTGTAATGACCGATCAGCAGGCTGCGTGCGCAGCAGGCACGGGTGGGCGAGGACTTGCATCACACAATCCCAATCCATCACCAGGAGGCCGGGGGCCCCGCAGAGGGCTCTGTGCAGTTCCGCTGAAAGTCTGGAGGCCTCCCCGCAGCCTGGCACTGAGGTGGAGCTTGGCAGAGGCCCAGTGCCATGAGGCCTGGGGGTCCCATGGCTCCATGCAGTGCGGAGGTGGGACCCCTGACTTTGGCCTACCTCTTTGGGGCAATCCATCGAGGAACCCCAGATGGATGGGAAGGACCTATCTCTTTGGGGTGGTGGATCTTAGAGCTCCTGCACTGTGACAGGGCACAGGCCAGGCTGGAGGGCCCGCCCTTCCCGAGTGCATGAATTTTGTGCACCAGGCCACTAGCTTATAATACCTAAAGGGGTATAAGACATACTAGAGAATTTGAAAAACAGTCTTGTGTTGTCAATTTTAAATGAGTACTGATTTCTGATGAGATTTTTAAGATAAAAGATTTGAAAATTGCATTCAGATGTAAAAAGAATGAGAGTGTTTGAGATAATTTATGATATTTGTTACTGTAATGGATTTGTAAGAGTTGGCTAAGTGCTTAGAAACATTTTGCTTGTGTGGCTGGTAAGTCTACCCTGTCAGACATATGAAGAGCCAGAGGAAACCAGGTTAGTCAAATTTGTGAACACAGCCTGAATTATTGAAGAAAACAATCCAAGTTTACACACAGTACTAATCGTTTAAATTCATTTTGTTCAATCTGAATGAGTAATCAGTTAAGTTTTATTGGCCATCCTCTTAATTTATGCAAAACCACTTGGCTTACAGGTGATATTTGTAAGAGAGCATCGGTTTAAAAATTGAAACTTCAGTAAACCGCACAGTAAAACCTGATTAACTCTAAGAAGCTCTTTTTGGGCACCAAGCGTTTCTCAGACGTGTAGGAAGATGTTAAAGCTGCTTTCACTTTCTAAAGGGATTACTTTTACATGACCAGAAGAATCGATGAACTCAAGAAAGCATTTCCCCTCTTCACTTTCCCCCCAACTCTGGCTCACCTTCGCTCTACACTCCAAGACTTCCCAGGCTACCCCAAAGCCCTTCGTGGAAAAAGCCTTGTGCCCCACAGCCCTGAGAAACAAGCAGAAGAACCCAGAGACTCTGCCAGATCAGGCTCCAGCAGAGGAGACTGAAAGGGCTGTGGGACATACAGCGCTCTCCCTGTCTTCTTCTTCTTCTTCTTCTTCTTCTTTTTTTTTTTAAACTTTAAGACAGCATGTCATGGATATGCCCAACAAATTCATTGGCTGAGAAATTCGGAGAAACAGTAAAAAGATGCATCCCCTGATTCCTCACAATCATCAACACTGGCTATTGTTCAAGAGCACCATTTCCCAGGCAGATTGCAGTCATGGACCTTTTTTTCTACTCTGTCAAGTGTCCTCCCTCAGTCTAGCAGACAATGGCACAAATGGAATTATAAGCAATCAGATCTGAAAATGACATTCACCTCCTTTTAGTCAATGGTGAGAAGAAGGAATTCGATCAAATTGCTATTTTCCCTCAAGACTCCAAAACTCAGTATTTTTGGATCCTGAGGCAGGGGCCTGGGATGCAGGGATCAAGCCAGCAAACAAGGTACGTGCCCTTGACTGGAACCAAATCCGAAACCGTTCCATCCAAGGACCAATGTTTTAACCACTGAGCAAACCAGCTAGGGTGGCCAAGCCAACATTTTTAATCTTTTATTATTTTAATAGGTTTTTATTCATTTCAGAGAAAAAGGGAGATGGAGAGAGATTGAAATATCAATGATGAGAATCATTGATCTGTTGCCTCCTGCATGCTCTCTACTGGGGATCGAGCCCACAACCTGGGCATGTGTCCTTGACCAAAATCCGATCAGTCGGCAGAGCAACGCTCTAACCACTGAGCTAACTGGCTAGTGCCCAAGACAACATTGTAACCAGAAGCAAGGCTCTCAAGGCCTCGGCTCTTTGTCTACCCCTCTTGGAGAAATACAGATGAAAAGAGGAAAAAAAAAAAAAAAAGTAAGCAGGAAATCCATCCAAAACTGGAAAGGCCCATAAAACCAGGAGAACCAGTTTCAGAGTCTTCCAAGGGATGCTGACATCACTGTGTCAGGAATTCAAATGCCACTCAGAGGGCTTTAAGCACAACAGGAACAGCTCAAGCAGAAGCTATCTGCTACGGGAAGCACAGGTGAAAGAGTCATAAATTATTCCGGCTCCTCACACCACACAGTTTTCCTTGCTGCTGCTGGGAGCCAGCATTCCACAGGACCGAGCAGGGAAACAGGGCTTTCACCAGGCCCCTTGAAGCTCCACCGTTTTTTAACCTCAAACTCTCTGGTGGATGCAGCAGGAATCTGTGAGGGTCCTGAGTAAGTGTGGCATTACATTGATCATTTCATCTCCCATGAAGCGAAAAGGCAAAACAGAACCCCAAAATTTGAGGGATGATTAAATGGGTTTTTCCACTAGGATTTACACGCCCAGCCGCGAGGATTCCTGGCTTTTAGCAAGAGACTGGGACTCTGGGAATAGGAGTTAGTGAAGATTCTGGAGGGTCATTACACTTGTCAGATGGACTCCCCGCGAGATACTGTTGTTTATGCAAGGGAAAGACATGCTAAACGATGTTGTAAAAAAGACCAATGGCAGATATCTATTGGTTCTCTGCTCACTAATAAGCCACAGCAGGTCAGCAGAGATGCAGGACTGTAACTACGGTTCTGATAAGCAATCTTCACAAAGCAGAGCCCCCGCACCCCCCGACCCTACTCCACACACACAGACCCTCTCACTCCAAAGACTCCGTCTGCTTCCAGGAGGCCCTGGTGTCCTCAGCAACGGTCTGAGCCACCCCGTCCCCTTTCGGCCTCTTTTCTGCTAATCAAATGCACTGCGGAGCCACGCCAAGGGCTGTGCCCAGGCCTTACCTGCTCACTTTTCCAGTTCTGCTCCAGAATCCCAGCAGAGCCCATTTACACCGCTGGCTGTCCGTGCCCCCTGCCAGACAGCTGTATTCAGTTGCAAAAGTTCAGACTGGTGGAACTCGTTTTCTGGCTATTGTTCAAGGCAATTGTTCCTTCCAAACCCCAGGGCCCAGGCTGGAATGAGATCCTCCGGTGTGGATGAGTGAGCAAGCCCAACCACAGGCTCAGCAGTAACCCGGAGGTAAGGGAAAGGGTTTGGCTACCTAAGGTTCCCACCAGACAGGTATGTTAACTATTTCCTCCCCAGGAGGTTTTCACTAGAGCATCACGTCTCACCACTGCTGGGCCTATTCGGAAAACTCACTTTCAAAGAACGCAAAAGGGCTCCTGCAGAGGTCTACCTTTCACTGCCCATCTGGTAATGATAACTGTAGCCAAAGTTCCAAGTTGTGCCAGACTCTGTGCTAATTAGATGTCTTTCATTATTTTATTTAATCCTCAGAACTCCATGATAAAAATGGTAATGCTCAATATGCCAGGCCCTGCCACTTTAGTTTCTCCCAGGTACTGTCAGGCTAATACTATACCCATCCTTCAGATGAGACGGCTGAGGCTTGGGAAGATAGGCCCGAAGGCCACACAAGTAGGAAATGCTGAAGCTGGAACTCAGACATAAAACCAAGAGTCTTCAACTGTTGGGGACAGAAATAGAATGCTGGGACCAGTTGCAATGATAAGAAATGTTCACCGTGATCGTTTTGTTCTGATTTTTCAAAAAAGCACAGTCCAACCTGACTAGGAGTTGGACGTGGGACCTGGGAGCTGACCTGGAAATTTGGCGAGGATTAACAACCTTGTTGCAGAAACCAGAGGTGTGGGGCCTTTGCATACCCCCAGCCCTTCCATTTTGCATTCCTATTCTTATCCCTGCTGATGGTGGGGGCAGAGCAGATTTTTGTGGGTGACCTGCTGCTCTCCCTTACTGCCAGCATTATCAGAATAAACGTTCCTATAGGATTCCATCCTGTCTCTGCTGAACTGGCTCAAGTAGTGACAGGTAGACAATGGGTAGTCTGGTTATTGATTCATTTGACATATTTTAATGAACACCTATTATGTGTATTAGAAAGACTAAATTTTCCACAGCAAAAAGAAAGAAAGAAAAAAAAAATGGTATTGTCACTCAAATAAAACCACAAGCGAGCCACCACTCTCCAGGGTTCACCTCTGGGATCAGCCTACATGGCTTGCGGTTCTGGTGCAAAACTGACCCAGAACCTGAGCTCACATTAAACCATGGGCAGAGGCAGACACCAATCCCAGAACACTGAGTCTCACCTAGCAGGCCAGAGTACCTCAGAGCCCCATAGGCTCTGGATGGAGGTGGCACAGGCTCTGGAGAGAAGGGCAAAGCAGAACTCTGGCTCTGTCATCCACTGTTGTGACAGCAGCCTCTCCTCAAGGCTCAGGGCTCCTTCCGGGTGAAACGGTGCTAGGAACACCCAGCCCTCAGAGCCTTTTGTTGGGACCCAATCAGAACTCCAGGCACACAGCAGATAACCTGCTCCAGGACCCAGGGGACCTGCAGGGACTGCAGGAAGGAGGTGCAGGCCCACCCTGTGAAATAGATGATAACGTTCAAGTGCAAAAACTTGCTTCTTTCTGCCATAAATGGACAGTGTCCCGGGGGAGAGGCAGCATCTACAGACGGTGCCAGGTGCAAGGCCGATTGCTTGGGGAGTAGAGAGGGACCCCTGGCCCCATAAAGAGGGCTGGAAGGGGATTTAGCAGCACTCTGAATGCCCGGGGTTGAGTTTCACCCCAAGCCACCTTTGTCCCGTTTTTTTGGTAACTCATTCCTTGAACAAGTAGGTGGTCCCCTGAGTAAGGGTGAAATTCCTCCCTTTGGCTTGGTTGGGATGGAAACCCCAGCGCCCTGGTCCAGATGCCTTAGACCCTCATTGTTACAATAGGCACCAGCCTGTCTGCTGACCTCAGTTACACAAAGCCCTCCTCCTCCTCCCAGGCTCCGGAGAGGGCTGCTGACATTCGTCCGCTGCCTGAAGCTTTTGCCAAAGATCTCCACAAATCCACCCTGGTGCTCTGTTTACCAGAGGATACATGGACCCTCACATCCACAGAATCCAGCGTATTTTATATAGCTAATGAAAATAACAGGCAACATTTACACAAGGTGAGACCTTTTCACAGTGGGCTCCAGGCACCTTGCTAAGTACTGTACATACATAATCTCACACACTCCTCTCCATTACCCCATAAGGCACAAACTATTAATGTTCCCTTTTCAAAGATGTGGAAACTGAGACTTACAGAGGCTAATTGACCTGCCCAAGGTGTCAGAGATAATAAATGGAGCTGGATTTGAACCTGGATCTGCCAGATTCCGAAACCCAAGCTCGCTTTACCTCATTCATTCAACCTAAGAGCAGAGGGGAAGATGCTTTTAAATAGATCCTGGTCATAACAGAATGCAGGTCTCCCACTTGTTATCCAAAAAGCCCAGGATACTTTTTAATGCAATCATTATTCTTAAAACATCTCCAATTAGTTAAAAGGCGAGAAGAATTCCAGACAGGACACTGGCTTTCTGGCTTAATCTGGACAGATGGAGGGGGTTGTGGAACCCCAGCTCTCCCATTACCTCTCTGCACCTCCCTTTCCCCCTTTCCCTCCCAATACATTTTAGGGGGTCTGGTAACCTGAATGCACAAAACAAAATGCAACAGCTTCAGGGCAGCTGACAGAGGTGGCTGTACCCCAAAACCAATCTGGCCTCACTTTTTAGTTCAACAGGGGCCTGCCCCTTCTGGGGCAATGGGGTAGGGCAGTGGTAGGCAAACTCATTAGTCAACAGAGCCAAATATCAACAGGGCAACGATTGACATTTCTTTTGAGAGCCAAATTTTTTAAACTTAAACTATAGAGGTAGGCACATCGTTATTAACTTAATTAGGGTACTTTTAAGCTGGCCTTTGCTAAAAACTCAAAAGGCCAAAGAGCCGCATGTGGCTCTCGAGCCACCCTTTGCTGACCACTGGGGTAGGGGAAGGAACTCATGTCAAGAAACAACCAAAGTGAGTGTCACAGCCTGAGAGCAGTGCAGCCCTAGCTAACTAGCCACCCAGCACACGTGAACAGCCAGTGCCAAGCGTGGGTCAGCATTAACACGCTGGGTGTACAACCTCTCCCTCCAGGACTCCTTTAGTTTAGCTGTTCAGGAGGCAGCCCCAGAGTTCCAGGGCACACAGTTCCAGCTACCAAGGCCAGCCCCATGGCTATGAACCTCCCCAGATTTGATTTCTGCTTTAGGCTTCCACCTCCTCTGAACTAGATATAAGCACAAACCCAGCCACCGATCTATCCATCTGCCCAGGAGCCTCGAAGAGATCAGACACACCCAGGTAGGTAACTGTTGCCAAGGCAGCATTGCTTCTTACTATACACCCCCCTCCCACCCAGAAACCAGCAGAGTCTGAGCAGCCAGGGCTGGGGAACTTTGGTGAAATCCTTACCCAGCTGACCCACATGTAAACGCACAGACGAAGCCACCTCAGCCATCTCCCATGCCCAACAAGGAAGGGTGGTGGAGTAGACCTGGGTTCAATCCCTGCTCTGCTTATTAGCTGTGTGACCTTGAGAAAGTTACTTAACCTCTCTTAGTGCCAACTGCCTCGCTACAAAATTAAGGATAAGATTGCCGGTTTTGCAACAAAAATTAACTGAGACATTGTCTGTTAGATGTCTGGCAAGTAGTAAGTGATAATGAACATTGTTTTCTCCTCCCCTTGTCTGGACTAAAAATAATGTTTCTCTTTGGGCCGTGTTATAGCAGCCCTAACAAGACAAGTACTCTTATTTAAATCCCTCATGCCATCTCTCCTGGAGCCTAGTTTCCAGAAAAAAACAACCCACCCAGTCATTTGTAGTATTAGTAAAATCAACCGCAAGTTTCCCCCGGCTTCTTAGATTCCAAACAAAACCTCCAACTGCAAGTCATTTTAATCAGGGCACTGGGAACCACTAGCAGTTCTTGTGTGGCAGAGGGAGGGGGTGTGGGGGCGGACAATGCCTCTATCCAGCTCCCCGCTCCCACCCACACTGAAAGGTCTACCCCCTCCCCCAAACCTGAAATAAGGACCTAAAACAGCTGGGTGGTCAACGCTGTTTTTTTAGTATCAGTAGCCTAAGTTGATAATATGGTCTGGGAAATACTGGCATTACCCAAATGACCAGGTGGACTAAGGACATTGGGGTCATGCTCCAGCTCCCTCTAAAACTATAAAGTTAAGAATGAAAGGGGATTGGGGGTTCGGGGAGAAGGGTGCTGAATTTCCTGACTAGAGACTTCCCCAGCACAGAGCCCCCGGGGACTTCAGCAGCTGCAGCCACTGGCTGCTCTGCCCAGCTTTCTAATACCATTCGGCTTTCTAATACCATTCAAGGAACAACAAGACAGGACATGCACCGTACCCGCCTCCAAGCCCCAGATTTTAGGAAATCATCCTACCTTGTAAGGCCAGAGCATTTCACTACATTGTGGTCCTCGGAGACAGTGGACAAAGACGCTGAATGAATCTCAGGATGGCAGCTCGTTGGCGAGCTGAGCCAGCCCACTTCACGCCAGGGAGTCCCAGGCACCCAGCTACTCGGCTACTAAAGACCAGCTGGGAGGGGAACACCATTCCGAAGCCCAGGAAAGAAATCTGACCCACCAACAAAATTAACCCATAAAATGCTGAAAGACCCAGAGGTCAGGCCCCCGTGGTAGTATCAAGTCAGCTGTGAAAAGTTTCAGCAAAGCAAAAGCTAACACCAAGCTCTGAAACTGTTACCGTAAAGCACTGAGTACAAGGGCCCTCCCTGCGGTCCCAGGGAGTCTGCAAGGGCGGATCATGTTGGATGAAATCTAAGTGTGAGAAAATATTTTAAATCCCCTTGGACTGTCCCAAAACGTTGGAAAAGTCTTTTCAGTCAAAAGTGCTACTTTTAATAACGAGACAAATATCACTAATGATATTTCTTAGCTCATTACATCAACAACTGAATGCAAAGCATTTGATTGAAATGATTAGCCTACAGAGATACCTTCTGAATTGCAAGGAGAAAGACACCTACGTGCCTAGTTACAATGACATGCATTTCTTCCTGGTGATGTCAATTTTGGTGCAGTGCCAACAAAAATGTGCATTAATTTCTCGTGCTACTTGTTCGTTATTCCTTTCTTTTTTAAAGAAGCTCAGTCTAGGCATAGCTACTTTAAACATTATGGTACAGAGGCTGAGAGGGGAGTTGGAACCGGACAGAGTCCCAGTTCTGGGATGAGAAGGGGTTGCACCAACTAATCCCCTATTAAAACCTGTAATCAAGGAATTCAAAAGGAACTATGTAAACAGTTGCCATGAACAATGAGCAACTGTTTTACTACTGAGAACTCAGAAGCAAAATTATGTTATAGCCACAAGCTTTCATTTCAAAATGAAGATGGATTAAGATGCTCTCCAACAAACCTATCCCTCTCTCCCAAAATCCTACCAGTGTGGCTCCTGGCAGCTTTCAAAGACTCCCCGCCCCCCCCCCCCCCAAAGGCTCTCCCCCTGGCCTGGGCCATCTCTCTGGTAGGCTGGGGAGGAGGGTGTTGGGTGTGCATGAGTGTGTGCGGGAGTGCCTGTGTGACCTGTTTGGGGAGGGAAGCAGGGTCTCTGTGTGGTCAGCGTTTGCTCAGCAAACAGAAGCCTCTCAAAGGGAATGAAGAGCCATTCCTCCCCCACCCAAGGGGGAGGAAGTAAAAGGTCAGCTCAGAGAGGAAACAGGGTCGAGTGGCGCTTCCCAGGTGAATGCAAAAGCAAACGTGTCCAGGAGCAGAGATTGTAATCTTGAAGGAGTCCCAACAGGAAGTTAATCATTCATATCCCACCCCTGGGGCCCTCCCCTACTTGAAAAAAGTGCTGCAACATCTGCAGTGGGGAGTGGGGGGCAGAGGACAGGGGGTGAGGAGGGGTGAATTCAGGGGAGGCAGGTACAGTCCAAATTTATTGAGATAAGAGTCAGGACAGACGCAAACCTGGCTGACAAAGATGCTTTAAACCATTCCTATTACCTTCTATACTGTCTCTGGAACTCTATTTTTGCAAAATGACTAGTTTGAGAATCTGACTGACCTCTGGGTCAATTTGGGTGGAGCAGGATGTGAAGACATATCTATAAACACACATATACACAATATACAGAGTAAAAAGTTCCCACTGTTTGCTACAGTTATTCCTTGTTTTAAACAAATATCTCTCTATATAAAAAGCTAAGTGACCATCCGTCCATCCGTCTGACTGACCGATAGACCAGCTGGTACATATGACATGCACTGGCAATTTAAAAATAAATGTTGACTCACACATGCGTGATACACATAAATTTCTCACTGGCAACAATTGCACACATGTTTTAATTTTATTATACTATAATATACATACTATTTTGATATGTAATTTTTTGCAGTAATGTAATTACCTCACAAATCTTTCTTCTAATTAATTTCCTTTTGATGTGCACGAATCCATGAACCAGCCCCCTGGTAGTATATAACCATCCAGATTAACTGTCAAGAGAATCTAAGAAATGTCTGTGCATTCATTTAATCATCTATTTAACAAACTGAATGTGCCAATCACTGTTCTAAGTGATGAGAATAGAGGTATGAATGAAATAGACAAAAAAAAAATTTCTCTACTCTAATCAAACTTAACATTTAGTGGTAGAACTATAAAATAAATAAGATGAAATGTCAATGATATAGTATGATAGTGATAAATACTAAGGAGAAAAGGTAATGTAGGGAAGAGGATGTGATTTGTCAAGGGTGGAAAGGTGGTATCTGAAATTTTTCACATGTGATTTGGGAGCTGGTGTGGGGTGCGAGCCTTCCAAAAAAGGAACCAATCAGTGCAAACAGGATACAATTTGCACATTCAACCCGAGAACCTGAAGTCCAGAGTGGCTGGAGCAGAGTGAGCAGTGAAGCAAAGGTGAACCTATGAGGTCAGGTCAGAGGCTGGGGGAGAGGGTAAGGTGCCTGAGGAGAGCCCGGAACCTCCAGTAAGACTTTCACAGAGGATGCACCTGGGTGAATAAATGGAGTTTATCTATAATAATAAAAGTTTAACATGTTAATTATATGGGACTACCATGCTATGACTCCCACTGGTGCCAGGCCAGCCAAGGCTGGTGCGATGTGATTGGTCAGGGGCCCGGCCATGGCCCCATGATCACTCCACAGAGGGAGGCCCAGGCTACTGGCTGGCAGGGAGATCAATCAGGGGGCTCCACGATCACTCCAATGACAGAGGCCAGGCCACCAACCCAGGGACTGCAGCAGGTGGGCGGGGCCTCCCTCTGTGAGGGAAGCCCAGGTCCTGGGTGCCTGCAAGCAGACAGAAGGAAGCTGGTGTTGGCAGCAGGAGGAAGGAAGACCCACTCCTGCATGAATTTCGTGCATCAGGCCTCTAGTTCTTGTATAAGAGTTCATGGAAACCTCCTACAACACTACATATATAATCTTTTTAATGCACATTTTTACAAGAGGGGGCTTGATTACACAACACATATACTTTGAAGGTCTCAGCCCTTTTGATGTGGTTAAAAGTAAGAGTCACATTTTTAACAGGAAATGCTCTAAATTCTTTGAGCTACATGTTCATGGAGCTGGGACTTTTCCAAGCTATGAAAGATAACACTCAGTGTGGCTAAGAGATGCTGCAATGGGAGGAAAGAAGAAAGGTTACCATCTCTATGAGAGAAGATGCCCTTTGGCCCTTTTTAAAGAGCCAATCTTCACCTGTCATTTAGGACCCTGGCTTCTACACAGGCCGAAGACTTTCTGGAACTCATAACATTTTTCTCCATAGAAGCAATGTTATCAAGGAGATTAAAAGTCCCAGGTTAATTCATAGAGCCATTTTTTTTTTTAAACCAAAAAGTAACTGATAAACTCTACCCAGGTATCAAAGAGTGGAAGAAAACTTTATAAACAGAAAACTACTGAAATTAATCTAAGAGGATGTCCACTTATTTCTAATGAATACTTTTATTAGAACAACACTAATGAGGATACTTTGCTCCTTCTCCTCCGACACTTTGTTCCAGCTCCTCCCAAAAAATACATAACCATTTCATAAAATAAAACTGCACACCCATGTTCTGCACAACCCTGCTACCCTTTGCTGCGAGTCACAGCAAAACACCGGCAAGTCCTGTGCCCCATTCTCACGTCAACCCACCTGACTTGGGTCCTCACTATCCCACTAAAACTGTGGTTCCTGTGCTGTGGTTCCTTCCGCCTGGATGTCCTTCCCCACATGTCCCCACACTGCCTTCTTCTCATGCTTCAGGTCTTGGTTGGAATGCCACCTCCTCAGGAATTTCTCCCTAGACTCTGGTCCAGTTACTTTCCATCACAGGATACTATCTTCAAGATACTTATCTGTCTACACGTTATCTTTATTTTTTATGTTTTATTTATTAGGAGGAGGAGAGTATTCACTGTATTTTCCCCAAACCAAGCAAGCTCCTTGAAGACAGGAGTGCTGTCTGCTTTTGTTCTGAGCAATCTCCTCCCAGTGCCCAGGGCCCCTCCCACTGACTGGGCACAGCAGGACAAACCAGGGACGCAAATGTCCTGTGCAGTCTCCCGGGGTCCCTGGACTCAGGGACTTTAGCTCAATGGTCCCCAGACTTTTTATTTGGGCACAGAGCCATTTGAGAATCTCATACTTCTGGGCTTGGTCCAATTTAGATAGACACTTGGGTCTGTCTTCCTATAAAAAAATATGTACAGACAACATTTTGCACACAGTTTTGAGGAGTTCTTAGTCTCCCTGAAGCCTGGTGAAGGGCAGTTGCTTCTGCTTTATGGCACTGACTTCACACAGGGGCTAGTTTCACTTTTATACTGTGATTCTTTGTTTCCTTAATTTGAGAGTCAGTCTTACACATATCTGGATGGCTTATTCTCCCCCCCTGCCCCTGGCTCAGGACTCACAGCAGGACTGAGAAACCTGTGCTCCCGCTAAGGTGATGGGCAGATGCTCTACTCCCCCTAGCCCTGCCCGCTGGTTCTTTTCACTGACACCGATCTCGGGCCCTGCCCTGCGTTTCCAGGGAGGAGGTGGCACTGTTCTCTCCTGGATAGATGGATGAAGAAGAAGGGGAAGAAGCTAAAAGATGTGGGGAAATGAGAAGCATCGCACTGCGGGGCAGTGGAGTTCTCCCGAGTGTGGGCTGCAGGAGACAGTGGGAAGGAGAGAGATCCTCCCAGACCTTTAGCAAAATCTTCAAGTCAGGGCATGAACACCAGGGAGTCTGCGTTTCTAACAACAATTGTTAGAAACTTGGTAGCTTCAGGGTAGAAAATGAACGACAGCCAACACAATAGCCACTTGGAGCCTGACCTGGGCTGGATGTTGGCAAAAAGGGGACATTGGAAGACCAGGCCTAGCCCCATTGGAGCTGGTTCTTCAGAGGAGATGGGTGACTAGGTCATTCTGGATGTTCTGGCAAAAGTGACAAAGGAAATAAAAGGAGAGCTAGGAAAGGTCTCAGGGGGCACTTCTTTTAGAGAGACGGTCAGAGAGCATTTAAGCTAACAGGACAGAAAGAGCCTCATTTCAGCCTTGAGTGCTTTATCCTGGGAAGTGGTGGGTTCTGTTACCTTCAACTGGTCAATTCTCGGGATTGCCTGGAGCCCACACTTGTGGCTTCTCACACGTGAAAGCACACACACTCCTCCACCTCTAAACAAAAGGCTTCATTCACCGCCTGGAAGAGTAGCCACTCTGTTATCCGTGTTTGCTTCCCTCCCTTCCTGAACCTCAAACCCGAGGCTTGTGAACAAAACCTTGGACAGAGAGGCTGGAGGCTGTGGCCACCGGTGCCAGCGTCTTCTGCCTAAACTCAGCTCTTCCGAGTAAGGGGTAAATCCACATAGTAATTTGCTCTTTAAAAAAGCAATAAATAAATAAGATAAAAGAAAAATGATTAAAAAAAAGCAAAAAAAGAAAGAAAAGAAAATTGAAACGAGTGGCACGGCTATCAGGAGCTCTATTTTTGTAATGGTGAGTGTGTGCTTAGGGAGAATCCTAGAGTTCAAATATTTATTTTATTTTTTAAATTTTTTTCTCATTTTTTTTTATTAAGGTATTATATGTGTACATACCTTACCAATCCCCACCCCTTCTTCCCCAACTCCCATACATGCCCTCTCTCCCCAGAGTTTTTCGTCCATTGGTTATACTTATAATATATGCATGCATACAGGTCCTTCAGTTGATCTCTTATCTCCCCCATATCTCCCTACCCTCCCTCAAATATTTATTTTTGCAGCTGGAGCATTATCTCTATTGAGATGGGAGGGTAATGAATAAAACATTTCAAAGATACTCTTTGGCTTTTTCTCAGTGTGGCTCTAACTGCAAGTGTCCTGGGCAGGGTGAGATAATGAGGGGGGTGGGGGGAGCCAGGGCTGGGGTGAGGAGGGGAAGCATGTACTAGATGTGACCTGGGGACTCTGGTCTCCCATGGGCCCCAGTCAGCAAGTCTCATGCTGCAGAGAACCGATAGGGCAACAGGTTTGGCCAAGTCACTTCCAGAGTATGGCTCTGACTGCCTGCCTACGCAATGAGTGCCAGCCCAGAGGTTCTCTAAGACCCCTCTAAGCATGCAGGTTGTACATCCGTCCACTGAAGTCCTTTTTCAAGAGGAAATTCATTTGCCCTATGAACTCGACTCCTGGTTCATGAGCCCCCTGCTGGGGGCCACCCTTGAGTTCACTTTCTAGATGTCAGGTGTTCTGTCAGATGCTGTAAATGCCTCCTCCCACAGAACCCGTCCTACAACCCGACAAGGCTCAAAACCTGCTTTGTACGGTAGCTTTGGTATTTCAGTGTTTCCCGTCTGAGTTCTAGGGACTATAAAATAGGTTTTCAAAATCTTCCACAATCTCCAAGCCCCAATCTTGTCTAAGTCAAAAGAAAAGAACTGTTAGTTTGGCAAAGAGCCCAACTGTTTGCCTAGTGGGGAGGGTAGCTGCAAAGTTACAGACTCATTAAGAATTAAACTCCTTCCAAAAAAACAGAATCCAACTCCTTCCACCTGACGATTAGCCTCTAAGAGAAACCTGTTTTGAATGGAGAAAGAAATTTTGCTCTGGGTATTGAAAACCAATTGTGTGCCAGAATGTACAATCAAAACTCATAATAACCCATTAAAAGAGGTTTATTATCCCCAACTCACAGATGACCTACAACTCTGCGAGGTTATGTAAATTGCTCAAGGTCACATGGCTAATAAGTGCTAAAGAATAAGTCTGCTTGCTTTATAAATCAGAATCCTTCTTGGGATCTTTTAAAACTCTCATTTAATATATATATATATATATATATATATATATATATATATATGTGTGTGTATATATATATATATATATATATGTGTGTGTGTGTGTGTGTGTGTGTGTGTGTGTGTGTGTGTTTATTGCTTTCAGGGAGAGAAAAGGAGAGGCAAAGAGAGAGAGAAACATCCATGATGAGAAAGAGTCATTGGCTGCCTTCTGCTCGTCCCCTATTGTCACAGACTCTGCTTTATGGATCAAAACTCTACGGGGACCAAACCTGCAACCCGGACCTGTGCCCTGACCAGGAATTGAACTGTGACCTCCTGGTTCATAGGTCGATACTCAACCCCTGAGCCACACTGGCCAGGGCAAGCTCTCATTTTTATTGAGTTTTTATCATGCCATTTTCTATGCTTAATTCTCCTATCTTATTTAATCCTTCTGACAAGTCCTATGTAGTGGATATTATGATCCCTGATGTCTATGGGAGACTATTCAGAAGCAGTGGGGTAAATAACTTGTCCAAGGCTCACTGCTAGTAAGACCCCAGGAAGCAGAGTCTATGATTGAAACCAGCTTCAGCACCTCTGAATTTGTGCCTTGAGCCTGGTGCTTGGCACATTGAGGATGGTTTTCTGCACTTCACCGTTAGCCACCTGACTAGCCAAATATTAAGAGTTCACTGGCAACAACCATCTTTACCCAGGTGCCCTTTTCTTCTTCCCTCCCACTGGCCCTCTCTACAACAGTCGGTGACTCCATGGGTAGGCAACGTCCTGGTAGTTCCTGGTTCTGCAAATTCATTTAAATGCATAGAGAAAGAGAAAAACCCTCATTCAATTCACAGCACAGTTCAGACAGACACTAAATGTGTAGGTTTGGTTGCAGGCAGCTAGCTAGAACCACACAGAATCTCCATTCTTCAGCCAACCTTCTCCCGAACATGGTACCAGGAACAATGCAGTATGAATTCAAAAGTGTGTGTGTGCGGTGCAAGGCAGTCCCGTCACCAGGAGTCAGATCATTCTCAAGGCCATGTGCTTCTACGGTGACGCAAGGGCATCATCTGCACACACCCATGTCAGAATTAGAAGGAAAATATAGAATACAGGCTTTGTGTGCAGCGCACACTGGTGTGCATGCGTTTAGCTCCAAGAATGGTCTTTGCATCGCTGTTTATAAGCCCAGAAGGACTGGGACATGCTGAACACCCATCCATAGGGAAAAAGTGCATCACATTGTGCTCTTCTATAGAATGGAGTACTGTGCAGCCATGAAAAACAAGGTTGATAAATCCTGATATAAAAACCATGCTCATGCTGTAGTGTCAAATTATCACGTTAGGTTAGAAACACTTCTCATCTTTTAGAGGGTGTAAAGCAGTGAAAATCAGGGACTATTGGGTATACTCCCTGACTCTGCCACGTCTAATTGCCTGACTCTGGACATGTGGCTTAACCAGGGTGCACCTGTTTCATCATCTATATAGTGGGTTCTTACTCCTAGAGTTATTGTAAAAATTAAATGAATCAATACATGTAAGCAGCTTAGAAGAGTGCCTGGTGCATAGTGAATGGTCAAGAATTTGGGTCTTTCATTTTATTTACTTTTTAAACCTTCACCCAAGGATTTGTTCCCATTGATTTGAGAGAGAGGAGGAGAGAGAAACACTGATCGGCTGCCTCCCATATGCATACTGACTGGGCTTCAAATCTGCAATATTTTGGTGCATGAGACAATGCTCCAACCAATGGAGCCACCAGCAAGGGCCTAAGAACATTTGGTCTTTTAGAAAATGAATTGTGCTTACATGACTAGGGAAAAGTCTAGCAGTCACCAAATTGCTAAGAGTCCTATGGTATCGTAACTTTTTACTTTTCCCCCTACTGTTTGCTTATCTGCATTTTCTAGTTTTCCATAAGAAAACAAATGTTTGGCTTTGTCTTTAATGAGGAAGAAAATCACAATTAATTAAAAAAAAAATGCCCTAAGTTTTAATGAGAAACAGAAACCTCACCAGCCCTTGTTCATTAGAAAAGCAGCGGGTCAGGCCAGGTAGTTACAAACCGTATGGCGTTTCCTGGCCTTTTCTAGTTCAGTGCCCTCATAGCAAGAAAGCATCTGCACCCCAGCCCCGGGGTCCTGAAGATGCAGAGGCAGGGCTGGGGAGAGGAAGAGAGCGGAGAGATGGGAAAGCCTGATTTTATTCACAGCAATCCGCTTGGTTTAAAATGTCAGGAAGTTTAGAGGATTAAGGGTATTACAGCCGCTATTCATAAAGGTGTTTTGTTAGAACGTCCAAATAGCAATCTGGTGAAATAAGCCTTGCACAGCCTTAAATGAAAGGCTGCTACAGTACTTAAAGTTTCCTAGAGAAGGAAAAAGACCCCCAGGTATTCATTTACCTCAAGAGCAGCTGCCTGGGAGATATTGTAATGTATCCTTGTGCAGCCAACGCTACGAAATAGCTTACCCCGTCACCCAGCGAGGAAGTCTGAGCCCAGATCACCAGGGCTAGAGCTGCAATTAGCAGTAATGAGAGGCACGCCTGCATTCTGATAAGAGCTGCAGCTGTGCACATATTATAGGCCCAGGCCCCTTCCCACGGAATCCAAGGACACTTAGAGCTGCTGGAATCTAAGAGGTAGAAGGCATGTTTGATTTCAAAATTCACAAATTGAACAAGCAGAAGTGCCTGCTACACTTATCTCACAACACATCTGGGATGGGAAGGTCATGGCAAACTCTGGGGACCGGAGGGGAGTCGCGCTTACAGAGCAGGCGCTGTGCTGTGTAAGTCCATGGACACGAGTTCCCATGTTTGCTCTCACACGCTGGGCAGACTGTCCTGTAAGTGAGGCTCTAAATCAAATGTCTGGGACACAGATTCCACTTCCCCCCTCCCAATTTCTCATGAGATCATGGAAAGTGCCTCAAGAGAGAAGACTTCTTCACCATCAGGGGCTGACGATGGGGTCAACTTGAGGAGTGTTAGAGTGGAGAGCCGGTGGGGTTTGGAGATAGGCCGACTGAGTGAATTCTGGTCCCACGAACCAGCTGAGCTGTATGAACGGGGGCTCGTCTACCTGTCTGAGCAGTTTTCTCATTTGGTGGTGGTGATCACACAGGCCCTTGCCCTCGAAATGTTTAGAGGGTAGAAAGGTGCGTAGCAGGGGTGTGTAACAGTGTGTGGTGCTCTGGTAAAATTCAGGACACTATGGGAGCACACAGGAGGGTCAGCTGCCCTGGTCTTGGGGGTTGGGGTGGTGAGAGCAGGCCTCCTGGAGGAGGTGACAGGATGGGAGCTCTGAAGGATCAGAACCAAACTGCAGGTTGGATGGAGTCGAGATGGATGGAACACAGCAGATACAGGAACCAGCCTCCGCAAAGGTGATAAAGCGAGAGAGAGGATAGTTTAAGAGAAATGGCTAGGAGTTCAGTGTGGTTGCAGTGAAGGGGAAAGGAGGTAGGAAATAATGAGGCCAGACTTCATAAGCCCAGGAACAGAGTGTGAACTTGACCCGGGGGGGTGGCGGTGGGCATCAGGGAGCTCAGATGCACTCACTGCTTCTGTAAAAGCTATGGGAGGCAAGGGGGCAGGTCTGCCAAAGAAAAATCACCCTGGCTCCCTTCCCCAGTTCAGAAACCTCCCTCTATGGCTTGCATGCATCTAATTTCTCTGACAAACAGCATTTTGAAAATTATTCCCACCCAGGAAAGCGCCAGGTCACAGCAGTATCTATCTCATGGCTTATCTGGTTCTAGGGACTCTGTTCAGACACCACTGAGTTCACCAGCACCCACCTCCACACAGTTCACTTTCAATAACCAAATCCCAAATCTTACACATGACTGGCTATCTGGGAAACTGAGGTGCCCTCGACATTTGGATCTGAAAAGGAGCCGAGGGGTCACATGGCTCAATCCCCTTCTTTTATGGGTGAGCTCAGATTGAAAAGCAAGCACTTTGCATGAGGTCACAGAGTTTGCTGACAGGTGAGACCTCAGATCTCCAACCCCCAACCCACGCTTTTGCCTCACCCCTCTCTCTCTCCCCATTACGGGCCCGGCCTTCCAAATGCCCGCCTCACTGTCAGGAAGAACTCACAGAGGCCTGTGCAGCCACGAGGGGACGTGGAGTCTCATTTGTCAGCAAACTCCGCATGAAGGACTGGAAGAGATGGTCTGAGAGGATGGACCTAATAAGAAGGGAAGCTAGGGAGAAGGGATCTTATCTACTAAAAAAAAATGCAGCAACATCACAACAGTGGAGGAAAAGAATCAATTCTATTTACGCGGAGCACTTCAAGGTAATGAAAAGTGCTTTCCAGCGTTACCCTGTTTGGAAACATTTATCAGATGCCAGGGAAATGAAGCCTGTGCAGACACACACACACACACACACACACACACACACACACACACTATTCCATGCAAATGGTCTAGCTAGCAAAATAACCAGAGGGGAAAAAGATCTGAGCAACTTCAATTTTCCACTGCCGCACGGATCAAAGTCAAGGCAGCAGCAGAAGAAACACTCAAGTCTAAATTTAGTCATCTCCCACTCTGGGCAATTTCCTCCCAGGGGCTGCTGTGTGGACACGGCCCTGGTGTGAATGATTTTCCTCTGAGCCTCTCTATCTGGGCCTGAGCAGGGCCTGAGGGTCAGGCGGGAGGTGCCGGCTGCCAGCATGCTCTTGCTCATGTCGCTGAGGGCTCTCGTGGCTGTCAGGGGGCAGTGAAAGCTCTGGGAGTTATTGGCCCTCAAGACCATATAGCTGAGGAGAGGACAATAAAGATGAAAGGGGAAAAGGACACAGATACACATGAAGTCAGAAAGATACACACACACACACTCATTTTAGTGGGAATAAAAAGTCACCGTGAGAGAAAACAGAGACTTCCGATGCAAATTTAAAGAAGAAGTCCTATACCTTTGAAATCATCTATTAGTTTTGGTCGATTTGTCTTATGTGTATCTTCCCCACGGTGGTGTGAGCACACTGAGAGCAGAGACCACATATGTCTTGCTCACTGCTTGTTAACTACAGCCCCACCGTGACTGATTAATAAATATGAGAAAAATAAATAAGGAGGCCTAGCAATGGAAAAGCAGACCGGCTGGCTGAAGCTTAACATGCACAGGTGGAGCGCGCCGAAACTTCTGTGTTGTTCCTGTGTCTCCACAGATCACCCCATGAGACTGGCCGAGTGGTAAAGCACAGTGATGTTCTCTCCCCATCCTGCAGACATGAAACACTTTGACAAATTCTGAACAGCACAGGAAAACAAAGGGCCCACGGGGAGGGGCTGGATGCAGCAGACAGTTGCTCTGACCCAGGCTGATCTTGGAGGACAGTCACAGCCGGAGCCTTTGCACCCTGGTGGCCACCACTCCAGGCACCTGTTACAGCCGCCAATCAGCGGGCTCACACACCAGGCCCCACTGAGATTAAGTGCCAACTGTGACTTACCTTTCAAAGGGGAACTGATTTCCCCAAGGACTGGCTTTTGTCGTCCAGCCAACCTGTCACACCTATCTCTTCCTGGTGACTGTGAGTACACTCTGCTGGCTAAATTTAGATGTGGAGGGCCTTTTCTGAGCTTTCATGTCACTGCAGAGGAGGGCAGATCAGTTTCCTTGGTGCAAACAATACCACCCACCCGCATCACCCAACCGATGCGGAGCCATGAGGCTGGGTGCCAGGGGGCTCACAGGTGCTCTCACCCTGGCCCTACGCCTCCAGGAAACATTCCTTTCACACTTCCTGGGTATATGGGCAGCGAGTCTCAGTTTATTATGTATTCACTAGGGGCCCAAGTGCACGAATTCATGCACCAGTGGGGTCCCTTGGCCTGGCCTGTGGGATTGGGCCAAACCCAGCTCCTCTGATATCCCGAGGGGTCCCAGATTACAAGAGGGTGCAGGCCCGGCAGAGGGACCCCCTCTGATCGGGGCTGGGGAGAGACATGGGAGGTTGCCCAGCTGGGGAGAGACCGTGGGAGCTACAGGGCATGCCTGGCCCATCTTGTTCAGTCCCAATCGACAAGACTCCAGCAGCAAGCTAACCTACCGGTCAGAACATCTGTCCCCTGTGGTCAGTGCATGTCATAGCAAGCAGTTGAGCAGCCTTAGCATATCATTAGCATATTACTCTTTGATTGGTTGAATGGAGGAATGGAGACTTAGCATAGTAGGCTTTTATTATATAGAATTTGTTTGTTTATTTATTTAAATGTATTTTTTATTGATTTTAGAGAGGAAAGGAGAGAAAGAGAGAGACAGAAACATCAATGATGAGAGAGAGTCATTGATCGGTTGTCTCCTGCATGCCCTCTACCGAGGATCAAGCCCACAACCCAGGTATGTGCCCTTGACAGTCATCGAATCCGGTACCTTTCAGACTGCAGGTTGATGCTCTATCCACTAAGACAGTTAGGGTGCGAGTCTGACTTTAAAGACTTCTAGGAAAGGATGTGTCAGCATGCCACTGAATAACCTAATTCCTCTGTTTCAGAAAGCTTGCTCCTACAAAGACCTTTCCAACACTTCCTGTGAGACTAGAAGTAAATGCTCTTTGGAGACCAGGGTTCTAGTCTCAGCAGCACCTCCAAACAGGAACAAATTATTTGGCCATTTTGTAGCTCAGACCCCTCGTCTGTAAAATGAGGACGCCGGTTGGGTTGACATCAGGATTAAATGAGTACATTTTGATCATTTTGATACAGTGCCTCATCATTGCAAGTACTACATAGATGTTAGTTGCTGCAGCCGCCAGCATTATCACATCAGCTCCTCCAGCTACTCACCCAGACAAGTGCACTTCTTTGAGCCTCACGTTAGGTCTCTGATGTGAAACATAAAGGTCACACTGACCTTGCAGGCAGGAGTTTGTCAGGATAGAATGGGGCGAAATCCCGGGAGCATTGAGCCCACTGCTGGGCACACAGGATATACTCAGAAACGTCCGTGTGCTTTCCGTGCCTCTCTCTATTGAAAACCTGCCACTCCAGGTGGGAATCCGTCCCCCTCGTCCTGTTGTTACAGAGTGATTAAAAAGAAACAGACCGCTTGAGACTGAAATCATTACTAAATATTTATGGAGCTTCTCGTAGGTGACAGTTCCTCCCCAGGCCCTGGCTAGTAAAATGTTAAGGCAGACAGAGAGGGTCTCTATTGTCAGAGAGCTCAGGGTCTAGTGAGAATGAATCAGAGGCACATCTGTTCCTGCCCAACCTGGGAGTGGATTCTTCCTTCTGAATAACAGCTATCATTTATGGAGATTAGCACAGGTGGGCCTCACACCAACTCTACCAGGTAGGGCCTCTTATTATCTGCATTTACTTACTCTGAGCCGTATGTTTGGTTGGTAAGGGGCTGGACCTAAAGAAGCAGAAGAAAGCCTGGCTGGTTTGTCTCAGTGGTTAGAGCATTGGAACATTAGACCAACGGGTTGTGGGTTCAATACCTGATCAAGGGCCCATACCTCGGTTTCAGGCTCAATCCTCTGGCCCTGTTGGGGTGGGAATGGGAGGCAACCAATCAATGTGTCTCTCTCACATGGATGTTTCTCTCTTTCCTTTTCCCTCTTCCACCTCTCCTCTCCACTCTCCCTAAAACAATCAAAGGGAAAAATACCCTCAGGCGAGGATTAAAAAAAAAAAAAAAAAAAAAAAAAAAAAAAAAAAAAAAAGAAGCATGAGAGGAAAGCCTGACTGCCTAAAGCCTATCTGGTGGCATCCAGACAGAAGCCATGGGCCGGTGCATGCCAGGATGGGGGCTAATGCTCATAGTTTGAAAGGCAACTCAATGAATTTAGATGTTATCTTGTTATGGCACCACCTTATGTTACACAGAGGCAGTGGCAGGGAGAGGGGATTTATGAGAACAGCAAGATGGAGCCTCTCGTGGAAGGAGGTTCTGAAAGAATTAACTGTAACCTGATCAGAACATCAGAACACCCAGCATTTGAGCCCAGTGTTTTATGTTTCATTAGCACGCAGGTGGTCATTTTGTTGGTGGCAGCGGGGGAGCCCTGGACACAGTGCTGCCTGGCGGGGGTGGGGGAGGGCGTGCGACAAGGAAAGGCCAGGGCTTTACGTATGCGTGTCACAGGAGGGAAACCAAAGCACAGAGAACACTTAGATGACACTGAAACATGGATTCTGAAACTCAAGGTTCCTCTTAAGAACACGTTAACTGGGCAGGCTCAGGCTTGGACACCTAAAAGGAACAAATGCAGCCGAAACCGGTTTGGCTCAGTGGTAGAGTGTCGGTCTGCAGACTGAAGGGTCCCGGGTTCGATTCTGGTCAAGGGCATGCACGTTGGTTGCAGGCACATCCCCGGTAGGGGGTGTGCAGGAGGCAGTTGGTCGATGTTTCTCTCTCATTGACATTTCTGGCTCTCTATGTCTCTCCCTTCCTCTCTGTAAAAAATCAATAAAATATAAATAAATAAATAAATAAATAAATAAATAAATAAATAAATATAAATAAATAAAAAGAACAAATGCAACCTTTAGGGTGCTTTTCTGGATGGGGCTCCCTCCCTGCAGCTCAAAGAGCCCTGGGGTTTGAGAACCACTTTTCAGGGTCCCATGAGCCTGCCAGGTGGAGGGCTGGAGGCTCACCATGACCGAGGAGAATTCTAGAAGTCTTCTTTGCAAGTTCTCCTGACTCCCCATGGGCCCTCCTGCCTCCTAGTAGCTATTAGGTATTATTATTATTAACAATATGACAAAACCAGAAGCTGGAAAGCCCAAACCCAATGAACTGAATGGTTGTTTTTCTTACTGAAGAATGGAAGCAATGGATCCTAATAATTCAAGATGGTTGGTGACAAGTGAGGGCTCTGATTGTCTCCCTGGTCCTCGGAGGTGAGTGAGAAGCTGCTTCCCACCATAGCCCTGGCACGCCCTTCCACTGCAGGGCAGGTGGGTGTGAACCCTCACCTCTCCCACCAGGAGGGCCCAGCTGCCTCCTTCTTGGAGAGGCACCAGGCAGAAACAGGAGTGATTCTTTTACCTACTGGACTCAGGTGGAGCTAACGCAGAACTGAAGGGCAGTGGTTCAGGTAGAACAGGAGAAGCCATGTCCCACACCTGGCCCCTGGCAGTGGCTAGGGGAGGAATGCAATCACTTAAGAATATGGAGAAGGCTTGAGGGGCAGAGGGTAGAGGAGTTGGGTTCTAATCCTGCTTACTGTGGGACTCCAGATAAATGGCCCAACTGCTTTTGGGCAGCCGCATCATCCAACGTGAGGGTGGTGGTGCGAGTTCCCCCTCACAGGTGGGCAGCATGTGATATAAAACATCAATATGGGTCTCGTTTGAATCCAGTCCCATCAATGACCAGCTGTTCCCCCAGCTGCGATACTGACCTCACCTGGTGATGGTGCGCACGAATGCACAGCTCACGAGAGCACGGGGCACAAGGTGGCCAGGGCTTCTCCTTGTTCACTCTGGGTGACCTCAGAACCCTCTCTCCCGGTGGCAGTCAACATCTGGGTCTGTCTCTTGGCGCCTACTGGAGGGCTTGTTGCTTAGGGCAGAAGGCATTCTCCCCGCTCACTTCCTCCCAGCTGCCTCCAGTTTACAGCCCATCTATGGGGACACCCGGTCCCCGGTGTTTGTGTAGTGTTTAATCATTAGGAGGTGGCCTGCTCTAATGCCATGAGCCCAGGGCATCTACAATAAGTCAGCTATTTGCCTCAGTCTATCAGAGTCTGTTTTCAGAAGGCTTCTCTCCAAGGACACAGGGATGACCCCTGCTGTGACTGGGAGCCGGGAGCCGGTGACTTCCTAAGGGTGAGGTGGTAAGTATCAGAGTGAAACATCTGCCAGCCTGGAAAACACACCTGGGCCTTCAGAGATCACCCCCTCCCACCCCTTCTCCCCCCACTGCCCATCCGCCCCTCACTTTCCTCCTTCCCTCCCTGCTAAACCTGGTGGACTACTCATTCTCCTTTCCACTGAAATCCCACTTGTTTTCCAAGATCCATGGACAGTGCCCTCCTTCAGGAATCCTTCCCAGCCTACCCAGCGCCAGGCTCTCTGACCTCTGGGCCAAGGGCACTGATATCCCAGTCTGCACTGCCCTTCCCTCAGCTATTCGTGATCTGGTGAGGACATCGGTGTCTGTGAAGAAGGCTCTACTCCGGGTCCCTAGGTCCCCAGAGCACGACCACAGCACCCACAAGTCCCCCGAACCACAGGTCACCTCAGGCAGGCCTGCCTCTGATCTTTACGGAAGAGCTACCTGCTCAGGGTGGAACCAGTGCTGAGAGTGAGAAAAACCAGTGTTCACAGTGAGAAATCCAAGGCCTTGCCTGGGGAAACATAACTAAAACTGAAGTTTAGTTCAACAAGTCTTAATTGCTCACTGATAAATAAGATAATCCCTGCCTTCAGTTTACATTGAGAACAGAGTCAAGGTTTTGTTAGGAGTTAAAACAAAGGCTTGCACAGGGTCCTTCCAGAGCTCCAAGGGAAGGAAAGTTACAGAATCCGAGATGCTTAGCAAGGTGACATTGGCGCTGAATGCTGGGCGGTGTGTGCTGGCCTCTCAAAACAAGGTCAGGGGAGGGTAAAGCAAGCAGACCTGGAACACTGAGATGAGTGAGGTGCTGTGGTTTATGAAGAGGTGGGGGGAGGGGGAGTGAGGAGGGCTGGTGTGGCTGCAGGGGCCAAGGCTGGGGGACAATGCCAGACGTTTGCACTTTATCCTGCCTCTGACTGGGGTCACCAAGGATTTTAAGCAGGAAAGCGATGCCCAGGGTCGGAGAGATATTTAGGGAGGGTCACTGTGACTGTGCTGGGAAGGACGTGTGGAGCAGCAGTAGAGTGGCAGCAAGAGCAGAGGACCTGTGCCAGGACCTTGGGCCTGAAGCAGATGGATGAAAGGAGGGTGGAGAGAAAAAGTAACAGCCCTGGGCTCCAGGGGAGCTCAAATCTGTAATCTGGGAGTGACCTCCTGGGCACCAGAGTGGCTGGGTCATTAGCATGACAAGTGCTGCCTGTGGGCCCAGGGGCTCCCCTGCAGACTTCCTGTGGGGACCTTCAAGGCCGGGGGCCCATATTAGCTCTACCAGCTCTGGCTTTGCTCTCCAGCCCTTTATTCCAGATCATTAAGAGCAAGGCTCTTTGTTTAAAGTGAGAGGCAAGGCCATTTAATTGTCCTAGCTAGACACCCTGCTTTACTCCCCTCTGTGCACCCCTCGTACCCTGGCACCACCCCTGCAAGGTCACTACCCCAGGCCCTCCCACAGCAGCTTCTTCATCCCGAAGCATGAAACATAATCAGTGCACGCTCCACGGCCCCCTCCAATTATGCCTCTGATCTTGACTTCCAAAAGCAGAGCTTGAAATTATAGCCTGGCTCAGAGAGATGTACGAATCCACAGGGTCATAAACCCTTTCAAGTCGCTTTTCAAGGCCTCTGCTGGGGATTTTAACAGGTTTGCACCTCTGAGGCTATTACAGGAGGGTAGCCGGCCAATTCCAAAGAGTGGGACCTCCTGCCAGGATACGGACTGGGTTGACTATTCCAGCTTTTGCCGGTTATTCGCTGGGGTCTCAGGACTTGAGTGATATTTTCTACTTCTTCTCCCCCCTGCCAGAGTTCCTCAGGGACTGGAGAAGCAGAGGTACAAGAGCTAATGAGACTGCCCCCCGCCCCCCAAAGCAGAATCACAAAGAGAAGGGTACTTTGAGGCATGGAGGCGATGCAGGCAGTGGCCACAGTGCTGGACCTGCGCTGAAAAGACCCAGCCTTACATCCAGGCTCCCCAGGCTAACCTCTCTGTGCCTGACTTCCCATCTACAATCAGCATCCTAGCCCCCACTAAGTAAAACTTGCTGCCACTGACAGGGTATTCAGGGGGCCCAGGCACTGAGCTAACATAGCCCATATGCTGTCCTCATTCACTGTCACAGCAGCTCTATGAAGTGGGCTCATTTTTACTTTAAAGATGAAGACATGGGACTCAGGAAGGCCAGAGGGTTGGGGTGGGGGTGGGGTGTCATAGATTTGAAATCATTTTCCTCAAAAAGGCAGTGAGCTGGGTCAAACCATTCAGTCTCCCACAGGAAAAACTCCTGGATACCAACAATCCCATATCTGAGGGCAGGTTGGGGTCACAGTTAAGTTATTTTGAGGACTTTATGGGGACTGAGTGTGATGGTTCGCCATAAACCGTGGCACTAGGGTTGTTCTGCATCAGCCATAAGAGGTGTCACAGCTGCCCCGTTCTGATTGGTCAGTGTGCTGTTCTGAGTGCTAAGTGCCCAGTTCTGGTTGGTTGGGGCCTGCATTGAGGAGGGGGACAGTCATGCCTCATTCATGGTTTATGTAGCGAGCACCCCTGGGAGCCAGGCACTGCCTTAGAAAGGAGATTCACCTGCTTTACTGATACTGATAGTCTAGTGGGGAGACATAACAACAACAAAAATATATAAATGCAAATGCAAACAAGGATGTGAAATAAACAGAATAAATGCTCTAAAAGACACCACAGGGAGAACTTCATTAGGCAGAGCAGTCAGGGAAGGCGTCTCTGAGAGGCGACAGATGTTTGAATTGAGAGCCGGAAGAGGAGGGGTGGGAGAACACCCCTGGCAGGGGAAGAACGAGGCAAAGGTTCTGAAGGGAGACAGAGTCTGGCAGGTTCAAGAGACTGAAGGAAAGCGTGAGTCGGGGTGGGTAGGGATTAGGAGATGCCCGACCTTGGAGGCCATGGCAGGAAGTCTGCATTTTAGTCTACAAACAGTGGGAATCCACTGGGGTGAAGGGTTAGGCAGGGGGCAGGGGGACCTGAGACCCGGGAGAGAAGATCACAGGGGCTGCTAGATGAGAGAATGTACACGCAAATGCCACGGAGGGACCACAGTGAGGTCTCAATGAGAGACAGAGCAGCCGGGGCCCCACGATGGCAGGTGAGAGCGCAAGAAGGGGAGAGACGGGAGAGAGCATTCGAAGGAACTATGCCCAAGGCTTCCCAATGGCCTGGAAAAGGAGAATAAACCTAAATATTCAGTATGTCTTATTAGTCATTCTTAGGATAATAATAATAATAAAATAATAATATATTTAAAATGCTATCAGCCCTTGCTGGTTTGGCCGCCTAGAGCGAGGGCCTGTGATGGACCAAAGGGTACTGGGTTTCATTCTGGTCAAGGGCATATACCTCGGTTGCAGGCTCAATCCCCAGTCTTGGTCGGGGCATGTGTGGAAGGCAACCAATCCATGTGTATCTCTTACATTGATGTTTCTCTCTGTCTCTCCCCAACCCTTCCACTCTCTCTAAAAATATGGAAAAATACCATCGAGTAAGGATTAACAACAACAACAAAAATGCTATCAGAGAACAAAGCAGAAGTTAAAGGGAATTCTGGAGGGATCAGAGACCGCCCCCCCCCCCCAATCTCCTGCTCCCCATCCCCATAGGACCCAGTCTGGGGTAGGGGTTGAGGGAGCAGGGTAGGGAGGCTTCCCAGAAAAGGCAGGGCCGGGGCCAGTCCTGGAGCATGAGTGGGCATTACTCAGGTAAGGAGCGCCATGAGGTTATTCCTGCTTATTCCTAGAGTGAGCTAGACCTGTGGACTATTCACCACGGACACACCTGCCCTTTAGGAGACAGGCAGCCCGGTCCTGGAGAGAATGCCGGCTCTGGAGTCAGACAGGCCTGGTTGAAACTGGAGCTCTGCCATTCACTGCCTATGCCGCCAGCAAGCAACGTGGACTCCCTGACCCAGGGCTCTTCGTCCGTGCAGCTGGGACAACTTCTGCCTGGCTGAGTCCGCTGGGAGGGTCAAGCCACCATGTAGAGTACCCAGAAGAATCACTGGGACACAGCAGGTGCTCACTGAGTCATAGCTGTTGTTACTGACGATGAGTGAGTGTCAGACTGGGACCCCGGATGGCAAACTGCCCCGAGTCCGGGAGCGGTGCAGGCAGCCTCCCTGGCAACTGCATACCTGGTCTTCAGGAGCTGCTCCCACACTGATAAGAAGACATGGATCCCTCCTTCCCGCAGGACCTCAGCAGCACAAGGCAGGGCCAACCTGAAGACCCATCTCCATCTCCCCACAGAGTACTCGGCTGGCAAAGCCAGCTTCCGGCTGACCAGAAAGCACCCTGTGTGCTCCCACTCTCTCCTTCTTGAGTCCACCTGTGCACCCCGTAAAAGATGATGTGACCAACTCCAACCCCAACCCAAATGCCCCGTGGTTCTGCAGCCCATCTCTCCAGGGCCTCCCCACATCCACATCCTGAGACCCCACAATCAGCAGCCAGGGAGGGTGCTTTTTAAGCCTCATTTGCCACTGAGGGAACCGGAAGGTTGTGCATCCTTCTCCCCCAAATGCAGGGCAAGCTAACAGGCAGAGAGGCCGCAATAGAAGTCCTTGAGCCATGCAGCCACCTCATCTCCCTCAGGCCCTGATGAATCTCTCCCCCACAGTCTTGCATCATCTCCAGAATATCCGAGTCCCCCTTCAGATCTCATTTCAGGCAGTTTCACAGGACCGAGCACTGTGGGTTAATGAGGGAGATAAATCAAAGTGCACAGTGGACAGGAGAAACAGCGGGACTGCGGCCAGCGGAGCAGACAAAGCAGCCTCCTCTCGGGTGACGCTGAGACACAGAATGCCAGGGACTTCCAGGGGAGACCACTCACCACTCCCGGGGAGAAGAAGGCTGAAGGGGGAGCCTGCAGGCCACCAGGGGTGATCAGTGTGACAGAGGTAACTCCTAGCCTTTCCTGGAGGCCATGGCACTGCAGGAGTTACATGTTCTTAAGAGAAAAACAGGACCCTCATGGCTTCAAGCATCCCTGATACTCTCCTAAGTCAGAGTTCCCTCTACAACGCAGGGCCTGGCGGGAGCCTGGGCCATGCACTGGGCTGTCCTTTCATGGAGCCTGGGGAGTCGGACTTGGGAAGAGGGGGTCTTACGGGTCAGTGGTCCTGATGCCATCGCCTGTGGAAGAAAGATGGCAGCCGAGCCCTGAACCTGAGGAAGGCAAGCGCAATGGTAGAAGCAAAGGCTGTGCCCAGAGACACAAATTCAAATCCTGAGCTCACACAGCGGCTTTGGGGAAGGGATGCCACCTTTCGAAGCCTGCTCCCCTATACGTATCACGCACGGTCTCCCTGCATAAACCCAAGTGCTGTTTTGTGGTGCAGACGTCTGGTGTTGCCAACTGCATGAAAAATCCCAGCACAGGGAAGTCCCTCTAAGCCCCCCACCATGCCCGGTCCCCAGGCTGACCGCCCTGTCCCAGGACAGGCTGTACTGATTTAGGGAGCGATGAATATCCAAGTCCAATTAAATACTGAGTCAAAACACCCACCCAAATAAATGTAATTCACTGCTTATCAGTCACTTGGAATTTTATCTTGATGCAAAATAAGACCACAGTTGCATGAGCGTCCACGCCTGATATAATTCTGGTGACACTCCAAGTTAGAGCAGTGAATGAAGGAAGACCTTCTGCCAGGCACCGGAGGGTCCCGGCCTCACCACTCTCACCCGTGGCTCTGCCCGCCCCGGACTCCCCCTTTTGGAAGTTTTCATCTGGTCCTTCAGCTCTGGGCATCCTCCAGCACCCTCCTCTCTCGCCCTTCTCTGGGGGCAAGGAGGCGGAGAGCAGGCTTAGCTCTGAGGAGCAGCGAGGATGGACGCTTAGAGGCTATCTCTTGTCTCAGAGAGGTCTGCCACGCGCAGACGTGGGGGCCCTTGGTCTGGGTCTGCACACACCAGAGGTCTTGGGTGAGAACACCACTCCTAAGAGAACCCACTGCAAATATCAGAGGCAAAAAGTTCCTGGGGTCCCTGCCCTGCATGAATGAGCTACACTTGTTAGCCACTCCCTCTACCCTGCCCTCCAGTGACAGGCAAGATCCCTGACCTACTGGAACTCAGGGACCTTAGGATCAGCTGGTCTGACCCCACAGATGAAGACATGAGGGGCGGGGGGACATCGAGCCCAATATGTTCGACGAGGCAGAGCCAGATCCAGGACAAGGCCTTCTGGTTCCCACAGCACTGCCTCCCTTATTACATGGGCTGCATTGGGAACAATCACCAAAGAGATAACGTGTGCTCTCATACAAGCTCCTAGACTTCATACTTTCCAAACACTGCGATGACCTTGCTCCCTGACGCCTGGCGGACAGCGAGTGGTCGCTGGGCTACTGGCTCTCTCCCTGGGCCTCGATTTCCTCATTGGCAACGTGAGAGGGTAGCCCCTATGCTTCTGAGCCCCCCCCGCCCCGCCCCCGCCCCCGCCCCCAGCCTTGCACCGCCAGCTTCCCGCTGGCCTGCCTGGGGAGAGGCAGCCTTGGGAAAACACTTTCCCAGGAGTGGTGACCTTGAACAGAAACTCAGGCAGCACAGCTGTGTAGCAGGACAATCTAAAGGTTACCCTGTAACCAGGACACCCCTCCACAGGCCAGTGTGAAGGCCGCCTTACACACAGGCTCATTGCAATCAGCTCTTACGTTTTAGCAACAGAAATCAAGGCTGGGCTGCTCTTCAGAAGTGACAAAGGATATTAAAGGAAACAAAAGAAAATCCCACAAGGATGGTGAGATAAGCGGGCCTATTTGGACACTTGGGTAATGTTTTCAAAGGATCTTTCAAATCATCGCCGACAGAAAAGGAAACCACCCGCGTTTTAGTATGATAACAAGTTCCCAATGCAGGGCTGCAGGGAGCCCCTGAGGAGACTCCCCGTCCTTCCGGCTCTCGGCATCGGTGAAAGTCTCCCCAGAGCTGGCACCTCGAGTGGTGAGGGCTTATTTAAGGCTTCTCTCCCCTCTATTTGACTTCAAGTTTGACAGTAGGAAGCAGGGACTACTTCTTACTCATCTTTGGATCCCCAGAGCCTATGCATAGAATGTGCTCAGTAAATATCAGCATTTTCTATTAGCTGTCACATATCAAAACTCAGTCCAAATGTTGAAATGCAACTGCCTCATAGCACTGTTTAAAAATTCCTTAACCTATTGAGTCTCTATCTGCTCACTCCCCCCCCCCCCCCCCAGGACCTGCTAGAGCCCATCAGTCAGACTGGGTGGCACAGCTCCTGACATCCGAGAGGTATGCAGTAAATTACATGATACAGAGTTGGCTAAATAATGGGGGCTTGGCATTAAGTACGGCAAAAAATGATAGTCATTAAGGCAATTCGTATATTTTCTGCTCTCACGGGCCTACAGGTAGAACTGTACTTCTCTTCAGCTTTGAATGTAAGTGTAGCCATGCGACTTCCTTTGGCCAATGACAAGCAGGTGGAAGTTACGTGAGCCATTCCAGCAGAAGCTTTAGGAGACAGTATGTGGCTGACCATTTCTCTTTGCCATGGGGATTGCCAATACTTTAAACAGAAGCCCCTCTCTCAGCCTGGGTCCTAGAGTGGAAATGATGTACATACAACACAGCCTTCTACTGATCTGCAGAGGCCATTCATGGTGAGTTTTTTGGAATTGTTCGTTACACAGCACAACGTATTCTACCCTGACTGAAGCAAAGACTTGCCCAGGTGCCTGGATTAAAACACATGATGTTCTCTTCTGTTGCAGGGCACAGGTGCAATCCAGATTCTGTCTTGGGCTTGGGAGCCTATGGTTTGAGTTGCTGGGGGATAAAGCACACCATTTGGCTTTTTTTCTTTGACCTCTCATTCTTGATTTCATACCGCTAGACATCTTCTCATCCATACTTTGAACAGCCACCAAGTCTACAGATTACTTTGAAACAACCATTGAAAAGGCTACATTTTTTGGAAAATGTACTTGGGAGGGTTGGGGAAGTGGCTGCCCTCCCCCCTCCTCTGTATATCCCAGCAGTGTCTCTGCCCCCAAAATAACTGGGTTAGGGACCTGCTGCCTCAGCTGTGCTTCTAGAGTGTAACCTGGAACAAAGTTATCAAGTTGGGCAACATTAGGAAGTGGACGATCCTCCTGGGGCCACTACACTGCTTGCTTTCTCTCTTTTCTTTTTTTAAAGTGAAAACACTGAATGAGCAAGAAAGGGGACTCCACAGACTACTCTTTCTCTTCTCTTTACAAGCCACTGGGAGAATTCCTTTGTGGCTTAAGGTGCAGCTGGTTTGCTTCCTGTCAGCACCAGCCCTCTGTTCAGCACAGGTGGCCCCTGCCCACCCAGTCCACAGGAAGTGGTTCTGACTTTAAAAGGAAGCCAGTGATTCCAGCAGAAAGGAGGCCCCTGGGAAAGGCCAACACAGTAATTATTACCCTGTTACCTCAGAAATAGAGCTTTGCCTCTGAGGTTCCTTTTATAAGCTTTACAATGCAAGTGACATTCACTCTCGTCTGCTTTGTTTCCTTCCCCTTGCTTCATACGAGCGGGAGAGGAAAGAGGAAAGGAGGGGAAGAAAACAGAATGGAAATCATTGGTGCTGGTGGCATCCCTCTGTCCCCAGAAAATGAGCATAACCCTTAGAGTGCAAGACTAAAAAAATGCAAGGAGAATGAAAGAGGAAGGACCCAAGCAAGGAGAGATGAAGACAAAATAGTACGGGAGAGGTTAGGACGGGGTGGGGGGCGGGGGAAGTAAGGCAAAGTTTATTTTCACTTAGGTCAGTAGGAAGCTCAATGCTCAAATATCAAACCATGTAGCAGCTTTGGATAGTATATCTGTATTCTCAATTTCCTCCCTTTTCTTTTAAAAAAATTTTTTTATTGACTTTTTACGGAGAGAAGGGAGAGGGAGAGAAATTAGAAACATCGATGAGAAATAAACATCAATCAGCTGCCTCCTGCACACCTCTTACTGGGATGTGCCAGCAACCAAGTACATGCCATTGACCGGAATCAAACCTGGACACTTGAGTCTATAGGCCAACTCTCTATCCACTGAGCCAAATCGGTTAGGGCTTCCCTTCTTTTTCTATACGTCATATTCTAACTCACACTTTCTCTGATCCTCATGCTTTCCGTTAACACACAATTGGTGCTGTTACGGAAGGAAGAGGGCTTGTTAATTAATTGATTATAAAAAAAAAAGAAGAGAGAGAGAAGCCAGGGGATGGAGCCCAGGGAGCCCTGGATAACCTGTAGGTCTGAGAAATCATCAGAATGTTGTATCTTTGTTCAGTGCTTTACAGAACAGGCTCACCACCTTCACCTCCTGCACATCTCCCAGTGTTCCCGCATCCCTCTGGCCAGGTAGCAAAGCGTATCCATGGGTTCTAGAGACCAAGCTATGGACGTTTGAGGTGGTGGGGCTGGGGGGTAATTATTCTGCCTACCATAGGCTTGGCAGGAAGGCCAGGGGAGAAGTCATTCCCACTGAAGTCCCTTCCTCCCTGCACATCCCAGCAGGGGCTCTGCCTAAGAAATGACCAGCTGGGGGACTTACTACCTGGTAGGGGAGTGAGCTCCACCTGCAGCTGGGGGACTCTGGCCTGGATTCATCTCCTCTCTGCGAGTCGGGCCTGAATCCATAGCTGCACTGCTTGGTGCCAGGAGGCCGCCTTGTTCCACACAAATCACAAAGCCAGGCGGTGCCCTGGGCTCCAATGACAGTCCCGGCCAGGAAGGAGGGCTCAGCTTGGCAGGCTGGCCAAATACCAGGCTGCATAGTTACATCCTCACACCGTGGGACTGCGATTTGAGCTGAAAGTGGGTCAGCTCTGGGCGTCAAGGCCAGGGCTCTACACGCGGACAGGAAGTCAGTACAGGGACTCCCACTGCCAGCATAGTCTCTACACCTAGCATGTTCAGGGTTTGGGGGCAAGGAAACTAGTAACAAGAAGGAAAAATAGGTTCTCCTTCCCTCTTGGTTTATGGCATCATGGAGGGCAATTTATATATTTTTTAATTTTTTGGTTATTTTTTATTAATCCTCACAGGAGAATACTTTTTTTTTTTTTTTTTTTTTTTTTTTTTTTTTTAAGAGAAAGAGAATGGAAGGGAGGGGGAGAGATGGAGAAAGAGCAGCATCCATTTGTTGCCTCCCGCCTGCATGTACCTGGACCAGGACCTGGGACGGAGCATGTAACCGAGGTCCGTGCCTTTGGATCGGAATCGAACCTGGGACCTTCGGTTGTGGGTCGACACTCTAGCCACTGAGTCAAACCAGCTAGGGCACAATTTACATCCTGTTCAGGTCGCAGGTTGAAGTTCCACCACGCAGCATTTGTTACTTTGCTACTTTTATCTTTAAACAAGTCAATAAAAGCCACTGGAGTCCAGTAAGAGTTCCTCCTCACGGTTCAAAAGGAAGGTGCCAAGCGATTCCAAAGTCGTCCTGCTCCAGCGCCCACGGCAGCCTGGATTCTGGCTTTCTGTGCTCTCAGTGACAGCTTCACGACCCAGGGGTGCCATGGAGGGCAGCATCTAGCTGCCTGCGCCCACTGCAGGCGAAGCAGGACAGGGATACTGGAAAAGGCTGTGAGCACAGCGGATGGCTTGCAAGTACAAAGGAGGAGACCCAGGAGTGGAAACTTCCCCAAGGCTGTGCTTGAAGCTGTGAAAGCACTCCACTAGCTGGAGTTCAAGAACTTCTGAGGGCCCAAACCAGTTTGGCTCAGTGGATAGAGCATCAGCCTGCGGACTGAAAGGTCCCAGGTTAGATTCCAGTCAAGGGCATGTACCTTGATTGCAGGCATATCCCCAGTAGGAGATGTGCAGGAGGCAGCTGATAAATGTTTCTCTCTCATTGATGCTTCTAACTCTCTATCTCTCTTCCTCTCTGCAAATAAATAAATAAATAAATTTTAAAAATCAATAAAATATATTTTTTTAAAAAGAACTTCTGAGGGAGCTGAGGGGACAGGGGTGCATGGAGGAGCTGGCAGGAGTCCAACAACTTGTTTGCTTGTCTGGGACCCCAGCCCCTCGGTGTTCTAGGGGTGTATTTCTTCTTGCCAGGCTGCCCGGCCAGAGACCTCTGTGTCCAAGTTCTCTTTACTTGCTGTTATCTGGGGCCCCTGGCTTGTAATAAGCCACCTCTATGGGTCCCCTTTGATCCTCCCTTCTCCACTGCTGGCTCTTGTTCCTGGAAGTAGCCACTGATGACTGTCGGGTGAAAACTGGAGCCCCAGGTGGCAGCCCTGAGGAGTGACAGGAGATCAAGGGCAGGTGGGCCTTCTAAGTTGACTGTCATCCTTGACTGTTTCTCAGAAGCCGCTGATGACATCGAGACTCACAGATGACCTGGTCCCTATCCCCCAGGCTTCGAAGGTACACACTGCTATCAGTTACTTTTAATAACCCCAAAGATACCCCAGCCACTTCCTATTGCAAACAGTGGAGGTCAGGGGGGTAGGCCAGCGCCCTTCAGGCTGTTCTGTGGAGCAGCACGGCTCAGGTTAGTGGTTCTCCTGTTCCATGGGAGGTGACCTGCCCTCGGATGCTTGTCTTCCCCTGGCTGAGGTCTAACTGGGCCTCATCTCCACTACTTTTCTACTTCCTTTGTAGAAGCAATCTGCTGCTTGTGTGCAAATCCTTAAAGACCGGGCTGCCTTTTTATAAAGAACTTGCTCAAAATCTCTCAGCTTGTTTCGGGTTAAAAGGGAAGAATTCTGGAAAGGGGCTGGGTTCTCTGCATTTTCCGACTCATCGAATTTAAATTGTTTAAAGGACATATTTTCAATTGTGGGGGCAAGAATAGGCTTGGCTAACTTGCAGCCATCCATTTCCATACGACCTTTTAAAAAAATAATGTATCTGCACACCCTCCGTGATAGTCTACCTTGATATTTCCCATGAAATAGCCCACACTATTCTTACCCTAAGCAATATTTGTAAAATCATGGTTTGATGTGATAAGTATAAGTTGTGTTGTTTTTTTTTTAATCCTCACTTGAGGATATGTTTTCATTGATTTTATTCTATTACTAGAGGACGGAAGGACATCTGGTCTAATTAACATGTTATGCTTTTATGATTATGGATTATTTTTTTCATTGATTTGAGAGGGAGGGAGGGAAGAAGGAGAAAGGTAAAAAGAGAGAGCGAGAACAAGAGAGAGAGAAAAACCGATTGGTTGCCTCCCAACCGGGATCAAACCTGCAACCTTTGAGCCACCTAACCAGGGCATAGTGATAAGTGTAATTATTAAAAAGATGAAATAATAATTTATCATTATTCTGTTCACAATGCTTTTGGAGATTAAAGAAACTTAACTTATTCCAGAATAATGCAAAATATCTCAGTGCCTACAGGTCAATATTTATACTAGACAGAAAACTTATAAGCATTATTAAATCCTATTTTTAAAAAGCCACCTGAGTTCTTTCTTTAAAGTTGGTCAGTGAGCCACTTAAGTTTCACATTTGGGAGGAACTGGAAGACACCGTGGTCCGCACGGTCCCAGCACATAGAGGCTGGACTGGAAACACATATCAGGTGCTATCATCTCCCCAGCCCCCTCCCGAACCCTCCGCCTCCGACAGCAGAACCAAGCTCAGCTGTGGTCTGCGATAATTCCATTCGCCCTGCAATGAAGCATTAAATTAAACTGCCTCCTGCAGAGTCTTCTTTTGCTACAAGGGGAAACGCACCTTGTAAGGCCTGCACTTGATGCTAATGGATTTACCAGCTAACGACGTGTTTACAGGCGAGCACAAACAAGCAAAACAATTCGGTGGGATTGTGAAATCCCCAGTGGGAGTGTCACAACAGCTGACTTTGCCCCTGGTAGTATTTACTCTGAAGGTTTTATTTTTAGAGAGCTTCACCTTTAGAAAGAGCCCTCCCACGGTTCATCTTTCTGTGGACTCTCCAACCCATTCTTTAAAAAAAAAAAGCAATTACAGGAACACAACTGACTGGAGCTGGCAATGGTGTGGAAAGCCTTTTGTCACCACCCTGCCTGGGCCCATGGGGGAGGGGGATGGACTCTGAGAAGCACAGACTCCAGTCAGTGGCAGAGCCCAGGTGGGGTCCCCATTCCTCACGCTAGTGCAGCGCTCTCTCCATCAGCCCCATCAGTTGCAGCTTCTCAGCCTTCCCGACAGAATGTGAAGACTTCCCCTTCAGCAAACCCCATTTCTGGGGGATGCCTTCGGGGTCTGCCTCTTTAGCACGCTGCCCTAGTCCTCTGAAGCCAGAGAACCACCAAGCCCCCTAACTCCTTGTAAACAGTGTGCTCTGCGAAGAGGACGATAAGAAGCTGGGCTTGTGCTACCAATATTTGGCTTTCCAACACCTGAGGGTTAGCACCCCTCATGTCTAAATTCCACGGAATGTCTCACCAGCCCAGATGTGGAGAGAGGTCAAGTACACCAGAAAAATCCTGGCACAGACAGGTCCCTGATGGTGCTGCAATCTAGAGGTACAGCATGGCGGCGCTCGAAGGGGTCTTGGGAATCACGACGGCCCAAACCTCTTCTCTAAGAGATGGCTCACAGTCACAGAATGGGTTTGCGTCAGGGTAAGGACTAGAAACTTGGATGCTAACTAACTCTCTTTCTTTATTCTAGTGTTTTCTGAAGCTCTTTTGGTCTCTGATAGTAGCATCAGCGAAGACCGGGGATACCCTATAACAGTGGTCGGCAAACGGTGGCTCACGAGCCACATGCGGCTTTTTGGCCCCTTGAGTGTGGCTCTTCCATAAAATACCACATGCTGGCGTGCGTGCACATACAGTGCGAGTGAGAATTTCATGGCCCACGCACAGAAGTCGGCTTTCAGCCTGGGCGAATCTATTTTGAAGAAGTGGTTCTAACGCCGAGCCACACTCAAGGGGCCAAAGAGCCCCATGTGGCTCGTGAGCCGCAGTTTGCCGACCACTGCCCTATAACCTCAACTGCTCAGCGCTCTAATCTCAGGGCAGGTGCATAAATCTGAACACTTAAGCCTTGCCTCCCATTACCAGGCAACGGGAGACTGACGGGGAGGCCAGCTCAGCTGAGGCCCGAGCGCCCATCTGCACACACACCTGTGCCTCCCGAGGGACTGTTCCCAAGCCGCAGTGCCTAGAAAGCTGCCAAACAGAAGAAGGAAAGCAGATCCCCGGGGCCTGCTGAGCTGACGGAGATGCATAGCAACAGTCAAAACAACAACGAAAAGGACTCCAGCCTGAACTCCCTGTGCTCTCGCTCTCAGAAGCACCATCAGATGCAGAGCAGAGCGGGAGCACCCTTTAGCCCTCTCCTTCCTGCTGTGCCCGCTGCTCACCCCAGGCACGGCTTTGGGCCTCCGAGACTCCATGTGGGTGAAGCAGCCCCCGTCCGCCCTTAACATCACCACCCTTATTTCTCAGGCCACTGAGGAAGGACCCCTGAACTTGGCCAACCCCAAGTGGAGCCGCTTACCTGTCAGCGTCTCCGAGGCCCAGGGAGGTGTTTCTCTGCAGGGTCTCCCGCACGACAGCCATCCCATCGGGGAGCCGGTTCAGGCGGCGGGTGTAGAGGCCAAGTCCGCCATCGGTCATGTACCTTTAAAAGAAGAGGAAGATGCAAATGTATGGTCAAAAGCAAGTCTCGTACAGTCTCATTGCTCACATCCAGGGAAGGCACTGAGGCTTCGCCGAGGCTCCCTCACTGATGGCAGCACGGGACTCACTCAGCCTCCGGGTCAGCCCAAAGGATCCCAGCTCGCTACCAAAAATAGAACGCAGACTCACAGGAATCCGTGAAGAGAAGGGAACTAGTGAATAAAAAAATTAACTGCCAGATATGTCAGCTATTATACAAGCAGGGTTTTTTTTTTTTTTTTTACCCAAATACTGTGAATGAACCTGACAAGTCATAAGCACATCATAGGAAACAACAGGGCAGAACAGGGCCTGGAGGATGCAGGGAAGCTTCTGAGAGAGGTGGAAAGAAAGGATAGAGGATAAGAGAGGCACTTCTGCCATCACAGGCAAGTCACATCTCTGGGATTTTCATTTAAATGATGGGGTATCACAGCCTTTCCACCTCATGGGCAAAGGAGGGCATTAGTGAGATAAGGCCTGTAAAAGTGCTCTGCTATCTGCGGTGGAACCTACAAAGGATAGACATCCTTAGCGTTGTCATCATCCTGAAGTGTCTAAGATGGTGCATTCACCTTTGCACTGATGTCTTCAGGTGACCGTCACAAAGCTCTCTGAATAACACGAATGCTAATGTACTGCTCTCTGGATCTCTCGGTGATGCCACAATACCACCTTCTGATGAAATCGGTGTTGTCCAGGGAAGGGGGTGACCCCTGGGACTTGCTGTATCGATGGCTGACTGTCCACAGGCCAGACCCATTCCTGAGTCAGCGTAGGAAGTAGTTGAGATTCAAAGCACCTTTCCTCATCTACCTTGGCTCCCTCACAACCCCATAGAAGAGACTGCTGTCTCTGCCCCCCTCCAGAGGATAACTGAAAGACAATGCAAAACCTGGGCAAAGCAAGAAACCAAACCCAATTCCCTTTCATTCCTACATGGACCCATGAGAAAAACCTGCAAGGGGTCTGATAATGTATTTTACATTTCAAGTAAAAAAAAGACCCATGAGTAGTTTATTTTCCTGAAAAAGTCAGCTGAGCTACATGACGGAATATTTCATACAATTACACACACACACACACACACACACACACACACACGCACACACACACTTTGTTGTTGGTGTCAATCCTCACCTGAGGATATTTTTCCATTGATTTTTTAAGGAGAGGGGAAGAGAGAGGGAAAGACAGAGTAACATCGATGTGAGAGAAACATACCTATTGGTTGCCTCCTGCACGTGCCTGACCAGGGCCTGGGCTGGGGAAGAGCCTGCAACCAAAGTACGTGCCCTTGACAGGAACTGAACCCAGGACACTTTGGTCCAAAGGCCCACACTCTATCCACTGAGAAAACTGGTTAGGTAGGGCCACAGCATCTAATATTTTAGCTTTAGAATATATAGGTTAGATCCTAACGGTTTTCAAGTCTTGAAATTTCCCCCTTCCCTTCTGGGAACTTCTTGTGAATTATTCTTAGAAAATGGAATTATTAGATGCTGTGGGGGTTGCCCAGAACCAGGAAGTTCAAGTTAGGGGCAGAGAAGAGAGTGCTCAGGGGAGCCATCTGGGGTGAGAAGGAGCTCCCAGGATGGGACAGAGAACTTCCTATAGAGCAGCTTCCATGACACCATGCCTGAATTGAACTCTGATATCTCCCCTTGCTCCCAGTTACGACATTAAAGACCACAGACAATGCAATGCCAACATAATGAAAACTGTAGGAGTCAGACAAACCAATCGTTTGTGGTTGTACCAACCACACAACAGGACAGACTGAGCTTTTCATTCAACTGTACCATATTAACAAGTAGCAGTTTGTGAATAGACTAAAACCACCCAAACTGCTTTCCCAATACACTCTCCTCCGAATTTTGTTTTTCTCAGGAGGGTGAGAGGGCCATGAACCTTGATAGTCTAAGTAAATCATGGGACTTCTACATGCCTTGCCACTGACTAGTTTAGAAATGGGTTGTAAAATATAAATTTGGTTAGTGAGGTCAAGTTTGCTAGAGACTTCTGGGAAAGTTTTTGCACACTTAAAAATGACATAAGAGCCTGGCTGGATGGCTGTTGGTTGAGCATCATGCTGTGCACCAAATGGTTGCCGGGTCACTTCCCAGTCAGGGCACATACATGGGTTGTGGGTTTGGTCCCTGGTTGGGTATGTAAGGAAGGCAACTAATCAACTTTTCTCTCCCACATCGATGTCTCTCTCTCTCTCTCTCTCTCTCTCTCTCTCTCTCTCTCTCTCTCTCTCTCTCTCTCCCTCCCTCACCCCTTCCCTCTTTCTCTCTCTCATCCTCTCTCCTGAGGAAATAGCAAAAATATGGCTGTCTGCAAGCCCTCATCATGAATTGGATCTTCAGACACCTTGATTTTAAACTTCCCAGACACTAGTAGTGTCTGAAAAAAATTTTGTTGTTTAAGCCTAAATAAACAAATACCACTGACTTTTGTACTTTAAATGGTGAATTATATTGTATATAAATTATATATTAATTAAAAAAAAGTGATGACAGCTAGAATTAAATAATTCTTTGTGTAATTACTTTTTAATGCTTGCCTCTCCCATACAAGACAGTAACTTCCTTGAAGGCAGGGCCTATTCTTATTTTGTTCAACTCTGTATCCCATGTGCCTAGCACAACCTCAGTGCTTATTAAATACTATTGTTGTTGAATGAGTGAAGCCCAAACACATAATCATTGGGTGGGGTGTAGCAAGAACTTGTTGAAAGGACACCAATTACAGGTTTTCCTTCTTCTTAAATGTCAACAAACTTGACATCCAAGACATATGGCAAGGCAAAGTAAACGACCTGCCAGTCTGTGAACCTTTCTGTCCATCCTTCCACCCACCCACCCACCCATCCAACAGAGGTAGTGACTCGTGGTCCATCAGTGGGCTACATGCACACATCCTACAAGTCGCACATGCAGAGAAAACCACCTACACCCAGATGCAGTAACTTTGCCAGAGGCTAGAGCAAATGTCCTTTCAAGGACAACTCAGTGGAAGCTCTTCAAAACACAATCTTGCACCATTAAACAAGGCAGTTAGTTTGATGTCAGTAAAGTCCTTTCAAGCATATAGATAAACAAAACGTTTTCAGCTGGGTAGATCTTGTCAAAGGACAAACTAACGTGGTTCACTTCCCTGCCGGGTTTTTATTGCCGGTGAAACAACACACACAGTTGGGCAATTACACGTACCCGGGCATGTAGACGAGGCCCACGCACAACACCCCTGGCTTCCTGTGAAGGGCAGAGCACTGAGCCGGGCCAGCATTCCCGGGCCGGGGCACTGAGACGTGCTCAGCCCGGCAACACCCCGTTGCAATCCAGTTTGGTTGGAAAATGACCACGAATGACAGTGGGAGGGCCCTGGAGGAAGGGACTGATGTGACAGATTGGCTTGTCAACTGATGCCGGAAATTCCAATTTTGTGTGGACAGAGAGGAAGGGAAAGGCAAGGCTAAATTCAGATCCTCTGCCTTCTAAAACACACCTGAAAGCTAGGAAGCCGAATGCAACTCATCTGACAATATTTCAGTTTTATTGCAAATCTATTGCATTCACCTATGAGTGTGTGTGCGTGTGCGTGTGCGAGTGTGTGGAGAGAGAGAGAGAGAGAGCGAGAGAGAGAGAATATTTACTTTTTCTCCTGGAGGTTTATAGAAATATATTCAATATATTAAATCCTATATTTTTATAATATTTTTCAAAATAATTCTGTTGAGTATTCTCATTAGCAGACAACATAGCACTGGGGATAATTGTCACTAGAACCAGCCTCACATTCAAGAATCTAATTTGACATACTTGTTTCTAAGTTATTATCCACCAATTACAATGGTTTGGTACATATTTTTCAGTAACTCTTTAGCCTCAATACAAAGATACATTTTTTTTGTTCAACCCAAGTGTGCATAGGAATTGTCTACAGAATATGTTAATGTAGACTGCCGTGATCAAGTTAATCATAATTTACAGGGGAAAGAAAGCATAATTCACAGGGGAAGCCACCGCTGGCATGTTCTTCTGAAACACAAGACCTTGCCCAGCAGTTAGAAAGGCTGGTGTGTCTGAAGGCTCGGGGCAGGAGGTGGGGGTGAGGGGGGTGGGAGTGATGGCTGCACCCCATCTTGGGGCTCACGTAGAGTGGAGATGAAATAACTTGCCCGAGGTCACGAGGAAAGGAACCGGCTGATCCAGGGACTGAATCCTGAGCCCTGTGCTGGTTTCCTTCTCCTTGGGGAAATAAATAACTAGTACTGGAGCCTAACGAGGTGTTGGTAACATCCTAGAGTTTGCTGGACGGGGTCTTGCCTGAGCGGCCAAGCAGCTGAAGGATTCCATATTCCCTCCCAAGTTCTGCAGCGATGGCTGGAGGGGGCGCACTGCCTCACCTTCCACCGCTTCCACTGAAGTGGGAGCTTCTGCTAAAGACACCAAGTGTCTGAGGGGTGTTTCCCTTGCTGCTCAAGGCTGGGGTACTCTGGGGTGGCCAACGAACATCGGAGCTAGAAACAGGGCTCTGTGTTCAGACAGACCTGGGTTCCAGTTTTCCTCTGCCCCTTGCTAGCAAAGCAACCTCACACACATCACTATGAACATGAACTAACGGTTACCGGCACTTGCTGGATACTGTGCGAAGGGCTTCACTCAAGTCCTAGCAAGTGTATTATTATCTCTAGTTTTCTGACGAAGGAAATGAAATGGGTCAAGATCACAGTGCAAGCAGATGGCTTCAAATCTCAGCTCTGTCACTTTCTGGGTATACTTTCTTCGAATTTCAGTTTCCACATCTGCAGGATGGGTGGAGCTGCAGACTGGTCTCACTGGGCTGTGATGGGGGAGAGAGTGCGCAGACAGCCCAGGGCTGGGCTCTCTGGGAACGATAATCGCAGTGCAGTGACTGCATAACTGCTTCCCTCTTTAGTTCCATCAACACCAGGCTCTGCGCCAGGTACAGGGATGGAAAGGCCCAGTGCTTGGCCTGCTCTGGTACAGCTCAAAGCCTACGAGGGGCTCAATCATAGAACAGGGTAACCACCCCTAGGTGAAGATGATGTACACCCGGCCCTGAGCATATGGGGAAGGTTCCACAGAGGGGTGCTGCCTACGCTGGCCCTGGAAGGGTGCAAGGAGTTTGCCAGCCAGAGGAGCAGCATTCATCTAGGTCCCTGAAAACATGCACAAAGGCAAAGAGAAAGGGAGGGAAGGGGGATTAGGAGAAGGGCAAGTAGTTCACCGTGGCTGGAACGTTAGGAGCGAAGACATCAGCTGGGCTGTGTGGGGACTGGGGCGCGGTCAGGAAGGGCTCACATGCCAGCTGGGGCGGAGACCTCTGCCTGAGAACCTGGGGAGCTATGAAGGTATTAAGCCAGTGAGTAGCAGGCTCTGGCTTCTGTTTCAAAGGGAACCCTCACTCATGACTCCGTTTTCGGTGAGCATTTTATCCCTGCTATTCCCTTCTACAGATTGTTCAGCGTGCACCATCTGTCTGAATCCTGAGTCACCCCAGGCCTCTGGGGAATGACCAGACTTGCAGGGTAGACCTCACCATACCTCCAGCCAAGAGAGGTCTGTGAGGGCAACGTGTCTATTACAAGAAGTTTCTCAACAAAATAGGTGCCTTCCTTGTAATGGACACTAGCTCTGAGGGAGCTCTTCCATCTAATAGGACCTGTTAGAACAAATTACACTAGATTCTGAGTCCAATGTTCAGTTCATAGGTCTTTTCTCTTACTTAAATTTAATGAGGCAACAAGAAGAAACCGGTGAGGCTGGCCTTGTGCATCTCCTGGGGAAAGAGGGATAGGTGGCTCCTTGTTTTCAAGGTTCACAGTTCAATTCAGACTGCAAAAGGGACAAACGGACCTTCACTGACCTCAAAAGAATTCACCTTCCTTTGGTCGGGAACTGGGAAGATGAGGGGGACGGGAGAGTGAGAAACACGTACTGCCCTGATCTAGTTTAGCACATCGCTAACAGAGCATGACATTAAAAAAAAAAATCTAAAAATCCCTTGAATGCGAGAAATGAAAGCCATGCAAACAGGAGAGAAAAAAACTCAAGCCTAGAAAAATGCTTTTCTTTAAAGACATTTCAGCCTGTCTATGATATCTGGACACACTTTTGGTTCAACTGTGAACATGGTAAAGAAAATAGAATGAAAGAAATTTGCAAAATGTTCCTTGCCAATATCAATATAAAAAAAATGAGCACATATCAACACGTACTTTATGAAGCAAGGTTAAAAGCAAGAATGTGGGCTGATGAAGGCCTTGAAGTTGAGCCTCTCACCAACATCCAAGTCCCCGAACTACACTGGCTCTCACAGTGCCCTCTACTCCTTACAATGCTGCCTGACATTCGTTCCCCAAGTTCACTAGGATGTAAATTGAGTTTCTGGACAAACCTGTAAAAGGATCCCTTTGGTTTAAGGCCTCTTGCAAGTCAGATGGGCAAGCTTCACTCTGGATCACAGAAGGACAAACGGACAAGCTAGTCTAACAAAGCCGCCTGAATCTTTGTGAAGAAAGCAGATCTTCATGATGGAAAAGAAGCCGCTACGCTTGACTCAACGGTAGAAGAGAATGCATTTGAAATGCAAAAGATGATTGGGACAAAACTGGGTTTGATTTGTCAGTGCTAATTATAGAACCGCCACACTCAAATTCAGTCGAACACTTAAAATTTCATTGAGGAGACCCACTAGGAAAAACCTCCACATTCTCAGGCACAAGAACTTGTGCAAATATGGCATATTTCATTTACCTCTGCCCACTGCCTCCGCCCCAAATGACAAGGGCAGAGACATACTGCAGAGTGATTCTAATGCTCTCCTCTCAGGATATACTTAATATTTTTAATCCAAATAAAGGTAAATTGTGATCAGAGAACACGGAGCTGCTTCTCTATTATGGGCCATCCCAAAGGTATACATAATGAAACAAAACCAACAGCAGCCTTTGGAGAGAAAGCCCGAAGTTGGCTGGTCTTTCCCTATAACAACAGGACTTCTATAGAAATAATCTGGGCTGGATAATACAGGTACTCGAGAGACATTTGCTTTCACATCTCTGGGGACTCTGCCGGCAGAGGGCAGAGGGCAGAGGGGAGACGGGCCTAGTGAACCTCAGCAGTTTCCTACCTTTCTGCTGGATGCAGAGCTGGGCGCCTGGCCTCCTTGCTGGCTCTTCAGTCCATCACTACGCTGGGCTCTGACTCCTTTCAGGAGGATGTGCGAGCTCCATTCTCATCTCTAGCAGACGCTTCCCTTATTTCGCTCAAGCCTGGAGCTGCCACCGGAGGCCACTCCAGGAGCCACCTTGGCCCATAGCACAGACCAGGACCATGGCAAATGCTGTCACTGCAGGGGAGCTCCTCCAACGGCCCGAACCACCAACCGGGAATATCCACAGCTCAGGGGACAGCGGCCCCTGCCCTGGCTGGTCTGCTCCTCCTTTCCATCTCACAGAGTCCTGCCTGGAAGCAACCAGGTGGCTGGGAAAACCCGGTGTGTTCTCTGATCCCGGTGTGGCAGGAAGTCAAACTGCCACAGAAGGGACCAGGCTCAAGAGGTCTGGAGCCTACTCCAGCCAGCCAGTCACAGAGCACGCCTCCCTGGGGAGCACTGCGCCGACGTTGCTAAGCTAGTCAGACAAGAGCCCGGCTCCGGCAGGCCATGGGGACTGAGGCAGCTGCAGGAGAAGGCAAGCCTGAGCAAAGGAGGTGTCACAGTGTCTCCAGGGCCTCCTTGAGGCCTCACTGGGAGCTGGGAGCGGGGGGCCGGTGGCGGTGTGCCACAGACTTCATTTCCTAAAGTGAAGTGCTGCAAAGGTACACTGCTGGAGTCACGTGCCTGGCCCTCTACCTGCCACTCAAAATCTGGACCAGGGACCAGCAGCTGCAGCATCGCCTGGCAATCTTGCAGAAGTACAGTATCCTGACCTCCTGAATCAGATGCTGCAGCTCCACAAGCTTTGAATACACGCAGAGACTGGAAAGCACTGGGCTCTGTAAGGGGGAGCAGATGACCCACAGGGGAAACTGAAGTGCTTCTGTGTAGATTCATCATGTCCCCTTTCATTCCTATGTTTTGTGTAGCTGTCATAGTTTACAGGATATTTCAGTAGCACGGCACAGCTAGTATTTAAAAACAACACGTCTAATAGAGAAACAAGCTCTTTATACAACCCAAACTGCTTAGCGACCGCTAGCTAAAGCAGAAATTCCTAAATCTTCTTAAGGTATGGGCCCTATTGGGAAACCATCTCACATATTGTCCGAAACACGCATCCAGTGCGAGTCAGGTTCACAGACCCTCCTTCCCAGACCCCATGCTCAGGGCCCCTCTCCTGAGCTAAGGCAGAAGGCTGTCCTGGCTGAGATGGGCCTTTCAACACTTTCTGTGAGAGTTTCCACATCCCACAGCTCTGGGCTATGTTTGCTCTGGGCTGATTCAGCCGTGCCCAGGGCACTGCTGTAACTCACACGTCACCCTGAGTTTTCGCACACAGGCTCAACCTCACCACCCTCACCACCCTCACCACCGCTTTGGGTTTGGGCTTGCTCTCGCCAAACTCCTAGCAGAGGAGGGATTGAGCAAGGGAGGAAATTCCTGCCTGGTGATGAAACATGCTGCCAGGGTCTGTGTGACTTGCACAAAATACCAGGTGAAATTTCACACGTTTAACAAAATTCAACGTGGCACTCATTTCCACAGCATTTCAGTTTAGCCTCCTTAAGGGTCTTGTACCTATCAACTCCAAAAGTGTTTTAATGTAGCCGAAACCGGTTTGGCTGAGTGGATGGAGCGTTAGCCTGCGGACTGAGGGGTCCCAGGTTCGATTCCGATCAAGAGCATGTGCTTTGGTTGCGGGCACATCCCCAGTAGGGGGTGTGCAAGAGGCAGCTGATCGATGATTCTCTCTCATCCATGTTTCTAACTCTCTATCCCTCTCTCTTTCTCTCTGTGAAAAATAAATAAAATATATATTTTAAAAAGTGTTTTAATGTAAAAAAAACAAAACAAACAAAACCTCCATTTTTACTAATAAAACACGCAATCGCACAGAGAGCCAGGGGTTATAACAAGAGTGGATTGATCGCTCCCATTTGGATCGACGCACACTTTGCAGACTAGCTTGTCACTATGCCAGTTTGAAATGGGAGCTGGCAGAGGCTGCACACGCGGGAACCTGACAGCCCCGCGCCCAGAACGCGGTCGGGCCCCGATTCCCTTTATTGTGGCTCCGCCGTCAGCGCGGCATCGCAGCAGCGCCTCTCGCACCAGCACAGGAAGCTTTCTGTCCACCCACTGAAAGATGAAACACATGCGAACACACCGGAGACAGTGCTCCAGACAAAGCCCCTTTAAGCTCCTTCCTGGAGTGAAACAGATGGTGACAGGAGGCTGACTGACGGCCAGGAATTCTCAAACCTCTGGGATACACCTGAGTCACCTGGGGAACCCGAGAGAGAAAGGGCACACTTCCAGGCCCTCACTTCACAGAGGCAGCAATGTCCTTAGTGGGGCCCAGACCCTGCTCTATTTTTATTTTATTTTATTTTATTTTTAGAGCATTTGAGGTTTACAGAGAAACTGCACAGAAAGTGGAGCTCCCATACACTCCCTCTCTCTCCCACCACCAGTCTCCCCTATTAACATCTTGCATCAGTGTTGCATTGTTTGATAGGAACTACATTAACTATTAGTAAGGTCATTAATAATATTCATAACTTACTAACCAAAGTCCATGGTTTAGATTAGGGCTCACTGCGTGTTGTATGCGTTTTGGCAAATGCATATTATGTATTCACCATCATGGTATCATACAGATAGAGTTTTATTACCCTAAAAATGCCTTCCTCCCCCTATTCATCCCTTCCCCTAAACCTGCATTTCCTCCCTCTCCCCATTGATTTTTAGAGAGAGTGGAAGAGAGGGAAAGAGAGAGAGAGAGAGAGAGAGAGAGAGAGAGAGAGAGAGAGAGAGAGAGAGAGGAAAATCACTGTGAGAGAGACACACTGATTGGTTGCCTCCCACACACTCCCAGTGCGGATTGAATCTGCGGCCCAGATACATGCCCTTGACCTGGAATCCAACCTGTGACCCTTCAGTTAGTGACACTCTAAACACTGAGCAATACCAGCCAGGGCCAAACCAGCATTTTAACAGACGCACACATTATTTCTTGCAGGTAGTGAGGATCAGAAATGCTGACTTAAATCTTGAGACCTGGATGGAGGAACTGTGAGCCAGACCGGCCTCAGTTTCCCTCACAGCCCAATAGCCACCATAATGTAATTTAACGTTCAAATCCTCAGCATGACTAGTCCTGGCCCTCTATCCCAAGGGGACAATGTGCATGCTAACAGAACCTGACACCTGAGGGCCCCTCCATCTCACATGAAGGCTTGATAAGCATTCTGAGGACTCCAAGTTTCCCCAAAATATCCGTGAACTCATGGTCTTGGATATACAAGCCTACAGGCCTCCGAAGAGTGCAACTGTGGGAGCCCAGACGAGGGAGCAGAAGTGAGCAGTGCCCGGCACGCTGTATGCAGAGACTGGGCGAAGTGTGGGTGGCACAGCAGGGGTGTCATCCCTAGACGCCAGTCCCTTGGAAAAGCCTCCCACTTCATCAAAATATCCTTCCTCCCAGGTACTTCTTAGCCATGGAGACGCGCTCCCCAGCCGTCTGGACGCTGCTGCACCTTATCGCTCCTGTGACTCCAGACACGCCTTCCCAACCCCAACGTGCTCTAGGACACACGTCCACGTTCCCATTAGGTCAGTGGAATTTATGATGGTTTTTGGGATGGTGTGTTACCTTTCATGGATGACAAGCACCCCAGGGGCGGGAGCCAGACAGCCAGTGTCTCCTTGTCTGGTTTAAGGGAGACACCCCCCCAGGTAACAGCCGTAGTCATGACCAAACTGGCAGGAGGCCAGCCGGCGCTCCGGTGTGGGCCCCTGCAAGTTTCGCCTTGTCCTCCCAGGGCTGTGGCTGAAGGAACCGTCAAGATGCACGGAGAACAGTGGGGCAGGAAGGTGACTAACCCCTGCTGCCAACTGGGGTGTAGAACAGCCTCGGGGGCCTCTCCCAACACCAGCCAGGGTTTCGGGAAGCCGCTGAGGGGCTGCACTAGCCTTTGGAAGTGGTGTCATTTGTTCAATACACATTTATGCAGCCCTTACTGTGAGGCAGGCCCTGGCCTGTGTGCTGGGAATGAGAATCAGACTAAGTCCTTGACCTCGAGGGGGCTCAGTGTCTGGGTGGGGGAAACAGGCCTGCAGATGTTGCATAGAGTGCAGCAAGGGTAAAGGAGGGCGAGGCCAGACAGGGCTGCTTAGAGGAAGGAACTCTCCAGTGGCAACTGGAAGGGTGAGCATGTGCCCCTTGGGTTGGGGCAACGAAATGCTTGTACTTGCACAAACATGCCAACGCAAAGGACCTACAATGTGCAGTGAGTTCACCGTGTGGCCTTACATGCTAAATTTCTGCCAGGTGACATTCTCATTAAGAATATCATTACTTAGAAAAAAAAAAAAGAGTATCATTATTCTGGACATTCATTCTAAATGGGATTCAATAAATATATTACTAAAGAAATATATAGGTGGCTTCGAGCATGGGGATTAAGCAAAATTGGGTGACCACAGGATGCTCAGATTCCCTGCCTCTAAATGCACAGACACAACAGTTGACGACACAGGAGGCCTGACCCTGCTCACCTTCCCACGGCTTCACATGCCCGGGGCTCAGACACAGAACCCCAGGGGCCTGAGCCTTGGCTCTCAGTGGGAGTGGGCCCATCTCTGGGGTGGAGCAGGAGTTTGAAAGAGCACATCTGATGTTATAAATTTGCCACTTAAACCAAAGGTAAAAACTGTTTCCTCCTAGAATCCCAACATGTATGGGCCTGGATGGTGCCACTGGCGTTTTTGAAACAGGGGCAGGTGTAGCACCGACTGTGTGGACGTGGATGAGCATGTCTCTTTGTAGCAGGATGACTGCTGAAGGTGACTTGGGCACGCACCCAAGCCAATCAGCTCGCTTGTGCTGATTGAACAAAAGCCACGTGGCCACGCACTCAACCCAATCAGCTTGCTCATGCACAAAGAGCAGCCTAGGGTGGTGTCACTGAGAGCGACAGGGGCCACCCAACGGCAGTTTTCCCACTCTGGTGGGAAGGGCAGGCTAACAGGGACCTGAGCACATGCCCGTGACCTTGAGAGCAGAAGGAAGAAATCGGTTGCCTACAGGCTACTCAAATTACCTTCCACCAGTGCAGTAGGAACTGCAGTCATAACAGCTGTCTGATGTTCACAGACAAAAAGAACAGGGTTCCTGACACGTTTCCTCACTTTTAGGCTTATTCAAATGCTTGTACTTGCACAAGAATGGGATTCAGGGCAGCTGAAGTAGTTCTTCAAATGGGGCTGGGCACAGCTGGATTCCCCAGACCCTGCACAGCTGGAGCAAGCACATTCAATGCTGTAACATTTTTACTCTTTAAATAACTACCGTCTGCACGACACGACCTACAGAGTGTGACTTCCACTAACAGCCTGGGTGGTATGCAGACGCTGAGCTCATAGTGACTCTCAATGGCCACAGTCCACTCTGCCTCCTGCTCCTGCATTTTCCAGATCAGAACTTGCAGCAGGGAAAGGAGGAGTGCACAATTTCTGTGTTTATTTTTTAATTGATTATTATTTTTGTGTTAATCCTCACCCAAGGATTTCCCCCTCCTCCATTGATTTTTTTGAGAGAGTGGAAGGGAGGGACAGAGACACATTTTTATGTTAATCCTCACCCAAGGATTTCCCCCTCCCACATTGATTTTTTGAGAAAGTGGAAGGGAGGGAGAGAGACACACACAGAGAAACATTGATATGAGAGAGACACATTGATTGGCTGCCTCCTGTGGGCGCCCCAACTGGGGCCAGGGATTTAGCCTGCAACCGAAGTACATGCCCTTGACCAGAAGAATCAAACCTCAACCCTTCAGTCCACAGGCTGACACTCCAACCACTGAGCCAAACTGACTAGGGCAGATTTCTGTTTTGTTTTTAAAAAAATATATTTTATTGATTTTTCACAGGGAGGAAGAAAGAGGGATAGAGAGTTAGAAACATTGATCAGCTGCCTCCTACACACCCCTCACTGGGGCTGTGCTCACAACCAAGGCACATGCCCCTGACCGGAATCAAACCCAGGACCCTTCAGTCCTCAGGTCGACGTTCTATCCACTGAGCCAAACCGGTTTCAGCATAGATTTCTGTGTTTTTAAGAAGGTGATGTGGGTAAGATAATTTTCAGAATGAACAGCTTTGGTGTCCTGTGACCACACCCAGCCTGGCGCAATCTGTGAAAGGGACCTCTTTCTCCCAAACATAACACACAGCTCTGCTCCATAGGTATGAGCCTCGGTGGATCCCATGGGAACCTGGACACTGAATCTTAGACCAGGAAGAACTTTTAAAGGTCACATCTTAGCCTTGCACCTCACACAGAAATCGCTTCTGCAATGTGTGGTCACAGATTCCCAGATTCTACTTGATTACTCTCAAGAATAGGAGCCCTTTGCAAAAACAGCCCAACCACTTTGGCAGGTCTACTTTTCAGCATATTTTCCTTTCACTGATTCATGGTCATTCTTGTGTTTAGGAAATGAAAACCTGAAGTCTAACTTCCACCTACTGTTCAGGTTTGGTCCTCTGGAATTTACCCTTGTGTAAGAGTTTTCCACATCAAGCAGATTTGTTTCTACAAACATTTCTATTATGTTTTGGGTTCTGAACCCTTCACCTTCCTTGTTCCCTTTCCTTAAATAAACCTCTGCTTGACTCTGCTCCCCTTAAAACCTGGCACAGAGAACAAAACAGACTTTGTCTAACTTGCAGATACTCTGTGGCTTCCCACATTATTATTCCATGAATCCAGTTAAAGGTTAGGATTTCTAGGGCTCTCTAGAACCTAGCTACAGTACATCTTTGGGTCTCAGAACATAAAACCCAGTGGGAGGCAGTACCCAAAAGGAAGGAGCTTGGGCCTCAATGACTGAATCCTCAAGTTCCCCAAACTGGCTGCACCCTGTAGCAGCAGTATGTCCTTAGGTAAGCGACTTCTCTCATCCTCAGTTTCTACATCAGTACAATGGGGGTGGATAACGTGTTATAGGCCTCCTAGGATTTCTGTAAGAGTTCAGTGAGCCCTCGACAAACACTGGCTGCCATTATGGCCATGAAATACTACTCTCCCTCTCCCTTCCTTCTATACCCACTATGGAGCATATACAGTACATCAGGCAGGAGTTAGAAATGCAGGGGTAAATGACACAATCCCCCTGCTCAAGGGTATCTCAGTCTTGAGGACTGTTATACAAACAGACAAAGCCAAACAGAACTGGGAGGTGTGAGCAGGTGCTTGGGAACCCAGAGGAGGATGCCCCATGTCTGCAAGGGTCACCTGGGAAGGCTTCCTAGCCTCAGCAGATCCTTAGAGGACTGTGGCAGGTGGATGGCAACTGAGTGTAGAGGGGTTGATAGAGAACAGGCACATGTATAGGCACAGAGGTGTAAGAACGTGGTTCTATATCAAGAAAAATGTCAGTGGTCCAGAGTGGCAGGACCGGGATGCCAGTGAGGGGTGGGGTGGGCCATGAAGGGAGGAGGAGACAATAGAGATGAGCCTCGGCAAGTGGCTCTGTCACTCATTAGCACCTGAAATAAAAGGGAGGGCCTACTTGGTGCTATGCACTGTGCTGGGCACAGGGGATAGTGGTCAGAAAGACAAACAAGGTCTGTGCCTCCATGGAGCTTACACACCAACGTGGCCTTATATGTCATGCTGGGCAACAGAGGGTTAGGACATAGCAGGCTGTATTTTCCAAAGACGACCACAGCGATATCTCCTGACCCATCCACATGATAATGTGATCAGGTCTACACACTAGGAAGATTTTTCTCACCGAAAGGCAAGACAGATCTGTTGGATGGGCATTGAAATCAGAGGCAAGGAAAGCAAGGAAGGCTTGACTGCAGTCCTCTGGGGAGAAATATGAGCAGAGAGACTAGAAAACATGGCAGGAGGTGCCAAAGAGACAGGATCAGCCAATTCAGTGCCGGCCTTCCAGGGACAAGGGAATGAAAAGTCTGAGCCTTCTAGGTTCCGGCTGTGGAAGAGAAATGGATGTGGACACACGGGAGGAGAAGTGACTTTGGGGGTAAGAAGAGGAGTAGATTTCTGACATGTTTACACAGCTTCAGTGAGAACCCGGGAACATGGCGGCTACACTCCTGTGTGGTGGCCAGCCTGGATGCCTAACCCACCCGCTCTGACCTCGAGCAGGTCACTGCCCTCTTGCGATGTCCTCGCCGGAGGACAGGTGGAAGACCACGCAGGTTAGTTGCGAGGCTGACATGAGATAATGCATACAAAGTGCTGCAGGCAGGGTTTGGCATTCAGAAATGGCCATGAACGGTAGCTGCTACTATCCCTATGATTACACGATTGTGATTACTAACCAGCTTATAGACGCGGCCAGGGCCTAGGCAGGTTCTTTGTATGCAGAGGGCCTGGCTGCGGGATACTGATGAAAGCTGTTCCCACAGAACCGCACTTGCATCCCTGGTGAATGGTTCATTCAACCGTGAAGTCTGTGTCAACTTCTACAATAGCTGCACCAGCCTGCAGAGGCGTGAGGGAAGCCAATCTGTTAGCGGCCCTCAATTTTGCTCTCCCTCCCTCTCTCCCAACGCCATGGCTGAGTGGTTTTAATTAACAACTCCCACAGAGTTAAAGCAAAAGTCACTCGATTAATAAGGCTCTCACTCGCCACGCATGGCTCTCGGGTCTCCAGGTGGCGCGGAGCTTGTAATTGTGTGTTTTGTTTGGGTTCACAGGAGGTGGGGGCTCTGAGAGTGGCATTTCCTTGGAGAAGGTCAGATTCCCCACCTACAGAGGCAGGTGACCGACATACCCAGCTCCGAGAGCTTTAACAGCAGGCGCCGTGCTGGGGGAGGCACCTCAGTAAGTCACTGTGAGAAACGAGCTCCGGAGCAGAACCTTCCTGCCCCTGACCACGTCATGGGTTCTCATTTCCCACATCCAAGGAACCGGTTTTGCCCCCATTTGCTTTCTGCACAGGCACCCGGGGAATGTTGACACAAGTGTTGCTAAGGCCACACTAGAGACCTGGGGTGTTTAATTGAAATGAAACACATAATAATGCTTTCGAGGCAAAGAAAAGTATCTGCCTTGGCCGCGGCCCCGTCACCCTGGCCATCCTGTGGTCCTTGGGCAAGCATTCCCCAAGTGTTTTCAAGCTCCCGTGCAACACGGCCCTCTGCACCCCGCCCTTCGGAACACCACCTTTTAGGTCCACTAATGGCTCCTTAAAATGGCACAGGTGGGTAGCCAGGGCTGCCAATGTCCAGAAGGTGCCCACTCTTCCTTTCTGGCCTTGCCTCCCATCATCCATCAGAGCATGGGGTCTAGCTACAGTGAAAAGCCACGCTGCAGAGTTCTTGGAGCAAGGGCTGTGAATTCGGCCTGGTTGAACACGTGGTTCTAGCAGTTACTCCCTGCGTGACCTGTTCAAGCAACTTTACCTCTCTGATCTTGGTCTCCCAACTGCCAAAGGAGAATGAAAAACAACCCCTCTCTCAAAGAACCGGTCTGAGGAACGAGTGAGACATTACACACCAAGAGGTCAGCCCGGGGACTCGCATAGAACAGGGACCGCAAAGCAATTTTGCTGCCAGGAACCACTGGAAGGCTGCTGCGGGCCAGGCAGACAGGAGGGCCTGGGTTAGCAGGCACTGCTGGGTGACTTCATCCTCCAGAGCCAACACCGCATTTCTTCCACCCCGTGTCTCTGACAACCTCACCCTTTAAACCTCGCTGCTCAGGTCTGTGAGACTTCTGGTTTCCAAACCGATGCCTGGGTGATTACAAGCACAAGGCTCTGGGGCCTGGAACTCGGATTCTGATGACACAGCAGAGAGAAACACAACCCCCCCCCCCCCCCCCCCCCCGGTTTCCCACGCATCCCAAGATCAAGAAATGCATGAGAGCTTGATTTACAGCTAGAAGACTCTGGAGACAGACGTGGGCCTCTCCTTAGACTTGGGGCCTCTCATTTCACTTGGAGTCTCGAAAATCCTCAGTCCTCCAGAGCTGTCCATGCCGGGGTGTCTGTCTCATTCCGTAGTTATTTCGGGATTAAGAAAAAAGGTGGAAACCTCTATTTCTCAGGGAGATTTCTTATCAGGACCCTGGGGATTTTGGAAGGGATGCCACAATTCTCCCGAGGCCGCACAGAGTCTTGATTTGTGGTCACAGCCCAGGCAGGACACGGCAGCCCGGAGCCCTCGCAGATGTTTCCAGGGGCTGATGTGCTGCTCTTCGTCTCTGGGCGGCAGGTCAGCTGCCTCCTGACCCCAATGACTCATTCCCACGGGCCATATGGTAAGGCCATACGGTAAGGCCCGCTTGCAGACGGTGATGGTTCATTGTATGTGTCAGTGCGGCTAGGCCATGGTACTGGCTATTTGGGCAAATACTAGTCCAGATGTCTCTATAAAGGTACTTTTTAGAGGAGATGACCATTTAATTCAACAGGCTTTAAGGGAAACAGATGATCCTCTAGCATGTGGGTGGGCCACACTCAATCCGTTGAAAGAAGGAAAGAACATCAGTTGATATTCCCCAGGGAAGAGGGGATTCTGCCTCCAGGTTGCCTTTGGACTCAAGTTGTAAAATTTCCCTCTGGAGAACCCTAATACACAGACCCTCTCGGACCCCATTGGCAGACATGTGGCCACTATACTCAGGACTAAGAAACAGCACGAGATCATCTCAGTGAATATTCTATTAATAAGTACAGTAAAGGGTTGGGAAGGCAAGTGGATGCAATAACTCTGAGAAGTTGAAGGTACCTTCCGTCCTGTATCAAACTATCTCCCTCCTTTCTCGCCACACACCTGAGAAGAAGGTTACCACTGAACAGATGGAAAACAGGCTCAGACGAGGCAGCGGTTTCCCCAAGGACACACAGATAGTATGCAAAGATGGTGAGGCCAGGTCTTCTGACTCCACTTCTGTCTTCTGTGACCCCAGGACCCCCGAGCAGCATCATGGGAGGATCATGAGTGCTCAATGAAACTGCAGCTTCTTATCTTGATCTGAGCACAGGCACATATGGCCTATTTTTTTTTTTTTTTTTGAGTCTTTCAACATGGGCTTACTGTCCCAGGGCCAAACCCTCCCAACCTCATCCAAATGTTCCTTCTCAGATTCACCTCAACTCGAACTTGGTATCCTCCAACCTTGCCATCATAAATCTGTTGAGCGGCTCTGTAGCTGCTGCCCCTTGAAAAATAACCGAGAAGGGTATTCCCCCCCCAGTGATTTATATGCAGAAGATAAAAATTTATATGTATGGACTGGGTTTTCTAGAGGGAGCTACACGAAATGTAACAAAACTGTGCAAAAGCGTCACAGGACAAGGGGACTTCAGGGTCCCTCAGTGACACCTCAGTTCTCCCCATTCCTGGCACATCTGCGAAGCACTGAGCAGAGAAAGAGGAGCCTGCAGACCACAGCACGCTTGCAAGGGGTTGGTTCTGAAGGAGGAGACAGAATAGCCAACTAATGTCCAGCAAAGTGACAGAGGCACCAAGCCACACTGAAATTTCAGGGCGCCAAGAGAAAGAAACAACAGAATGCCAGGCCACCTTTTTTTTTTTTTTTAATCTCTTCCATGGTCTTCAAACTGTTAAGTAACAATTTTCCTTATTCATCAAGTGTAAATGATGTCGTACAAAGCTAGGGTCTGGGGATTACGATGCTCAGCATATGGAAGGGGTGCAATACACTCCCGCCGCCCACCAGGAGCTACAGAGCTGGAGGGTGTTTCTCCTGTATGTGTTAACTAGCTCTCAATAATTGCAAGCTCACAGGTCCCAAGTTTATCCCAAGGAGAATTTGTAAGGACCAAAAGTGAACCCCCCAAAATAACGAGAACCAGATGGGGCAGCCCTAAGAACAAGTTTCGTCTGTCCTACCCCAGAGAAGAGCCTGGGACCAAGGAGATGTTTGTTGATTTGAAATAACAAAAATACAGAGTCTCTCGATAGCGCTGATTAATGAAACCAAGGTGGAATCTCCCTGTTAAACACCCAGGGCCAGTCTGAGTCATGCCCCCATGTCACCATGTTGATGTTGCTTACCAATGAAGAGCCCCGTGCAGGGCAGGGAGTCTACCTGGACAAGCAGCAGGTGGTCCAGAGGGTGGGAAGGCAAGGAAGGAGTGTGTTGCTCAGTCTGACTCACCACAGCAGGGTTTGCAAACCAGTACAGCGATTGTCTGTCTGTCTGTCTGTCTGTCTGTCAGTTGGAGTGTTTAAGGGTATTCGTATTTGTCATGTGAGTGTCAGTTACAGTCTTATCTCAAACCCCATCCATTGTAAGGAGAGGATGCCCCAGGGTTGGCAATGAATAAGGGTGGAAGAGAATGAAATATACTGAGTGCTCTCATCCTGCACCAGGCACTGAACTAGGTAGTATGTGTACACTGTGTCCCAATTAATCTTGATGGCCTCATCATTATCATGAGGGTGACTGGAAGGATCTATAACACCCCAGGCATGGTACCAGCATTCCACATGTGTTGGTTATCTCATTATAGCAACTCCAGGCATATTGTTCTTATGTGCAGATGAGGGAAGCCATCTTAGAAGGATAAAGTGAGGACATAAAAGGCCCCCCCTGGCTTGCTCTATTCTCAGATCCCTCTTGGAGCCCCCATATCATGCCTTTCAATGCTAACATTTATTGCCACCCGCCTTGTGTTAGAATTAAGTGCTGACGCACAGGGAACCTCCCCCACTGGGCCCCATTCTTCTCCGGGGCAAGTCTAGGAAGTCTGTGGGATTGGGGTTTCCCAAAGCCCCCAGAATTACAGTCCACAGGCTGCTCTGCTTAAACATTCAGCCAGCCCTGGTCTCTGAGGCCTGAGACAGTCAGAGGGACTGGGTGGGTGTCAACCAGCAAGAGGGAGCACCAGAAACGGACTGAGGGTGCTGAGGACAAAGGTCAACTACTTCCCAGCTGGTTTCAGCACAAGCTGCCACCCAGGAATTGTCCTTGTCTCTCTGACACCTTCGTGCTCCTTGCCAAATGACCCCAAGTCAGGCTGAATCATGTGAAAAGACCCTCGAACCCTCTGTGCGTCTGTTCCCAGGGCCTCGGCTTCACATAGAACCACATCCCCGCTCTCTGGACCCTGATAGCTCCTGACCAAGCCCGCCCGCTCCCATTGTGACTCTCCAATCCTTCCCGGGCATCATTCTCGGGAAAACATGCTCCATGTCTATATGTTCTCATGCCCTTGCTCTTGACCTTGTTCGGCCTGGCCTCTTGTTCACCTTTCAAGATGCTGTTGCTGCTAGTAGACCTTAGGGTAGTGACATCCACTGGGTGTTCTGTCCAGGCACTATCTCCCCTGTGAGATGCCACAAGGCATTTAGTAGCTTGTGCCCGCACACACACTAGGAGTGGTGTTGCCAGCTCCAGAATCCAGCTCAGACTCCACAACTACACTCTTCCCACTGCCCCTACCGCACGGTAGGCTCTTTATTTTCTGCCCATTCCCCCTACAGAATTCACTGATTCCCCCACTGATCACTGCAGTTCAGCACTCCTGTAGTGATTGACACACTTCCTTTCCAGGAGCTCCTGTCCATGGTGTTAGAACTTGGTGACTGGGTTTTGTTCATTCCCCTTGGACTCAGTGCCTTTGGCATCGTCTCTAGTACACAATCAAACTCAATAAACACTTCCAAGTGGAATTTTACTGCCTTTTGCCTGGAGCCTCCTCGGAAGGCAGGCCAGAGGAATGGTTGCCAGTTCTCAGGAGAGCCCACACTTTGGAAAGCTTCAGGACCAGGAGGGTGTTGCCAAGGATCAGAGGGTGAGCAGCCCCTTCAGGAACCACTCAAAAAGGGCTGAGGCCCGATTTTCGTCTCCTAAAGCATCCATGTTCCCTTCTCCTTTTCCTTCCCCACAGGATTCAAGTCTCAAAGCAACCTTGGAAATTCAAGTCAGGGCTTAATCCTGCTTTCCTGAGAAGATCAGACACCACCTTTTTTCTCTCTTACCCATAACTCACTAGGCTATTAGTTATGAGTGGCAATCTGGGCTGCTTATGTCAGGGTGGGACCACACTTCATTTCTCCATGGGGCTGTTGGCCAATATTTTTTTTTTTTTTTTAAGTCCCAGTCTCTGCCTAGCAATCAGTCACCAACAGTGGTGAGGGTAAATGAGAGAATGCTGGATAATCTCTCCACTTTTGGGCATGTTGTTAGCTCAGTTGTTCTTTCTCCTCTGGTAAAGCCCAATAGATTTCTCACACTCTGTAAATCAAGTGGGCCCACGGTGGATGAAAGAAGCGGACAATTGATACCTCCCCAGCTGTCGGGGATGACCGAGACTAATAGCTGGAGCCATGACTCTGCCACACTGCCCATGTCTTGTGACATCACAACCACGCAGCGAGAGCTGCCACTGGATGGGCAACACTTGGGGTAATGAACCCTGCCCCATGCATGACTCCCTGATCTTGCTTATTCTTTCTACAGAGCTGCCTGTGAAAACAGGGATCATTGTATTTGACTGGGATATTTAACACCAAGGAAAATATCAGACGGGAAATGGTGTTTATGGTTTCTGTGAATTCATACATTGGTAAGACCTGTCAGTGAGAAGCCACTGAGGGGAGAAGAGGGAAATAGAAACACCCCTTGACTAGAGCCTGGCCCACCCCCTTCTCCAACATACTGGGCTACTCTGGGCCTAGAGGCTTTTTATTGTAGCTCGTGTGTGTGTGTGTGTGTGTGTGTGTGTGTGTGTGTGTGTGAGAGAGAGAGAGAGAGAGAGAGAGAGAGAGAGAGAGAGAGAGATTGAAGAGGATGGCAGTGCATTAGGGCAAGTGACTTGCCAAGGCCCTAAATTTAGATTTGTCTTTAGAACTGAGTCTTTACCCTCCCACATCAGGTAAACCTTTCTAACCCCACTGAGGCTCACCCAGCAGTTGGCTGACTGGCAACCTGGAGTTCACAAGCCTTCCCAGAGCTGCACAAGCCAAGACCATTTCAGAGGGAACCACCCAGAGAAACAAGAGCTGCTCCTGTCAAATCTCAGAGCTGCCTGCCACGCCCTGTTGGAACCCGCCATGACCCAGCGCCTTCCAGGACGGCCTTGCCTAAAATCATTTGTCTTGGCTCCGGGGTGCGTTTTTGGCTGTAAGGAGTTTTTGGCTTCCTCTCCTTCCCATCAGTTTGCCAGGAACAACAGCCTGTCAAGGTCGCTTCAGGTCTGGCCTGGGAAGGCCATGAGAAACAGGCACCAGATAAGAAAGCTCTTCTTGCTCTCGGTGCTGCCTGTTTGATTCACAGGCTGCCTGCTGTGTGCTCTGCTGGGTTGATGACAAACACCTTGCACATCTGTCCCATTGTGGTCAACGGATGAAGAAAAAGAAGAACAGAGGCACGTCTATCTCCATAACCCCATGGCACATGGTCCACTCTCCGAGCTGCCTCTTCTCCTGTACTGTCACTGACTGGCTAATTGGGGCCGAGGTGGTCCAAGGTCTGGAATAATGGGGCAGTATAAGCCAGGGCCAAGGAAAGGAAGAGTATGTGGCTGGGCCCCAAGCTCAAGGGCTTCTGTCTTAGGCACATATTCACTCAGAGGCAGGCGACTGGTCTTGGTCTGCTGAAGGCCAGACGTAGCATTCATTCAGCAAATATGTGTTGACTACTTATTAACGTGTTAGGCGCCCAGCCTGTTTTGTCTTCCAGATGGAAAGTATAGTGTCAGTCATCAGTGATTGACATGGCACTTAACGTGTTAAGGAACAGGCAGGCACTGGGCCAGCCGATGGAGATACACAAGCATCTAAGATAGGTTTGACTTAAATTTTAAGGGCTTGTAATGGGTATGGGCTCCCTTCCTCATAATCAGTGCACTGAAAAGCTACCAGTGCCATTATGGGCATGTTAAGTGCCACAGGAGCCCAGAGGAAAGAATCACTGCCTCTGCTTGGACAGAACCAGGGAAGGCTTCCGAAAAGAGGCGAACTGGTAGATAGACGTGTTATTGGTTAAACACTTGTGTCCTCCCCAATCATGTGTTGAAGTCCCACTCCCAATATGATGGTTTTAGGAGGTGGGATCTCTGGGAGGTGACTGGGTTTGATGATGTCATGATGGGATTGGTGTCCTCATAAGAAGAGGAAGACACACCACAACATCCTCTCTTCACCACGTGGACAAAGTAGGCCAGGAAGGAGGCTCTCTGTGGGGCCCCACCATGCCGCACTGCAATCCTGGACTTCCCGCCTCCAGAACTGTGAGAAATAAGAGCCCGAAGGCTATGGTATTTTGCTAGGGCAGCCCAAACTGATAAGACATATCCTGACAAGTTTATGAGCTACCAGAACTTCAGCAAGGATGGGTTCCTCAGCTGCTAAGGCACTGAGTCTCCCAGCAGGCACCAGTGTGCATACGGTACCCGCACACAGTATCCATTGATGTAGGAATCCCTGCCACGGAGGCAGGGATGACGTCAGCCATTACAATGTCAGCATTGAGACCCAAATTGTTCAAACCTCCATTTTCTCTCCCACATTAGACTACTTAGGAGGCTACATTCAGAAGACAAGCCAATTATTATCAAGTCTATTTCCTTGGCCCTCAGTTGTAAACCAATGAAAGGACTCTTAGAGTTAAAAGCAATCAAAACCACAGTGTCACATCCTGTATTGGCCACTAGGTGGAGCTATGTATCGCACCAAAAGACACCAGAGGTGAAGCTGATTTCCCCAAGTGTTCTGTAAAGAGAACCATTGGGTGACACAGCTGGTGGTGGCAAGTTATATAAACCCCCCCTGTGAGGGTAGGGCTTCAGAACAGACCATTCAAAAAGTAATCATCAGATAACTATTTGTATTAGTCTCTGAGTTTAGAAAAATAATGGGCACTGTCTGTCTTCTAGGACCTACACGTTTGGAGTAGGAAATATAAGTGCACTGCCCATTTCTTGAGCATCTCAGACTCTGTCAGGTGCTTTTCAAGTCTTATCTCTAATTCCCAAAGATTAGGAGCTTGTTCCAGTTCAGGTAGCAGAGCCAGGACTCAAAACTCAAATCTGTTTGTCCCTAAGACCACGCTCTTTCCTCAACGCCATCCAGCCCCTCTAAAACAGTTTCCCATGCAAAGTGAAAGGCTCACCCACAAGGTTAGCTGTAAACCAAAGCCACCAGGAATGCACGAGCAGAGCTACAAGGCAGAGCTAACTCTGACTGGAAAAGTCAGGAGGGCACCACAGAGGTGGTGTTCATTGCAGGGTCAGACCGATGGGCTTGGTGGGAAAGGAATCCCAGGAAGGAAGTGGCATGTCCTGATGGCATAGAGCTTTGCAAATGCAGGGAAGAGCCTTCTGTGATGAATGGCAGGTAGCCTAAGACAGTGGGGCGTGTGGGGGTGTGAGGAAGGATGTAACCAGGGCTAAGGCAGAGAGGATGGAGGAGGGAAGGATCATAAAGAGCCTCCCATGTTCTGTTAAGATATTTATAAGTATTCCCATAGGCAATAGGAGGCCATCAAAAGGGCTTGGACAATTTTCTGATGCTAAATGTAAATCATCATTTTTCCCCCAGGAGGGGATGTATATTCATACTTCGGAAGATTATACAGCTCAGTGCCTCCTTGGAAAAGAAAAACAATCATCTCTCCAAACATATGGGTGCTAAGTCTGTCCCCTTAATTTTAGCCTGCACCATATGCCACCCTGAATGCTTAGAAGATGAGTAGATGGCTTGACTTCACAGATCAAAACTTAGTAAGAAATACCTTCATCTGTTATTTTAAACTCTTTCCCACTCACTACAGCCAAAGCCCAACTTATCGTTCTAATAAAAGGAAGTGGCAAGGTCAGGTGGCAACTTGTAAAGTCCTTAGACATGGCTGGCACACACAGGGAGTTAATTTACACATACGCTCTCGCACACGCACACATTCCGCACTAAGTTCTTCTTAATGTCATTTCAGTCCCACCTTCGGTAGACCCGAACAATACACACAGACTATCCAGTGGAGACGACAAACTACAGACATCAAAAGATAGCTGTTACCCCAAGCAGAGGTATGTGTAGGTGTCATTTTAAAAACAAAGGTCACAGGTTTTCAGAAACTAGAATTACTCCACACCAGGCTTTTTAAATAAACTTGCTGTAAACTTTTACAAGAACTCTTTTCAAAGAGCCTCCTCCGGGGCTTATATATTACTCAAACATCAAGGCTGTCCCCAGGAAGCCAAACACACATCTGGATGAAGACTTGAATCATTTCATTGTTTCCAAGTGCCTGGCTGTTTGAGGTTGATAAGATACCTAGTCCCTGTCCGAGACTCTGTGGCTTTATCAGATATTAGCCACTAATCAGATGCAACCTCACAGAGAGACCTAACTTAGAAGGTTAAGGACCATGTTAATGAAAGTGCTTCCAGGCCCAGCAAAGCAGATGACATGCCCAGGGCCACAGAGCTCACAAGGGCTGAGTCGGCTTTAAGTTCCCCTCTTCTGACATGTCAGTCTGTTTTCTTTCCACTACACAGATCACCTAGGTCCGAGGTCGGCAAACTGCGGCTCTCGAGCCATATGCGGCTTTTTGGCCCCTTGAGGGTGGCTCTTTCACAAAATACCATGGCCCGGGTGAGTCTATTTTGAAGAATTGGCGTTAAGAGAAGTTTAAGTTTAAAAAAATTTGGCTCTCAAAAGAAATTTCAATCGTTGTACTAATGATATTTGGCTTTATGGACTAATGAGTTTGCCGACCACTGGCCTAGGTAATATGACTTATTTCACAGATTCTGAAGCAGAGGCTAAGTGACCAGTCCTTCAATATCTACAACCCTGTCATATGCATCAAAGGAAAAAGGAATGAGCACAAAGGACAGTCAATGACTTGCCCTGGACTCAGCGTGCGAAGCAAACTGATAATGTGTAGCCCCAAAGCAAACACTCGCATGCATTCCCACAGAGTGGAGGCATGGGTAGCTCGCATTCTGGAAGGTTACAACCAGGAGGAGCAGTAAGTGCCATCTGGGCCATCTTCCTCCTTTGGGAGGTAAACTTCCACATCAAGAGAATGTGAGAAGAAAAACCAGACAGGAGTTCTCCAGTTTCAGTAATCCGTTGGTTTGCTTACTTGTCTGCACTATTATCTACACTTGCTCTGAGAGCTAGCTCACTCGGTAAAAAAAAATAAAAAAATTAAAAAAGTAAGCTTCCCAGAGCAGGAGCTGAAAGGTAAACATCTGTGCTTGTTAGCAGGAGTTAAGGCTCTGGTTTGAGTAGCCAAAGAAACTACTACTTTCTCACCAAGATGCAAGCTTTAGTGTTTCAATATCTCCACCTTGTGGAAACTGTCAATACTACATCAAAATCAACACGGACCATCTACTGAGTATTCAGAGACAGATCCAACAAGAAAATAAACTCTATTACAGGATACAAAAGTCACAAAGCAACCTGAAAACTTCTTGGTAGTAAACAACAGTGAGATTTGATAATGATAACCTCAAGGACATGCTGGATTCCAAAAGTCTTCTAATTAATAATGAAAAGACTAAAGCACGGGCAACTTAATTTTAGTAATAGGCATAGGTTATTGTAGGTTTACAAAAACACAAAATGATGCCATAGGTTAATGGGATCATTTCCTTTATCAGTCCATCAACTTTCCCAGCCATTCTAGATGGCAGAAATTTGTAAGGTTATAAGGGTTTGGTGGCTCCTGTCATCCAAATTTTCACTACAGGATGGTTCTAAAGTAACAGGCAGAAAGCCAAAGCACCTCTATGTCTAAACTTTTAATTAACTCAAAGAACATTTCTAGTCAGCCTGGTAGAACTAAGCAAAAGTAAATTAATTTTGAAATAAATTCCAGTTGTGCTACTTCAATGCAGCAATGAGATACTGGGCACAATGGTGAAGCACAGTGGCTAAGGAGCAGAAGCTGCTGGGCCTGGGCTCTGCCTCTTAACTACTGCAGGGCCTTGGGCAAGTTAATTTACCTTTCAGGGCCTCAACCTACTTATCCATAAAATGGGGATGGTGATATCACCTACCTTGAAGGATTGCTGTGAAAATAGAAGGTAAATACATAGAGCACCTAGCACAAGGCTTGGTACATAGTGGGAGAATTAACTAATATTCAATTATGAAAATATTAATTCACCCATGGGTTCTTGATCACTGCTCATAGGACCCAGGTATGCCATATGTTTTAAACCTGATTTTTATTGTCAATAATTTTGGCTTCTAGAATGATAGAAGAGGGAAAGATCTTGGAAAACTTCCGTGAAAGTGAGGGGGACAGATTAAGTCTCAGGCAAGTGGAATACACAGATGCATCTTTGGTTTGCACAGCAATTGGGGAACAGAGCCAAGAACCAGAGGGAGGCCTAGGCCTGCACATGGTCACAGCACAGCTTAGGCAGCAAGCAGCTCGTTACGGAGAGGCTGGGTTTGTGCTGTCGCCCATGAATTCATGTGCTCTTCAACTCAGCAATATCTATAAGCTCCCAGATGTATAATGCACTGGGCATCTGGCAGCGCACAAGCAGACAATAGCCTTGCTTCATGGAGCTTATTATTGCAAGCAGGAGGGGATGGGGAGACCATAAAATATACACAAATAATCAGAGTAATTTGAAACAGGGATAAGGTTTCAGAAGAACATAAGACAGCATGATGCAGAGGACAGGGTAAGGGGCAAAGCTACATAAACTACTTCAAGTTGAACGGTCCAAAGAGATGCCCGTTGAGCAACAAAAAGGAACCAGTCATGCAAATATGTGAGGAACTGAATCCAGGCAAAGGCACTGTGGCAGGAGAGAGCTTGATGAGACTGAAGACTGGAAGGAACAGCTTCACCAGGGGAAGCAGGAAGTGGGGAGGGTGGAGAACCATGCGATCTAAGAGTCAGACCCTGTAGGACCAGGTAGGCCATGCTGAGGAGGCTGGACTCCACGCTAGGTGCCAGGTTTTGATTAAAAAATGGACACCGTGTGGTTTGTTGTCCAGTGTCACTGTGGCTGCAGGTGGAGCCCTGCTAGAACCACCCAGTGAGGAACTGCCAAGCCTGAACCACGGCCCAAGTCACGTGATTCTCCCAGAAGGTTCCCCTCTGAACCACACAGCCTTGGACATGGACGGCAGAAAGGGAAGTAGGCAGTTTGATGGGCTCCAGAGAACTTCAAGTGCTGCCAACACAAATAAACCAACACGAGGTACCGAGCCTTCTCCCGCTCGGTGAAGAGAGAAACCCCAAAGACTCACCCGCTGGTGATGTCATCTGTCCGGATGTTTTTGCTCAGCACGTCCCCGTCGCTCATGTAGCCGGGGGCGTCCACGCTGAGGCCCTCCAGGTCCATCTCGTCTCCGGCCTTGTCCGAGACGTCCACGTGGCACACGCTGCTGCCCCGGGACGCCAGCTGCCTCCTCAGAGGGGCAGGGTACACATAGCGGCCCGACTCGGTGTTGATGAACCGGCTGGCATTGGCTCGAGGCGGGTACCCGTTGCCCGTGGAGGGGGCGTCTCCCGCTTGGAGCCGAGGGCTGGACTGGCCGAGTCTCCAGGACAGAGGAGTGGGTCTGCCCGTCAAGCTGAGGATACTGCGCCCGCTGACCTCCGTGGTGACGTTGGTGTCAAACGTGGTTTCTAATGTGCTGAACACATAAAAAGCCGCCTTGGGTTAGAACCTACTGTGCCCAGAATCCTTTGCAGTTTATATGTTCTTCAATGTTTTTAAAATCATGAGCGATTTCCCATATACAAGACAGGATTGAACAAGGTGGGTCCCATGGACCACCCTCTGTTAGCACAGAACAGAGGAAGATGCTCACCCACACAGCACCCGGGAAAGCCCAGTGAAGGCTGTTCCCACCAAAACACAGCACAAGGCACTCATGACCGTGACCTTGATGCCGTGACCTTAGCTACCAGGATCGTCTTTCTAACCCAGGAAGGGACATGGAAAATGCTGCCCTGGTAACAACGGGCACAGAGGTGGCCACCTGGGATGCTGCCCCCCCACTTTCCCAGGGCAGGGTGCACCTGTCCCCTGTGCAGCTCCTGACACCACACCTCCTTCCCTCAGCCCCTCCTGACCGAGCAGGCAGGGGCAGCCTTGACCTTCTCACTCTCTCAGGTTCATTTCCCCCACACGTTGGCTTCTACATTTTGCCCCAAATGACAACTAAACCTGGGGCATAAGGCTGGAAACAGTGGTTCAATGCCAAGGCTTGAGGTCACATCACTTGGGGGATAAACCAAAGTGCCTGGGTCCCTGGCACCGGGAAGACTTTTTTGCAGTCCCGTGCTTCAGCCCCGACACAGTCAAGGCAGGCGGGGCACCTCCTCAGAGCTGCATGGGGTCTCCCACTGTGCAGAGCGAGCAGGAGAAACCACCGAGCTGTCCCTTCTGTCATTATCATCCTAGTTCAAGCCAAGGAAGCCACAGTTGGTACATTTCAGTGATTATGGCAGAAATAGGGGCGTTTTATATCTAATCACAGAGCCCCAGAGTCCAACGCGTGGCTCCGTGCCATCAGAAAGCTAAAAGCTTAAGGGGCCTCCCATTAACGCCAAGATCACTCTCCTCTGGAAGAATCAAGTTGTTTGGTGCCTCCGCTGCTTTTGTTTCCCTCCGATCCTGCAAGCGGCCTCACCTTCCGTAGGCCAGGGTTTGGGCCCTGTTCTTACTTAAGATGGAATCCTCGATCTGCCAAAACAGCGGGCAGTGGGGAAGCCCTGCCATCTCCTTGCTAATACATTTATCAAAGCGATTGAAGATGAGAAGCCAAGGGGAGCCTGGGAGATGAGGGGTGGGGGGAAGGGAGATGTACCTAGGACTTGGCCTTGATTACCAAAGCCAGACACAGGCAGTAAATCTCCTCTCTGCCAAAATCTCAGAGGGTGTCCTAGGGTTGCATCCTTTTCAGCTTCTTGTTCAGCAGGAAAAGCAACCTGATATATGTTTCCAAGGTAATGCTAGATTCCATCCAATGAAACCACTGTTCAAACACAACCATGCATTTTTATAAAGATGACCTTACATGTCTTCTAGGCGCACATGACTAACAGCATTACAGAGTAATGACTATCAGAAGACAGGACAGGAATTCGAGTTATTCACTTTATCGCTCAGGTCAAATACAGTTCACCTGCTTGTTTCGACAGCACAGCGTAGTTGTGGAAAATGCACGCAAAGCAGAATTTAGATGGAGCTGGTTGAATGGATTTAGCAGCCTCCTGCTTTGCGGGGAATCTGTCCGTACTAATTCTTGCTACTTACACTTCTCTTCTGCCCGCTGCATGGCATTCTTTGTAAATTCTAGCACATTTGGCAATCAACGTTATTTATTCCATTATTAGTCAACTCAGTGGCAGGAACAAACACAGGAGAAGCCATGTGACCGTCAAGTTAACAGCTAGTTCAGTAAAGTTAATTCACATTTCAGATACCTGTGTGTAACCTGAGTTCCCCGCAAACTGGACATGGTCTCTTCCAAATTCTGCCGCAGATCAGCAATGTTCTTCACTGTCCGCAGTCGCCGAGCCTCGGGGTCTTCCCCTGGAAAGACAAGGGTTAGGACTACTTTAATTCCCAGTAGATGGTGAACTTCATAGGAGCAGTAATTGTATCCATGATGTAACCATGGTCCACGCTCAGGGCTTTGCTCACCATGGATGCTTCAGAGGATTTGAGAATGAATAAATGAATGAATGGATGGATGAATGCACGCATACCCAAAGGAGAGTGTTAAATCCAAGGAGAGAAGTGTCTCTTCTCCCTCTAAATCCCTCCTAAAATAAGTAATGTCTAGCTCATGGGTGAAGCATAGAAACTAGTCTGAGATGTAAATATACTGTTACACTGAATCCATACAGACATGCACACGTGAGGTCCAATTCCCAGGAGCATTTTCTGCCCGTGAGAAAGTGGGTGTTTTCTCATCCATTGGTGACACACACTGCTGTCTACTGGCTCTATGTGACAAAGGAACTTGGAGTGGCTAAACGATCTGTACTTATTCAGCGTAAACATGTCCACTGAGAGAGGTTTGCCTTTTCTTTATTATGTCGTCTTACATTCTGGCTCCTCTACTCACCAGCTATGGTATCATGGGGAAGGTGCTGACCCTCTCCATCCTTCTGGTGCCACCACCCTAAAGTGAGGACAGTGACGGAACTGACTTCGGAGGACCACTGTGAAGACTAAATGGCACAGGGCTGGGGATCTCGGGGCATGGATCCCCACCAGCTTCAACTCTTGGCCATGCCCGTTGGTGCTGCAGAGCAGGGAGCCACCAGGAAGACTCAGGGCCCCGCTTTGGGAGACAAGGGACTTCTGTTCTCTGGGCATGATTTTCTACAAAATATGTGGCCCGGAGAGGTCAGGGTGGCATGGATGTCCCAGGAGACGCAGGCCACACAAGGCAGAAGCCATGTCTCTCTCACAGTGAGCGGCTTTGCTTTGGCACTCTGGCTGTTGTGTTGTGTTTGGACTTTCAAAGGGAAGAAGAGGAGGGGAATGACCACATAACAATGAGAGGAATCAAACATCTTTCCCTCAGAGAAACTCAGGAGCCACTGAGAAGACGGAAAAGCCACAATCAAGGGTCTTTAAACACCTGTGACCATTGCAAGTGTGAAGCAACAGTTTAAAAAGAAATTTCCATTGAGAACATGGTCTACACGGACAGCAGCAAGTGGAATCTACATCAGACACTAAGTAGGACTTCCAGCAGTTGTCCTTAGTAGGACAACAGACAGCTAAGAAACATAATAGGATTAACCTTTCTGAGACAGACAACAAACTCCTTGGTTGTTCTCTGCACAGTGGTGCCCGGAGGCTGGGGAATGGATTAAATAATAGTTATGTGATTTTATGGAGGAAATTTGTTATAGCAAACTCTATCCTTGGATATGCAAGTGTTTTCAATTTTCTCCCTCTTTTTAACCAAGAGAAATTTGGAAGGCATTCTCCCCCCAACCTACCCTTATCTGAATAGTGGTCAGACTTATACTTCCCACCCAATTCTTTAAAATCCATCTCTGTAGGTATGTGTTTTTGAATGAAAGCAGTGATGGAATGGCCCTGGAGGAATGTAATTGCATCGATTTCCTGGGCCATAATGAAACATCTGCTGCTGCCGGTATGGCCACATTTCATCTAAGTGAGGCTGCCAACAGAGGTAAGATCCTATGGAAAGCTCTAGGCCCTGCAGCCAACGTTTACTATGAAACTAATGACTTCACTAATTAGCTTAATCACACACACAATGTCTAATAATTATTTTACTGATCCATGTCCCTATTAATGACATGGTTGTTTGTGTCAACTCCCCTTCAGAAATTCAAAGAAATTTGAGATGGGATGGTATCTCCCCTTTGTGTTTGGGAGCCCCCACACATATATATCAATGCCCAAGAAATATTTATTGTCCAAAAAATACTTGGCCAGTGCAGGGAAAGAGCTTGGAAAGTTGCATTCTAAGGGATAAAGGTCTGAATCGTGGTCTGGCTGCAGAACTGCCACTTGATTTTGGACAAGTCACCTATTCTCTCCAAAGGACATCTGTGAAATGGGGATAAAATCCTTCCTTTCGAAGCGTAGGCAGGGGATCATATGAGATGACATATATTAATAATATATGCCTGGTACAAAAATCGAATCGTTAGATTCGATTGTCCTGGTTCCCTCTTGGAGGGTCTGGGGGTCCTGCTGGGAAATGTGTGCTTCCCGCACAGCCCTATACACACCAGATTCCAAGGGCGACACAGAAATGCAAACTAGTAACACCTTGCTCTGCTTAGGGGTCATGTTCTGAACTGTCAATTCTGCCTCCTTGGAAGATGCCTGAGTATAAGACTATCCCCAGCTCTCACACCAAACAAAGTAATAATACACCTGGTAGCCATGCTCTAGTGTAGATAGCAGGATCCTTTCAGCTCACGTACAGAGATCATAAAAATTAAGCTATTCCACATCTACCTGTGCCTTTCGCATCAGCCAAGGGCAGCCCTTCCTCAAGTCATTGGCCATGATGGAGAGAACACCACACCTTCTGACCCAATAGAGCTGTTTTTAGAGGTGCAGGGTGAGGGTGCTGAACGTGGAAGGAACCTGGGATTCTTACTTGGAAGAGGAAAGCTCAAGGGACAAGCTGCTACATGATGGCAAAGATCGACACTGTCTGTGGGCTTCAGGAAGCTGGATCCTATCCAGGGATTAGAAATGTAAGAATAAAGAACTCTGTTGCCCACTAAAGCCACAAAATATGGAAAGGCTGCTTTATGAAGGAATAATCTTCCCGTCACAGGAAATACCCAAGCAGAATCTGAAAGAGTCATCAGTGAGGGACAGAAGGGATTCACAGGCTGCACATTAAACAAACAGGAGTGTGTGGTTCCTCCAAACTCTACAATCCAAGATGCGGTCTTAACTGTAATGCCTTGTACATGACAAAGCACCAAGGGAAAATCCATCTATTTGCACAAGCATGGGGAAGAACTAAGCAACTGATCAAATAGCCTCATAAAAGTCCATTCCTAAATAAACACACCATTCGTTTTCGTTTCAAGGGATCAGTTATGAAGAAGTTACATTCAACCCTGTAGCCACCATGCAGAGTCTCCACAGAATGATTTACCCCGTAGTCACACACGCGAGGAGTCCTACTGCTGGAATGTAAAGACAAGTCACCCCATGAAGAAATGTTCATTGGCCACCAACACCTTTTAACTTAATGAGGAAGAGAGCTTGCTCAGGCCTGGCTGCTCGGGGCTGTTCCCCAAAGCAGCGCACAGCACTCAGGATCTCTGAGCTCTCGCTGGTTTCCCAGTCCCATGGCAGCGGAGCCATGGGCAGAAGGAGAAAAGCTAGTGATCACAGGCTGCTATTGGATCACACGCTCCAGAATGTGTTATGTGGAATGTTCTCTGGTGGCTCCTTTTTCAAATGTGACTTTTGCTGAACTGCATGCCTGACACGCATCCATGTGGCTCCTTAGGACACACATCTGATCCACGCTGGGATCTAAAGCCTGGCCCCCCTCTCTTGATGTGCACACGTAAGCTGGGATGTGTGTGGAGATCTGAGCAGGCATCTGAGCTCCACACCCTTTCCTTGGTCCCTTTCCTGGGCTATCTGTGCCCACCTATGGATGCAAGGGAGCTACAAACCCTGGAGAAAAGCAAGCAGAATCCATCCCACATGAGGGGCCCTAAGCGACTGGGAGATGGATCACTCACAAACTCTCTGCCCATTGCTGTGCCCAGCCGGCAAAACAAAAGGAAATAGTTCAATCATTCAGATGATTCCTGGAAATTAATCCTCAAAGCTAATGGTGTGATGGGTAAGATTTGGTCATACGGGCTACAGACCAATGCCGCCCATGGAGTGGCTATTTAAATGATGTGGTCAGTGCATCCAATAACTGGATTTCAAACCCAGACTCAATTTCCAGCCCAAGTCTGGAAGTGGTAAGAGAGGAGAATAACACAGCCACTGTTAAAAGTGCTTACCACTCACTTCCCTGGTTAGAAGTTGCTGGAACCCAGGACACAGAGCTGGGGTGGGGAAGAGAGACAGAGGTGGCCATCCAGAATTCATTGCAGCAGGCATTCTAACTCAGATGCTAACTTTTCTCTTTAAATGAAGGCTGACAGTGTAGCATTAATATTTATGAATGGAATTAACTGCATGACAACTGTGGATTCTATGTCTTTACAGAATGCCCCTTTGGTCATCATGGTCTGGACTATACTGATAGTTAAATAATAATTTTTTTGTTTTGTTTTGGTAAAAGCAGCATACTGTAATCTTTCCAGTTAATAGAGGATGCTGAGAACAATGTTCAATTGGTGTTTCCATACAGGAAAGAAAAAAAAAAGGCAGTATTTTGAGTCCCAACTTTTGTTGGAAAGAGATTTTAAGAGTAAACAAGGTGTTTCAAAGTTTAGTGTCAGAGCAGCCCAGTGCCCCCACACGCATGAAATGGGATGTATCTTAAAAGATGATTTGCCAACAGGTGAGAGACTTATGTACAGTTCTGGGGAGGAGGGAATAGATTGTGTGAGAGAAAGAACAGGAAAGAAGGAGAAGAAAAATAATAAGAAAAATAACAAATTTGTTTAGCTCATCAATCAATGCCATAGAAAACCAACTTCGAATCATGCTGGGTTCATGCCCTCCCAGCAGGTGGCTCCACAGGAGGCTACATGGCCTAGGGACAGAGTTTCTGGGGCTCCACACTCACCAGTGAGTTCTTCCAGGGCAGGCTGTCCGCTCTTGGAGAAGTGGCTGGGCTCCATGCTCACCCCCGCGGAGCTGGACTCGGAAGTGACATTCCCTTCGGTGTCAGTCTGGGACCTTCACACACAAACCAAAGCAGAGACGCTTGTCATGAGCGGTAACTCCCACGCCTGGACCACTGCAGTCTTTCCTCAGCACCCCCGCCCCCCCAAACCTTAGCCCCTCCTTCAGCAAGAAGCTTCAGAATGGAGCAGACCAGCAGACTGACACTAAATAATTCATTGGCGCATGTGGAGCAATGTCCTAGAAACAGAGAGAGCCACCAAACTGGAAGAGATGAAATATTCATCGCCCAAATGGAGGGTCTGCTCTCCTGCACTGGGGAACGCTCCTCTGTGTCCCCATCAGGGCGCCAGGTCTGGCAGGAAAAACGCTGGCGAGCGTACCGGGTGGTTTGGACCATTTAGTCAATGCCAAACAGTGACTTCCACATCACCAGCCACACCAGCAAGTCAAGCATCGGATGACTCCCCTGGCAGCCCCCTTCCTCACCCCACCCTCCTCCTCCTGGCATGGGCTCTCAGGACTTGGTGCCAAGCAGGTGTGTTTGCCCTTCAGGTGTCTGATTCACAGCTCAGATTTGCTGACATGAAAGGTCTCACTGATCATTCTTTCAACATTTGACTGAAACGTGTACTTCCCCAAACCCTCCCCAGGCCCTTATGTGTCAAGCTGGATTGAGGCAACTGCTTCACACAATGTGCTCTTGCCCTGACTACCCCTGTTCATTGAGGGCATGCAAATAGATAGCGGCACTCAGATGCATAACCCCAGGTGTCACATTGCTAATTCATCAGCATCCTGAGCAACTTCACAACCAGACTTCACCTTCCATGAAGAAAGCGATTGCCAAGAATGAGAATTGTCTTAAAGGTGGGGAATGTGCTGATAACCCTCAAGTCATCTATCTAGTCTTCCTCCCTTTGGCCTGGAGCCACCGGTTCCCATTTCTGGTCATCTCTACCATTAGTGAGATTTCATATTCCCAGTGTTCTTCTCCATCCGCTGGCCAGAGTCCCAGCTCTCCTCACGTTTGCCTTGGCCCCACGAGGGCTTTGTATACAGGTATGCTGCCTCCAGCCCGGGGGGCTGTATGTGGCAGCCAGGTGTAGAAACCAACCCACAGATTTTATTCTTGTTGGAACACACACTATTGTAAAGCTTTTGAATTCATTTCTGCATTTAAAAATTGGGAGATTTCACAAGAAATGGCTGGAATTCTGCCTTCCCAGTAAAAATAAGCAGCTCTGGATTGAATGCGCTCCACCTGCCGATGCTATGTGGTGGCTGCTCATCTAGAGACGTGGAGTTCCCCTCCCCACAGCTTGGCTCATCCTGAGAATCCCGTTTTTTATACTACCTTTGGGGCCCAAGCAGGAGATGGGCTCTATCTTAGACTGTCCCTAGGCCTGGTCCTCGCCCCACACCATTTCGCCTGTTCTCTGTGATTCTGATGTGACCACATCATCCTCTGATCAAAGGCTTTCCATGGCTTCCCATTTCCCACAGAATAAGGTCTGCCCTCCTTATGGTAGAAGGTGCCCTGCATCACGGAAGGTGCCCTCTTTCACTGCCAGCCCCATCTCCTGCCACTCCTGCCCTGTACACCCAAGCCTGCCCTCTGCCCCACCCACACATGGCTCCTCTCCATGCCCAGATCGTGCCGTGCCGTTGGTGGTGTTGTCTCTGTAGTTTCTGTGACGGCTGCCTCAAGGCCCCGCTCCTCTTTCTTCTTTAGTTTGCTCCTGATCTGCCTCTAAGACGCAGCCCCGAGTCATCCTGAGCTGAAAGTCCTGCCTCGCTTAGCCAGCAGCCAGCTGCTCACGCCACCCGTGTGCATGTCCACAACACTCCTTATTTTCCTGCTTGTTACACTCTGATGTAATTAATAAATCGTTCCTCAACTCGATGGAGCGCTCTGCAGGCGAAGGCTGGCTCTTGGACATGTGCCCATAAGAACACTGCCTGTTAACTTCACACGCTGAGCAGGCACTCAAGGCAGGATAAATGCATTGTATGAATGAATGAGAAACGTTTAAGTCTAGCACGGTGCTGGGCAGTGGGAGGAACATCACCCTTGGGGCCTGACCCTGCAGCTGGCTTCAGGTCTGGAGTCCATAACTCGATAGCCATGCACTTCAGAGTAAGTCACTTCACCTCTGAACCTCTGGACCTGTATCTGCATAATGGGAACAACGGCGACCTCTCCTGGCTGCTACAAAAACCACATGTGGAACGACATAAAAGTGAAAACAGGCATTCACTGTTGCTTCTACACTGATAAATCAAATTCATTTTGAGTGATTCCTAAAATGATTTATCTTCCTTTCATCCCCTGGAAAAATCACTAACATGGAGAGGATTTGGGGGAAGCCATCAACTGGAGAGAGCGATTTAATGCATAAAGGAAGTCTGCACCATTTTAAAAACCTCTTTGATCGAGTCTCTCACTCTAGAGATGCAGACAATCTGGCACAGAGATGCAGTGACCTGCAAAGCAGAGACAGTGCAGCAACCAGCAACGTTCTCTCACTGAGCCGAGGCGTTAAACACTAGCTCTCATGGCTACTAGCTCTGTGACTGAGAGCAAGTTATCTAATTCCTCTAAGCCTCCGCTTGTTCAGCTATAGAACGAAGATTTCAAAAAAGGTAGGCAGGTCATAGAATCATGGGGATGAAGAAATGAGCCGAGGCATGAAGAGCTCTTAGCTGGGTCTCTGCAGACACTTGGTGCTCACTCAGCAGCGGTTCCTGCGGCCAATCCAGGGACCACACAGGGTGCTGCAGGAGGGACAGAGGCCAGGGGTCCCGGCTCCTTCTCAGCGCTTTTTTCCCCAGCCTCTGCCTGCCTCACCTAAAGAGCAAAGGCATCTTGAGGGGCAGAGGGACATCAGCCCGGGGAAGCTTAACATGAGGCTTGACAGATACACACAGAATTTTCTCCTTCCTCCTACTTGCCAGACGCTTGCTCTTTACCATTAAGAGTGTATTCTCTCATAAAAGAAGCTTGAAATGTTTGCCCTGGCCAGTATTGCTCACTGGTTAGAGCGCCAGCCTATGCACTGCAGGGTAAAAGGTTCGATTTTCAGCCAAGGGCATGTGCCTGGGTTGCAGGTTCGATCTCTGGCCCCAGTCGGGCACATGTGGGGAACAACCAATCGACGTGCCTCTCTCATATAGATATTTCTTTCCCTCTTTCTCTCTCCTCCCCTCCCCCATCTCTCCCTCCCTTCCACTCTCTCTAAAACCCAATGGGAAAAACATCCTCAGGTGAGGATTAACAAAAAGAAAACAAAACAAAAAAAGCTTTAAATTTTAAAGAAAGATTAGATATTTTTATAAACTTGTAAATGATTCCAGACCCCAAAAAAAGGGGGGAATGGGACTGATGGTGATCAAAGACTGCCATATATTTTAATTTTGAAAACTGTTCAGAGAACAACTGTATGAAAAGCTGTGCGTGCAGACGAGCGCTGAGTCGTTATCTAAGCCTTGGCCCCCTTCTCTGGCCTGCTAGCGGAGCTGATGACGTGATTTAATAAAAAGATGACTAGCTCCCAGTTAAAAGGTTCGGGCGTGACCCTCAGGCCTGACATTGTCTCACTGGCTGGACCCGGCTCACTTTACTCTGAAGCCACTCCAGTCAGTCTTGCCAGCAGCTATTGGCAGGAGTGCTAACAATCTCCTAGGACACAGCTCAGGCAGGGAGAGAGGGGAATGGGCACGAGTCTAAACCTATGAACAGCTATGAGCACACATGTGTGCATATGTGCACTGGCATTTTATATACAAATGTGTACCTGTGCTTATATGTGACTGTTGATGTACTTCCACATACCTATGGGTGTATGAGTGTGTGTGTGCAGCTGTGTATGTATATGTACCTAGAGTGGAAACTATAAAATGAGAGCCTATATGGCATTCAATCATTCAATCCTTAGTCCCCTTTTGCTATGTAGAGGTATCGGTTATCATTCAGCTGTGCAGCCTGGCCAAGGACACAACACATCCAAAGCTCAGGGTCAAGCTGACTACTGTGAGCATAGCTCTGGGGCTTCCTTAGGAACAGTGCTAGGGGAGCTTCCATCCGATGGAGAGGACTCCTCCACATGCACCAAGTAGTACCCGGCCAGTGCCTGCATTCTGCAGAGGCTCTCACGGGGCCAGAACCACACAGAGCAGAGCAAGCAGCAGCACCTGGCTCCACGCCTGTCCCAATGGATGTGCTGCTATCAGAGTCAGAGACTGAGGGACAGACAGAAGGACAGTCAGATGCAAACGCCCAGGCTTGTCTCCTCAGCACACCCTGGGTTCTTTCCTTCTTCTAGAACTGGCCCCTCTCGCCGCTCCCCGTCTCCCTCCTCCTGCTCTCTCCTCCGACATCCCAGCACACAGCAGGGCCTGGAGACCTGCTTACTCTGCGTGCTGTGCTGAGAAACGGCGTCCAAGACCACCCCTCTGTGAGAAGAAGCCTCAGCTACTCAGCAGGGTGGCTTCTGGGTTTTTCATTTAAAAAAAAATTAAAAAAAAAAAATATATATATTTTAACAAAAATATATCCTTACAGAGAGGAAGGGAGAGGGATAGAGAGTTAGAAACATCGATCAGCTGCCTCCTGCACACCCCTCACTGGGGATGAGCCTGCAACCAAAGTACATGCTCTTGATCGGAATTGAACCTGGGACCCTTCAGTCTGCAAGCCAACACTCTATCCACTGAGCCAAACCGGTTTCGGCTGGGTTTCTCATTTTTAAAGTACATTCAGGACGGGCTGATGTTGGAGCCTGTGGAGTGACACCAAACCACCCCTCACGCACCTGCTTGTGCTGCTGCTGCTTCTGAAATTACCCCCACACGCCTGGTGCACTCCTATTCATCCCTGGTCAGCTCAAACTTGACCTCCTCTCTCTAGCTTTCTCTGACCCTCCCTAAGCCCTGCAGTACATTCATTGCTCCCTCAAGTGCACTGCCTCTACCTCTGAGAGAGCTGATCCCTGGTATCTCAGCTGTTGCCCTAACCCAATGGTCAGCGAACTCATTAGTCCACAGAGCCAAATATCAACAGTACAACGATCGAAATTTCTCTTGAGAGCCAAATTTTTTAAACTTCTTCTAACGCCACTTCTTCAACATAGACTCGCCCCGGCCGTGGTATTTTGTGCAAGAGACACACTCAAGGGGCCAAAGAGCCGCATGTGGCTCGCGAGCTGTGGTTTGCCGACCACTGACTTAAGTGTTCCCAGAGGGCAGCACTGGTTCCTGCCCTCCATCACCTAGAAGCCACCAGAAAGGCCCCTTGTCCATGGCCCAGGAGGGGTGGGCGGCTGCTCCTACCTGTACAGGAAAGGCGCCACCGTGGCAGTGTTGGGGTGGCTGTACTGCTGCTGGGGCTGAGGTAGCTGAACACTGACGGTGTTGCTTCCTGTGGTCTGGGTGGTCCCGACGGACCCGCTGATGGTCTGGCTGCTGATGCTGTGGTTCAGGCTGGTCCCACCGGGGCCTTTGCCCTCCGAGGACGCCAGGCTGGAGGAGGAGCTGGAGTGTCTGCCGTCCAGCTGGGGCTTCTGCTGGGGGAGCCCCGAGCTCGGCTTCCCACCCCGGCTCCGCTCCCCGTCCTTGGCAGGGGCAGGGGCACTTGGGGACTTCCCGGGCATGCTCTTCATCCCCGGTTTTGGGATTCCGCTGAGGGAAGGGGCCGGGGCCTCTTTCTTGGCACTGCTGAGCTTGCCCCCTTTGGGGATGAAGCTGGCGATCTTGGAGGACTTTTTTGGCATCTCGGTGGCGGCAGTCCCACTGGGGTCTTCTTTGGACCCCTCTTTGAGGTCCGGCCTCTCGGTCACGGAGGCTCTCTTGGCTAGGTCCTTGCTTTTCTCCTTGTCCTTCTCTCGCTGCTGTTTCTCCTTCTCCTTCTCGTTGCCTTTTGGGGAACCCTTCTTGGTGGTCAGGGCCCGGCTGAACGTTCTCTGGGCGATACCCTTGAGGGCAATCTTGGGGCTGCTGGATGCGGGGCCCGCCGTGGAGGGCGTGCGGCCGGGGGCCTCCATCTCATCGCCCTCTTCGACGCTGGACAGAACCTCCAGCCGCTCACAGCTCGTGTCCCGAGACCCAGGGCCCTCCCCTGCCTTGGAGCCCCCTTTGCTGTTGAAGAGCTTCAGTTTTTCCAGCATGGACTTCTGGGTGTTGGGTGCCGGCTTCAAGGCTTCGGGGCTGGGCCTGGGGGCTTCAGGGCCAGGCTGCTTGACCGAGAGCATGGACGACGTGGCGCTGTGCTTCACGCTGATGGACTTGCTGCGCCAGGGCTTGGTGGCGGTGCCGGGCTGGGGAATGGCCGAGGAGACGCCGCAGTTAGCAAGGGTGGAGCTGCTGCCGCTCTCAAAAGAGGCAGGTGCGCTTTCGCTCATCCCGGGGTGGGAGGAGGCTGGGCTGGCCACGGGCTCTGCAGAGATGGAGAGAGAAGGAAGGCTGAGTTAGGGTCTCACTGACGGGAAGGAGGGTTGGCCACGGTTCCTCAGCCGATCACTTCTAGCCCAAGTGCCTCAGGACCCCCCCACTCCGTGCTCTGTGTGTGCGTTACCTGAGGTTAATTTAAAATCCTCCCTCGACTTCCTCCTGTTCTCCATCACGAACAGCTCACATTCCCGCACTTGCTGTGCAAAGGCACGCTGATCTGAGCATCAAATGTGCATGCACAGAGCACAATTAACACTTATATTTACGGGAAAAAACAACAAACACTGGTGGTGTTGTAGGAAGGATGTAGGAAAGGTCTACTGCGTTGAATCATTCAGCCCACAGCACCCGTTCCCAGTTACGGGAAACAATTGAGCATTATCCAACCCAACTTTAAGAAAACAATATAGCTGATACATTAAAACAGAACAGGAAAAAAAAAAAAAAAAAAAAAGGAAAGGAAAGGAAAGGCCCTGGCCAGTGTGGCTAGTTGGTTAGGCACCCTCCTGCCCTATACATCAAAGGGCTGCCTGTTGGATTCCAGGTCAGGGCACATGCCCCATAGGGGACATGCAGGAGGCAGCCGCTTGATGTTTTACTCTCACATCAATGTTCCTCTCACCCTCTCCCTTCCTTTCTCTGAAAAATCAATAAAAATATTTTTTGGGGGGAGAAGGTGGAGGAAAAGAAGGAAACCAAGTATCATCTTCACAGAAGGATGATTGCCCACAGAAGTTGCTAAGTCCTATCAAAGCAGATCTGTTTTCCCCATTTGGCACTTTTAAAGAGTTACAAACACGATTCAGACCAGACTTAACATAGGAAAGACTTTTCAGCTTAGCGTATAAACCGTGCACGGGGCTTCATTGTCACGGGTCATCTGAAAGTCAAGGCTTCCCCTTCACGCTCAGAGGGGATGTCCCTGGCCAGACTCTGCTCAGAAAAGCCTCAACATACTTCCAAACTGGAACTGGAATTTATTCTGGGAAGGGCGGGTTCCCAGCCAGAGTTCTCTGCTCACCACCAAGGCGGCCCATATCACGGATGTGAGCACCATAGTGCCCTCCTCAGGAGCAGCCAGAACCATGCAGTCCTGCTGCGAGCAAGGGCGCCCTCAGTGCCAAGGCAGCAGGAAGGCCTGTGGCGGCGGAGCCCCGTGCCCACCTGCACCCGCATGCGCCCACCCACCCGCCCACCCGGTGCCCAGAGCAGACGGATGCAGCACTTCAGACCCAGAACACACGTCCCTGTTTGCAGTCAGGGTGACACGACTTACCGAGCGGCAGCCACTTTCTCCCGGAACAACGCCCTGTGAAACACTCTCCTACCGGAGAAGCTGTCCTTCCAATTGTCACAAGTGTTTTTGGTTAAACTCCTCATGTTTCTAATTAGCCTTTGTCATCCGTAACTGCTCCGGTGCCCAGAAGCCGGCAGGATTAACGGCTGCTTCTTCGGCTCTTTCTTTCCTTCTTTTCTCTCTCTCTAATACCTATCTTCCGCTGCCTTCTAGCAACAGAGTAAACTGTGTACAGAGCGGCTTTTTATGATTTAAAAGTCAACGGCCGCCCAAGCGGAGTGAAGGCAGCCCCTGTGTGGGACACGCACGGTGCGGGGGTGGGGTGGGTTGGGGCGGGGGGAGCTCCAGGCAGGGGAAAGGCTTCCCTCGCTCTCAGCTGCTCAGGGAAGCCACAGCCCAGGGTGATCCAAAGCAGACCTCCCAATGTTTTAAAACACATACATCTTCCTGACTTACTAGGGATTTGGGTTGGGATGGGGGGTGGGGGCGGGGAGCCGCACAATCCTCCCTAAGAAAACTCCCGAGGCGGTGCTGGATCTCTTCCTGGGGAGGCCGGAGACTGGCTCAGAGACAGACTCGTGGCACCCACCCACGCCGCCTGCCTCCTGAGCTCTCACAGCCCCGCGCTGCTCCCAGGGGGCCTCGGGGGGTCGGGGCACAGTGTTAGGCGCACATGCGGTACAGAGGGGATGACTGCCCAATGTTAGGGATGAGAAAACTGAGGCTCAGGGAGGGCTAATGACAAGCCCTAACTCATGCAGCTGGAAGCGAACATCTCTGGGATGGGAGCCCAGGGCTCCTGACACAGTGCTCCTGCGGGACCATATTTCCGTGACCTCCTTTGAGGAAGAAAACATGTAAACAACAGCCACGTGAAGGATGGGAGAGCTTTCCAGGCATTGCCTTTTCTATTGTGTAGGTGTGTTTATGGCATCTGAGGTGAGGCCTGAGCCAGCCGACACTGGAAAGGAGGCAGCCTGTAACCCCAGAGACCAGCTCTCTGGAGGAAATCCTAATCCTCTTCCAATGCCCAATTCTATTTCTCTTAGGACAGCTGTCTTCCCTTTAGTAGGTGGGGGCTCAGACCTAGGGCAGAGCATTCATTCATCCATTCATTCATTCACTCATTCATTCAATATATTCATTCATATCAATTGTCACACATTCAATGAGCACCTTAGTACATAGAGACATGGTTCTAGGCACTTGGGATACATCAATGACAGACAAAGATCCCTGCCCTCTGGAGCAGGAGGGACAAACAATCAATGCCACTCATGAATCCACTGTATCATCTGTTAGGAAATAAGTGCTCGGGAGAAGGGGACTTAGGGGAGCGGGTCGCAACAGCCTTACAGGATCGACGATGTCATATCTAGAGACACACCGCTTTTCCCCAAAGGAATTTTAGGCATATTCCCCACTGGCCATGCACTGACCATACACACATGAATCACTGGGCTGTCTCTGCTCCCATGCATTCCTCGGAACTTGGAAAGCTTGTTGAAAATGGTTTTGATAAGAAATGCCCCTACCTAGCATCTCTGGGTATTTTTTTAAAAAAAAGTTTTTATTGATTTTTAGAGAGGGAGAGAGCGAGATGGGGAGAGAAACATCAATGAGAGAAAAACATCCATAGGCTGCCCCCTACACTCCATCTAGTGAGGATCAGGCCTGAAATCTGGGCATGTGCCCTGACCGGGAATCAGACCCATGACCTTTCAGTGCATGAGGCAATGCTGAACCAAACGAGCCACACCGGCCGGACAACATACCCATCTGGAAATTAACCAACAACTATCTAGCTAAGGACTGACCCAGGGTTAAACAGATGTGAAATGTGCAGACTAACTGAAGATGCTTGTCCCCCTCAGGAGAGGTGCGCGGTGGAGGGAAAGGGCTCACACAATGCAGGCAAGACAGGCATTCACACTCGCTTCTCAGGCCCTGCTGAGACAGCTCCCAGAACCTCCTGCTTGTCTCTCAAACCCCAGCTCAGAGCCTTCTCCTCCGCCACACTGTCTGAGACCCTCCAGCTGAAGCATCTGTCTGGCTTGTATCACATGGAATTGCTCCCTACTCTGTGTTTTCCTAGGAGACTGTCCACACCTCCCCATAAAAAGATTTTGGCGGGCCACCTATTATACTTACACCAGCCACTGGAAATACAGAGTTGCATAAAATATAGCTGCTGAACTCACTGTCCAATGGGGCAACAGACCTCAAAACAGAACACAGCAATCACATAAAGGGCTGTGCAAGATCCAAGGACCAAGATCCACCAATTCTTCCTGGAGGGTTTGGGAAACCCACACAGAAGAGGTGATTTGAGTTTGTCATGCTAAACAGCTATCTAGAAAGCTGCCGTTTCATGAGTGTTAAATGTAGATTAAATTTGAGTTGATTTAAGGAAAACAGGAAACAAAAAAAAAATGCAAGTAGTTCACAGATTTGGCAAAAATCACATAGAAGGATTATGAAAGACTAGAGTTGGGGAGCACTTTTCTATTAAACAAGAAATATTTATGCTGTATTAAATCTTTCTGATGTAATCAACCAAACAGAAATCAAATCAGAAGGCGCGAATAAAGGAGAGACTCAAAACTATTCTAAGATGGCTACTTTTAGAACTTTATACATATTAAAGCATGACATTTTGCTGAGAATGGCCAGGTAGGGCAACATGACTGGGCTTTGCTTAGCCAAAGATAATTTTAAAAATAATGCCTTTCACAAGTTTTTGATTATTAAACATAGTAAGAATGACAGTTTACATCACACCCAGTAAGTCTAAAAATACCATATGTCAAATTGAAAAATATAAAGACATCCTCTTAGGATGCACAATGAACTTTGATATGTGCTGATCACAGGGCCCCGATCAGACTTTATGTCCCACTAATGCACCAGACTGTGCCCTGCAGATTGCACATTTTGGCTTGAAAAGACCAGCTTACAAGGTCCACCCACCACCAACTGACAAAGCAAACAACAAGAAAAAGTCTCATTTGAAATATTGCAGCAAGAAGAAAAAGTCTCATTTGAAATATTGCAGACAGGATGCCTTTGAAGAAAGGCTTTTATTTTATTTTATTATTATTATTTTTTTTAGGATTTAGGGAGAGCATGAATCCTCCTTTGGGGAGGGGAACAGCTTGGTTTTTCTGGCAACCAGCCTTCACCTACCCTGACAGTAACCAAAATACTTTGTAAATGAAAATACTGTCCATCATAGATGTCTTCCTCTCTCTCTCCATGAGGAGCAACATTGGCCCCAGGTCCCTCTGTCCCCAGCATCTTAGTTCAGATCTGAGTTAGGGAGACGTTGGTGGTCTGATCCCAATGCCAGCAGATACTCAGGGAGTGTACTCCAGGCCTGCGGATCTCAGCTCCCATCACCCTACTGTGATTGTTAACCTGCCTCCAGGAAGTTTCCCTGCCTAAGTGTTCCCTGTAATCTTCAGGAAAAGGCTTGATAATTGGGCCTGGGAAAATGTTTGCAATTTCCTATAATTTGTTAAGGTGTCAATCTTGAGCATTTGAATGTGTTAGGCAAGGGTAATTGAAACCAGTTGTGTGTGTGTGTGTGTGTGTGTGTGTGTGTGCGCGCGCGCGCGCGTGCGCTTTTTTAAGTATATAGACTCCAGGCACACAGGCTGCAGACTCTTTTAAGAGCTGCTTAAATCAATTTCTGTCCAACCCTGTGAGCCATCAGACCACAGAGCCTCCCTCGATCCACTCATTGGTGCTGCAGGATGCCCTGAGCCTGGCTGGAGAAGCTTTCTCAGAACTGCTGTGACCAATGTCTACTAATAAGGGCACGGGCTTCAACACAGTATTCTCTCTAACTCCTTCTTGGGGAGAACCCTTGGAGGGAGGAAGAGAGAGAAGGAAGGCATGAGAATCACAATGACAAAGAGAGGGCATGGAGTGAGGAGAAGTTGGGCTCTGGGTCCATATGCTCTGAATCTTCTTGTGTCTACAATTCCACGAGCTCCTGGAACAACCAAGTTAGAATGAAGATAGTGATTTATACAAACAAATCTTTTTTTTTTTTAAGTTGTTGTTAATTCAACCCCTGTCAAAATCCCAATGATGGTGGTTTTTTGTTGTTTGTTTGTTTGTTTTTGCAGAAATAGAAAAATCCATCCTAAAATTCATAAAGAATTTCAAGTGAATCCAAATAACCAAACGTGAAAAAGAACAAAATTAAAGATTGCATAAGTCCAGATTTCAAATGTACTACAAAACTACAATAATCAAGTTTGTGTGATATTGGCATAAAGACAGACATATAGACCAAGGGAGTAGATTAGTAAGCCCAGAAATAAACCTATGTATATATGGTCAAATGATTTTCAAGACTATTCAATGGGGTAAGAAGAGTATATTCAATAAGTGATGCTGAGAAAACTGGATATTCACAAGGAAAAAAATTGAAGTTGGATTAATACCTTATACCATATAAAAAAATAACTCAAAATGGATCACAGACTTAAATGTAAGAGCTAAATGTATAACACTTAGAAAAAAACAGAGAACAAAAGCTTCATGACACTGGACTTGGCAATGGTTTCTTGGACATGACTCCAAAAGTAAAGGCAACAAAAGAAAAATAGATAAGTTAAACTTCCAAAAATTGAGAACATTTGTGCATCAAAAGACACTATCAACAGCATGAAAAGGCAACCTATGATATGGGAGAAAATACTTGCAAACCACATATATAATAAAGAATTGAAATCCAGAATACAACAAGAGCCCCTGTAACTCAACAACACAACAAACTGATTAAAAATGGGCAAAGGACTTGAATAGACTTTTCTCCACAGACAATATCCAAATAGCCAATACGCACATGAAAAGATATTCACATCGTCAATGATCAGGGAACGCAAACCAAAACCACAATGAGCTACCACTTCATACCCATTAGGATGGCTGTTAAAACAACAAAAACAGAAAATAAGTGTTATTGTGGGAATGCAAGATGGCACAGCCATTGTGGAAAACACAATGGCAGCTCCTGAAAAAAAAATTAAACATAGACTATGATCCAGTAATTTCAATCTTGGGTAAAGACCCTAAACAAAGTTAAAGCAGGGACTTGAACAGATATCTGCACACCTATGTTCACAGCAGCATTACACATAGCCAAAACGGTAAAAGCAACCCAAGTGTCCATCAATGGATAAACAATAAATATTGTTTGGATAAATGAATGGACAAACTAAATGTGATATGTACATACAATGGAATGTTAATCCAGCCTTCCAAAGGAGGGAAATTCTGACATATGCTATATCATAGATGAACTTCAAAGACATGCAAACTGAAATGGACCAAACATGAAAGAACAAATACTATGTAATTCCACTTATAAGAGGTACCTAAAGTAGTCAAATTCAGAGAGACAGAAAGTGGTGATTGCCAGGGACTGGAGGATGGAATGGAGAGTTATTGTTCAATGGGTACAGAGTTTCAGCAGGGGAAGACCAGAAAGTTTGGGAGATAGATGGTGTAATGTTGTACTACAGTTTGAATGTACTTAATGTTTCTAATGATTCTCAGAGAATCATTGATATGAGAGAGAAACATTAATTGGTTGCCTCTTATATGTGCCCCGATGGGAAACAAACCTGCACATAACCTTTTGGTGTACGAGATGAGGCTCCAAACAATTGAGCCACCTGGCCAGGGCCAGAACATTATGTTTTTAAATGGCTAACATGGACAATATTATATGAGACTAGAGGCCCTGTGCACAAAATTTGTGCACTGGCGGGGGTGTCCTTCAGCCTAGCCTGAACCCTCTCTAATCTGGAACCTCTCAGGATCCCAGACTAAACTGGCTATTGGACATCCCTCTCACAACCTGGGACTGCTGGCTCCTAACCACTTTCCTGCCTGCCTGATTGACCCTAATTGCTTCTGCCTCCTGGCTTGATCACCCCCAACTGCCCTCCCCTGATGGCCATCTTGTGGCAGCCATCTTGTGGTGGCCATCTTGTGACAACGTGGGGGCGGCCAACTTGTGATGACATGAGGGCATTGCACAAAGAGCAAGAGTCACCTAGGCTTTTATTAGTATAGATATATTTTATTACAGTAATAAAGTAAGAGTTGTGTTTGGCTGCAGGTAACAGAATTCTGACCACCATGGCCTACACAGGTGAGGGGTTCACTACTTTTTTCCAGTGCTTAGCATGGGCCTTGCATACACAAAGGGCTCAAATAAATGCTGGTTAATTCTTTTTAAAGATAGTTAATGAATCATGTGAAATTGTAAAGTTTAAATATTACCTTATCAGTGCTATTTCATTCTAGCTTGAAAAACAATTGCTTTAACAGACTAGTGGTCCTCTAACAAACCCTGGTAGGCACATACGTTACACCATTCGGCTTTTTCCTCCTTCACTTGGCTGTCACTAACTCTTTGGTCAAGCTCTTTCCTCGGACTGGGATGCCTCAGTGCCCCCCTCATCACCTCATACCCATACCCAACCTTAGCCCCCAGTCTCCCTTCCCTGCCATTTCCTCTGGGAAACCAGAAGCCACCCCTTTTCATCTAAAGAGCTACAGGCCCTATGGGGCTTCTCTGGGGTCCCTGATCCTTGCTGGCCTGCACAGTGGCTAGCAGTTGCACTCAGCTTACTTACAAGAATGGCTAATGCACTAATAGGTGCCCAGAAATGGCTGTTGGAAAAAAAAAATCAATCAAACAACTAAAATCTATTACTCACACTGGACTCCTCCATATGGTTCAAAATTAAAATCAGGTGTGCCTGGCTTCCCCCTCTTAGCTAACTGTGCCAGCTGTTCTCTTTAAAGCTAAATGAACTCAGAAGACTAGAAACCTTAGTAATGTTTGTGATGCTTTCAATGATCTTTTTTTTTCTTGTATGGTAGAAATCTTGCTACATGGGTCACTGCAAATTCCATGTACGAGTACTCCAGTGTCTGTGCAGGTGTGACCCAAACCAATGGGCAGGTTGTAGAAGTGTGTTATTATAACAATGAAGCTGCCTCTTTCTGCATGACCATGAAGTTCCCTGCTGTCCTGGTGACTTTCTTACCCAGGAGGCAGTGGGAAAGAGGCCCTCCACAGCTGGGGCAATGGCGGTGAAATTTCTTTTTAATACCTTTTACTTCAGCAGCTTATGTTGGAGAAAACAAAGTGAACAAGGGGTAATGAGGTCACTTGCTTCTCTACTGGTAACTAAAGAGCCATAAAATAAGGAAGTATCATTTTCCTACACAACTTCTACTACCTTTCTTCCAGCTTTACGAGGCACATTTTCAAACCCCACTTGCTGGCAGCATTTGTATAAAGCTGGGCTTATGTTTCACCTGGTAATAGCAGCTTAAAGAGAGAATACATTCTTAAAATCTCACCCTCCCTCCCTCACACCCTGTACCTCAAAAAGTGCCATACACATATTTTTTAAATCTTCCCTCTCAGCTGGATAAGGAGATATTATTTGACTGCTGACATTTCAAGGAAGATAATTAAAAAAAAAAAGTGTTCCTGTTCTTTATCTTTCATTTCTTGAAGCCAGATCACCCATGAAACACCTCCTTCCTCTCTTTTGAACTTATTTGTTCAAAATCCTAAGCAACATGTTTCAGGAGAAAGCTTTTGTTCTAATTGGCCGAGCCATTTCTCTATCTTGGACCATATATGGCTATGAAAAAGTACAAAACTGGCTGCACAAAACCTTCTCCCCCCCCCCCCCCTTTTTTTTAAGGGTGTATGAAATTTCAGAGATTATAAACACTTTTCAGGGGGCCGGGCTCATTTTTGCAGGAGGTCACTGTCCACGCTGACAGCTCTTGGGCAGGGTGCAGTGGTTGTACACTATTGCCAATCCAGCCCTCTAAGACACAGTGAGCTAAGGAATTTTGCAGGCCCCTCCTCTCAGATCCCAGCCCAACCTTCTCGCTTTCTCCTGGGGCAAAGGACTGCCACTCCGAGATAGGAGCCTCCAAACCAAAATGCTTTCCACTGAACAACACAAATAACAGAAGGGATCCTAGGGTCACACACATTTGGAAAACAGAGGGCTGAATAGAGGTATACCTCGTTTTATTGTGCTTTTCTTTATTGTACTTCACAGATTTTGCTTTCCCTTCCACCCCAAATTGAAGGTAATACCCTCGCCACCCATCAAAAGGATTATGATTGCCTTATTGCAGTGGTCTGGAAGGGAACCAATGATAGGTCTGTAGTAGTCAAACACTGTCCTTGCCTGCAGGCCTTCTCAGAGTCTTTACTGTGCCTGCTTACACCGGAAAAATGCAAGATGACAACGGCATGGTGTGATTCCTTATGTGTATTTTTACTGCCATAGAACTGATTTTATGGAAGAGCTTAAGGAACTAGCCTATTATGGGATGCAATTTGGTAAACATGGTCCTAGCGGGGAAAATGGGGACAAAACTCAAATCAGAGAAGACAGCTATTCAACAGGATACAGCCACCAACCAGGAGAGCTACACAAGGGAGAAGAAAGAGAATCATCCCGTTACCCTCCGAGAAGTTACAATCTAAGACTGTGAAAGGATTTCATGATATGCACTCTGGGCACTCAGCATCCTGAATGTGTATCTGCTCCCTTTTATTTCAAAAGGATTAGTGGGAGGCTCTTCACTAAAGTCCATGACTGCATGAAAACAGGAAGCAGGCATTCTGGCTGCACCGTGATAAGCCCAAAGAAGAGACTTCTATCAACAGTTAGGCTCACTGCGACGCGTCCCTGGGACATGGCAGCCACAAGCACTGATGTGTTCTTAGCCTGTATTAATAGAAGAATCACATTCGGAACAAGGGAGGTGAGATCTTACATAGCTGTACACAGCTCAGGTGCAAGCTAGAATGGCGAAATCTTCAGACTTTTGGACCTGGGAAGGCTTCTTAGAGATCTGCTATGAACTCACTCATTTCCCAACACAGAGACAGAGCCTTAGGCAGGTAATGCCTTCTCTGGGGTCTTGCAGTTGGTAAATGTCACATCTGTTGTTGAACTTGGGACTCTGGAGCTGGTTAAATAAAGTAGCTTTGTTGGTCCTACTCTCCAACCCACCAATTCAGAGCATCTAGTGGCTGGAGTGCTAGCTGTCGTCCCTGTTGAAGTGCAATACCCAGGTATTTAAGAATTCCAGTCTTCCTACAACACTGAGAAATGGTAGCTTGCCCAGGACCAGAACTAGAATCTGAGGATGACCCTAATCACTCTCAGTAAGGAGCAGCCTGAAGGACTGAGGCATTCAGCGTGGAGAAGAGGGCTTAGGATAAGGCAAGTGTTCCAGGAACTCGTATCACCAAGGTGGCTTTCCTTTCTCTTTGATTTTTCTACCCACTGACCCTGAACAGAAAAAATATATATATGTATGCCCATGGCTCAGGTCGGCTCTGAATAAGAGTGTGTGGACAGTGAGAGGTCAAGGACCCATGACAGCCCTGGGGGTGGGGGATTCCGGGTTCCACGGAGATACGTAGGGACAGCCAAGGAGGGGCCAGAGCTGGGGAAGGCAATGTTCATAGCAACTGTGAAAAAGGGGAGCGCAGCCAATCTGTTTTTATATGTTCTCTGCTTTACTTCTACCAGAGCAGCTCTCTTTAGATGTAAGATTTCATGTGACATAAGATTTTCATAGGGAAAAAACCTATAACAATGTTAATAATTATATGTTAATAAGAGTAATAGCCAACATATATGGAGCCTGTGCTTTGTGCCAGACACTGTGCTAGAAAGCATTTTTAAAAATAAGTTTTTAATGAATTTTAGAGAGAGAAAGGCAGAAGGAGGAGAGAGAGAGAGAGAGAGAGAGAGAGAGAGAGAGAGAGAGAGAGAGAGAGAGAGAGAGAGAAACATAGATGGGTTGTCTCCCGCACACACCTTGACAAGGGATGGAACTTGCAACCTGGGCATGTGCCCTGACTGGGAATCAAACTGATAATCTTTAGGCGCATAGGACAGCACTCAACCAACTGCGCCACACCAGCCAAGGCTAGAAAGCATTTTTATTGTATTGACTTTTCATTTGCAAGATAAATCCAGTGAAGGAGGTAATGATGATTCCATTTTTCCAAGGAGGAAACTGAGTCATGGGGCTTTAGCAGGTTACCCACGTTCAAACAGATTAGGGCCAGCCAACTTTAATTCACGCCCACACTCTCCAGTCTGCCCTGCCTTCAGAGGATACAATGAACTGGACTCTCAATGCCCGTGCTCCTCTCTTGGTACAAGACACAGCATTTTCATCAAGTCTTCTGTCAATGGTTTTCAGAGACTCAACAGCAAAATTCTCCAACCTTTATCTCCTTCCCCGAGGAAAAAGGGAAATTTTCCCTCCAGGAAGTTCTTTTTTAAAATGGGGCCATCACACACTAAGCAATAATTTAAGTATGGTTTTTGTTCTTCAAAATGTAAGATGCTGGCAAAATGTAATCTTTCTGCTATTATTTTTTCTGCCAATCAAAATCAGAAGCCAACCGAAGACCTAACTTACTAGATTTCTCCAGGGGAATCAATGTGGAAACTGAGAGTTGAATTGGACTATTATTCACTATCAGTGATTGTATTATGCCAAATGTGCAGAAACAGAAAGAAAAAGAACAGTCATTTATCTGGATTCTGCCAAGAGTGCAGACACTCAGTATCAGATAGATCAAATGATTTCGGGGCTTCGTGGATGTCACTGATCCACACAGCGCTCTCCCAGACTTCTGAGCCTTTTCACCTGACAGTTGTCTTCTTAATAAGAAAACAGAATTTCTCTTCTGAGGAAACAAAATACAGCGAGGTAAAAAGTGCCCCTGGAGACTGCTCACAGGCTTGACTCACCCAAATCGGGAAGCAATTTCCTCCAGGTGTCTGTTTTGTTTTATGCAACAGGCCTGGCTGTGACAAGCTGGGGGTAGACTGCGTTTTTTTTAAAATGGTGCACTCATCTTAGTAACTCTTCTGTGAGGCTAAGACATCTTTTAAAAACAAGACAACCATGAGGAGGCGGGAAGCATGCCAAGGTTATTGCTGTATTTTGCACGGTGCTCCTCCCACCACCTGGGGAAGTAGGCAACAGCAGTACTTTGTGGATGGGTTCAAGTCCAACTGAATAGCTTGGAGTGGGTTAGTTGGGCTAGCTGAGCTCCAGTTTATTCATAAGTGAAAATAAAACTAACACCAGTGACTATCATTTACTAAGTGCTGACCATGTGGTAGGTACTACTGTACTGAGCTAAGTGCTTTAAATTATTTCATTTAACGAATTCACTTAATTAGTGATTTCATCATTCACACATAAGCAAGCGATAAAATGGACTTACTGCAGCTCAGACACGTTAGCAGCTTACCCAATGCTATGACTAGCGGTAGGTAGAGCGAGGCCTTGAACACAAATGGCTGTGCTTTTCATCCACGAACTGTACGGCGGGGCGATGGTGACCAGAGTGTTCTGCCTTTCCCACGAGGAGCAGAGGGGCAATGATGGGAGAGCACCCTGCAGAAAGCCTGCACATAGCTCTTCAATCTCCTACAAACACCGAGCTTACTCAGAGTGAGGTACAGCTGTGGCAAATGTTGGTGGCATTGTCTTCCATAAGCAGAGCTGGACCAGGGGACCCCCTAAAAGCCCTCTCTGACCCAACTCTATAGAGGAAGAGACAAGTGCCCTTCCCGAGGCCCTGGGCAGTCTAAATTCCCCAAATTTTGCAAAGAGCTCCCTACAGCACTGCCCAGGCAAACTGCAATCACTGGCAAGCTCCCCGATTCCTCTCCCTACCAGGGCCCCGAGTGCCTCGTCCACCTCACCAGGCTCACTGGAGGCGGCCCAGTTCACACACAGCTCCGCTGTCTGCCGTGATGACTCAGACCCTCCTGGCAACATCTGCTCTGTTTCTGTAAGACTCAAAGGGCTCTTCACATGAGTGTGGGTGAAAGGGATTCAAGGGGCTTCTCACCCATGCGCAGGGCTCTGAGATGTAATGTGGAAACCAGGCTCGCTCGAGAACCAGCTTGGAGGATTTAATGCACACTTACTCATGCCAAAGCTCATTACACGCGGTACCAGGGGATCTCTGTCATCTTGAATAAAAAATTCTGGAGGTACAGTAACCAGAGGTATGATAGGTGTTTGAAGTGATTTGGAGATGTTTCCCCTCGGAATCTTAAAAGAACCACCACATGCAGTGTTTGTTCCTCTATCCATCCCATCCCATCCCATCCCATCCATCCCTCCAACATTTTGGACACGTAATTTCCAGGAACTTTCCCAGGTGCTGGAGATCCAGCAATGGAAGCATGGTCTACGCCTTTAAGGGGTTCTAAGTCTTGGGGGTGAGAGAGACCATGAAGCAGAAGTAACAGCAAAGTGTGAAACTGTTGTGATGGGGAAGTTCATGGAGTTGTGGATCACAAAGTGGTGACTTAACCGCTGGAGTCAAGAAAGCCATTTGAGCCAGGGTTTTCCACCTCTGCACAGAACATAATTCTTCATAAAGCATGAAAAGGAAATGACGTGTCTAGAGGCCCAAACCCAGGAACAAGGAGAGCAGAATGCATTTCAATCAGAGAGCAGATATGTGAGATACAGTATGTGAGAGCATACATGCCCTGCATGAAACTGCTCACTGCTCCGCATGGCGGAAACTTCACCTGAGAAGGCAGGCCAACTCACAGGGGTTTTGTAGGCCAGGGTGGCAAGTCTCTGCCCTCCAAATGGTCAAACAGAGAGGAAAATGATAAAAGAGTGTTCCGAGGTCCATTCTAGAGCAGGGTAGGGAGCACCTGGTCCATGGGCCATATCATTTGGTCTGACCTTGATAGGGCAACCGCAGGCAGGTCTCAAAATTCAATACATCTAGGAGCTTTTTTCATAGAAACATAATATTTAAGTTGATAATTTTGTATGGCCTGTGAATGATGTTATAAATATCCAAATGACCCTTGGCAGAAAAAAGGTTCCCTACCCCTGCTCTAGAGGTTCTCCCAACTACAATTTTCCCCCTCTCAAGAAAACTCATTTTCTTCTTTATGAAAATAAGACAATTTCTTATTTGGAATTTCCCCCTACTCCTACCCTACCAAAAACTAACCCTTGATGGACTCATTAAAATCATTAGATTAGCTGTGCCCCAAATTTAAAGCACTGAATTGGTGCAGCAAAGTTGTGTCCCATTATGTAGTTAAGTCAAATTATTCACTGGAGGGACCAGCTACCAAGCTTTGGAGAGGGAGGAATGTGAAAAAACAATATGATTTTAACAGCTGGTACCAGAGCTCCTCCTAGAAGCTTTGTTTGGGAAATATCTTGGATCTAGGCCACTCCAATTGTGGAAGATGAGGCTGTGGGGGTGGGGTCTGGAAGGAGACAAGACAACAGAGATAAATTGCTCTGTATAAGAAAGGGGAGGGAGAGATGGACACTGAACAATGCAGCAGGTCCAATATTCCATTTTAATCTCTTTGTATTGCAGCATAGTAACCCCGCCATGGCCCTAAACCTCCAGGAAAAATCTACCACGCTCCCAAAGCCTTATGTCACCCTTTTGAGGATCGGGTGAGTTGGGTTGGTTCCAATGGGCAAGAGAGGGATATTGCTCATGGAATGGTAAGATAAATGATCTACAAGCTTAAGTATTTCAGCAAAATAGGAGTTAGGAACGGATACTGACCAATAGCGTGCTTACTGCTCAAGATCATTCTTCAAATTAGGAGCAGACCTGGGACCAGCGCTGGGGCTGTGTGCCTCCCTCCCTCATGCCTCCCCTTCTCAGGAAAGGACAGGCACAGACTCAGCTGGCACTGGGCAGAGGCTCCCACAGGCGGCTCTGGCTAAACTTTAACATCTGACCAGCTTACCATTGGAGAGATTCTGACTCTCCCTGCAGAAAGGGAAGAGCTCTGCAAGGGTGTGCGTGAGCATGAGAAAGCCAGCACAGACCCAGCCAACAGGAGGAGATTCACCTGGGGTGGTCAGCAGCAAAGCAATGAGCAGATAGACTTCTCCAAGAATTGCCAAGGACATGGATGGAAATAGCATGCTGACAGGATATTCCTGACTGAAAGGAGCCCCCACACCCATGATGATGGGCAGGGCACAGGTAGAGCGGGGAAAGGAGGCCCTTTTAGATTCTTAATATTATACATCTCCAAACACTAAAATACAAAGTGTACAAAGGCGATGCTTCCCTTTCATTGCAATAAAGATCAAATCAGGCATCCTCAACATTTTTCAAAGGACTTCTGACCTGGTTATGTTACAGAAATCAGGTCAGGGTGATTCAAACCTACTGTCCATACAGAGGAAAGGAGAGAAAGGCCAGCGATTCTGCAGCTGCCCGGCCAGAGTCCTGGAGAAGCCGCTGTCATAGCAATGCTGACACACAGAAACAAGCCAACTTCCAGAGCAGGACTTAAACTAAATAAACCCAGAGGCTAACAACTTAGGAGGTGAGCCTTAAAACAACAGCCTGGAATGTGTGGGTTCCCTGGGACAACTCAGATGACATGCCCCATCCCCGCCTTTAGTCAGACTGTGCACTGAAAATGTCTGTTCAGTCGAGTTTCTGTGTTGCCAATATGTTTTCAGGTCATGGAAGCCCATCTGGATGCAAACATACTGGGTGAGCAAATGAACAAAGGGATTCACTTGGAGGGGCAGGTAGGGTCCACAGAGAAGTCAGACAAAATCATTCCAGAGTTCACAAAAAGAGTACCCACAGTATCATGCCTCCAAGGTGAGGATTTTCAGTGAAACTAATGGGATGAGGTCTTCAGGAAGATATTTGAAATGGACTCTAAAGGATGCATTTTCTTTAATATTTTTTATATTGATTTCAGGGAGGAAGAGAGAGGGAGAGAGGATAGAAACATCAATAATGAGAGAATTATTGATTGGCTGCCTTCTGCACACCATCTACCGGGGATAGAGCCAGCAACCAGGGCATGCACCCTCCTTACTAGGAATCAAAGGAACCGTGATCTCCTGGTTCAAAGGTCGATACTCAACCACTAAGCCACGCCAGCTGGGCCTTTCTTTTAAGGGGTGTCTATTCTGTGATGGGTTATGGGACACACCATTAGCAATGACCAGTCTCATGGGGGGATAAGGAGAGTCAGGCTTTCTGAAATATTACAGTTAAACACTGTTTGGTTTTTTCCCCCCTGTTTCATTTAATTAACATTTTAGTAACCAGCGGCATAGACCGTAAAGTCCAAATGTGATTGATTAGGTGGAATGTAAATATTTGCTCAAAGCTCCGGGTGTTTGAAAGCAGAGCAGCCTTTCTCAAGAGATACAGAAATGCATAAAAATCACTTCTTTTTTTTTTTTCAGTTCACTCACTCCCCTGCAAGTAAAGAGAAGGAAATGTCCTAGAGCCCAGACCTCAATTTCATTTCTATTCTTTTTTTAAAAATTACAAAACCAATTAACCTTAGCCCAACTTGTGCTTGAGAGTTCACTAATCAAAACACACACACACACACACACACATAAACACAGGGAGTTCACTAATCCTTATTTAATGAAATAAAATTAAGAATTACTACCCAATGGACATTTTATTTAAAATTCGAATGTAAGCACCAAAACAAGTTCCTCAGTGGAGCTCTACCCTGACAGAGGATCAGCGATGAAGTCCCTGCAGCCCACCTTCTCACCAAGGAGACCTGGCTGCCACAGTGGCTGCGGGACTCATCACGTGCTCTTGAAGGCAGAGCTGCCCTTTGCTAAGAGTCATTGAAACTCTCTGAGATGTAGCTGGTCCAGGTCTACATCACCAGAGCTCCATCAGGGCCCTCGTGTTCACAAGTACATCTGTCACTCGGTCCCAGTGGACCTTCCCTTCTACTGTTAGCCCACCACCATGTCAGCAAAGCTCCTTGGGCAGAACTGTGTGTGTCTCTCTTGCCCTGGGCTGGGATTTCTCGCTCCACAGTGCCAGGAAAATGGATTTCTGCCCTGACTGGCCTGTGTGGGTCATTAAAAAGATTCTAGTACCAATTCCCATGTGTAAGTGTATGTGTGGGGAGGTGTTCTCCACCTATCCAAGCAATTCTCCATGGTCAGCTGGGTATCCTACAAGTCAACTCAATTCTGACACTATCTGCCTGAAGATAGCATCAGATCCCACAGATGAAGGGCTCCCTCAACCTCAGATACCAGCTGCAAAATCAGATTGCCACCTGTGCTTCTGACTGACTGGCAATAGATTGCAAGTTCCCATGATCCTCTTCCTTGGATTTAATTAATTTGCTAGAGCAGCTCATGGAACTTAGAGGAACATTTTACTCACCAGATTACTAATCTCTATATATAAAAGCCTAAGACGCAAAGTGTGCCCTCAGGAGTTTAATGACTGGGAGTTTGATTGCTCACTATGATGTGTGCTAACCATCAGATGGTGGCGAGGAATTAAGGAAGACCCAGGCAAGACCCTGGCAGCTGCTAGGGACCCTACCGGCACATGAATTTCATGCACTGGGTCTCTAGATTATTATAACAGGAACAGCCAGATGGAACAGATGCCTATGGCAAGCTCTCTAAACCAAAGGCTCCTCCATTACAGAGGCATGACTGATGAATTCATTCACCATTGGTGATTGAACACAACCTCCTTTAAGCCAGGGGGTAGAACTTAAAGTTCTAACCTGTTAATCACAAGGTTAGCTCCACTGGCAACCAATCCCATCCTTAAGTGCCTTCTCAAAGTCATTAACCTGTCAAGACTCTTCTATGCCACTCATTGCTTAGGAAATTCCAAGGGTTTTAGAACCACTATGCCAGAAAAGGGGAAGAAGACCAAATATATATCCATTATAGATAACAATATCACAAGCATCCACTGTCCAAGACAGATTTGGAATTGTCTAGGAGTTTGCACAGTGAGATGACTGGGCAGAGCACTAAACACACTGAGTAAACCTGGGTCTTGATCCCATTCCAGCCACCATCTCTTTTTTCTATAAGGATTTATTGAACATAGCAAAATCTTACCTGCCCTCAGAGAATGCAGTCTAGCACTGAATTGCCGGGTGGAATTGAAAAAGTCATTTTAGCTGCTTCAGACAGACACATGCCCACACTCATCTTTCATTTCCTTGATCACATCATGCTTTCTCTCACACCCTAGTCACTGGGCGTGTTCCCTCTGTCTCGATACTCTCCCTCTATGCAGTTAAGTCACCATACATCTAGTGTCTGCTGCTTCTGGTCAGAGCTGCCTCTCCAGCGATTAGTACAACCCCTGACCCACAAGAGAGGCTTAGTGAAGGTTGAACTTACTCAAAAGTAGCTTCTATGCTAGTATGCTGGTTATAACCAAAATACCAGCTTTGGAATCAGATATCTTAGTTGAAATCAGAAATCTGGCTCTTGCCAGCTCTATGATGTAGGTGACGTGTTTAATACCATTGAGCCTGTTTTAGCATCTGTAAACTGGAGAAGATAACACTGACATCTCCTGGAAATGTAGGAAGGATTATTATTGTAGCAATGACCCTTCCTGGTCACAGTCCATGGCCTCACCTACACTAAAAGCAGGTCCTCAATCATTCACAAGGCAGGCATTTATAACGTCTGCTTGTTGACACATATAGGGCTTTATGGCATTGATAAAGAGGGCAAAGAAGGTGATGGTAGCAATTACTTCCTCAGATGCCATGATTTGTGACCCTTTGAAGGACCTTTGTTTTCCTGAAGCCCATAGAGGAGCCAAAGAGGGGAAATACCCGCTCAAGCCTGCTCCTGAAGGAATGCACTTCCAAGAGACTACACGGGATCCCCTCTCCACAAATCACCAAGACCTGCAAGACATTTTACAGCCAGGAACCTCTGCCCTGCCCCCCTGGAACCTGCTCGCTGAGTGGATGGAGAGCTGCTCCTGTGCATTAGATCCACTGGCAACTCAGAGTCACTATCGGTTTTTATCTGGATCAAAGGCGAAAAGATACACATCTCAGCTGTCATTTAAAATTCCCAGACCTGCACCAAAGGATCTCTACACCATGGTTCCAGAGGGACTGGATGGGGCAGGGCAGCCCATTACCTGCCTCAAAGCTGGTGGGTGCCTGTGGCTCTCCTAGAACTGGGGCAGGCAGCTTCTGGATTTGGGTTCCCAGAAAGAGGGGCTCGTTCTCCACCCACGGGACTATCCCATTGGAACTGGATGGAAGTAAAAGGAGAGGAGGACCAGAAATTCTCCTCTTTGCTGCCTTTGAGGCAAAGACAACACCTTCATTTTAATCGAGGGCGAAACTGAAATCAACACACTGGCTTGACTATGGCATGAAAGTGGCTGTTTGTTTCAACCACTTTAAGATATAATCCACACACCCTAACCATCACCCATGCACAGTGTATGATTCAATGGTTTTGGTGCAACCAACATCACCATCTAATTCTTAAAAATTACAGCAAAAAATAAAAAATTAAAACTCAACCCTCCCTTTCCATTAGTAGTCACTTCCTCCCCCTACACACTCAGCCCAACTGCTACCCCTGGCAACAACTCATCTGCTTTCTGTTGACATAGATTTGTCTATTCTGGGCATTTCATATAAACGGACTCATAAAATAATTGGTCTTTTGTGACTAGAAAGCCACTCTTAAACATATATATACTGCCGAAACCCGTTTTGTTCAGTGGATAGAGCGTCGGCCTGCGGACTGAAAGGTCCCAGGTTCGATTCCGGTCAAGGGCATGTACCTTGGTTTCAGGCACATCCCCAATAGGGGGTGTGCAAGAGGCAGTTGATCAATGAATCTCTCTCATCGATGTTTCTAATTATCTATTTCTCTCTCTTCCTCTCTGTGAAAATCAATTAAAAATATATATATATACTTATTGATTTCAGAAAGGAAGAGAAACATCAATGATGAGAAAGAATCATTAATTGACTGCCTCTTGCACACCCCACACTGGGGATCAAGTCCACAACCATGGCATGTGCCCTGATGGAATCCAACTGTGACCTCTTGGTTTATAGGTTGATGCTCAATCACTGAGCCACATCAGCTGGGCTAGGAAGCCACTTTTTCATGGCAGACTCAACAACAGACTCTCTGGTTATTCTCTAAATTATTACCGAGAGCTGTACTGTCAGGTACTGTAGCCACTACCAATGTGTGGCCATTTATATAAATTAACATTGCATATATTAAATGTCAGCTATCAGTTCCTCATGTCACCAGCCACATGTCAAGTGCTTACTGTACCTAAGTCCAGATGTGCTCCCTGCTCCTCTGGCGTTGGGAAGTTACCCTCATAGCACAGAGTGAGAGCCAGGAACAGTTCTTGGGAGGGGGAGGGGGAGGGAGAGAAGAAGCGAGGGAGGGGGGGGCCTAGTTAGAGCTAACCCCTCCTCCTGCCCTGCCCACCCCCACCTCGGTGCTGCTCGCAGTGCCAGGGAGCTTCCCCCAACTCTCCCCTCCAGGCCTGAAAAGCGCTCTGTTTAGCTAAGCTCATCCAAAAGGCAGATATGCCAAAGCCTTTGGACGCACTTCAAGGAATCCAACCTCTACCTCAGCCCTTTGATGATTTCTAGAGCGTTTCATGCCAGAAGGTGATCTGAGGGGCTCCTTAATGAGATTGAACAGTCCTAACCAGTTTCCGGCCAGCAGTGGCTACTTCATTTGCCAAGACATGACCACTAAGGCTGACGACACCCTAAGGTCAGAGCCGTGGCACCCTGGCATGCTCAGGAATAAGGAGATACAGAAACTGCCACCCCCTGCATCGCTCCAGGCCTTTCCTAGGGCTGTTTGTCGGTTCAGCCACAATGCTTTTCCTCTATTGACCAAAGATGCTTCAGTCACCAGCTCCCATGAACTGGGCAGCAGATTGTTTCAAATTGTGGGTTTGGGTGGATTCAGATGATCAGAGAGCCCAGGCTAAAAGATGACGAACAAACAAAACAAAACAAAACAAAAAAGGAATTACATTCAGAAAAAAAAAAATCGTTTACTAATCAAAGAGCCCTTTGTTCCAAAACACTGTGCAAAAGTCATCAATCGTGACCTTTTAAAGTTGTTTTAAAGGAATATAATTAAGTTGGCTAATATCCTTTTATTTAAAACTCCGCTGAAAGGTCTATCTGCTTTCTTCTACTTTAGTAGCCAATTTATTTAAAAGGAAAGACAACCTAACAAATGCTTCTTTCGATATGTTTGCTTGTCTAAATCAATGCTTTTGTCTTGAATTCTCCTTTCTCAGTGGGTGGCAGTGGGGGAATTTCAAGAATCAATAGGTTACATTTCTAAGATACAGGAGCAAAAGATAACCGGGTGGATGGATGTTTATTAAACTCTGATCAATGTTCACTTGTTAACAAGCTGTTCTTTTAGTGAGGGTCACTGTGTTTCTCGGTTTTCAAAACCATCCTTCACCAGAGATTACCCAGAAGAGATGTAGCAAAGCAAGATGCAGTTAGGTGGTTGCTTTAGACCACATGTGTCAAACACAAGGCCCTCGGGCCAAATCCGTCCCGCCAGGCCTTGCAATGTGGCCCGCACCGCGCTGTCATCACTGCACTCCGCTGCGTTTCCATCACAATGACAGTTTATGACTGTTCAGTAAACCATTCGGCCCGCGATTTAGGCTGGATTTTAGATTTTGGCCCCTTCTCTGATTGAGTTCGACACCCCTACTTTAGACTTTTGATCTGAGGCAACACACCAGGAGTGGAGAAGTGGCTCTTCGGGGTTCCCAGTTCAGCTGTTCATCTCATGTTCCATCTCATGCCATCCTCACAATGGCTTTATGAGGTTGGTGCTATTCTCATTTCTATTCTGGAGCTGAGGAACTGGAAGTTCAGAGATGTCAAATAATCCATCAAATTCACATGGCCATCAAGTGGAATTGCTGGGACTAGCCCCTAGGGTCCTGACCATTTTCATCACATGACAACTGGTGCCAGTTGCTATGGAAAAAAGAAGCAGTAGAGCCTGGGTATCTGAGGATCAAGGATCCCAAAGGCTTAAGCAGAGCCAGGCCTGATTTGCAAGATGTTACCTTTCACAGGTAGTTCCTACCTTGGCCAAAGGGGGCCTCATAAAGCAAGCAGAGGTTGTGTCCCCTCAATGAATGGATTATATCTGTTAGTCAGAGAGAACTTCTGTTGAGACTGGAGTAACCAAGGATGTTTCAGTCACTCTCCTACTGAGAGCTCTCAGAACTACACCCACCCCATACTTGTAAGAAACTGTAAATGTGTCTTAGCTTTACCTTTTACGAGCTCAGAGTATTCTCATTTTCATGCAGCCACAGTGAATACAGACTATTAGTTTGATAAGTGAAATCAATCCATCAGTACATATTTATTGGCCCCAACTTATATACGGTATTGTGGTAGACTGACTGCAAAACCAGCCAAAGTCTCCATCCCTCTCTGCCTCGCATATGCTTTGTAATATGACTTTGCAGCACCTTCCTCAATAGGTAGAGTGTTCCTCACCCCCATGCATCTGGGCAGGCTATACGACATGCCTTGGCCGGCAGAATAAAGCAAAGAGAACTGAAGCCCCTTTTCAGAGCTTAGACCTCAGGGCCTTGTACACTTTAACCCTCTATCTTGGAACTCATCCACCACCAAGAGAAGAGCCTTGGCTAGAGTACTGGAGGATGAAAGACCAGGTAGGAAAAGCTGGGTGATCTCAGTACAGACCAGCCAGCATCCAGTCAACCACCCAGACAACCTCTGATGCATGAGCAAGGCCAACCAAGATCACCAGAGCCTGGCACACCTTGGCAGAGCTATCCCGTCAACTTGTAGCCTTTTGAGAACTAACAAGTGGCTACTATTTTTTAAAACTATATTTTAATTAGTTTGAGAGAGGAAGGGAGAGAGAGAGAGAGAGAGAGAGAGAGAGAGAGAGAGAGAGAGAGAAACATCAATGATGAGAAGCATTGATCAACTGCCTTCTGCACAACCCACACTGGGGATCAAGCCCATAATGCATGTGCCCTGCCTAGGAATAGAACCATGACCTCCTGATTCATAGGTCGATGCTCAACGGATTGAGCCACACCAGCTAGGCCAAACGAATATTTGAAACCATAATGTTTAGGGCCTGGGGAGATAGGTGTCAACAAGCCAGAATCTGCTTCGCCAATTGTATCAAGGCTGTAAAAAGATTAGCTACCACAAGCTTCACTATTACTTACCATTTCCTAGGTTGTAACAGGTTCCATGATGCACTGGGAGAAATAATCACTATTTCTGAAGGAAGGGTTTGGGACCGAAATGGCTCAGAATTAGGCTAACAGAGCAACAGCTTGGAGGCAGCTGGCCCTGGTTACAACCCTGGCCCCAGTATGTATGTTTACATAGAAAAGTCACTCTTCTTCACAGGTACCCACTGGCATTGACTCAGAACCAGATGAATTTAATATAAGGCCCCTGGCTCCCTAGGCAGGTTTATTATGATAGGGCCAGAGCCTGGTTTCTTCCCTGAAAGGTGGGTTCTCTCCCTGATTTTCCCTAATGAAGGAATGCTGCCCCCTTCAGCATGTATGTGAAATAGGTTTTTTTGGGAAATAATCCTGCATTGAGAACTGCCTGTAGTCATTTATAGCTGGCTCTTCTTAGGAGGAATGAATCCAAGTGTTAAATGGCTGCAACCAGCTGGAAAATAACTCCTCCCTCAGTAGTCATGGCTTCTTCCACATGGTGGGGATCCTAGCCGGTGGCCTTACTGATGGCCTCGGAACATAAGCTTGGCAAATTCAAGACAACATATCTGAAATTAAGGGAGTAGTCTTCCCTAGGTGTGTACATTGGAGTCAAAGAAGTCACCACAAACCGTACACAGCCCACTATCTTAATGAAAAGCAGCATAATCAAGAATCAAGTGCATTTGTGGAATGAATGAAGACCCTCGAAGGAGCCGATCCGAAGGCAGGGCATTGGGAACTTAGTAAACTGTGGGGGATTCAGATCAGTATCAGGCCTTCCCAGGCCCTATAAAGATCACACAAACTCTATCCTGTGCCCGAGACCATCAAATCCTCTATGTGCCAGGGATCTTAGAGTCTATTTACTCTGACCTATCTACTAATATAAAACCCTACCTATAGTAACCTCAGCAAGTAATGAGCTAGCCTCTGTTCAGTGCCTCTAGGCTCAGGAAACTCTATTCCGACGACAGCCTGTTCAGCTGTGAGGAAGGTAAAATGGTTACTGTTATTATTATTATTATTGGTGGAGCCAATGTTTGTCTCCTTGTAATTTTTTAGATCTATCCTCTATGACCAGAAACAAAAAAACGCTGGCTCGGAATACAGACCTTCATTTGAAAAGAAAATTGGTTTTTCTCCATAAAACTGTTTCTGAGACATCATTTGTTTCTAACCACTGTGTGGGAGAGTGGTGTTTTGAGCACCAAGGACCCCTGCAAACTTTGTCCCTGGGTCTCACCTGATGAGGTTCTACCTAATCTAGACAATCAAGTTCATCCCTTCTTTACTCTCCCTCAGAGCACCTAAGAGGTTACCACCAAGTGTAATGAGAGTATCTGTGTTTTATCTAATATTGGTCTCTTCCACCAAACTGTAAGTCCCACGAGGGCAGAGAGCATTATTTCATTTTCATTTTTGAATATTTAGTGACTATCGTGATGCCTGAGACACAGAAGGCCCCAAAAGTGTGCTGAATAGATAACAGATTGAGTCCCGAGGACATGATGCAAAATCAAGAGGGGAGACTCATTGTCTCCATGCCATACAGTCTGGTTGAAATGAGCTGCCTCTTGAAAATGAAGCCAAGTGTAGCGTAGCTTTTCTTGCAGCAAAACTCTCTTAGTACCTCCAACCCAGACTAGATTCTTGAATCCCCCAGCCGGCAGCGCTGAGGAAAGGGGTGGGAGCATTGTGAAGACCATAAGTAGCTTGGGACTGCTCTGGCTTCCTCACCACCCAAGAGTTTTCCACCATGCCACAAGAATCTGATCACGCCCACAATGTGGGTTTCTTCAGGCAACACACATTATGACAAACTGAGGAAACAAATGTGGGGAAGGCCCTGTCTGGAAGAAAAACATTTAGAGTGTGAAGTCTTTTATTTTCCAAAACAGACTGTCCCGAGAAAGCCGGGTTGGACACCAAGGCTCTGGTCAGAGGTGTGATACAAAATCCGGGCAGTAGGGGGCAGCAGAGACCCACAACGTGGACTGCCACGGCCACTATCTTACAGATGAATATTCTGTTATCCTTCCTCTGGCATCCTCATCAGAAGATGGGTTCCTGGTACATGAATTATGTATCAGAATCCTAATAAATGGCACATGCTCACAGAATCATGGAGACAAGCGGCAGCTGAAAACCTGGCATTTGTCATTTAAAGGTTCATTTAAGCCTGAGGAGCCATGTCCTCAGCACAGAGGCAGCCATGTATGTGCTCACAGGAAACTCCTCGCTGAATTGTTGCAGCTACAGACCTGACCAGTTGTGTGGTTCTGGAGTGTCCCTGGTTCTGACCAGATCCTGTTCTTGTACTTTGCATTGTGAAAAAGTAATTCCACATATCCTAAAACATGTTTATCCTCTCATGCTGATGAGCACCATCACATGCCTCACTTGGAAAAGAAAACTATTTTCTAAAAAGGACATTTAAATTAATGACTAAACCCAGCCTGGACTGCAGATGACACCTGGATAAAAATGACTAGGAGAACACACAGAGATGTAAATACTTCCCCTACCAATGGGCCTTAAAATTAAATGGAATCCATGTATGTGTGACGCCTTCCACAGCAGACGGAAGCAAATGGAATGCTCTATCAGATTTATCACCTGGAGATCAGAGGAGCATCGGCTAGCCATCTCTCTGACACAAGACAAATCAAATAGATTTCGTCTTCCTAAATGATGTATTTTCTCTCTTTCCTCTACTCATTCTCCCTAACATAAAAAACCCAGAGAAAGAATATATGGCAGAACCACAGCTCGCACACTGGCTGGGAAACACATCCGTAGTTAGAGAAAGGCAACCGTGGTTATATCCTTCTCATCCGGAGCTAAGGATGGCATTGCTCTACAGGTTATTAATTTCACACATTAGAGAGATTGATGAGTCTCCTCTCACGGATCTTCTGAATTACACAGGAGGTCAAGAAAATGGTTTTCAAAGGTGCCCAGAGAGACTGTCCCAAATACAACTGCTTTCGCCTTCATGCTGGACACTAGTGTAATGGTAGAGGTTAGGGACAAGGTCTAGGATGGAGCACAGGAAGGAGGGTGCATTCCTCAGGCTCCTCTCCAGGTGCTTTCCTAGGGCTCACCCTCCCTCTGAATCAGAGAGTCTTCTCATACAGAGCTCTTCAAGGGCTGAGAAAGGCCAGAGCCAGCAGACGACTGTCCAATCAGGGGAAGAGTGAGCGGACCTTTTCCCCTGGAGTGCCCCTTTGAATTGTATTCCTTCCGTTACCATCTCTAGACCCCACAAGGATATCCTCTTTACTGTGTTTCCAGCCTAAGTAGGAACCAAAATCCTTTTCCTTATTTACTATGACCTCAACAAAAACAAGGCAGCCTTGGCATTTTACAAAACTAAAATCAGAACTTCAGTAAAGATTCATGAGGCAAGAGGGCAAAACCAAATGAAGACATGAAGACCTATACAAGTAAAGTTCAGTTTACAGTAGAAGCGCCTAGTTCTGAGGATGAATTTAAATATATGTACAGCAAAATTTACATGTGAATTTAGATGGTTTCCTATTTACTCAGCTCCTGCTCTGTACTGGGCAGTAGTCTGGGTGTCTTCCATTCCCCACCCAACACACTGCACGGGAGTGCTGACAGCTGAAGGGCAGCATGAAGGCAAAAGCAGCCCTTCCCAGGAGAGGGGTTCTCACCTTCAGTGCCTTGAGAATGACAGGGGTGTGAGTGCAGCCTGCAGGCTCTCACTCAGAAATCTGAATTAGGACGATGTCTGCAAAGCCTGGGGATTTGGGTTTTTAGCAATAACCTCAAGAGAAGCTCATGTCCATGGTCTATCAATCATACTTTGAGAAACGACAGTCTAGAGTCCTGAGTTGACTGTCTCCCCAGATTATGGGACCGGAGCTTCAGACTTAACAGAGACCTATCACTCTGGACCTGTTCCCTCTGAGGTCGCATGTGGGCAGTCTGCATTTACTGTGAGGGAGTGGGAAAAATGTGACTGTTTAGGCATTATTTTCTAGAGCAGAGCCATATGTTTTGGATATTTTCACCTGTTCAGTTAGACCAGTGGTTGGCAAACTGAGGCTCTGTTGACAAATAAGTTTGCCGACCACTGACCTAGACTCTCTATTCCAGTGATTACAGGCTGTTGTTGTTCCTTCTGATTAAGCCTCTATCCCAGTGGTTGGCAAACTCATTAGTCAACAGAGTGGCAAACCATGGCTCATGAGCCAGTTTGCTGACTACTGAGTTAGACAAAGTGAATAATTTATTACAAAAGGAAAATGGTATAAAATGCAAAACTAGAACAATGAAACCTGCTGTATTGAGCTCTGCCTGCCCACTCATGAAAGGGCACCATCCACAGAGAGCAAACAAAGTGAGGAGACAACATCTCAAAAGATCAGAATTTGGCAACTTTTTCATGCCACGTAAAGGAAACCCACGATGTCATAAACTCCAGCTATCAGGAAAAAGTCACCCCCTTCATGGAAATGTCTACTACAATAGAGGTGACAGGTACAGAAAACTTGAACTGGGCTATGAAAAAAATTAGAAAGAAAGATTCACATCTAACTTTCTCCCATCACATGGACTACAGAGGCTGTTGCCACTTCACAGGCAAATGCACTGACTCTGAGAGGTCAGCTGACTCCCTGTTGGAAAAGGATGAACACAAGCTTTTCCCCTTCTGCGTGAAAATTTGACCTTGGGCTAACCTGGCAACTCTGCTCCTCTGGAAAGTTGATAAAGACAGAATGTCAGCTGTTACTAAGCAACATTGCTCATGGTGAAAATGACCCTGGAGAGTGAAACCCACCTGGACTGGGAACGCAGTAACTGAAGTCCAAATCCTTCTTAGGGAACACACCATCGTTTGTGACTCTACTCATCGGGCTAGTCCTTTGGGAAACCCTGGAAGTTATGCCTATGGAGCTGTTATAGGATTTCCTGGCTACTGTGGGCACGCGGGTCTTAAGCTAAAGTGACTCCTGCACCTGCCCTATGAGAGTCTGGTACCCTCAGGTGACCTGAGCTGTCACCTGAGGTGGGAGGGGACAGCAATGTCACCTTGATGGCGGTATAGGCTACTGCAAGGACCACTCCACTGGAACAGAAGCACCTGCCTCGCCCTGTCCTGTCAGCCACCTATGACTCCTACCTATGTCCTTCTGGTGGAACAGAGCTGTGTATAGCCTGAAATGCTCTTCCCAGGGTGACGGAGCAGATGTCCTGGTGAGCATTATACTTGCCCAAAGCCATACCTCTGGCTTTGGCATGGCCAGAACTCACTCAGTTGTCTGCCTGCAAGGTAATGCTTTTCTTTAACCACAGGACCCTAAACCTTCCCTTCCTTGATAAGTATTCTGGCTCAAGGCTTTTTCCCCCTCCTATGCCATGTGAGGTTTCTAAGTTTGGTAGCTGCTCATTCATCCCACCTGCCTGGCCTCAACAGCTGGCCTAATGGTTCACTGAGTTCCATTACCAGACAATCCCCGAGAGACTTCTTCAAGTTCAATGCTATTCCCTAGTTCAAACCTCTAGGCTGGCTTTCTAAGCCCTCAGACTCCAAGGGCCTCTGGTTGGAGGGTCATGGTGACTCCACAGCTGATTCCCACAGAGATGATCACCCGCTGAGCTCTGACAGGCACCACGCTCTCCCTGGCCCAGTGCACAGCTCTGGAATGGGAGAGGTCTCCTCATGACCAAGGGAGGCCCTATCCCAACAATGAAATGATCTTGCAGAAGTTTCCCCTTGACAGGCCCTGAACAGGACAAGAGTTTATTAATAGAGTGACTCCAGCAGATGTCCTCTCAGATTAGCTCCTGGACCAGAGCAGCAGGATGAGTCATTCCTCCCGGCCTTCCCTTCCTCTTCTATCATCAAAACTCTGGAGACAGAAATCATCGCAAATGACATCACTTCTCTAGCCTTCCCCAAGCCTTCCTGGCTATGCTCACCTCTTTCCTCCCAACTTTGAGCATGTCCCTATTACACAGCACCACCACCCCCTCCTCTCTCTTGGGGCGTGTGGCTTCTCCCCCCCCCCTCCTCCCCCCCCCCCCCCCCCCCCCCCCCCCCCCATGAGGCTGTGAGACCCTGAAAAGCAGTCTCAGTTCTCTCTGTCACTACAACAAACAAAATGCTGGACATAAAGAGTGACAAACCGAACAAATGAAACCATAAGAAACAGAGGCACCCAAACCCACAGTCTTTTCCGTGTGACTAGGTCCACTGAATTCATTCCATCTCCTCTAAATCTATGTCAAGATCCTGGCTAATGGCAGGGCAAGGCAGCTTAGTCATGGTTACATCTCCCAACACTAACTCAGATAAATCACCTGGTTCACCCACCACTAAGTGACAAGTTTATAGAGATTCTAGATCAATGGGCCTAATGTGGCTCGGGCATGACATCGTGCTGAGGGCTGTAAAACTCTGTCTCCAGCCTGTCTGACTTTCTCCTTCCCGGTGACAGGCCAGAGTGAGCAAAGAGGAAGGGAGGGCACAGAATGAAGACCGGAGGAGGAAAGCTACCAGGAAGCACCAACAAGGTGCATATCTGACAAGGCTATGTGGTCAGTGAAGCCTGAAGGATTCATTCACACTGCACCGTGACAAGGTGACGAATAACCCCAGGCTCACTTTTCAGAAGGAGAAACCAAGGCCCGGAGAAGGTGAGTGCCTGGAGTGAGGCCATGGCAGCCAGCAGAGAGCTTGATCTTAAGGTCAAGAACTTTCCTGCCCTGCCAAGGTCACTGGTTGTAACTCATAGCAAAGGTCAGTGAAAATGGCCAGTGATCTTGTCTTATTTAAAATAGCTTCTTATAACAATTTACTTTATTTCAAAGAGTATTTTTCTGCCCAAAGGAATGAAAATAAAAGTGGTGTCAAGTGTGTAGAGAAACTAGTCCCCTCATACACTGTTGATGGGAATTAAAAATAGATATAACCTTTTGGGAGGAAATTTGGCAATGTTAAAACAACTGTAAAATGTGCGAATTCTTTAATGCAGCAATTCCACTGAATCTATTGAATATGTGCAAAAGAGATCTATAAGGATGTTAACTTTAGTATTATTTACATTATCAAAATAATAGAAGCAACCTAAACCAGTATTAAAAATATTAAAGTAAATTCATATAGTTGAGCTCCATGCAACTATTGTGAAGAAAGAATGACCTATGAAAAGGCTAGCCTTGATTTGTTAATTTTATTTATAAGATTTTAAAAGTCATATGCACATGTGTGTGAGAGTATGTATGTATGCAAGTGTATATTACTCCTGTAATAATTAGACAAACTATCATTTAAAATTCACTTAGAATAGTACCTGGCAAGTAGTAAACATTATGAAAAATGTATCTATCAAAAGATGACAGTATAGACATGAAGAAATAGAGAAGCTACAGTGGCTATTTCTGAAAGGTGGGATTATGTAGGGTTCTTTTTCTTTTAGTAAATTTGTGTTGTTTGAATATTATTAAATAATTTTTATAACAAAAATGTAATAAAGATACACTTTCTATAAAATGAAGAAAACCATATTCTTTAGCAGAAAATCTCTCTACATACACAGAATTCAGTCTAGGAATACATTTCAAACCCACCTGACAGACCACATACACTGAGTGGCCAGATTATTATGCATTCAGAGATCATAATAATCTGGCCACTCAGTGTAGTTCCGCAATGTATTTGATATCTGGCAGAGTTAAAACATTCAGAGGATGTGAGGAAAGAAGAGGAAGAGCAAACAGATAATATCACAAATACTGAAAAAGACAGGTAATTCCTCTCCCCTGAAAACCTGTGATTCTGGTCTGAAGCCCAGAGCCACTCGGAGCCAACAGAGGAAGAGAACAGCCACCGGGCGTCCGGCATTCCTCTACCTGCTCTGCAGTGCAGCCCACTGAAACTTCCCCAGGCCATGCAAGGCTGAGCCTGCTCGTGCCTGCAGGAGTGAGGGGTGGAAACCACAGGTGGACCTCACCAGGAGACCCGTAACGACAACTAGGGGAATTACCAGGCTGTCGTGCCGTACAGGAACGTTTCTGGTTTTTATGTCTCAACTGTGTGCTTGGTCACCTCATGGAACAAGCTAAGGAATTTGGGATGAAGTATGGCTTTTCTTCTATCTCCCATTTCAGGTGATTGTTCGCTGTACTCAGGACTAAATTTATAGACGATGACAAGAGGGGACTTGCATCTCTGGACATGAAATCTTGGGGAATCCTTCAGCATTTCCCCACAAAGTATGAAGTGCTCCAGGGCTTTAAAAAATTGCCTGTTACAATGTCCTTTTATTACTCTTGGTTCCTTTTAAAAATTGGGACTGTATGCTGAAACATTTTTGTCATTTATTAACAGAATATTTGAAATTCTCACTTAACTTACTTATGTGATTAGATCAACTGGTAGGCATAGAATTCCCGGGTCAATGGGTTACAAATAAAAATCTGTGAGTTGGTTCACCTAGGAGTGGAATGCTGGAACAATGCATCCGGGGTCTGGCTCACACGAGGGACAGGTGGTGAGTTTATATCACAAACCTCATCTGAAAGGGTCCCTACCTCAACCGCAGCACCAGCCACACTGAACTGCAATTTATCTGCTCACAGGTGTATGTTTCTCCAAGTGAAGGAAGCTCTCTTTGACCAGGTGGTTGAGTGATTTGTGTTCCCTCATCACGCAGTATATTTTGTGTGTACACTGGCTATCTCATAAACTGTGATCAAGATCGGATTCAAGGGAGAGCAGGAGACCATGAAGAAAGGAGGAAGAAATACAACAATCACACTGACTTTTCACCCCAGGGTGGTGAAAAAAGTTTCAGTATAAAAATATCCAGATCTCCCCCAAGCCTGCTTTATCCCAGATCCCTCACACCTGGAACCATGGTCAGTTATTTTTTACTTTTCAGAATCCTTAACAGGACTGTGTGAGTGTCATAGCTCACCAAACGTTCTCACATCAATTACCCCACTGCATCCTCATTACAGACATCCAAGGGCACAGGCCAGAGCCAGAGGTCAAATACAGAGTTGAACCTGGATATGAATTCTAGGGCTCAATGACCAGGGAAGACAAGTTACTAAATTAGCCTTTTATCTGTAAATTTGGATGAGTGATATTTACATCACAGCATGTTTATGATGATCAAGTACGAAAGTACATATCCAAGTCCCTGAAAAAGAGTATGTGCTCAATAATTAAGTATGACTTCCCTGTCTTCTGACACCAAGGTCTGCCCCTCGGGCAATGCCCTGTCACAGCCACAGTCCTTTAAGAAGCCTCCCGGCTTTCTGACTGCTTGGCGCACTTATGACAACCCCTGCCCAGGACAGAGGTACATTGGTGGCTGTCCAAGCACTGATGGACAGCAGCTGGCCAGGCTGCCTCAATGGCCCTGGGTCTTTGGTAGGGGCTGGGAACTGTTCCAGCCACCAACTCTGTATCCTCCTGTACCTAGTCCATCCACAAGGACTTTCTCTTTATTTCCTCAAATTCTTGGACTATGGTCTCACAACCATCCTTCAGATTTTTACATGACAGTTTCTTCTTAAATGATCATGAGACAAGAGTGGGCTGGCCCAACAGAGGGTACAGGTTCCCCTATCATCTTCCCAACTCTCCCTCTAGCACAACCTGCACCTCTCAAACTAGCCTCTACTGGATCAAACCTCCAGCATTTCCTTTCCACTTCCATGAAAAGCACAGTATTAATCATGATTCTGGAATCAAAGTGCCTGGGATCACTTCCCAGTATACCTCTCACTGTCTCTGGTTGACCTCAGCAAGTACTTAATCTCTGCCTTGGTTTCATCCTTTGCAAAATAGGTATCATCAACATAGCGAGTTTGGGGGAATTCAATGAGGCACATAGTAGGTACTCATCAAATGTAGCTATTTATTTACATATTAAAAAAACCCTTTCTATGTATTTTATATGTGCATACACCCATACAGATATAATATACGGTGAGAGTACTGAAGGGTATGCATAGGGCGGTTTATATTGGAATCCCTCAGGGAGCGTATAAAGGAGAACTTTTATTTGATACATACTTGTACCTGTTTAAAAGCATATATTATTTCTGTAATTTAAACACACTTTAAAAAAGAACACACTTTTTAAAAGAACACACTTGGGCACTGTGAAGAAAGGAGGGAGGGGAGGGAAGGAGAGGTTGTGGGGAAGAGAGAAAAGAAAAATGGTTCGCTTGCGGCAGAAGCCAAGGGCGGGATCACAATCTTGACTGGAGATAAAAAGTGAGTGGCCCTGTGGAGGCTCTCGCACTGAGCCAGGGAAACAGACTTTTGCTTGCTTCAGTGTGTGTCTCGTTAGACACTGGAGAAACAGAAACTGAGGCAGCTCAGAAGATTCTTCTACACTAGGCAGAGCTCTCCTTCATTTCTCCTTCATTTATAATATACGGTGAGAGTACTGAAGTATGGGTGTATGCACATACAGATATAATAGTCAAGATTGTGATTATGAGACATCCTGGTTATAGCTTCCCTGCTAGTCAATGCTGTGTCTGGGAAACTTCTGCCGTGTGTCTCTGTCAGCCTTATAGAAATTCCCTGCGCATTCTCTCCGGTGTTCTGGGAGCAGGGACCCCCAGGTTCACTAACCAAGACATCCTGAGGGGAGGGGTGGGGGGGAGGTTCTGATTTCATCCACAGTCAGAGGGCTGCCTAGGCTCCAGGGGCACTTCAGGCAGTGGGAGGCAGCTCTCCTGGGTTTCGGACAAACCCTAGGAAGCATCCATGAGGTAGGAAATGCTTGTAAGAGCCCTGAGCATGTCCTCCTAGCGAGTCTAGACCATGCTACCTGGGAGAAATGAAGGAGAGCTCTGCCTAGTGTAGAAGAATCTTCTGAGCTGCCTCAGTTTCTGTTTCTCCAGTGTCTAACGAGACACACACTGAAGCAAGCAAAAGTCTGTTTCCCTGGCTCAGTGCGAGAGCCTCCACAGGGCCACTCACTTTTTATCTCCATCCTACAAGCTCAGTGCTATGTATAGTAAAAATCATATCCTTTTTTGGTGAAAGTTCCATCATCAGAACTCTAAGAGCAATGCTGCCTACTCCTTATATGTAGTCAAGATCTTCATTAAGCCAATCCGCAGTTCTGACTTTTCTCAAAGGGTGAAAACTCCTTGTAACTCCCCCCACATCACTCCTGACAGGTAGAAAGCTTCATTAGCTTACAAAATGCACAGCCCAAGAAGCTTGTCCTTCTGGAGAACCACCAACTCTATAGAGCATGCTCTAGGAAACTTTTTTAAGTTGCAAATCTACATTGCTCCTATCTGTATCCAGGTTTCTTAAGGGCCCCACCCAGACAAATACAGCTATTCTCACTGGCAGTGATGTCTCTTAATGTCTTTGCTAACCAAGTTCCTGCCAGGCAAATACACTGAGTGGCCAGATTATTATGATCTCTGAATGCATAATAATCTGGCTACTCAGTATATAAATTCACGCATGGGTGGGATCCAGCCAGCCTGGCCAGGAGGAGGGGACATGGGCTGTTGGCCTGCCTGCCTGCTGGTCAAACTTCTGGTAGAGGGGACAATTTGCATATTAGCCTTTTATTATATAGGATATATACTGAATGGCCCGATTATTATACATTCAGAGATCATAATAATCTGGCCACTCAGTGTATGTCCTACGATCTGTTCCCACCACGCTGTCAGCAACCCTGACTGACTAAACTCCCCCAAAGCAACTGGATCTGCTCTACGAAAGATGACAAAAAGGACCCCAAAGAAGGTGACTCACCTTTCTCATGGCTGCTTGGCGGTGGAGGTGGGGGTGGGGAAGTGACTGGCTTGGACTTGTCATAGTTGTTAAAGCTCTGACTGCGTCGGTTGTTAGCAGCGGCCGACCCTCCACGTGTTTTGGCATCGCTGCCTGCAGCGGATACCCTTGCGGTAGGACCTGGAAGTCTAAAATGCAAAAGCAACAGAGTAACAGGTTAATCTCAGAAGAACAGAAGTGTCCCAGGAGAAGGAACTGCAACCATGCGAGAGGCAGAAGAAACCATTCAAGACGAGGGATCTGTGGAAGTTTGTCAGTCAAAGGATTTAGTGGAACCACGAATGAACAACTAGGCTAGTAAGGACCCCAGTAAACTCTAACAGCAAAACGTGAGCAGTTTTCCTTTTTCCTTGAAGCAAAGGGAGACTTTCTGAAGGAGGAAAAATACATGAATATACTTGCTGATTAAAAATACAAAGCTCTTGCCAAAACCGGTTTAGCTCAGTGGATAGAGCGTCGGCCTGCAAATTGAAGTGTCTAGGGTTTGATTCCAGTCAAGGGCATGTACCTTGGTTGCTGGCACCTCCCCAGTGGGGGGTGTGCAGAAGGCAGCTGATCGATGTTTCTCTCTCATCGATGTTTCCAACTTTCTATCCCTCTCCCTTCCTCTCTGTAAAAAATCAATAAAATATATTTTTAAAAATACAAAGCTCATCTTCCTTTTTTTCTTGGATGCATATTTTTACTTTATAATGGGGCCAAATCATATCCTCTTGAATTCTATCGAGCATATAACATAATGGCCCATTAAGACTCCAAACTGTTGGCCTTGTGTGTGCCTCGCTTCTGGTAGGTGCTGAAAGGGGTGTTTGTCATAATCCAGACATATATTAAGAAAAAGGTAAATTATAATAATTAGAAAGGAAACTGCAACCACTCAGAACCCAACACGTCTACAATGAAAACGTACAGCCTGGCTGAAAACACTGTTCAGACATACATTTTCCTTCAACACCTGACAACCTGTCTCTGTAGGCATTACTCCAGAGCTGAAGCCCAGCTTCTCTGCACAGTAGATGGAGCAAATCATCTGTTCTTTCTGTGAAACCAGGAGGAATCTGTTAGCCTAAAAACACACACACTTTCCCTTTAAGTAAAACACCTCATTTGGGGAGGTTTGGGGGTCTTACCCTTTTTTTGCAGTATGTCTAAAGATATTATGGCCCATTTCCCAAAGAGTTAAGGGTAAGACCCCAAGTCAGAATTTTGGTTGAGGGACTACTAAACAGGCTGTTTCCAATCATCAAAGCTGAAAGATGAATAAATGGTGAAATATTTAGTTATATCTTTTCTAGTAAAACCCACTTAGCTGTGTTTAAAAGCCACTGGAACCCCAGCTGACTAGCATTAGATTTAGTGATAAGTCTGAATTTTCAACTCATAAAACTTTCAGCTTTCTCTTTCCATGCAAATCTGCAAGCATCGACGAAGTCTGCAGTCTGGAAGCATTTTAGGTATAAGCAGGCAATCATTTTAAACTTTCTCCTTGTTGGCCAAGCAAGAAAGATGGCTGGGGGGTAAACAGAGAACATGAGCTGGTGTGAGAGGACTATAAATCTGGGCAGTTAAGAAGAAGCTGGCCCAGTGCCTTGAGCTGGGAGAGAAAGAGCGGGTGAGTTCTTCCCCCAGAGGCATCCCTTCCCACTGCACCAGGATGGCTTGGCCCTCTGCTCATTTTCCCTCTCTTGTTTGGAGAAGATATTCACCCATAAAGACAGGCCCAGAGTGGGGTGCAAGACCAGCAGTGCCAGTGCCAGTGCCAGTGCCTGTGGTTGGGAACCAGATGTGGCCAGCTCAACAGATCGAGGAGGTCCAGCAATGAGACCTCGGTAGCTCTTAGTTCTACTTCCAATGCAAACAGCATCCTGCAAGTCCTCCAGTTAGTGCTGAGTGGACACAGCCAAAGGTAGAGCTCCCTTAGGTACAGACATGGGCTCCTTTGGGCTGGACTCTGGAAGAGTCTTTATGCCCAGATAGGCCATTGTTTGTTCCGAGAAGATGCCACAGCAATGGTATTAAGTGATGTCGGGTACCATTGGTCACAGCATTCTACTCCAGTGTGGAATTTGCAAAGAGCAGGGAAGCAAAAAGCAGGGAGGAGGGAAGAGATGCTTTCCTTTCAGAATGGTTGGGGAGTCCCCACTGCCCTGACCTGGGTCTGAACCACAGGTTTTCCATGGCAGCACAGGGCCTTTGGAGAGGCAGGAGATCAAAGGATTGGAGGGGATGGGCACCACCTGGAGTAGGCAGTCTGGTTCTCTGGGAGGCAGCATGGAGAACAGATAGAACATGGCTTGCTCCATCCACATAACATCGGACCAGTCTTTTAACCTCTCTGAGATTTGTGTTTCATGTCTGTAACTTTGGAATATGGACTTCAGCTATGGGAATAGTTGTAAACTTGAAATGGAATTTAATGTCCTGCCTGTTGTTAGGACTCAATGCATGTTGGTTCCCCCCACACCCATCTTTCCAGCCAAGCATCCAGATTCATAAAGGAATTGGGCACTACCATAAAGGACACATTCTGTGATACAAAAAAGGATCAGACAAATAAGGAAATAGATGAATCTGGGTTAAAGTACCAGAAGAGAGTTAGACAAAAATCATCGTAAAGAGTCTGAGATCAAAATTTCCAAAAAGCAGGATAGGCGTGGGCAAGCAGGACTTGCTATCTCCCTAGGGGCATTTCAGGAGGGAATCTGTTTCATCAAGTGTCTGTGACTGACTGAGACTTTATACTTGGGATACCTCTAACCCATCTGTGGGCCCTACTCCCCAGAGCGAAGCATTCCTGGTTTTGGATAACGAAGATAGCTTTGGTTTTTCCAAAGCTGGTCATCGCCAGTTGCTCTTCACTGAGTCAGGGCCTTACAGGCACCCTTTGGATGGCAGCACACCTTCGAATGGCTGCAGAGTTGTGCCAAGTGTACTGAGACATGGAGAAGGAGGTTTTGAAGGCCATGAGGGCAGCTGATATGGCAAATCAAGGATGGTTGGTACATATTTAGCGATAGAAAGCCAACAATGCTCAGGCCGATGCATCACCATCTGCCCCCATCACCATTGCACCCTAGTCAGGACAGCTCCCTGAGCTTGACCAAATGGAAAACCGGGATGAAGATCTAGTCATTTCTTCCATGTTTCAGAGGAAATCTGTGCCAACAATGAGCTTTAAAACTTGGGTTCGGCTGTGAATGCGTTTGGACAGTTGCTCCTCCAAAATAGCCACCTCTACCTCTGAAATGTTTAGCAATGTTCACCTCACACACAAAGGCCATGAATGAAGGTGTGGTGAATGGAAAATACAGAAAAAGGCTTCGATGGATTATACCCACGAGGGAACGTAAACCTTCTTTGGGATGGTGAGTCCATTTATAAACCAAACTAATTCAGACTGAATTATCGGTACAGGACTTCAAATGCAGGCTTTCAAAGTCAACGGTGACCATGAGAACCTAAGATTCCTGAGTGATCACAGGGAGGGTACTAGACTTTTATACAAATTGAAGAAGGGGTTTGCTATGATCTGAATGTTTGTGTTCCCCACAATTCATCTGTTGAAATCTACTGACCAATGTGATGCTATTAGGACATGGGGCCTTTGAGAGGAGGTGATAAGTCATTAGGTGGAGCCCTGGTGAATAACATCATGCCTTTATCAGAGAGAATCCAGAGAACTAACTTGCCCCTTTCACCACGTGAGGACACAGTGAGAAATCAGCAGTCTGCAACCTGGGAGAGGGCTTTCACCAGAGCCCACCTTGCTGGTGTCCTGATCTTGGACATTGAGCCGTCAGTACTGGGAGCAATACTATTGATTATAAGTCTGTAGTATTTGTTTATGGTAACCCAACAGACTAAGTCAGGGTTCTAGCTCCATCTTATCCAGAGCTTGAGTTGATTGGCAACAGCTGACATCTAAATTACATGCATATTGATAAAAGAAATGCAAAGTTCAGAAGCAATTTCAAAGGAAAACGATAACCCTGGAGGTTGGAGGATGGCCAGGAAAGGTTCCAAACAAAAGCAACCCGAGAGAAGATGTGGCACCTGGAATGAGTAGATGGTAAGAAGGTGAGAGGCAGAGGTGCTATGCAGAGGAGCGTCTGTAAAAATGAGAGGAAAGGGAGGTCAGCTGTGTGCTGGGCTTACGGAACAGAGAGGGAGGAAGTGAGGCTGGAGAAACAGGCGGGCCAGAGTGTGTCAATAGGAATCCTGGACTTTGCCCTGCCCCCCCTCCCCCGCAATGAGGTTGAGAGCAGAGCTTGAGTGGAATCACTGACTGTCTTCTAATAGTTAGTTCACAGTGGTGAGAGCCTGAGCCTCTGGCTAGCATGTTGAAGTTCATTACTGTGAGCATCCTTATGCACCAGGAGAACCCCTATCAAGCCCCAGCCTGGAAGCAGCTGCTGTCTGCACATTAGATTCCCTCTGTGCCGAAGAGCCTGGGTCTCACTCCTGCGGAACAGCTGCGGGAACCCCAGCAGATGCTGCCAGGGTGCCCGTCTCACTGAAGCAAAGCAAAGGGAGAGAATCATGGCCAGCCAACCCTGTGTCATTTACGCCCCGCATTGGTTACAGTGCCGGAAGGTTCCAGCGGCTCCTCGGGAAGAGCAACTCCAAATCACACGATCATTCCATGTCCAAACATAGGTACCAAGTGACAGAGGACACAGATGGGTTCTTTCAAACACACATATGTGGCTTTTTTAGAAAAAAAAAAATTATGTGTAAGGGAAGTGATAGAACAAAGAGGCGGAAGAAAAACCCTGCTGCTATTGGAGCCGTGGTCAATTCTTGCAACATGTGCAGAGCCCAGCAGGCAGTGGGGGTAAAGCTGGGGTTCCTGGCACGTAACCTGCGAGTGCATCCCGGCTCCACACACTGTACGTGCTGATGGGAAGAAAGCTGTTCTTTCCCCCCAAACCACTTCAAAGGCCGGGAGCAGAAGACAGCCCTCCCAGGAAGGACATCAGCTTGCATGCACATGCTTGGGGCCATGGGGGAGCCCGGGGTCATAATCAGAGATGCTTTTTGCTAGACAAGATGATTAAATGCTAAATCTCTCATCTCCATGGCATCTGCTTTTCAGCAGCCGGGCCAAACTTCCAGCAGCCCAGATTCCTCTCCATAAGACGGTCGTGTAGAGATCAACTCTGGGGGACTTACTGGCAATGGCCTGGTTGCCTTACCTACCCCAGGTCGACCTCAAACACCAACATCAACATTTCTGCTAGCTCCAGTGCACTGACTACATCCAAGTGTTAAAGGTTAAAAAATGACTCTGTGTAAGCCACAGCACACCGTGAGGCAGGACTATCCCACATCACCAATAAGAGAACACGGATCATGGAGAGTAAACAAGCTGCCCAGGTACCACCGTCCATGGTGAGCATGAGCTTTCTCTCAGTTGAAATGAAAAGGTGCACTCAAGCCAATATGCTTCTCTGCCTCCCGCAGATAGGATGAACCTAACTACCTGGGGCTCACCAGGGGTGCCGAAAGACAGTAACAGCGGTCAAAGGCAGAACTACATGGAAATCCTTCCCTCCTGTACCAGTTCCCTTTATAGGCCCTTCCCTGCATCCAGATTTAAGGATGCAATGATCGGACACCAAACACTGAGTTCAGAGAACTAGCGAATGAGCAAGCCCACTTGTTATTTCAGGAGGACGAGGTGCTGTCTCCATGGTACACAGAGCATCCCCAAACAAAAATGAGATACGGCTGCCTCATTGCATTGTCTCCTCTGACCAATTAGGAGTCATGTTTCAGGTCTTTGTAACTCAAGAGAAAACCAATTCCACATTAGTAGTTTTAACAACAACAACAAAAAGCACAACACACATAAATGAGATGCAGGTCAGGTGGGATCAGGGTCAGGACAGAGTGGGGAGCCAAACTCATCATAAAACCACTGCAAAAACCACCTAGACACTCTCCTCTCTCTAAATCAGAATGGATTGTGATGATCAAGCAATCAGAGCCCAAACCAATGAAATGCAGAAACATTACACACACTCAACCACACTTACACTCTGTCCCTCCCCACCCCACCCCTTCACATCAACGACCCCACACCCACTCCTAGAATTTTCCCAACATCAGCCAAAGCATGTTTGGTTTTCTTGAAGGGCAAACATGAAGTGGGGAGAGAGGCCAATGGGAAACATAGCAGGAACAAAGGAAAAACAGTGGGTTGGGTTGAAACCATGCTTTGCAGAACATAGAGGAAGTCTAACCTAGAGATCTTTTTCTGACTCAGAGTGAAGCGGATGATTTTGCTTTGAGATGAATCCTTGGATGATGCACTGTATGATGGGAAAAGAAAAAAGTGGAAGCGCTGAGTTAGGGGAGAGAAGATACATTAGACACACAAATAAACGATGGCAATCTCATGATAATGCAATGCGCCTGGTTTTTCTGCTGCCCACTGTCCCCACAATATGCAACTTTTCTTCTAGGTCTAACTTTCCTGATTTGATAAATTTCCAATATGAAGAAAATGCTATCAAAACTACCAAAAAACTTTTAAAGTTTTTTCTTCTTTTTTTCTCTTTTAAACACCAAATATATTTTTTCTGCTACCACTCATAATAAGGCACTTTTCTCACAATGAGATGCTAAAGCAAGGGGTCTCTGACAGGTAAAAACAAAACAAAACAAAAAACAAACTTTATACCTTTCTAAAGTGGTTAGATGCTTCTATTTCACAGGCTTTTCTGATGAATGTCCTGAATTTCCCATAATGTTGACCCCCAAAATAGGGTATAGATGTTTGCAAGTTTTGCCAATCTTGAAAACTTTTGCTATCATTGGTATAAAAAATGATCATTTAAAGTATTATGAGTGTACTAAGTTTTGGGCTATGGGCCATACATTTGTACATCTGAAGAATCTTGGTTGGGATTAGTAAAAGTAAAGTTTCACTTATGTACTGCCTTATGAAAGATGGAAATACTTACCTTTCTTAAATCCATGTTCCAAAAAGGATCTGAAGTGAGAAATACAATGTTGGTGTCACTAGAAATACAATGTTGGCTCTACCAATTAAGGAGAGTTCTATGGCCAAGTTTGAAGAATACTTTCTAGACTCCCTTCTGAAATGAAGGAAGAGATAGAAGAGAATAGACAAAAATAGGAAGGAAGGAAGGAAGGAAGGAAGGAAGGAAGGAAGGAAGGAAGGAAGGAAGGAAGGAAGGAAGGAAGGAAGGAAGGAATGCATTTTCTGGATTTTTCTAAACAGCTGAATAGTGATGCCATGCAAGGTAGACACAGATGGAGAGAAGCAAGTCCTGGTTACTAGGCTCATCTCCTGGCCTCTAAACTACATGGGAGCTTAAAAAGGTAGAATGTGGATTGAGTCCTCAGCCACCACATAGATTAATGAGAAGAGCTGCGGTAGACAGGCAAAAGTGTCTCCATGTGGCCTTCATTGGAAACCTTGCTCTGATTCCTTCTTCCTAATGTTGCATACATCCTTGGCCAGCTTCAACTACTCCTCTTCACAAACATCATAGAAAAGTTGCCTAGTTTTAGTATTTCTTATCCAAAGAGGTACAGTATGTAGGCATGTTCATATGTGGCAAAATCTGAACACAGGACCAAAAGAAACCTGGCATTGGGCTCTCATAGATGACATTGATGATCAGGGGACTCAAGCCATTATCCCTGAGATTTTGGTTACTACAGGCAGAATTTGGGGAGAGTAAGACAATGGAACTGAGCCAATGAAGCAATTTTATTATTTTTTACACTTATAGCCAGAGGGCTCACATGGGCTGCCATGTCCCTAGGACTGGATAAGATTAGAGGAAGTATCAGTGTATAAGGATGAAACCAGACAAATGCAGAAGTAACCCAATTGGGACAGGACAAAGGATGAGTGAGGAAGGACTGCGACTCCAAGACCAGCCCCTGTCACCACCACAATGGCAGGAACCCTCTGCAATAAATGGATATGAAAACCTGGCTTCAGTGAGTTTGGCTTGTCTTTAGGTAAAGCACTTATTAATAGTAGGATGTTTTTTCTTACTGGGTGGTGGGTGACCTAACTGGAACATCTGCTTCTTTTCAGAAAACAAACGCCTACCATGGAAATGGCTGCCTCAGGCTGGCCAGGTGACACAAGCCCAGTGTTTCTTCATCCATGTGCCTTAGATGCATTATGAAATAGGAGTTGTGTGGCCATGTTTGAGGAAAGTTTTCTATGCCCTCTCCTGAAGACTCACAGAGCACATGTGTCCCCCTCTCCAGCTTCCTCATCTCAATCAGTACCACAATTTCCCTCGATGCTCAAGCCAGAAATCTAGGCTTTATCTCTGAGTCTTCCCTCCCTCTCTCTAGACAGTCACTCTATCTGTAGTCCCATTGGCTCAGCCTCCAAAATATGATGAGTTGATCCATCTCTTTATGTGTCCACGTTGATCATCTTGACCCCAGCCACTACCATTCAGAGACCACAGAAACCAGTTAACCAAGTCCTTCCTCCTAATCTTTCTCCCCATGGCGGTGGCCTCCCCCAGTGCTTCCCCCTGCAGCCTCACTCTACACAGAAAAGCAAAGGTGGCTTTTTCAAACACTGTGAATCAAGTCAAGTCTCTCTCCTGCTCAAGACTCTCCTGTGGCTTCCTGCCACCTTTAGAATGAAGCACAAACTTCTTGCCCAGCTTAGCCAGCAGTCTGTGACCCGTCCTCAGGGCCATAGCACTGCTCAGCCCCAGGGGCCGCCACTCACACGACCTCCACATGAACAGTGGCAGGCCTCTGCTTACAGGCCACCCTTAACTTCCCACCTCCCAGCACCCACTGCACTCCAGCCACGCCAGCCTCCTTTCTGCTCCTCCACTTGCCAAGCTTCTCCTGTCGCAGGGCCTTTGCACCAGCTGCTCCCTCTGCCTGATCTATTCCACAACAGAGCTCTGTGTGGCTTACTCCTTACCAGTCATATTTCAACTTCAGTGTCATATCCTCAGAGAGACCCTCCTATCCACCTAACCAAAGTTACTGACCCAGTCCCTCTGAATCCATTCATCGTATTGTAACACCATCATCTGATATTTTTATTCCCCCATTTTTTTTTGCCTGCTTCCTCCCATAGAATGTAGAGAGCAGACACCCTGGCTATCTCATTCACCCTTGACCTCCCAAGTGCCTGGAACAGCTGGCACGCAGAAGTCATTCAAATACTAACTAAATAAACAGATGTTCCAGATTCAAGGGCCTGAGAACTTCAATAACAGTTACAACAACTTAACCCAGATTATTTCCCAATTTCTTCCCCCCTAGATCCCTTCCCCCAGCAAGTCATCACCTGGGTAATGAGCACACTGCAGAATCAGTCCTGCTCACTCAGTCATCCAGCTCGGCTAGAAATCTCCTCCTTGGGAGTCCAGGCATCTCTGCTAGCTTACAAATCTCCATAATGTGAATTGGATACAATTAGATAATTCATAAGGGGGTCTGATTTCCATCACATCCAGCACTGCTGGTTTTAATAGCGCTTTCGGGAACCAGCACTTCTCATGGGAACATGAAACGATCTATGCGGTACCTGTTGTGTGTGAACCACTCTGTGCTCTGCCTGATCCCAACAGGCAGCTGAGGATGTGAAGGTGTGCGGAAAGCCCTGTGCTTATGAATGCTGGTACTGGGGCCCAGAAGCAAAGGCCTGTGCTCTTTAGCACAAATTAAATTAGATGAAGTAATCAATTTGATTGGTGACATTGAGGTTTGATAAATGTTTACAACTTAAAAACAGCAATCATTAGAAAACTTTTCTCTAACTTTACTATGAGTTAAAAACTTTCTAACACCTAATCTCTTCTTTTATTTCCTGCCATTCAAGCAAATGCTCCATAAGGTGATTTGCAGAACTGTTTAGGAATGAACTTTCCCCACTGTAACACCCTATACGGACACTCCCCTGACCCTCAGCTTGTACTTCACTCTATGGTGAGTTCCTAAAATCCAGGCCCTAGTCCTACAGAGCAAAGGGCCATGACTGACTACCATCACTTTAGGGTAAAAAAAAAACCAGTACGTTCCATAGGCAATGCTCCCATGAGGGATGCTGTTTCCCAGGAAAAGGCTGTTGCTAAGGACCACTTGCCATCTTTCTTCTTCGTTCCTGACATGTCTCTCCTGACGAAGCAGAGCTATCTGCTAGAGAACTATGGCCTCCAACAGGGAAAATTACGTATACATATAACACTGAACACCCAGCGTGTAGGCAAACACACAAGACAAGTTTGCAGTCTATTTTAGGGACTGTTGACTGCAGACAAGCAAGTGTGTCACAGGCCAGAGTTAAGGCAGGAGCAGCTACTTAGCTTTGGCTGCTGTTGATTCTGATTTTAAACCAGACCCCTCACTGCCCGGCCCAGGAGGCCACCTCCACCTCAAGGTCGTGCTAACTCCTCGCAGTTTAACTGTCTGTAGTTCTCAGCATGAAGGAGCTCACATAAACACCACGTGTAACACAGGCTAGAATTTGGTCGGTGGGAAGGAGGAGCCCTGGAAAAACAGAATTATCAGTTGGCAAGGAGCCCCCACCTGGACTGCATTTCGGCTTGTGCTTTTGACTGCTGATGTGATGCTGGCTGGTGAGGCTGACACGGGGCTTGGGGAGTGGCTGGCACCTGTTGCTGAGGAGTGCCAGCCTGGCACTGGAAGGGGGCCCCGGCCGCCTGGGACACAGCCGGCGGCAGTGGCGAGGAGAGGTGCTGCTTCTGGGGCTGCTGCTGCTGCTGCTTGTACCGGGAGAGGCTGAAGAAGAGGCCTAGGATGGCCTTGAGGTTTCCATTCCTGATTTCTGCGGGACGACAGAGAGAGCGGTTAGAGGAGGGGTCTTTTCTTGCTCCGGCCCAGCGGGCTGCCTCAGCCCTCACCTGAGTGGCATTCCTCTAGGTCTAGGACACGATCGATTTCCTGAACACTTGTGTCATTGGTATCACAGTCAATTAAAACCAGGCCTAAACCACAAAGAAATTAGCTTATTTTCCCGCTAGGATTAGAGTAGATATGAGGCAAGTTGCAACTGGATGCCTGCAAGTGCCAGGCGGAAGCTCTCAGAAAGGGCGGAGCCAAAAGGGTAAGCGTCCCCAGCAAGCCCGTGCCTGTTCCAGGGGCTGGGTGATGGTAGGGGACACAGAAGCCCTCGGGCACCAGGGAAACTCACTGGGGTTGGCAGGGCACTGACAAGTCCGAGTTCTGCGCTTCCAGCCACCCGAGTGTGCCAAGTGGCGGCTGACTCACTCCCAAGTCCTCATGCTGTTCTCCCTGGTCACCCTGCCCTCCAACACGTGGCTCTGGGTCTCTCTCGTCCACTGAATAAACAACTTCAATTTGGGATGGCTGGAGGGATAGGCCACAGGACTTACTTCTATGAAGAACTCACACAAAATCTCTCCTCTATTAAAAGAAATTAGAGCGCAGAGGAGATCATTTTTATTCCAGATGAAGTTTTTCAGATGTTAAAACGCATTTGACTCACGACAAGAATACAGAGCTGCAGAGAAGGCATGGAATACTTATTCACAGGCAGAGGCTGTGGATGTGACAGTGTTTCTCCCAGGCAATCTCTTCTTGTGTGCAGGGCTTTTAACACCAGATGCAATAAATAGCCAGGGTCTAAACGGACACTGAGGGAGAAGGAAGAACTTTGGGGGCTCCCTCTGCTTTGCTTTGACCCTAAGCTGAGGGAGTGGGAGGGTTGGAGGAAGGGAAGCCTCACCATGTAGAGAACACCCTCCCTCCCAGTTAGTGGCAGGCTGGGGAAGAGGCTGCTGATAAAGAAACAAGAGTTTCCTCCAAGGACCAGTTGAAGAGCAGAAGGTGTGAGGCCTCCCATCCACTGAGCTAAACCGGCTAGGGCCAAAACTTAATTCTAACAACAAGAGCTACTACTAATTAGCATGTCTTGGGTTAAGCTTTCTGGGAACCATCTCATTCAACCCCTACAACCTGGGAAGTGAGTATTATCATCCCTCTCTTACTTAAGATTATATGACCTCCCGAGGTAATAACTGCTGGAGCTGGGATTTGAATCTAGGTTTTTCTGGCTTGCAGTGTGGTCTCCTAACACTGTGGAACTTGGCTTGCTTATATACTCGTCATGTGTGGTGAATTGAAAGATAATGTTTTAGTCAGCTAGCTGGTGGTCATATAAGTATTCTTTTGCTATGGAATGTGTCAAACATTCCATAATACGTTTTTTTTTAAAACCCTGCAAGCAAAATAATGAAGGGAGGAACTTGCACATCAGCATATCCAGGGCTCATCGGTTGTTCGCTAGAAAAGGTTGGCATGCCTACATCAGCATCCTCATAACCTACCAGCCCAGCCCATGGTGGGCCAGGGGCCAGCTTCCTCACATTCTCCACCTCCTGTGGTCCTTAAGGCATTTACTCTTCCTAATGGCTTGTTGCATAATTCCCTCAAACATCTTTTTACTTGTCAAAGGGCACAATGGTCCGTAAACACACTTTTTGGGGGGAGCCAGAAAGACCTGGGTTTAAATCCCCTCAGTCCCTCATTTATAGACTGACTATTCACAAGATTCAACTCTGAGCCCCAGTTTCATCTTTAAAATGGGTGGATGGGCCGAAACCAGTTTGGCTCAGTGGATAGAGCATCGGCCTGCAAATTGGAGGGTCCCGGGTTCGATTCTGGTCAGGGGCATGTACCTTGGCTGTGGGCATATCTCCGGTCGGGAGTGTGCAAGAGGCAGCTGATTGATGATTCTCTCTCATTGATGTTTCTGACTCTCTATCCTCCTCTCTTCCTCTCTGTAAAAAAATCAATAAAATACATTAAAAAATAAATAAAATAAAATAAAATAAAATGGGTGGATGGGTGCTGCAGCACTCCTACCAGGTTGTTAGGAGAATTAAGTGGAGAATAAATAAGGAAATGAGGGCACAACACTCAGGACACTGCCTGGCTCACCCTTCCCTCTTTGGCTCAGAAAACAGAGTCACTCTACCTGTGGCCTCCTCAGAACTCAGCGCAGAGCTTTTCCCCGAAGGAAGCCAAGGCTTCCCCCTGTGCCCCTCACAGGGGCCAAGAAGGAAGCCAGCCATGAATGATCTCATGTTAGAGAAAACTCAATGGGGAGCTTCTTTCTGCTTTTTTTTTTTTTTAAACAGTCTTTTCATTGAGGTATAATTTGCATCCACAAAATTAAACAGACAATGATTTCTAGTAAATTTAATAACATCCTAGTTTTAAACTATAACCATTATCCTGAAAAAGAGTCCTCATGCTCACACACATCTAACTCTTCCACTGTCCCCAGGCAACCTCACATCTGCTTTCTGTTTTGACAGATTTGCCTTTTCTGGACATTTCATATTAATGGAATCATGAGTGATGCAGTCCTTTACCACATTCACTTGGCATAATGTAGTTAAGGTCCATCCATGTTAGAGCATGTATCACTGGTTTCTTTACATTGCTGACAACGATCCCATTCTATGGATGTACCACAGTGTTTATCCATTCTCCAGGTGACGGGCATTTTGGACCATTTCGTTTTCTTTTCAGAACACAAAACTCAAAGAGTGGTGAAGGATCTGTTTGGGGTGGAAGGCCACCCAGCTTATGCTACGGGTGGTCACAAACAGACAGTATCCAAAATAGCCTGAACGGTGCTCCTTCCAGAGTTCTAAATGTCATCTGTCTGTGTTTCCTGGGGCCTGGTGCACTGGCTCCACCAGCAGCCTAAAAACAAAAAATAATTCCGCCAGCCCACAGAAATGTTTCCCTCATGACATTTCCCAAGGCTTTGGAAAGAGTACTGCTTTGCATCTGATCAACTATCCTCACACTTGCTGTCTAGAGAAAGAAAATAATATAGACCTAGAGAGAGTTGACTTATCCAAGGAGACCCTGGCTAGCTTGTGTGTAACCCGACAGAGAAACCCTGCTCTCGCTTCTCCTCTGGTGGCCGCCCCATGTAAACTGAAGAACAAAGTACCCAGCTATATTCCTGTTTCCATCAGAACCTGCATTGCCTTGACTCTCTGGGTTCCGACTGATCTCTTTGTTCCCATTAGCTGGGACTGATCTGCATAGATGCTATAGGGAATGTGGCACAAAGGGTAGAATAAATAGGAGAGCTATTTTCTTTCAACATTATTTAAGAGAAACCACAGGCCTGGTTTACAAAGGCACAAGCACTGGAATAATCTGACACAAAGAAACCTGCTTTGTGGGGAGGAAGGGACTCGGAGCCAAAGGGAGGGTTGCCTCTGACCACAGAGTTGCAGGATCCCTATTCAATCACCTTAAGCCATGGTGGGTGGTGTAAGGCTCGCCCAACTGATTGGGGACTGTGGGTGGTGCTGCATTATTCCTCCAGCTGGGCCCTCTCTGCAGCCTACATTCACCGGGTAACTTTCCACCTGACTCTTGCAGCCCTGCTGTGTGCTGCCTGCCATGCTGTCAATGACTCTACCCACAGGGGCGGGGCTCAAGGGGGTGGGAGCAGAGCCCACAGGGCGCCTTCTGGTGAGGGGCAGAAGCCGTCCCACATGCACTGTCCAACTCCGATGATGTGGGTAGGAGGAAACAAACGATTCACTTGTTGCTTTTATGCGAAAGGTCCAGAAAGACCTATTGCTTTCTGGCTCAGAATGAAAGCGGCTCAGTATCTACGTCTGTAGACATCAGAGCAGAAACCCAGGTCTGAGCTCATCAAGTCAGCAACCGATTTCACTTTAAAAGCATACACTCCTTCTCAGAGGCATCTGGAAGGGTCTTCCTGCCTCTATTTCTCCAATCTGCAAGATTTGTCCCCATTATATTACCTATGCTCCATCTCATGACTAGATATCTCAGCACCTTCCTTTGGTCTGCTGAATGCCTATGCATTCTGTAAAACCCAGTGGAAACATCACTGCCCCTCTGAAGCCCCCCTGACCGCCCCAGGCAAAGCTGATCACTGCCTTTCTTTGGGCGCCATTGGACTCTGTACATACCATCAGCACAGCTCTCTTATTAACTGGAATGCAGGCTAGTGTTGTATGACCGGCTGGGCTCTCTGTGCACTTCAGTGCCTAGTGCTGTGCCTGGCCTATAGCGTGTGCCCAGCAAACATTCGGTGAACGAGATAGAATAAGCCATAGCTCCGGACTTCTGCTCCTCCAGTACAGGAAGATGGGCTCAGGGCCAGGTGTTCTCAAACTACCAGGGGTAAAGGCCTTCCTTCCTCACAGGGACAGGTTTTCAGATGGCCCTGACAGATGGTGTGTGGGTTGGAGTGGGGTTGAAGGGATCTTGAAAAGCACCCAGGGCAGGGTGAGGCCCAAGCTCACAGGACTCTGGCACGTCTCCAAGATGGGTCCAACCTTTGGGAGCACCGAGGGGGCAAGGAGGCCTCGTCCAGGGACTGTCCTCACAATGGCAGTATCTCGGCCTGGCTCACTGGGGCCTGTAGCCTCTGCCTGAGGCATCTGCTGCCTGTGCCCTGGAACAAAGGCTCTCTGAGGCTCCCTGAGAGGCAGGTCAGGGCAGGACCTGAGCTGCTGAAACACTTCAAGGACAGGTGCACACATCCTCCAAGGTCCAAAACCAGCTTCAGTCGCTGGGAAGGGGTGGAGATGCACCTACGGGGCTTTCCAACTGCTGATGTTATTTTTTCATCGGGAAGAGCCTTAAGGCACACAGTCGTCTTCAAAAGGAAAATAAAAAGCATTAAAAGGACATTATTTCTTTAAATACCATCATGCTTTCTATTAGTCAAGCAGGTGGTGAGAAGCGTGGGCAACAGTGAGCAGTAGGAAAACAGGAGGCCTTCAAATCAGCAGACTGAGGGGCTTATCCACAGCTGACCTTGGGGCCTCCCTTTCCCCACTGGAACTTAACCTCTCTGGGTCTCGCTTCCTCATTTGTATGAATGGGATAATGGGAATACTGACCTCATGAGGTTGCTGGGGAAACTACATAAGATAAAATGTTGTGGCACGTATCTCAGTGACTGACACAGGGTGAGTTCTCAATTAAATCATAGGTTTCTATTTCTACGACTTAACAGTATGAGATTCCTGTAACCCTAAATTTGTGAATGAAAGGCTCTAAGTACCCTTGCTTTTAAGTTCAAGGACTTGACAAATGTTGGGCCCAGTCATTATCCCTTAAGACTGTATAAGTTCAGTCTTACCACCAAATACCATAGAGATGAACCTTTACTTCCTCCTCCCCAGCCCTGCCAAATCAATATAAGTAGATCTAGCTGGGAGAATGTTATTGAGGGGACTGGAGGGTGGCAATGGGAGATGATCACAGAGACAGGATATTTCCTCCTTCACCTAGGAGCAAAAAGGTGGGTTCCCTGTATTCTGTGCAAAAAGGCAAGGAAGCTCTAAAAGAATCACTCCAAGTGGGAGTTCTGGTTTTCCAGTCCCCAGTTAGACACCTGCTTAGTAGAGACTTGGCAGATCTGCCCCTTGGCCACCTGAATGAGAGGAAGCTGAAGAGAGAGATCATATGGTGGGGGGTTCCAGATGACAGGAGGCCTGTGCTGCCCACTGCAATTGGGAGACTGAGCCCACACCTTCCTGCAGGTTCTGTGGTAGAGAATGGAAGGGTCATGAGTCCAAAGTCTACAGCCTTACCAGGACAGTGCTGTGTGGAGACAAAGGCGGCCTGAATCAAGGGGGTGGGACCTGAGTGCTACCAGCTGGAAATGAGCTGCAAAAGCTGGTCAAATCTCCCAAACATCACAGGGCCCTGGGAGCAGCATGAAAGGGAGTGTCTGGTCAGCAGGGCATGCAGAGACTCTCAGTGGGGACAGTAGCAATTACCCAGGAGGGGACTGCACCTTCCCCACCTGCCCACTTCTGCTCTTCTGTGCTCTCCCAGTCCTCAAGGCCCAGGCCTGGGAACCAGGGAAGGAAAAGGAAGTCACATTATCATGCCCCACCCGCTTCAACCTCCAAAGCCACCTGCAATGGTGGGGGAAAAGAGCTTTGAGGTTGAAGTTTAAAAATAAACTCCAACCTCAAAGCTCTTGGAAAGTGCATGTGGGACTGCTTCTGCCCCTCACCAGAAGGGGCCCTGTGAGCTCTGCTCCCACTCCCTCGAGCCACTCCCCTGTGGGTGGAGTCATTGACAGCATGGCAGGCAGCACACAGCAGGGCTGCAAGAGTCAGGTGGAAAGTTACAGGGTAGTGTTAATACTGAGTCATAAGTATTGACATAGTACTGTTCTAATAATGAGTGTGACTGAAGGGTTATGAATTCAGCCAAAATATCATTACATGAGTCTCAACTTGGCAGGAAAGATGGGGAACAACACAGAACAGTTGGGGCAGTTACTGAAATATCCTAAACCCAATAATGGATACCTCAACACACTGGTTACAAGTATGCCTCTCTATGCCCAGACTCACAGGGCTACATTGCAACATCGGCGAGGGGCCAAGGGCAGAGTGCCTTTGCCTCCATGACATGCCTCCATGGTCCAGCAAACAGAGTTCTCAACCTTTTCTGCTTTCTTGCATCTGTGCATGGCACAGATTTTATCCATCTGCTGTCCCAACAGACACCCTGAACATGAGCTCTGAAATCTCACAGACCTGGGTTCTGATTCTGACACTCACTAACTACAGGGCTTAGGGATGCCACTCATAATCTTTTTAAGCCTAAGTATCCTCATCTGTACACTCAGCTTATTATAAATTCCAACTTCCGTTGTGAGAGCTGGAGCCAATGCACATAACAGCCTTAAAGGTGCAGTTGGTATTATTCATTCAACAAATACTTACTGAGTAGATTCTCTATGTTTTAAGATATAGAGAGGATGAGGCAGGTGGCAGGCAGGTAGGGGTGTGTGTGTCTCTCTGTGTGTGTGTGTGTGTGTAGATGAATAAGGAAAAAGGCAGGGCAATGGGTAGAGAGATGGCAGAATGGCCAGGGTTCACATCCCAAAGAGCCCTTTCTCCTGAGCAAGACTCAGTAAAGTCCCTGCTGATGCCCTGCTGGAGGGGCTCAGGCCTGTGGTCCAAACACTCCCAGAAACTGGGAGGAGCATTGTGCCTGCCACCTACTGGCCAGCACAAGGACTCTCCACCAGGAGGGAACAGGTTCCTCAGAATGGGAATTTGCATCTCCCTACCTATCCACTGAAACACCACCAATCAATCACCCCATGCCCCAGCCATGTGCACACCACATGCCATTCCACCTGGATCTCAACCCAGGGGAGGAGGGCTCACATCTCAGGGGCAGGAGAACCCACAGGCCACCTTCCTCTCTCAGAGTTGGTAATAAGGCTCACACCCTACAGCTGCTTCAGAGGCCTCTGACCAGGGACAGGCAAGGCCCACTTGAGTTCCCACGGGGATATTCCAACAGCCCCACTCAGAGACACGAAACACTCATGAGGCATCAGTGGGGGCAACCCCCTTCCCATCACTGGAGGAGACTTGCAGCTCAGAAACACAGCCAGGCAAAGCAAGCTTTCACCGCAGAGCAGAGCAGAGGCAAGAAACAGGTCCCAAGTGGAATCCATGAGCTTACAAACTTACCTGCTCCATTGGACTGCTTCCTTCCTCACTGGTCCCCCCCGCCCCACCCTGACCAGTGGAACGGATGCCAACCTTGCGAGGCAAGAGTGGCGTCACCCGAAGCCCAAACTGCTTTACCTGTTCTGGGAAAAGTGGAGGCAGGTGCAGCCTAATGAGTTTGGGAGGATGCCGGGGCCTGTGGCAGCTTTGGAGCTGGCAGCTGCTCATGTTTACAAGTAGGAGAGAGAGCGAACGTTTCCAGAGCAAGACGTTGCCCGAGGAGGCTGAGAATTCAGACCAGCCACCTCCATGCCAACAGCAGACCACCAGCAAACACGAATGTGCTAATTAGCCACCAAATTTGAGTTAATTAAAAACGAATCAGGATGTCAAAACGTAGCGTCTCATTAATACATCAAACGCTTTTATTCATTTATTTTTTTGACCTGGGAAAAAAGCACTGCTTCTTCCCATACAAGTAAGAGATAAGGATTAGGCCTTTCTCCCTGGGAACTGTGCAGTTTAAATATGTTCTGTGGTTAAGTGTTCTCTCTCCCACAGATAAGGCCCGGCTTGATCATTAACTGACCTGCTCGTCAGGTGACTAAAAATCAGCACTGGTGTGAGCCCTTCCCAGAGAAGCAGCTGTCTTCACTACTCCCCCGCCTGTGCCTTGCAGACACAGCCAGCATGGTCGAATGTGCATTCTTGGAGGGATTCTTTAGGTTTTCAAAAAGCTGGCACCCTCAAGCCTAGACATGCACTGAGATGCCTCCAAACCAGAAGGAAAACAAAACCAGAAGAGCCCACCAGCGTCTCTTGTCTTTCGTGCATTCATGTTGTCAATAAGAAACAGGTGGGTATTTCGAATGGGGAAAAGGCAGCCTCGTGACCAGCGCTGACTCACCTTCTGCAGACAGCCCCTGAATGTTTATTCCCTTAGCTGCCAGGAAATTCAAGCAGGCATCTATGTTTTCAATCTAGGAGGAAGAAAACACACAATAGAAACTCAATCAATGCTCAGCCTTTACCAGAGCCATCTCTAAGTAGAAATGAAATGCTATGTCGAAGCGAGGGTTCAACGGGCTGAAGTTCTCGACAAGGAAAAACATGAGGGCATGAATGGATGCAGGTCAGGACTCTCCTTTGTCTGTACTTGCACAGGAAAAGGTTACCTAATATCCCAACCACTCAGAGCCAAAAGTCGAGGTCTTGGATTGCTCATGGCTGCCAAAAATAACCAGGGTGGAATTGGAGCTCTTCTGTTGATCACTGTCACCAGTGCAATCCTGAAAACTTGAGCAGCTGCCCAAAAAATGGAGGTGGGGACGAGGTTAGCAGACCCACCCATCTGCCAGCAGCTGGGAGAAATTTCTAGCCACCAAGGCGGCCAGGAATCCAATGCGCAGTGAATGGGAGTTTCAGCTGGAATCTGGGTAGTGTTTACTCATAAAATTCTCAGGATGGCAGGCATTGCAGATGACCAGGGAGGGCAGTGACCTTGCTGAACCCCTCTCACCTTTGTGTTTTCTGTGGCATGAAGGAGCACACACCACAGCCACCTTTGCCAGGGCTGATGCCAGGGCCAAGGGCAAGCCAATGTCCAGCCCTCACAAAAGACCAATTAGTTCATCTCCAAAGGTCTGATTTTACTTCAGTTGTCAGGGCTAATTATTTTTTGGTCTACAGGAAAATATTTGGGCTTGATTAATGTCAATGGTGACCATAAGTAAAGAAAATGGCTTTTGACTTGGCACAGGGGTCTTTGAATTTCACACAATTTATATTTCACAGTGGAGATCCCCATCGCCTCCACACTATCCACAACCTACCTTGGAAGTCCATTTTTGGTCTAAACCTCCTCATTCATCCAGCATTTTTCTGCTTCCACGGTCCCAAAAACCCTACACATTCTTATGAACTCAAACAGGTATTTAACCCATGGAATTAATTTTTCATCAATAAATGGCTGTCTCTCACAGTGTACATGTAACCATCTGCCTTCCCTCTCCCAGTGGCTATGAAGAAGGTAACAATCCTGATGCCTCCTTCATAGCCACTGAGGGTGAAGTGTCGGCATGTTAAGGGCTCTAATTGGAGTAGAGTCTATTCCAGGCTTCCAGCAGTCTTTCTGAAGGTCATGTCCACCCTCCCCCTGATGTCAGCATCCTCTTTCTCTACCCTTTTCACATCTTGCAATGCTTTAAATTAATCCTTGAGACACCTGAATAAAACTGCACCCATTTCAGAAGAATCCATCCACCCTGAGACTGGGGCGTGACACCAAATTAAAAGAGACCCACCAACATATTCCAGAGAATGCTCTACTACCACACGCAATTCTATAGAAATTTCCTTGCAAGAAGCATGAGAGCATTTACTTGTCCCATTCACAGAGTATTCAATGCATACACTAAAGTAAGTAGTAATTTCTTCTTGCAAGGCTACCTGTAGTATGCTTCAATTCAGCCATCTCCTGGGCTTTCTTTTAATGTTAAAAATCTATTAAAGGAATGAATAATTATAAATGGGTTACCTAGAATATTTTTTCTTCCTGTTGATTTTTTAAAGCCCTATTCTTTTAATGCATTCCACAATTTAAATGGGTAGTTTTCCACTGGGCGCGGGAGAAATTGAGAGAAGAAGCAAGGATTTGGTTCCTTAGGGCACATGTGACAATGTCTAAGAATTTTGTCCCTCAGGGAACATGTGACACTGGCAACATTTTGGGTTGTCACAATGGGGGGAGGGGGCATCCTGGTATTTAGTTCTGAACACACTACACTGCACAGGACAGCCCCACCACAGAGGATAATCCAATCCAAATGTCAATAGAGCCACGACTGATAAACCTGAGTGGCATGCTCCTTTCAGTCACTCATCCAGTCAACATATTGTTGGGATGTCTGCTCTGTGCCAGGCACTGTGCTTAACTCTCCTGACAGTGGTGGTCAGAGTCTTCCTCCCTGTCCAGCAGCCCACATTTATATAATGCTTCTCCGTAGGGTCCACAGAGACATTCCACACACCTCTACATCCATCCATTCCAGGGAGAATCAGAGCATAGCCACAAGGGAAGCATTAGGAGCTTCCCTCACTAGGTGAAGAGAGGGAGCTAAAGGCACCGAGGGTGCTTTCTCCTAAGAGGGGAAGCAGGGAGCAATATGTGATGGCCAGATTACACCCCCTGAAAATGTTAAAACCAAAAAATAAAAACGTGGGTCATCATTTAAAAAAACGATCCATAAACCCATCTAATGCCCTGAAAATTTCCCCCCTCCATTATGAATTCTCTGCTCACAGAGGAGCTCAAAAAACATTCCTGAGTCTCAAATCCACTATTTAATAACATTTCATTGAGGTTAGCAATCACTCCTGACAAGGCGGCTGAGATCCACACGCTTTTCATCTACACCCCGGGAAGACAGCGGAGCCGGGCAGCAGAGCAGGGTCAGCCCTGGATTCCAACCTCCCAGCTGCACTTGGAATGAGATCAGAAGGGGAGAAAGCTTCTTTGATCCAGGCTCTCTGGTGATTAATTTCACCTTAAGGTTTTCTTCCAAGTACTGTCCAGGTAAACATCCCATCATCATATACCATAAGACTGCAAACTGCCACCAAACCCCAAGGGGATACCGGCTGGTGGCAGGAGCCCAGCTCTCATACAGCACAAGGGTGTCCGCGAACTCATCTTTAACGAGGCTCATGTGTGATCCAGACACGCAGTGCGAGATGGGGACCCCGTTCAAGTTGGGAGGCAGAGCAAAGGAAAAGGCTCTTAACCAGCAAGTATGTAAATACAGCCAAGGCTGTTCATTAACACATAGCGGCCAATATAAACTACTTTCCAAAATTAGCTGGAGAAATGTGTGCTAAGTTCGACATTCCAGGGATGCTGAGGGGACAGGCTGAGGAGGCTGTTGTGCTTGTTGCCATAGCTCCGGGATGGAGATCCTGGGGTTCACAGCTTTAGTAATGGGGGTGGAGGCTGGAAGTCTGAAGGTGGGACCACGGTGTGACTCAGAGACCCAGGGAGCAGGAAGATGCCGGATGAATGAGGAGGTTTAGACCAAAAATGGACTTCCAAGGGCTTCCCTTTGGTGCCATATGTGGCCTCCGCCCCGGGTGGCCCATGAACACCCAAGAGAAAAAGGCCGCAATGAAACCTTTCTCCCTGTCCCAGTCAGAATCTCCATCCTGAAGTTGAATAGTTTCTCAGCAGCCTCTGAACTTTAGACTTGGCAGGGCAACTGCCATGAACTATGTATGTTGCAGCCTCTGTCTCCCACATCCAGACATAGATCTCCACCCAAGATAGCCAGAGAGCAAGGAAAACCAAAACAAATGCCAAATAACTGGAAAGAGAAGGAGGCATGAGAGGCCAGTGGAAAACTTAAACATTTCAATCATGATTAAGACTGGCCTGGGTCTCACGATAGCATAAAATATGCAAGCCTCGGAAGCGAGGCTGTATAGCTCCTTGGTAACTTAGAGACTGATCAAATACCATCTGTTGTGGCAGTTGTCATGGCAGCATTTTTCTCTGAATACCAGCGTAGCTGAGTGCAAAGCACATGAAAATGATGGGATGCAAACGAAGACCACGGGCACCCCCACTGCCCGGGGGAAGATAGGGCTCCGGGCACACGGAGTAAATGGGGTGCTAGTTTTTATGAGTGAAGAGTATCTCATGTCACAGGCTTCCCTTGGAGATCTCCATCCTGGGAGGGTGAAACTGGGAGGGCAGGCAAACAGCTGCTGACTGGAGTCAGGCATGGTCACAGCCATTTTTACAAATCATGAAATGCCTAAAGCTTAGGCAATGGGAGATCCGGACCCGACAAGGTTGAGTGAGAAACTTGTAAGTTCTGGGGCTGAAAGCACAGTGTAGCTTCTTCATGAGCCTCATGGATCAACAGAAGCCAAACCGGTTTTGGCTTAGAAAACTCCCTTTCGGATGTATGGGACTCTCACACCTGATTTTGCTACTTGCCAACAATAACAACAAAATGTCATCACTCATTCATTTGTTTATCCATTTCTTCCCCCATATATACCGAGCACCTACTGAGAGTCGGACGATGTGCTGGTACTGGGTATATGGTGGTGAATAAAATAGACATAATCCCCACTTTGTACACCTTATGGCCTACTGTAGGAGAACTGCCATTTAATAAATAGTGCTCAAGTAACATCTATCATATATTGGAAGACTTGCCTGGGAGTTGGGGGGGCAGAAAGAACTTCTAAAGGAAGGAATAGCAAGTGAGTACTCAGAAACAGGGCTTTTTGTCTATTCTGTTCAATGATAGAGCCCCAAGGACCTCAAATGGCATGGGGCAGGTTGTAGGTGCTCAAGAATATTTGTTGGCAGAGGGGAATTTGAGCTGAGACATAGGAGTTCACTGGGTATCCAAAAAGGTCGTACCCACCATAGGAAACCTAATGTTTGAAAGCTTCCAGGCAGCAGGCAATGTACCACTTTTGGGAACCAAAAGAAAGTCGAAATGGCTGAAGGCCAGTGGGCAAGGAAGATCGATAGAGAGGACACAGCATGAGCTGAGAACCAGCCACATGGGGCTGCAACCAGGAGCTGACTTGGTGAAGGAGAGAAGGCAGGGGTTCTTCCAGTCTTAGGGAAGCCTTGTCACTGCCCTGTCACCATGGCAACAGCAAGGATGCCAAGGATGGCTCAAGCAGTGTCCAGGGACATCCAGGCTGGGAACAAAGACGAGAAGGAACTAAAAGGGAATGTCAGCATCTGGGGTCATATGTACTAACCAGTTTTTTGTTTTGTTTTGTTTTGTTTTTAATATATCTAACCCTTCTGACACTCCTTCCTCTGCGCTTTCCAAAAGTAAATATAGAAAATAAATCCAATCATGAAATCAAACCAAAAAGCAAAATGCACTTTGGGGAAATACCTTCTTAAAGGCCTATCTCACTAGTGTTGTCTGTCTCTTTCCTCTGCATTCCTGATGCATAATTTGCTCAGTTTTGTTTTTTGTATGTCCACCTATGTCAGGGTTGGGGCCCAGCATCATCATAGGATCACATGGCTCATGGACCACAATGTGGTCTTGGAGCTGCAGGATCCCACAGAATAGAGCTGGTGAAATCTGGACACTATAGTTGTGATCTTAGAAGGGGACCCCAGGATAAAAGCAGTGTACAGTGGTGTTTCAAATTCTCTAGGTGGGGGAATATTCAATAGCATCTCCTCTCATAAACTTCACAGGCTGCAACTGGCTTGGCTGATGCTTAAAGCCAACATTGTCCAGCAGTACGAGGAGGGTTCCATACCTTCTGTCCCAGCTCGGGCCATTGAAGCATCAAAGCTTCAAGCAAATCATCTCTAGCTCTCTTGGTGGCTTTGAAGCAGAAAGCTTAAGAACGTGAGACTCGGGCTGGATGGGGCTTGAGTCCTGCTGTTGGGTCTGCTGAAATTTGGCAATATTTACCACCTTTTATAGTACTTATAACTTCCACTTTCCAACAATGTTGTCAAGAATTCCTTAAAAAAAACAACAAAAAAACAACAAAAAAACACTATAGGAATTTCTCTGCTGATACAGCAAATGGGTAAGTCCATATGGATTCAAAAAAATTCTCTCTAGAGGAGAAAAAAGATGGATAACAAGAATCTCAAATTCTTCCAGTGACTATTTTTCCAACTGCCTAGGATAGTTCATGTTCTTATTGTTTAATGTCTTCTCAACTTTTCCCTTGAAGCAAAGAGAGAATCTGGGAAGGGAGTTATAACTAAAGGTGCAAATGTCAGTCCTTATTCTGGAGGCTCCCATAATACACCCTCTTAGAGATTGCAGTCATTAAGAAGAGGAAACTCCACTGAGGATCACCATTGTCAGAGAGGCTGAATGGATGCCTTTATATGCGAACATAACACAAGCTTTTGGGTCAGACAAACCTGGATTCAAATTCTGATCCTGGCATTTACTAAAATATGATCTTCTGCAAGTGGGCTAATCTGTAAAATGGGCATTGTAACAACCAATACATAGAGTAGTGGTTGCCACTAAATGTGAGGATATAAATGTAATGCTAAGAAAGATCCAATCACCAGCAGTTTTTGTACTGTGTTGTCATTTTTGATGAGAATATCTCTGAGGAATAGTTCTAAGGCCACAACATGCCCAAAGCTGTGTCTGGGGCTGAACCCTGGGAAAACAGAGAATTAGACCAGCTCCTCTGGGCTGCCTTCCTTTCCTGCTCCTGGCTTTCCTCTCAAGCCCTGAGGTCCAGGATGCTGGGGCTCTCCATCACCTGATGTCATGCCTGCCCCTCACCAACCTCTCTCTTGAAAAGATACTGATTCATTCACACCAAGGCAGCTCTAGGAGGAGGGGAAACAGTAGTGAAAAAGCAGTGTGGGTCCTTCTCTTATGGAGCAGCCAGCCTCCTGAGCAGGGTGCAATGTAAACAAGTATTGCTCCACCAAACATAACTCACAAACGTGATAAGCGCCAACTTACAAATATCGAGTTGTAGGTGTAAGCCTGACAAGCCTGACACTGACTCACTATGCTCTTTTTAGAAGGTCCAGGCTCCTTTTGAGTCATTGCCATGTGTACATGCTGAAACCCATAAGCCACCACAGACAGCAGAATATAAATGCAAAATAAAACGAAACAGCAGAACCTGGATATTCCCCAGAGTGCAGTGAGTCTTCAGTTTTGGAAATACCACTAGAATGTATCATTTCACCCACAAAACAAATACACAGAAAGGAACAGGGTAATGGGATAATTTGTAGATGAAGGCCAAGAGCTAGATGTGCTCACCAGCTTGGTGACTAGTTCCCACACACAAGCTGTGTAATTCAGTTTTGTGGCTCAGCCAGTTTGCTGTCTGTAGCTCGTGGGTCTTCTGGGTTGCTCATGAATTTTTACTCCGCACTTCCAAGGATAGCAGGTACATAAGTGCAAGGCACATCCTGGAAGCATTGATTACCAGGAAAGCAAAGCCAAGCAGGTAAGTTTGAATGTTCAATACTCAATTCAGAATCCTACGTGACTTTACCCTTCCCATGTACAGCAGGGATGAAGGCGACAGCTCCATCATCCTCTGCCTCTGTTTGTCACCCCGAAGTGTTCCTTTCCACAGAAGATGTAACTCAATATTGCCCTTCCCTTCTCTTTCCGATGCTTGATGTCCTAGCAATAAGTAGGTGACTATTAAATGCCCGGCACAATCTAGGACTTTTCACATACATTATCTCTTATCTGTTTTTGTGTTGTTATTGTTGTTATTGTTGTTGTTTTTATCTCAAAAGCTGTTTGTAGGTATGGCTAAAGAGCTGAACCCCAATTCTAGACCACTGTTGACCATCTCTATTATAAAAACCCTGGGGCTGTCACGCTGTCATGACCAAAGACCAGTCACCATGAGGCCAGTCACCATGAGGCTGTGTGTACAGCGAGGCACTCGAGGGTGGGCATGATAGTCCATCCAGGGGCGACAGAGGGAGGGGACAAGGGTTAGGGATTTCGCACACTAGGCATCTAGTTAATATATAATTTGGGAGATTTTGCAAGTAGTAAACAAAATACTTCATACCAAGAAACTAGATTTGGCAAATAGTTCCATATTCTAAAATCTTTGACCGAGGCAAAGAGCTCATTCTAACCAATCCAGAATTGCACAAGATTAAAGATAATTAAGAATGTGATCAATATTAAAATCATTCTCAGCTCTGTTTACTGCCATAGCTGGAATGCCAGAGGCATGGCAAAATCCAACGGAAGAGAAGCTAGACAAGGAAGGTCTCTATTACAGGATATCCTGAGCTTCCCAAGCTACAAGATATTTGATGCACCTGCAAGGAAATAGTGACAATTTCTCACTTGTCACATAAGGCTAAGCACTGTTACTATTTCCGTCTTTGTCAAATATTCAGTTGAACCAAATAAAATGGCAATTGTTATGAGTAAAGCATGGCTAAATGTTGGCTATTTCATATGGTTCTACTATATATTGATGTGTTAGAAGGACACCTTCCTCCTAAAGACTACAATTAAACTGCTGAGTGATTATAAAAATGGAGTCATTTATAGACAAAGCATCAGTAAATTCTGAAACTCAGAAGAAAATCTCTGCAAGGCTTTCTCAGAGGAGTCTCACAAGCCTAGTGATGACATATAGAAGAAAAGAAGAAACACCCCATTGCCCTGGCCAGGTGGCTCCATTGGTTGGATAATTGTCCTGTGTACTAAAAGGTTGTGGGTTTGATCCCTGGTCAGGGTGCATGTAGGAGACAACCCCAGTAAGGGTATCTGCAGGAGGCAACCAGTCGACATTTTCTCTCTTACAATACGTTTCTCTCTTAAAAAATCAATAAAAGTATATACTCAAGAAAGGATTAAATTTTTTTTTTTAAAGAAACCCCCATTGGCAGGCTAACCCCTACAAGCCTCTTGCTTTAGCTTCAGTCAGGATTTCGTCTACACAATCCCCTTATAGAAGCAGATGGGGACAGGGGAGGGTTTCATTCCAAGTTGATTCATCTCAAAACCTCCATGAAAGGTAGCAGGTTATCCTCACAATATTGAAGGAAACCCAGGTTGCATGCCTTCCTCCACAGGCCTTCCTGTTCCTTCAGGGGAAAGTGGGAGAACAATGAGGTTTGGTTCTAGTTTGGCCACCCCATCCAAGCCTACATGATTGCCACCACGCTCATGCGAATGTGGGAAACTCTGTCACCCATCAAATCTACTTCGTAGAAAAAACCAACTCATGTCAAAATGCTATTGTTTGCATTTTGAGTGGAGGAGAAGAGATTCTTGGCTACCTTTGGGCAAGGTACTTTATTCCCCTGAGCCTCAGTTTTCCTTTCAGTAAAATGGGTATACTGACTTCCTTCTTGAAAGCCTATAAAGGCCTTGAAAGAAACTAATATTTGCACTCTTAAAAAAACACAAAGCACTGGGTTAGATTCTTGTTCATACATTATTATTGCAGTTCACTTGCACCATTAAAGAAGGTACAGTAGATATCAACTACTTTCCCCATTACTTTCCAGATGGGGAAATGGAGACACAGAGTGCCTTCCTGAAATCAAAGTTGAAAAGTGGCAGAATTGGACTTTGAACACTTAATGGAAAACATTTTTAAGTTATGAACATGGAGACTGAACAACCAAAGAGCAAGAGCTTCACTAATGTTGGAGAAAAATAACCACTGTTTGGTCACTGTCCTTGTCCTCATCCTTCAGCAGATTGACAAGGCAAGTAACCAATCCATTCAAATCAAATCCAGTCTTTACATCAAAAGGACAAAGGACACTTCATAGAGGAAGAAGTCACTTCTAGCACATCCTTTTAGACATGTTTTGTGGGAGATATTTATGTTCTTTACAGTGTTTTAAATCTTCAGTGCAGGAGGAGATATTTAAGGCAATATAAACACAGACATTATTTCAATTTCAAAATGTTCCCAAAACAGGTATCTTTCAAACCACCATGACAGTGCTTATGATTTCAGAGGAAATTCATGATACTTATAAAAACAGAATAGCTTGGGGCTGAAAAACCTCAAATGTGTGCAGGGAGAAGGGAGGTAACAAATGACTGAAATGGTCTGGGTATAAGGCAATAGGGAATGGTGAGGGGCATGACCAACACATCCCATACCTACCTGAAGGGGCAGCTGCTACTCATTTTTCACCAACTTTTGCGTGGGGAGTGACAACCCAGGGTTGCCAGGTTATCAAGTCTTTTCTTTAAAAAGCTGGAAGAATAGCCGAAACAGGTTTGGCTCAGTGTATCGGCCTGCGGACTGAAAGGTCCTAGGTTCGATTCCGATCAAGGGCATGTACCTTGGTTGCGGGCACATCCCCAGTCGGGGGTGTGCAAGAGACAGCTGATGGGTGATTCTAACTCTCTATCCCTCTCTCTTCCTCTCTGTAAAAAATCAATAAAATATATATTTTTAAAAAGCTGGAAGAACAATTTTTATGAGGTACATGGATCTTTATCTAACTATTGGCATCTGTTTAGTTTTTGTTTTAAAAGGTCTTCTGGGTCCTAGCTGGTTTGGCTCAGTGGATAGAGCATCGGCCTGTGGACTAATGGGTCCCACATTTAATTCCAGTTAAGGGCACATGCTTGGGTTGTGGGCTTGATCCCCAGTAGAGGTTGGGGGTATGTGTGCCAGAGGCAGCCAATCAATGAGTCTCTCTCATCATTGATGTTTTTCTCTTTCTCTCTCTGAAAGAAATAAAAATATTTAAAATAAAAGGTCTTCTGGGACCCGAACTAAGCTTGTTGGCCACCTCCTTTTACTTAAGTGAGAACCTTGACTCACACATTCACCTACTCATCAGCTCCCAACATGCAGACGCCATAGGCTAACCATACCTTAACAAAATGCAAACAGGAATTCATTACTAATGCTGTTTCATGAAAAATAAATGTAAAACACACACACACACACACACACACACACACACACACACACACACACACGCAGAAGACACCCCTTTGACGCTAGGCTGAATCATCAGAACTCCGTCAAGACACATACAGGGAGATGGATTCCAGCATTAGGCCCTGATGGCTTAGATATTAAACCACAATCTACATGGTTCTAAATCACCATCCAATGTTCTCTTTCAGCTTAAGAAGATTTCTACTAGTAGCTATTCTCCCCTGGCCTATCCTCACATTTGCTAAGTCCTTTAACCTTATGGACACCATACTGCCACTCACAACACTTTGGTCCCAAGATAAGTGTGATGGGAATATCTCGGAGTATCTACATGGTGCCAGGCGGTGTGGGCAGATGGACAGATGCGACCCCACCCTCAAAGAAGTTAATGTCTAGTGGGGTGCAGGCAGTTAAGTACAACATGCTAAGCTAAAGGATTATCACTGCAGTTTTTCCATGGAGGACCCAGGGTCACAGAGGTTCAGTGTGCTAGAAGGGGTAGAGGGGCCCATGCAGACGCCCAGATACAAGCATGTGCACAATTCAGACCTATCAACTTAGATCTTCCTATCGTTCCAGACAAGAGGATGTCCAAAGCATCCTAACCTTTCCAAAAAGCAACTGATGGGCTCATTCAAAATATTTAGTTAAATTTAAACAATCCCTCTAGCGACCTTGTTAAATCAAAAACATTTTAAACAACTTTGCAAACTAACATTAAGTTTAAATGCATGTTTCTGCAGGCAAGTCCCAGAAGAGGCTTTTTGTACTTGGCTCTAAGACAACGTTGGCAAAGTGTGGTCACCTGACCAGCAGCATCAGCCTCACTCAAGAGCCTGTTAAAAAAATGCAAATTCTCCGGCTCTTCCCCAGACCCAGCAACCTCTTAGCGAGCTCTCCACACTAAAGCTGAAAAAGCATAGCTGGGGGCTTTGCCAAACCAAACACTTCACTTGTTAATGAAAATAATGTCATTTTGGTATCTTTCCCAGACACCTTGGTGACTAAGTTAAAATATAAAATTGTGAGAGAAGAGACTGGATTTGAAAGAATTTCTTGGCTTAGGATGACTCAAGTTTCTTTAAAGCATTTAAAAGGTAAATAGTGAATTTGACAAAATTTGATATGTAACATCACCCACACTCTCTAGGAAGCTCTTGGGTAGCTGGACCCTTAACTGTTTAGCTCATTCATTAAAGAAGCCTTAGCTTAATACTTCCCATCTATTTAGCACCAGGTGCTGGGAAGATGGAAATTTTTATTGAACTAAAAGGGATGAAAAAACCCGCTTGTATATATTACAAAAATTTGATATTATTAAACAGTATAGATGATAAATCTCTCACAAAATTTATTCACATGTCATATTAATTACAAGACAAACACATTCTTAGGAAACATAGTACCCACATGTGAGTTTACATTTGCATCAGAGAGGACAGTAATACCTGCTATTCACTTCTAATTACCAGATAAAATGGCACTTGCCACTCACATGTCAGCTCAGTGGCCCATAATACAGGCAAAGCAGGGCCTCTGTCCTCCATGCTTCTCTACAATGACTCCTCTCTGAAGAGTTCTAACAATGGAGACAACCTGCAGTCAGCTTAGAAACCCAATGGCCTCACAGCAGCAAGATGAACCTCTGCTACAAACCCAGATAGCTTGCCATCTAATATAGTATAAGTTACTTTGTTTGAATCCTAGAGCGTATGAGTTTCCTGCTGCTGCTGTAACAAAAGACACTTAGTGGCTTAAAACAACATACATTTATTTTCTTACAGTTCTGGAGATCAGAGGTCCAAAATCAGTTTCACTGGGCTGCCACCAAGGAGTTGGCAGGCTGCATCCATTCTGAAGGCTCCAGAGAAATCTTTCTAGAGGCCACCTGCATCCTTGGCTTGTGGCCCCTTTCTCTATCTTTAAAGCCACCAAATAGCATTCCTCTCTCTCTCTCTCTCTCTCTCTCTCTCTCTCTCTCTCTCTCTCTCTCTCTCTCTCTCTCTCTCTTTCTTCCTCTTCTTCTTCTTCTTTCTTCTTCTTCTTCTTCTTCTTCTTCTTCTTCTTCTTCTTCTTCTTCTTCTTCTTCTTCTTCTTCTTCTTCTTCTTCTTCTTCTTCTTCTTCCTCCATGATCACATCTTCTACCTCACTCTCCTGTCTCCCTCTTACAAGTATCTTTGTGATCACATTGAGCCCACCCAGAGAATCCAGGATGGCCATCCCATCTCCAAATCCTTAATTATATCCAAAAAGTCTCCGTTATCATGTACAGTAACATTCACAGGTTCCTGTAGAAATTAGGAGGTGAACTTTCTGGGAGTGGGAGTGAGGCACACTGGATGCATACCTTCTGAGCATGAAAACAAAACAAAATACCTTCTAATGCACAAGTCAATAGTTAGTGTATATGTGACTCGTGAGCAGGGAAGGGAACAATCATGGAAAGGACACTCCTCATGAGCAAAGTTTATGCCAGGTTCCATTTGTGCCATCTCTCATTCATCCCTCTAACAACCCTAGGAGGCAGCTGCCATTATTATCCTCCTCTTACAGCTGAGGAAAAGGACTCCTCGATTCAGTCCCTTGCCCAGCACACTTCCTCAATATGTGAGATCCAGATCAGCCTGATTCCAGAGCCCATGCTTATTCTTCATCCCAAATCTGCTTCCCATGATGTAATGAAATAGCTTAAGGCTCAGCCCACACTTATATGAGGGGCTAGTATAACAAATGTAATTTTTGTACCTCCACATCAGTCAGCATTTTTCCCCCCTCTTCAATTGACTTCCTTGTATAGAATAGCCTAACTGTTAAGGGAATGGACTCTAGAGCCAGACTTTCAAGGTTCAAAACCTTGCTTGTCACTTAGTAGCTGTGTGACCTCAGACAAGTTACTCAACCTTTTTCTGCCTCAGTTTCCTCATCTGTGAAATGGAGTGATAATGGTTTAAAGAAGATAAAATCAGTTAATGCAGGTAAAATGTCTATAACAGTGCCCAGCTATAAGTGCCTATAATAATAAAAGGGTAATATGCTAATTAGACTAGATGAAGCTGGGCCGTGCCGGCAGCCAGGGGAAGGAAGGCCTTACTCTAGCACGAATTTTATGTGTTGGGGCCTCTAGTTTTTATATAAAAACATGGACAGAACCAGGGCCAAGGACAATAACCCCAGGCTCTCCAGAAGGGGAAAAGATAAGACGTTGTTTAACATGACTCACAGCCCCTGGCAGAGCGCAGAGCATGGCAGAGACATCAGGGTCTAAGTTCTCCAGACCCTTTAATGGCATGAACAGAATATATTTCTCATTCCACAGTGTTGTTATGAGAATAAAATGAGTTAAAACACAGAAAGCACTTAAAAGAGGGCCTTGCCATTTTTATTATCAATATTAATTTCCGGAGGTTATAAAGATGCCTAAAAACACTTACCTCAAGCAACAGAAAAAAGCCAATAAACTGAAAATTAACTGAAATGTCCTATTTGGGTCCTCTGGCTAAGCCAAAGAGGAAAGGAATTTAGAGAAGGGAAGATACTTTCAGAATAGTGCTAGCTACATACCCACTGCTTGAAGCCCCTACAGAACCACCAAGCTGATACCCACTGCTCAAATCACTGCTCAGCTATAGATAATGATGTGGGAACAATGATATGTTTCAGTCTTTTAAGCCACATGGCCAAGTCCAGGCTGCTCCCTCCTTGGTCTTTCTAGCCACCCATCTCACCCATCCAACATTTGTTAAATACCTACTATATGCCAGTCATGCAAGTCATGGGTGCTTACTCAGGACATCCAGTGAACAACATGGTATCTCCTTTAAGAATGTAAGTAAACAGACAACCACAAGAGAGTGTGTTATGAGAAATGCAGGCACAGGGCACGAGGGGACACAAAAGACAAGTGGCACCTAAGTATCTCAACTCCTTCAAGTTACAATTGACCTGAATATTAAAGGTTACAATATCCAGGTGGGACGACTGTGAGGTCTTCCTGGCAGGCTAGACAGCATGCCGCAAAGTACAAAGGCATGAGTGCACACAGCCTTCTTGGGGAACCCCAAGTTCCAATATGTCTGGGGTATAGAATCCAAATGGCCAAATGGCAAGAGATGATGGTAAGTGGATCATGAAGGACCTTCCCTCTCTTGTGTGGCCAAGAATTTGGAGAAGGAAATGGGGAGACAGTGATGGGGTTAAATAGAGGTGTGATCAGGGAGGCAAAGAGACAGATGTGGAGGTTGTCACCATCTTTGAAAGGCAATGATGGTGGATCTATCACCTGAGCAGGAAGTAGTGGGTGCTTCCTGCTGATCGCAGCCCTGGACTTTGCTTTAAATTCAAAGTGGCCTGTGGGCTTCACCTCATGCATTCTTGGAGCTGTACCATATGTGCACCCTTAGGGTCATGTAAAAATAGGCCTAGGGGCCCAGGGCAGAAGCACCTCAGCTGCCTGAGGATCTCAGACACTGCCCAGGCATGTGGCTGGCTTTCTGGCAGCTGATGGGAGGGCTCAAGGTCACTGGGCCCAGAAACCTGATCCTGTTGCAGGCGGCCTTCCCTTGGCCCAGGCGGCTCCGTGGAGAACACTCAGAAATACTTAGCACCAGGCTCTTCAAGGCCATCTCGATAGGCTGCCTTTTGCTAAGGGCCACCTGCCCGTTTTCTTGAGTTCCCATCAATAAGCCAACTTGGGTTCTTTCCAGAAATAATCAATTTCCAGCCCCCACACACAGACACTTCTTATGAACTCCTGGCTAAACCCAGCTGATTCTGCTATATCCAAAAATAAAAAGTAAGGAGAACAGGGATTAGTGAGGCAAAGATTATTCTTATTTCACCCTTTCCCTGTCACTCAGTGAACACCACATACTCTTAAGCTAGACAGACTTGGGTTCTAGCCCCAACTCTGCTTCTTGGTTGAGTGATCTGGGGTAAAAAGTAACCTTTTAAAGACTCAGCCTCCATATGCAAAATATAGACAATAATTCCATCTACTTCATAGGATTGCTTTGGGGAATAGCTAATAATTAGTAGAGCTCTTAACATGTTCTGTGGATCGTGAGTGCTCAGAAATGTAAGTTTTCTCATCAAAACCTCACCACAACCTGCGAGGCAGGTACTACCGTGTTTCCCCGAAAATAAGACATCCTCTGAAAATAAGACCTAGCACAACTTTGGGAGAAAAAATTAATATAAGACACTGTCTTATTTTCAGGGAAACAGGGTATTACTATTCCCGTTATAAAAAACTGGTCTCTATAAAATAAATAAATAAATAAAAATAAAATATTGGTCCCCTGAGAGCCTACGGAACATGCTCCAGACCACAGGCAGTCAGCTGTCAGAGCCCATTCTCTTAGCCATGATGCTTTGCAGTACCCAGAGGTCAGAGGTGAAAGGAAGACCGAGTCTGTCTTTTCACAAGGGAGACTCTGGTCCAGAGAAATGTGGGCTGGATCCAGGAGCGGCGCTGGGACCTGAGAACTGGGGTGCCCGTGCTCTTTCCCAGCCTCATCGCACTGTGTCTTCCCAGAAGCTGGCCTTCTGATAGGGGACTGCAGGGGCACCTGCGACAGTGAGGAGAGGTGGGCAGGGCAAAGGGAGAGGCTAAGATGGCCCTGCCCTGAGCCATTTATTCCCGTTCATAGCAGCACTTCCGCTTTTCTCACTTTCACATATGGGGCTCCACTTATGCTTTTATTTGGGGGGAGGAAGGAACTCTGCTCATGGAATAGAAGTTTGCAAACCACAGACATGTCTTTCTTTGTGCTGAAGTGCAAACTCCTATTGTCTTGAGAACTCAGGTGCTGGCATTTTCCACTGGCATCTCTGAAAGGACAAGTAGGGAGCAGAGCAGCAGGAGCCCTGAACTTGGGGGGTCTATGGAGCCCCAGGGGACACACGGGCTGGCCTCTGGAATCCGTGATCTCAGGGTGTGTGCAAAATTCCTGGGTATGTGCCACATGGGGAGGAGAGGGCTGGTGACGTTTCTCAAATTTTCAAGAGGTTCCATGTCCTCAAATACACGAATGACTACTAAGACTATCATCCCCATGGAAACTGCCATGGGCTGAGTGCTGACCCTATGCTAGGAAAATGGGGATTATAAGGACTCTTACCTCAAAGGGCTGTTGGGAGGATGAACCAAGAGGGTATTTGTGAAGCACTTAGAATGGCACCTGTCACAGAGCAAACACTCTACAGGCCTTCGTTATATTGTAGCACTGTAATTACTATTAACCATTATTATCATTTTCATTGTCCCATCAGTCCTCACAAAACCTTTATGAAGTGCGTATTATTATCAATCCCACTTTACAGGGCAGGAAATAGAGGCTTCAAAAGGTTAAATAATTAGCTCAAGGCAAAGACTAGCACAGAAGGGACTCCCACTTGGCCTGTCTGGCTCTCCAGCCCAGGCTGGCCCCCGGTCGGGATGCACCGAGGGGAGGAGGCAGGAGGACTCCCTGACGGCCCAGGAGGAAGCAGGTGGGCAGGAGGCCCCAGAGGACCCCAGGCCTGAGATCAGCCAGCCAGAAAGGAACACAGGCCTGGGGCTTTCCATGGAAAGGGCCAGCAGGCCTTGCTAACTTTGCACCTCTCCTAATCCACAGCAAAAAGCCAGGCCACTTAGAATAATAACAATTTAAAAAGAAAACCACCCCCTGCAGCGACCATCCTGGGCCCCAACGTGAGCCCATGTTCCGGAGCTCCATGGGTTCCAGGAGCAAGGCGGGTCGCCTCAGCGCCGGCTGGCCGAGTGCCAAGCAACGCTTCTCCTTCCAAACCAACACATAACTCTGCTGAGCACACCACCCCTGGAAAGCCAAAAAGATGCCCTTAGGTTACCACGGCAATGCTAAACAGACAAAACAGTTAACCAGCTCTGACGCACACACAAACTTACTTAAGGGCCCAAAGGACTGATTTGGAGCAGGGAGGGGGCAGGAGAGGAGAGTGTTGTTTCTGCAGTTCCATCTCCAAGGGTTTGGCGCCCAAAGAATCTAGGTCAGGCTGAAACAGGGCAGAAGACTCAAACATATGCTGAGACCAAGCTTGCTGGGGAAAGGGAAGTCACTGCCTGCCTCTGCCCTTCGGTCAGGGTCACAGTCCTATTCCCTGTGGGCAAGTGGGCGCCCGAGAGTTACAGATGCCAATGAGCCTAACTCTGCCTCTCCCTGGGGACAGCCCTCCGCTACCCAGCATTCCGATCTTCTCACCCCTAAGTGGGGAGGGCCATGCCGGCCACGGCAGAGTAGGGAGGATCCAATGGGCTCATGAGTACAATCATGGGAACACCTGAAAGCACTGTATGGAGCCACATTAGAGCTGATGTTAAAATATTAACCACCACCGAAACCGATTTGGCTCAGTGGATAGAGCTTCCGCCTGCGGATTGAAAGATCACAGGTTTGATTCCGATCAAGGGAACATCCCCAGTAGGGGGTGTGCAGGAGGCAGCTGAGTTGATGTTTCTATCTGTCCCTCTCTCTTCCTCTCTGTGAAAAATCAATAAAAATATATTTAAAAAGAACCTCAATAAAATATATTTAAAAAAATATTAACCACCAGGTAGGGGTTTCATTTTCCAGGTCCCCTGGTTCAACGCCTACCCACAGGAGTTGATGACGGTTATTTTCCTTTCAGAGACTTTGCTCCCGGGTCCACTGGGGGTTGCTCAGTGAGCTGTGACAATCTGGGGAGCAATGATGAATGCAGGCTTGTGCTGGGTCTGAAAAGACCACCAGGCATGTGGGGTCTGTTGTATTCTGGGTTCGTCCATGCCTCAGCCCTCACCTTGGATACCACGTGACAAAGGGTTGATGTTGCTGAGGGGTAGGGAGAATCTCACGAGACACAGCTCATAGCACTCGGGGAAGATCATTAAAAAGATATTGCGAAACCTCCTTCAGCAGTGTCTGTGACCCCCTCAGGAAAACAGATTCTCCAGAAATGGGAATGCTTGTCCACCTATCACCCCGCTGTGGCAAACCCTCTTGCCTTTGAGACTCACCCCTTAGAAGGTATTCTAAAACCTCCCCAGTACCTGCAGTGGAATGGGCCCCGGTGCCCCACACGGTGCCTGCGGGAGCAGCTGCACTGTCCCATTGTTCTCATTGTCCTCTGGTCTCCTGCCTACTCATCACGGATGTCTCTGAGGGCAGGAATCACATGTTATTCATCTGGGGTCTTCCCTTGGCCTAGCCCAGTGCCTGGCATCCATTGGCATTCTGAATGTTTGTCGATCGACTGGCTAAAAGTATGCAATGTCATGCCCAGGGTTGTGCAGTGAGGCCCCTAGAATCTAGTCGATATGCCACAAGTATCTGCTTTTATGTCCCTATGGCCTGAGGATAGACAGAACTCGAAGCAGAGCCTGGAGTACAGGAGATAGAGCAGGGAATGGAGCCTGGGCTCTGGTGGGTCAGGAGGAGGAGAGTAAGTGAGGGGGTGGGAGCTAGAGGTAAAGGCTTGTGCCTCCTACCCACAAAATCAAAGCTCACATTCCTACCCACCGGTAAGCTGAAGAAGTGAATTTCCCCCTTGACAACTGGAATAACACCAGTTTTTCCTGCTCTGAGATGAAATTGCTTTTCTTTGGCTCGACTATTAAAGGGCCCTGAAGATGCTCTGTTTTCTCAGAGAGTGAGCACATTAATTTCATGTTGGTTATTTTCAAGGGACTGACAGTTACCCTCCCATCAGGTACACTCCCCACTTTCTCAACTCATTGTGCCTCATCGTACTTTTATTAACATGATGCTCTCCACATACCTTCTCCTCTGGCCTCCTCCAAACAAGCAACCTTCAGCAAACAACAAATCTCTATCATTAGCCACCCTAAGCAAAGCCTAAGTTAACCTAGGAATCTAGAAATGGTGGCTATATTCTCAAAGTGTGCTTCCCACGAATAGAAATACTTCACTCTATAGCTCTCCCTGCCACTCTCACTCACACACACACACACACACACACACACACACACACACACACACGTGTCCTATTAGCCAGAACAACACTGGGCTTGTCTATAAGAACTTCCTCGGTGCCCCAGGCCAGTTCTGCCTTATGAATTTGTCGCTGTTTTGTAATATAGGGGAAAGGACAATGGCCCCGTTGTCCTTATCATCATCCTTCTCATTTCCTACAGAGTGGAATGACTGTGGTAGGGTTCTTACATCTTCCTGGACTCGCATCCTGTAGCTGAATTGTTCTCTTCTACGCTTGCCACCAGACCACGTCTGCTTCCCTGCCCCTAAGCTGGAACTCATCACCACAGTCAATTATAGAGTTTTTATATCCTTGCATTCTAAAAAAAAAAGTCCATAAAACAAAAACAGTACTTCCACAGCTGAAAGAGTTATGGAGAAACCACAAAATTGCACTGGTACTAGGGTAGTATTTATAAATAAGATATTAACATATACAACTGAATTTGCACAGAAGAACCTGAGGTGAGAATCTTATTTTATAAGTTTGAAAGTGGACTTTAACAACAGATAACACCTCCAATAGAAGGTGTGGAAAATACAAATGTTTCCCAATAGAATAAAAGGTTCACTACCTTCACATGTCAGTTCTACATACGCATTAGCCTGAGCTGGGATGTAGGCATTGACTTCAATCCCGGGAGGAAATACTCATCTTTTTCATGTGAAGATATGACTGCATGTGCAAAATGCCTGCACTAAAATTAAGTCTTCTATCCTCCAAGTTTTCTCAATTATTAATATACTAGACAGCTGCAGGAGCTCTAGCAAAAATAGCAGCCACGCTTTTCCAAAAGTCAAAGCAGCCATGAGTTGACTGAGGGGACTTTCCTATGTAAGGACTGGTTGCTCTCTGGATCAAACGAAAAGAAACAATCTCCATTGGGACAATAAAACAGAAAAACATGTTTCAGAATGTACACTGAAAAGTGACTTCCCCCACCACACACACACACACACACACACACACACACACACACACACACACACATACACTCACCCTCTCTATAATGAATAGTTGTGTACATGAAAAAAAGTTGACCGAACAGGCTATCTGTCCAATTCATTGGGATAACAAACAATTCAGAAAGTAGACAGTGCACCCAAGTCATTTTAGTGCATTCTGAAATGAGACTATCAAATTGTGCCTACTCAATTGGAGTAAGGTGAGGTTAGAAAACAAACCATCCTTTTTATTCCCCATTTTATTTTTAGATTTCTAGAAGCAAATTAATGTCCAGGGGTGGAGGGGGAGATGGCCCTTAAGTTGCTTCCTTCATATTAAACAGGCATTAGCATTATTAACAGACTCTGATAATATACATCCTTTGTGTAAATATCCATATTTGAAAGAAAAGCTAAGCACTAAGAGCATCACAATTTAGTGTTTTCTCAACACAACAGTGATCATGAATTTTAATTCAATGGTTACATGCAGAACATGTAACAAGCAAAGAATAGATTTTTAAAAGATTCTTAAAAATAAAAAAGCTTTAATATCAGAGCTTAAGCAAGCATATCACAGCAGAGGGAATATCACTTGTCAAGGTTGCGTTGAGAATGATCTGCATATAATTCCTTTCCCGTCACAGTTCAGATTTCACATTGTTCCAACCTTTAAAGGGAATCCGACCACAATGCCTTCATTTCTGAGTAGGGAGATACCACCACCTCATCCGAGCCTCCGATTCATACTCAAACAGAAATTGCTGTGGGTCTTTAAGGAAGCAGAACAAGTCAGAACAGTCCAAGTTCTAAACAAGCATATGTTTGCACTGGTTCTGCACAATTTGTTCCTAAGAGCAAGCACCATATTTCATTGCTGCTGTCTTACCATCTACATAAAAAATCACAGCCTTTTTGCAGTAAATGCCAACAAATGTCAGAAGAGCAGACAGTGGCTACTTGGAAATGGCTGTTAGTTTATTAATATAATCTCCCAGAGTGAAGCTTATGGCATGAATGTTTTCAAGATGGTCAATATCATTCAGAGGCAGGGCTAACACGACAACAGCACTCTCTACCCCTGTACCACTTACCATTTGCGATCTGTTCTTCGGACAGCCATTGATGTCTTCAATCTTTTCATTTGCTGAAAAAGGAAACACAAGTCAGAAAAATAAATCACCACCACAGACACTTGGAATCTTGATGTGCAGGACCCTTGAGGCCAACCAAGTCCTAAGGCCTTGTCTGGGTTTATCCAATCAGCACAGGCATGTGAAATGCTGAGAGGCATCTCGCAAGCTTTAGGACTTACTCATCAAGCTGCCGTCCTCCAGGGACAGCTGGGCCAAGGTCATCACCTAAAGCAGAGACAACTGCATCGATGACAGTCTTGGAGCGACAGGGCATCATGGAAATCAAGGCTGGGATCGTCCTTTAGGCTCTTAGACGGGCAGGAGCAACCTCCCCACAAAAGATGGGCCGGTTCAGAGTGAATCAGTCTAGCTATGACTCAGCTCCAGGGCACAAAAGCTACAGATGATAACCTGTCGCCCCATCTCTAGGCAGAAATACAAATATTGCTTTATACTATTAGGATTATTAATAATCCTATTCCCAACGGGTGGCAAACTGGGAAAATGAGAGAGTGAGACTTAAAAACGTCTCATCCAAGGCCCCATGGAAAGTCCAATTATATCTGGGGTACTCTCGAAGTTGTAATAGCTTTTACCTACTAAGAGAAGTGAAAGCAAGAGGGTGCACTGAATTAACTGGAAACCAAGTACCAATCGCAGGGGATAAAGGGCTAGTCCTCCATGGAGAAGAATGGAGGACCCTCTGCAGAAGGATCCCAGGATATCTCTGAGGGTGGAGTTTGCGACTGCAGCTGCCCAAAAACAACAGTACATGTAGAGGTCAGGACACTGGCTCAAGGGGCAGATACTTCAGTCTGAATCCCACCTCTGCACATTCTCAGCTGTGTGACCTTGGCCATGTCACTCAACCTCTCTGGGCTAAAGTTTCCACATCTATGAGATGAAGCTCATACTACCTATATCACAGGAGGAGCTATGAGAAATAGATTAGTCGCCAGTAAAATGCTTAGCACAATGCCTAGCCAGTAAAATGCCTAGTACAGTGTGTTCTATAAATGGTAGGCATCAGAAATGGCAGAAATGCTTACTTATGATGTCTCCATCTGAATTAGGCCCAGAAACTCGGCAGGATTCCATAGTAAAGAACTAAGGATCTGCCTTTTTGTGTGTTTGAAGCCTTTATTAGCTTCTTCCCCAGTTCCATGACCTCTCACCCCATTGCCCCACCCAGGAGGATAAGGCACACTCAGTTCTCAAAAAATAAAAATAAAAAAAATCCATAAACATCTCATCAAATATTCATGAATACAATGCATAAACTTCCATGAGGACAAAAGACATTAAAAACTCTCTGAAAAGAATAACGGAATCAAAACACCCCACAATTCTAGGACTTTAGAACACCTGAACCTAAACACAGCTCACTATCGCTTCAGTTGGGCTTATTTTACTCTCTCTAGTATTTCTTCCTTGACAGAGAAGTGAAATAAGAAAGCCAACTAGTGACAAGAAATTGTTTAAAAACCGAATTACCATGAGTCTGTCTGGATGGTATACACACAACCTAATCTACACTGCCTTTAGAAGTTGCCAAAAGTAAATTCTCAAAACAAATGCAAGGTGGGCTTATGACCCACCTGGGGACCCAATGTGTTTTCTCAAGAGAAAACTGGATTAGGCATTTTAGAAAGCCTCTTCCACCACCTGCTTCTCCTACTCCCAAAAGAGGTGTCACAGAGCATTTAAAAAGCACATAAACCCTGGTCAGTGTGGTTCAATCAACTGGAGCATCATTCTGTACAATAAAACATTGTGGGTTCAAATCCCAGCCAGGGCACATACCTAGGTTGTGTGTTTGATCCCTGGTGGGAGCACGTGCATGTTTATCCAGAAGGTACATAAAGAATATGCTTTCTCTCTCTCTATCTCTCTCCCTCCCGTCCTCCCTCCCTCTGTCTAAAATCAGTTAAAAATAAAAAGCATGTAAAAGATGCCCAAATGAATGGGATTTAAATGAATGAATATGGTCTTAAGTTCACCAGAAAACAAAGCCAGAATATAACATTCCTACAAATTCCACAAGAATAAGGACTTCTATCTGCTTTGCTCCTTCCTGTAACCCCAGAACTCTGGGCAGTGAGATGCACAGTGACCACTCAGTAAATATTTGTTGAGTGGAACTAAGAAATGAATACTCTGACCATTCCAAACAATCGGAAGTGTTACTGCCTGTTTTGTCCTTTCACTTGTCAATATAGATGTGCATATTGAAGATTAAAAAAAAAAAAAAAAAGATCCTTGCTGAATGTCACTCCATCATCCATGAGAAACAATGGCAGGCCTGCACTGTGACCGTAGATTTTGATATAAATTGTGGCTTTGGGGCATCAATGACACTCAAGATATCTTCCAACTGGATGCTCATGAAGGCCAAAGTCATTGGATTCTGCCCAGATCAGCATTAGGCCATTAGCATCCATTAAATCGAAGGATGGATAACTGAGATCTAAGAAATCATTTTAAATATTCTTTATGTACCTTCTGGATAAACAAAACCAAAAGCTTGGTCTAATTACTTCCCTGATTCCTATTCATGGTCTGTCCTATTCCGAAATCATAGCCAAGTGCTCCTTGAATTCAAATGATCACAAGTCCTATGAGCCTAATTCTGCCATTTACAACATTCAAAATTAAAAAATAAAATAAAAATAAAAGTGGGGTGGAACCTATTCCTGACCATGTTAAAGGGAACATGGGAAGAGATAAATCAAAGACTAAGCCTAAACTCCAAATAAACACTGAATAAAAATGCAAAGTGAGTCTTGGACCTCCTGGCTTCCAATTTCATGTAATTTAAAGATTTCTCCTTTAAATTCTCAAGTGTGTCTAAGGTTGTCATAAATACGTACAGTGATAATAGCAGTTCTGATTCTGCTAGTAAGAAGAAAGAAGAACTTGGTCTCCAGAGCCAAAATTATTAAATCTTATAGGGGGTCTTTGGCTACACTCCCAAAACAGATAACCAGATGCAAAGGCATTGGTCCCCTAAGTCCTCAGCTGTGATTACAACCAGCATCTAATGGTAATTTATTCATTCCAGCATGCTCAATACATTCTTAGCCCATTAATATAGTAACTTACCAGCACACAAGGTAACACTTTAGTAACTGGAAAGCATTAGTGCACTTTTTGAATAAGAAAAGTGGCATCAAACACATTACTTTTCCAAAAACCTCCCCTGATAAGTTCAGAGCACTTCATGGCCCATACATCCATACATGGTCCTATGTATTTGCATGGGGCAGCTGGCAGCCCTACCAATAGGAGGAGAGAGAAATTGGCTGCCCACAAAGGCAGATGACTTACCAAGGTCACTCAATGCTAGCAGGTCCTCAAGGAAAAGAAGGTACACTCCTGCATGTTTAAATTTTCTAGTTGTGCTCAGAGGCAGCCCAAATGGTGATAGAAAAGAAGCTATCAGCTCTCTTCACCTCTAACAAGAAAGCTGTTCCTCTAGGTCTTGGCTTCCTCCTTCTCTCCAGTCCTCTCAGTTCATCCAGTTTCCCTCCTTCTCTCTTGCCTCTTTCTTGTTGTTCTCCTGCCTCTGCCCCTTTCCTGAATCCAGCCCCTTCTGGCATCCTCCCTGAGTGACAGAGATGTAAGCAGGAGGGGGGAGCTGTCTCTCCCCTTTGATTCGTGCTTTTATCCTGGCCTCATAAACCTTTCTACTAACTCATGGAGATGGCAACTCCATGGATGGCAAGCAACTGCTGACTTTAGGCAGCTCATGACTCGGGAGGATAATCAAACTAATAAGAGGTTGAACACAGAGAGACTCAGCCCTTGGTCACTAAAGAAAGGTCACAGAGAGGCAGCAAAGGTCCATTTCTGTAGGGGAAGATGGCGATGATGGAAAAATGTAGATCCAAATAATTTCTCTATCTAGGAAGCCTACCTCCAGGTGGAATAGATGAAGACTTAGATAGGAGCAGTGTCTGTAAAAAGCATTTAAGGTTTTCCTTCAAGTCATTCCCCAACCTGAAAGTCAGCTCTTTCAAACATTGGATCTTGTTCTAAAGCTAAAGCCCAGAATTCACTGCCTGGTATTGAGTAGCATTGCCTGACTTTGCCTTGTTGACCCTCTGACTCTCTATGCTCCAGTTGTTTTACACCAGGAATGCCCTTCCTAACTGCTTCACCTAGTAACTCCACCCTAACTGACTCCACGTTTAGCTTATAAGAAATCCTTTATAGGTAAATTCCCTGATCCCCCCCTCATCACCACCCCCAACTCCACGCACGCACGCCCCCACACACACACACATGAAATTATGGGTCAGGCCTCATAGCACCACAAGTCCTCAATCATTATACACAATACTCCTCCAGGGTCTAGAGAGGGGCTGTCTTTATAAGGGACAATCTCCCCTCCTGCAAGTATTGATGAGCCTTTTTTGAGATGCTCTAACTTTTTATTTTGAAATAACTTCAAACTTGTAGAAAAGTGACAGGGATAATACAGAGAATTCCTTCATCCCTTCTCATTTTCTCTCTGCCCACCCCCAATCCCTTTTCCTGTATAGGGCACACTCTTTTTCTGAATTACTTTTCTACAGGCTACAGATATCATGTCCTTTGCCCTTTATTCTTGGCATGTATTTTCAAAGGACAAGAATATTATCTAACAGCAGAGTTAGCAAATTTAGCATTGATATAATTCCAATGTTCCAATTCTGTCAATTGACGTAAAAAAAAAAAAAAAAAAAAAAAAGATGTCCTTTATAGCATTTTATCCCAGGCCAGAACCACAAAGTACATTCAGCTGTCATGTCTCATTAGTCTTGAATGATCTCTCAGCCTTCTTTGTCTTTCACAGCACTGACATTCTGGAACAATACAGGCCAGCTTTGTTTTTAATAAAGAATTCCACAATTTGGGTTTGCCTGAGATTTCTCAGGATTAGTTTCAGGTTTTCCACCCCTGACTGGATTCCTGCTGTGTCCTCTCAGGTATGACACCAGGAGCATGTTGACATCCATTTGTCCTTCACCAGTAATGTCATCTTGACCCCCTGGTCATGATGTCTGGATTCTCCCCTGTGTGGTTACTATCTTTCCCTGGGAACTATCAAGCAATCAGTGAGAGGCATTGAAACCATGCAAATAGTCTGCTCCTCATCAAACTTCCTTCTCTCGATTTCTGTATCCATTGGTAATTCTCACCTTAACTAATCTTTACCAAAAGATTAGTTAATATTTACATTTATTACGTTTACATTAGTTACATCCCTTTTATTTAGTAGTTACATTTACATTACTTACATCCCTTTACATTCATTGGTCAGCATTCTCCTGGTCAGTGGGGGCCCCTCTCTGCTCTAGTGACGTATCTATCTGTCTATCAGTATAGACTTATAGAGTTCCATTTTGTTCCATGGTTATAATCCACGACCATCCTCAATTATTTTGATGCTCTCATCATCTTTGATGAAATTGTCTTTTTGTCACCCTGGAGAAAAGAACTAATACTTGTACAGAAATACCACCTAGGGATTAGACTTCGACCTCATAAAAGAGCTTTTGAAGGATTCCAATTCTCTGTGTTAGATCTAGTTTCCTGAGCAGGTAGTAAGCTGCCCATCGTAGTATTTAACAGAGTCTATTAACTGCATGCAGGCACCAGGTTGGGGCTTTTAAAGGTCCCTTCCTAAACTCAGAGTTAAGAGTTGCAGCAGCGTCCTGGAGAGAAAGAGGGTATGACATACAGTTTAGAAGAATGTTCAGAAGAATACCAAATGCTGAGAAGGGAAAACCTCCTGGCCACCTGTTGGAAAAAATTCGATCCAGACTTGCAGAAGCAGGGGCTGCAGTGCCTAATATTCTCATCCCTAATCCTTATGAAATGCTGTGAACCCAGAAAAGAAGATGACGTAGACCCAGGCCCAGTGCAGTAGCTGGTGGAATGATAGAGGTCCCTCCAGCCTCTCCTTCAGGGTTGCTGGCCTGAGGGGCAGCCTGGTCACGGGCACTCACTTGAGCTTCTGACACCTACTCCAGTAGCTCCAGGCCCAGAGGGATAACTGTCTAGCAACTCAGATGTCATCTGAGTAGATTCAGAGAAACAACCTCCTGAGCAACAGGAAGAACCATGCTGGCTTACATTTCTGTAGCACCGTGTTTAGTGAATTCAGGAGATACACACTACCATTCCCCACTTCTGGGCCCCTGGCAGACATCACTAATCTATCAGGACACACTGACACTACTACCAAAGCCTCACCATCCTTCTCCACAAACCTTTCTAGGCAGCGCCTACCAGGTGCTATCCAGGAACACTTCACAGTTTTTAACATATTTCATATTTGATACTTAACTTGCATTTCATAAAACTGCCACAAAAGCAGACAAAGAAGGCATGGCTGTGCCCATTTTGAAGATGGGGAAACAGAGATATCAGAAGTTTAGTGACTCTTTGGAGGTCCCACGGTGGGGAGGGATGGAACTGGGATGAGGGCAAGGCCTCTGGGTGAGGTCCTCTCCCAGTTTCTGCCTTTCTGTCTGTGCTGAAAGCAGAGAGGACTCCTGGAAGAAACACTCTGCATGGTCCAAGACTCAATCAGAGTTGGTCCATTACAGAGTTGGTCCATTAGTTGATGACCCTGCTGAGATGGGGAACCAAACCCAGCTCAGGTGCGAGTCATCTCTTATAGGCAGGCCTTGCCAAGAAGATGCTACTCCTTGCAAGGTTATTAGCCTTGAACATTTGCCTTTAGGCCCATCAAGGAGCAGAATACTGCCACAGTCACTGCTCTGAACTGAAGGGAAGGGAGGAAGAACCTCGTACTGGGTTCAGAGTCTCTGGATTAACAGGGGGATATAATGCTGCCAAGCACAGAACAGAAGTTTTTGAAGCAGACTCTCCCAGCTTAGATTCCCCTTGCACACTAGTCATGTGACATTGAGCTACTGGCCCACTGGACCTCAGTTTCTGCATCTGTAAAATGAGGAGGATACTGCCTACTTCATAGAGATGTTGAGGAAATTAAGTAAGAGAAACATTTAAAAGAGCTTGGTAGGAGTGATATTCAAGAGGAGGAGGAAGAGGATGAAAAGGAAGAAAGGAGTGTGGCAGATCCAAGAATCTTCTCACTTAAGTTTAAACCCTTGTACAATACTCTCCTGTTGAGTGTGATGGGACCGAGGATTTATTTTTAACCAACAGGATATGGCAAAGATGATAGAATGGTACATTATATAAGGTTCTTTCTCCCAACAGAAACCTTTTTCTCTTGCTGAAACTGAAGAAGTTGACCAAAGTGGCCATGTTGGAAGACCCATATGGCCAGAAGCTGAGAGGGGCTTCTAGGAACTGAGAGGAGCCTCCAGTCAACAAGCAGCAAGAAATCAGGACTCACCTCCTATATCTGCAAGGCGCTCAATTCCACCAACACTCTGAGTGACTTGGACTCCTCCCTGTTCGAGCCTCCAGATGAGAACACAACCCTGGCTGACACCTTGACTACAACCTTGCACAGGTGCCCCGCTAAGTCATGCCTGCACTCCCAGTGCACAGACACTGCGAGATCATAAATATTCATTGTGTTAAGCTGCTAAGTTTGTGGCACTTTGTTTACAGTAACAGAAACTAGGAGAGGAAAAAGGAGAGAGGAGAAGGAGGACAATGGAAGCTAGCCTGGAGAACCCAATCTCAGGACAGCAGGGAAGCTGCTTCTGTCTTGAGTGGCAGCTGCAGCCCAAAAGTTTTAGTGAAGAGACGACCTGCCTGTGTTTTTAGGCACAGCCCCCACGGATGTAGACAGAGTTACAACTAAACAAGGCTACGTCTCACACTTGAAAGGTAAGCAACTTTTTCCAACAACACACGCCCAAGGGCTGTCCTATCTCTATGCCTTCTCTCCTGGCATGAGTTGGCCGTTGCCAGCAACAACACTCAGTCTAATGCTGTATAACTGACCTCCTGCCTCCTCTGACTGCTGAGCTCCCAGGTAATACCCCTGGGCACATCCCTTAAAGCCCAAAGCCAAGCTGCCCTCCTGGACCAACCCACTCCTCCCAGCACACAGCCATGGCATTAAAAACCTCACCACCCAGTTCCCTTCCCCTAGTGCTAAAACCAGAACCAGCCCTCTCCAGAATCTGATCCTTTGACTTCTCAAGCCCAATTAGAGTTGGCAGGATGAAACCAACCTCATGTTACTTTTTAAAATCTTTTTTTTTTTAGTTTTTGGAAATATTTCCAGAGAAACACACACACACACACACACACACAAAAGGTACCAACAGAGAAGGGGCAAGAATGAGAGAATGTGAGAGCCAGAAAGACAGTAGGAGGTCTGAAGAGGGGGACAGAGAGCTCCTCCCAGACCATCAGCATCATCTTCTAGCCTTGGCCAAAGCTTTTCTTTTCAGAGGATCGAGACGAGATTGCTATATGGGTGATCTTATCAGGAAAAGGGAGCTGGTACCCACACTCCCTGAGATCAGCCAAATAAATTTTCAACATATGGGACAGAAATATCATATTTCTCTTAGAGATTATAGTGTTTCATTCTCCTTGCTCCATTCGACCCTGCCTGGGTCTCCACGGTGACTCATCCATCCCCAGCATAAAATCTGCTCTTACCCACAACCTGGATGATCTGAGCCAGGAGGACACCGTCCGTCACATCTTGCTGGAGGTCCTTGATGAGACGTTTGTGGCCTGATTTGGCTAGATAGTGATTGGCCCAGTCGGTGTAGATCTGCAAAAGAGCAAAGAAGCAACTTGAGGAAGCCAGTCGGACCCCATCTGGTCTGAGGCAGCTGCTTGGCCCTGTGCAGCAGCCCCCGTCCCACGGGCGAGCTGTCCGGGGCCAGCCAGCGCCATTAACATGCAGGGCATTGTGCCGAGGGGGCATTCAGCAGCCATAGCCGGGCTTTCGCCTATTGAGAGATCCGCTGTCAAGCTCAGGGAAAAGCTAAAGAAAGCTTCAAAACACGCAGAGGCCTGAATGGGACAGGGGACACGGAACTAAACAGTCTGCACCAGACGCTTTGAGAGGCTGAGTCTAAAGGCAAGCGAAGCCTTCCCCCCCCCCCTCCTCCGCCACCCCCGACCCCCTCCCATCTTTTCCTCTTGATTGAGAAAACGTATGGGGAGGTTACCACCCAATAGGCATCGTTTCATGGGCCGTTTCTGGGTATGAAGGGCTATTGTGTTAACCGAGTTCTCCGGAGCCTGGATCCCTTGTAAAAAAAAAAAAAAAAAGCCAAGTACGAAAACACAGAGCCCCTCAATTACTCTTGTGTGAGTGGAGTTATTGACGGCCTCGCAGTCATCTCAAATTTGATCGGTGTGATTGAAAAGCCAGGCATCATGTTCACTGTTGGGATTCTGTGAACAAAACCCGGCGACTTCTAACGTATCTGAATGCAGCATCGGCATACACTGTACCCTGAAAGGCAGAGGCTGGGTCACCCATGAGATCAGGAGCGCAGACCCCTTGGCGGCCATCCACAGACCTGCTCCTCTCGGCCACACAATCAGCACAAAAGGATGTTTTCTTCCAAACAGGCCAACAAGCGTGAAAAAAAGTTGCACTGAAAACTTTCCTAACTGGCATAAGCCAAAAGCAAACACAATTTAAACCCTCCTCACCAATTCTGAGTGTTTAGCTCCATGCATGAATTTCTGAGCTGGTGGAGGGACATGTAAACTCCATTTATGAGCACTTTTCCTCCCCCAGAGTGGTACAAGCAAATGACTACTCACAAAAGACAACTACCCTACCTCCACTGGGCCATTTATTAGCACCAACAGTTCACAGACTAACCCCGTATGGTGTCTGCATCCAAATGATGAAGGTTATCATGGTATCTCCAGCAGCTGGCCTGTAGACCTCCTGTGACTAAGGAGCAGCAGGAGACCTGTCCTCACTGGGATCTCTCACCCTCCATCCCATTTTTCAGAACATCTTTCCCAGAGAAATCTCACACAATGGGGCTCCTCCTTGTCTCTCAGAGCCCCTGTCGGTCAGGGCCTGATCTTACAAAGCAGAGAGGGGGCACCTCTGACTACTCCACCTGGGACTGTGAGGGTATCATCCCCAAAAGGGAAAGGCAGGACTGCATGTTCTATCTCCTCGAGACCTGAGGACAGGTTATCCCTGCCCACCCCACCCCCACCCGGAAGCCCAATCAGTCTTCCACTGCAGAGTCCCACACGTGCACTGCACACTGCAGTGTGGTGCTATTTCACACCTCGGACCACCCCTAAATCTCCTTACTTTCCTTCCCTGTGACTTCCACGTTGTCAGATTAAAAATCTAATAGAGCAAAAGATAATTTTCAACTTTGTAAGCACCGAGAAAGCTAAGGAAATGGTGTGCCATCCTGGTCACCACAGTGGCTAATCTGAAAAGTGAAGGATCATTAAATGAAATTGTTAACAGGGCGAGAAGGAGGAAGAAAAACATTGAGAGGCAAAGGGCCAGACCTGTGTCCAAGTCATGGAGGGAGCTGGTACACCAGGGAGAACTTTTAATGTTCCACAGCAGTCAGAAATGGCTCTGCCAAAGACATGAATCTCTCTACCTCACGCTGTTTAAAACAAGAGCTCTTCTTCTCTCAGCTTTAATCCATGGACACACCGCTGCCAACTTAAACCTCCCCGAGCACAGCTCTCCTCTGATCGCCTGCTCAAAAGATCATCAATGTCTCCCCACTTCCCTCTGAATTAAAGTTCTCAGCGATCACACTGAGATCCAAAAAAGTTGTATTATCCCCAGCTTTTCCCCAGACCATGGCTGACCCTTTTGCAGAGGAGGCAGTGCGTGTGGAGTTAAGAGTGTGGGCTTTAGAATCGGCCAAGTCAAGTAGGCCCCTGGCCCTGGGCAAATGAGTTTCTATTCGCTTTGCTTATACCTCCGTTTTATCCTCCATAAAATGGAGATTATGCCAAATATATTAGGAAACTGGGACTGGCACATTGGGACCTGGCCAAACCCAGCTGACATGTTTATAAACAAAGTTCTATTGGGACGGTCACACCATGTGTTGTCCATGGCTGCTTTCACGCTACAATGCAGAGTTGAGAAGTGGCGACAGAGAGACCTTTTGGCCCACAAAGCCTCAAATATTTACTATCCAGCTTTTTACAGGGGGAAAAAAAAAAGTGCCACTCACTCTGTGTTACAGCGACTGAAAGAGATATATCTACACATACCAAGTGCTCAGTGGTAATGATTATGCTGACCCTTAGGAAGATGACAAATCTCGCACTTCCCAGTCTCCAAATGCACGCCAGCCCTTCCACCTGAGTGTCTCTACCCAGGGCCACCCTGCAAGGCCCAATCCAATGCCAGTCCCCACCTCCCTCCCATGAAGTCCCTCTTGATTTCCTGATTGCATCCTGAGCCACATGAGGCAGAGTGTAGAGAACTTGAACAATGGAACTACCTTTGCACCCTCACCATATTTTGGCAGAGACGATGTCTTGCACATCTTTGCTGCCTCATGGGTTAGAGGGGGGCACACGGCAGCAGGTTGGTAAGTGATTGCCCCGTTGAGATGAACAGGAAAAAAAAAAAAGGCAAATCCTTGGGAAATTTATTACATTTGAGACTTAAATAATGCGTTCTTGCAGTGAATCCTCAAACCATGATCTTAAGTCTTTATCGATTGAAAAGAGCAAGGGAGAGAGAAAATAAATCACTCTCTAGCTCAGGCTCATTAATCAGGACCCATCCAACAAGAATCATTAATTATCTGGAGTTTCCCCTCCCCACCGTCCTCTCCAGCTCTCAACTTTTTGCATAAGTGAGTCACAAGAAAACACCCAGATTTATTTTAAAAACCAGTTTCGCAGGCCATGCTCAGAAGCCCTGACATAAGTCAGCCCCATCTACGTCACTTGCTGTTTCAGTAGTTCATGCAATGAATGCCATTCTCCCAAGGGGCACCCTTGGAAAACAAACCCACACTATCCCCAGGCATCAAAACAGACTCCCTCGGGGGATTGCACAACTCAGCAAAAATGGAGCTGGGTACTCGCAAAAGATTTTAAGCAGCAGCTAAACTAAAGCCTGATTCAAAATCCGCTTCTCCAGAGCCGGTCTCTTCCCCAGAGTTCTGGAGCTTTGAGGGCTGCTATTACTTTAACCCTGAGTCCACTGTTCCTTGATCTGTGAACTTTCAGCAGACATGAACAGCAAAAAGAACCACACAAAAGGGAAGAACAAAACCACCACCCCCACTCAAAGCTCCAAATCATCAAACCATTCTAGAGAAACGGGTCTAGAGAAAAGCTCTAGGATCATTTCGCCCTAGCATCTGAGGCGTCTTTCCCATTGCTTTCCCACTCCAATCCCTCCTCCTCCCTGAGCTCAGCTCTCTCTCCACCCCCAGGCTGCTGTCAAAGGCTCAAAGAAATAAAAGGGGGAAGGCGATGGCAGCTGAAGAGTGAATTTGTTTTGATTCACTTATTACCCCTGACAGAATTTCCTGCAGCGTGCCAGTCATGTGTTTGCTTATAATGCCACATCCTTCCATATCTCCTAGGCTGAAATCAAAGAGGGAAAATTGTGACAGATCGACTGAAGTGAAGAATCTGATTATTAGTCGTAACAAGAAAACATAGTAATTGCACCGTGTTAAACCAATGAGGATAATACGTTTATACTGCAATTAGCCTTCAAGTGAAGTGTGTGTGTGTGGGGGGGGGGGGGGAGATAGAGGTGGGGAGTGGGAGATGAGGGGTGACATTCTATGTAAGGAACCCAAGAAAAAATGCCACAAAACAAATGCACCAAAAGTTGATGCCCTAAGGACCCAACTATAAATCCAGACCCATATGCCGGACAGCCTGATGGGTCCGGAAGGGGTAGCATTAGGATAGTGGCTCCAAGAGAAGGGTGAAATGTATCTCTTGGAAGGAAATGCCAGTGTGAAGAGAAAGTGAGCCAGTCCTTCAGCATCAGAGGTGCTTTCCGGTCGAACAGTCGTAAAGGGAACCCTACTGTTTGGCCTCCATTCAAGAGGTCTCGCTCTAACTTTGGCCACGTCATCAACATACTATTTCCATGACTGAGCATCATGTGATTAAGTGGTTTAGATCTGCTTGCTCTGAAGCACAAAAATAACACTGCAACAATCGCATAGAGTGTTTGCCCAGAACCTGCATACCACTAAGAGTGATTATCTAATTTATTCACAATTTTGTGAAAATCAAAATGCACCATTTGTGATCAAGGGTAAAAATCTTGTAATATGTTCACGTCTGCACCCCCAGCATCTGGCTAGGAGTGTGCTACCTACCCCACGGGTGCAGACACATGGTCACATAACCTTTAAATTGCATGGGGTGGTGGGTGGGGCCTGAAACTAGCTGGTGGATTTCCCCCCTGCTCCCTGGTTTCTCAGAAGAGTTCCACTCTGCCCAATGTCCTTGGTGCCACCACATGCCCACCTCGGAGGGGAATGACTCTCCTTCCATCTCAAGTTGGCCATCTCCTGATGCATGACTATAGTCATTTGTGTTTTTCCTAAATCCCCATCATCATAAGGGCAGTGTATTTGGAGTCTTGGGAGCTGATGTGGACAAGGACTGAGATCTGGCTCTGCCTTTTACCAACTAGGTGAGTCATGTTCTGGCTGGGGGTTGGGGTCACTCACCTGTGTGACAGTGATGAACAGGGTTGTTTATGGGTTAAATGAGAGCATATGTGTAAGTGGTTAACAGTGAGTGTCTGGCACACAGTGTTAAATAGATGATGCTTATTCATATGCCAATTAATAAACTCTAGGCTGTCTAGATTCTGGGGAATAGGTTATTCTAGACCACATATGTCAAACACAAGGCCCGCGGGCCAAATCCTTGATAGCATGTGAGTTGGTTAACAGCACTGTTAAGGAAAAGATTGTTCCACTCATTTTAAATTCACATTTCTGGTTAACATTGTCAGTTTATGACTGTTCAGTAAACCATTCGGCCCGCGATTTAGGCTGGATTTTAGATTTTGGTCCCTTCTCTGATTGAGTTCGACACCCCTATTCTAGACTGTTGAGAGTTTACACTTCTGAGAGCCACACATTTTTATTCCATTGGGAATTTTTCCCAAATGGATTATCACGATCCCTGCTTTTTAAATGAACCCAGTTTCACCTTTTCCTCGATGACCCACAGGCATCACTATGAATGATAGTGTTTTATGTATATAGGGTGCCCTTAGGGCCCGCTGGGCCTTCTGTAAAAGGCCAGTTCCTTTCAAACTGGGTGTGAAGTAAGAGAAAGTACTGTTCAAGTAAGAAGCTTACTGGGATTTTGTGGCACCCCTTTGCGCTGCCCCAAGACTCAGGAGAGAAGGCTTTTGGCTCTCAGCTGGTCTCCAGGCAGGTAAGTCAGCTAGAAAGCTGGGCTCCAGGAGCATCAGGTGTGACTGGGTTGTGTGTTCCTACCTGAGCACATGTGGAATGGTACCACCAGCCCTCCCCCTCGGCATACGTTTTGTAATACGGTTAAGGTTTTGTAATACGGCTAATGTGAACATATTTATACCAAGGAGTGTACACCTCTGCCCGGACCCAGAAGGCAGCACATAGCAGCGGGAAGGGAGAAACCCTCGGCTGTTTCCTCCCTTGTTATCTCCAGCAATCTACTTATCCACAACCACCAGAGATACACCCTGATATCTGCCCACTGGTGTGCAGATGTAGCCAGTGACTAGAGGGAAGGGCAGGGCTTATCGCGAACCTGGATTTCCATCACGCTCCACACACAGCCTGGCACCATCCTCACTCCTGCTTCACCCATGAATATCAAGCCAACACCCACTACTTAGAGCTGCACGCCCACCGTGGTGCTTTACGCAGGCACTGCCCGAGCAGCTGCCCCCACTGGCTTCTGCTCTGGCTGCAGTCTTGCGTAGTGACTTCAAGTGTCTGTGGGGACTTCAGAGGACACCTTCTAGTCAGACCACTTGGGTTCCAATCATGCCTCAAGCACTTCCTGGCAGAGTTACCCTAGAAAAATGACCTAAACAGCCTGAGCCTCAGCATCTTCATCTGTAAAATGAATCAACTGCCCATTCAGGTTGCTGTGAGATAGTAATCTAACAATGCAGGGCATATGGTAAGGGCTCAATCTGTGAGCTATGGTAATGATTCTCTTGAAGACAATGACATTCAATGCAAGCACTTTGCAAACAATGGATTCCTTTAGTTCTCACTAATCAGTTGGGAAAAATATGTTATTTCCCCCTTTAACAAATGAGGAAATTGAGACTTAGAGTCTAAGGGGTGACACAACTCTCCCAATGTCATGTGACAAGTATGCCGGGTTGGAAAGAAGTGACCAGCTCCTAATGATGCCACACTGCTGCTGAGAGGCCGGCACAGGAACACCAGCCATGAAAGGTCAAGTGCCACAGCGGTGTGGGAAAAGGCAAGGCTTATGGCACAAAAGCCAATACAGTGTCACCCTGCCCTGCCCCTGGGAACAGAGTGGCCGCTTGTCACTCAGGGCAAACAGATCCAGGAGGGGAGCTGACACTTTCCCATGTCACCAAAGCACAAAGCAAACATAACTTAACAACAGTGTCACAAAACCAAAAATGCCAACCGGACACGAGTTACGGGGGCAGGACTGTATCCAAACAGGGAAACACTTGGGAGTAAAGTCCCTCCGTTCCAGTCTGAAGTGGGGCAAGCCAGCCTGAGACCCTTGCATTGAATGTCGGGCGGGCCTGGGAACAGTCCACAGCCACACAATGGCGGCATTGTCTGTCAGGGACAGGAGCAAGCAGCAGGTGGGCGTGCACAACTCCAGAGGTTTTGAAACCATGCCTTTAGGAAAATAAACCAGGCTGGGGAAATGTGCTGGGAGGGACTGGTAAGGTCTCAAGGATGAGCATGTAGGCGCCTGCTGACTCCACACCTTGGGTTAACCCACTTTCGGTGCCTACGATCTCCCCTTTTCTGCACCCGGTTCTCCTGGGACAAGCATGACTCTGCACCGCACTTCAGAGTCAACCCAATCCTTTCCCTTTACTTCCTCATGTGATCACCTATGCATGAGGGATCGGTGCTTCTGTAGAGGGCCTTCTGTGTGCCAGTTTACACCCGTGGCCTCATCTACCATCTCTCACTGCTGGAGTGACAGCTCCAGGAAGAAAGGAATTTTTATCTTTTTCATTCATTGGTGTTTTCCAAACGACAAATGCAGTGCCTGGCACAGAGTAGCGGCTCACTAAGTACCTATTAACTAAATGAATGATCGTCCCCATTTTATATACTGGAAAACAAGAGGCTCTGGAAGGTGCCCAGGGTCCCAGAGTGTTCACCATGGCAGAGTCACAGCCAGTTCTCCTGGGGCCTCCCTGGAGAATTTAAAAAAGGGCAGGTGAGGATGAAGATGAAACGGCTCCTGCTTGCTTCCAAGTAAAACGGGGCCCCTCAGCAATGCTTCCTCTCACCCGCCCCAACCATAGAAGTGAGATGGTGACAGTTTTCAACCGCAGGCCTAGTAGCTCTGAGCAAACCAAGTTCAGAGCCCATTTGAAGTTTCATATGAATGTCCTGGCCCTTCCTGTGTTCGCTGGTCACCAATTCGACATGCTCTCCTTCCATGTGCTTCCTCCTCGGCTGTGGTTGTGCCCTTCCCTGCAGGTCTGGGGGCAGCTGCTGAGCACTTTCACAGTAAGCACCCCAAAACCCACAGGAGCTTCTCAGCGCTGCCTGGCAGGGCAGCCATGCCCAAGGGGATGGTGACAACCTGGGCAATAATACAGGGCTCTTTCCAGTCTGCTTCTTAACTGACCTTTTACGTATTGGCCTCTGTTTGGTCTTCCAAATTGCCACAGCTCCCCTCACCTGCACACTGACTTCAGGTAAAGGGATGCCAGCCACTGTGCCTCTTGGTCACTCCCATCCAGCCCCACTGCATTGGCTTAGCTTTACAGGCACAAGCTCTTCCCCAGCCAGACCCCAGAGTCCTGGGTACCCTCGGGCAGGTTGCTTAACCTCCCTGAGTCTCAGATTCTTCTTCAGGGGATTGTTGGACAGAGAGAGTGGAATACCAGAGCTAAAGAACCCCACACATATTTGGGCACAGAGTATGCCAAGGTTTGTAACCTTGGGAAAACCTTCCTTCTGAGCCTCAGCTTCCACATCTTTAAAATGGGATGATGATCTATTATTCCATTGTCTACTAGTATGGAGGGCTAGTGTGTCTACTGTTTGCAAAGCTGCTTAATACAGTGCCCAGCACATGTTTAATGTTAAACATTAGTTCCCTTTCCTGCCTTTTCTCCATGTCCCCAGCTCACGAATCTCTCTAGTCCACCTCTCATACCATGGGCTCCAGGCGCATTAAGATTCAGCTCAACTGGTAGGTTTTCTGGCCTGGCATGTCCTCCCTCATCTCACCCACTTAGCAGCACATTGCCTTCTCCTAGAAACCAACCCGGACTGCCAGGCTCCTCTCCATCCTCTAAAACCCCAGTGCACTTACGATTAGGCAACCCTGTGTGTCTGGCTCCCCAGCCGCTGTGCCTTTGCCCACGCTGTCTTCTTTGCAGCCAGTATCCTCTCTACCCCACCACCTGGCCAACGCCTACTCAGTGTCTTAAAACCCAGTCAAGTGTCAACCCGTGCAAAGCCATTCCCAACCCACTTTTTCATTCCCAACACAGAATTATTTGTTCCTTCTTGGCTCCAAAAGCACTTTGCACCATGCCTTGATCATGGCTCTTATACCTACCTACTCACATCTTTCTCAATGAGGAGCTTCTCAAGAGTGAAGAACAAGTTTTATACATCTCTGAAACATTAGTAAAATGAAGCACATTAGAAGCATTAGAAAGGTGAAGAAAGGTGCACAGGGTTACAGAGCAATGTCTGACTCATGGCAGGGGCTCCATAAATAAGTACTGACTTGCACCCCTATGTTCATACCAGCGGAGTTTACAACAGCTAAGATCTGTGAACAGCCCAAGTGCCCTTCAGTAGATGAGTGGATAAAAAAAAGCTGTGGTACATTTATACCATAGAATACTATGCAGCAGTGAAAAAGAAGGATCTCTTACCCTTTGAGGCAGCATAGAGGGATCTGGAGAGTATTATGCTAAGTGAAATAAGACCAATTGGAGAAAGACAAGTACCACATGACCTTGTGGAATTTAATGAACACAATAAACTGATGAACAAAATAGATCCAGAGACATAGATGCATAGGACAGATTGTTGAATCTCAGAGGGAAGTTCAGGGAGGGTGGGTGGGAGGGAAGAGGTTAACCAAAGAACTTGTATGCATATATGCATAACCCATGGACATAGACAATACTCTGGTGAAGGTCTGGGGCCTAGTAAGGGGGTATGAGTGAGGGCCAGAAGAGATCAATGGGGGAAAGGGGGACATATGTAATATCTTCAGCAATAAAAATTCAAAAATAACAAAAAAGAAAAAAAAAACAAGCACTTATTGACTTATTGGAGGGTTAATGGATGGACAGAAAATGAAGGAACAGATGGATGGAAGGGAGGAGGGAGGAATAGACTAATCAATGTTCAGGCAGATGGACATATGGATGAGTGGGTGGAAGAAAAGATAGGTGAATGCTTAAATGGGTAGATGACTGGCCAAATGATTGAATAAATAGGATAGATGAATGAATCTGTTCCCTTCACTGCCTTGAAGCCAAAGTCCATGAAATCACAAAAGTTGATGTTCTTTTAGATCAGTCAGAGCACAAGGCACAGAACAGGAAGTGACAGGAACACTCCCGCTGTGAGAATTCCCAGCAGCAGCATAGCAGGGCCCATCTGACAGGGAATGCTCAAGTCCTACTTAAAGAGATGGGCACAGGTAACAAGAGCAGGCAGGTACTGGCTCAGGTGTCCACTGTTAAACTTACAGGAAATTTCCAAGTGGGTTGTTAAACATAGCCATTATTTACAAAAACTTATCAGAAAGAGAAATTAAGAAAATCTAATTTACAGCTGAATCAAAAAGATTAATATACCAAAGGCTGGGCTTTCTTCTCTGCACAGCTGTTTCCTAGTTGTTCAATTCTGCATTACCAGATTGGTCTAAAATTATTCCAAATATTTTCTGAAAGATTAATACAATCTGTATGATTAAATATTTCTGATTTTCTACAGTATTCCTTTAGGAGGTGTTTCTGAATCCCAAAGGACCGATTCATCCCCAATTACAATTACAGCATTTCAGTGACAGAACCTCTGGAGATCTGGTACAGCCCTAATTTTACAGCTGAAGAAAGAGAGGTCCATTGGAAAATGCAACATTAAATTACTTTTATGTTATTGCCGAACCAAAATATATTTAACACAACACAGGCACTCTATGGACTTAAGATAAATATATAGGCCACAATAAAACCTAATTAAAAATGAAGCAAATAATAATGTAGCCTCTTTTGTATGCTAAAGTTGAACTTAGCAAATTGAATGTTCTAAAAAATAAAACATTTGATTTCAAATTTATTAAAAATTAATTGACCTATAATGACCTGCATATATTTAAAATGTATAATTTGATAAATTCTAACCTTGATGTGCCCTTGAAATCATCACTACCATCCAAATAAACATCTCTACCAGCCGCAAGCACTTCCCTGCAACCTTTATAACCCATCCCTCACACTACTGCTGTTGCAAGGTTAACACTGATTTGCTGTCATTACACCCCCTGGCCAGAAAGCCAATCGCTAAAGCACTAGGCAAACACAGGTGAAACAGGAAAAATTATGTTATTTCTTCCCCACCCCCACCCTGAGAAGATGCATGAATATGCAAATTTAGGGGAGCAGGCTGAGCTAAAATGCTTTACATGAGAAAAAGAAAATCCAGGGAGAGAAAGAGACGAGTTTTAGAGCTGGGAAGCAGGGAGCCTATGGGATGGGAGGAGGGAGAAGCCCTTGGAGTAAAAAATCTAGGGGCATTTAATGAAGCTTTCCATGATCAAAACTGTCCCCTTTCAATAAAATTGATATTCTTACCAGTGTTTCCTAGAACAAATGAAATCCTCAGGCAAACCAGGAAGTGCCAAGTCCTGCTTCCCAGTGGGTGAAGGGACAGGAGAGAGTAAGCCGGAGCCTCGAGTGATTAGGTTGCTTCCAGTTAAGAGTGATGAAGTCTACCCACAGGGACAAGTGGGAGGACGGTGAGCTCGCAGTGTCCCTGGGCAGCACATAGCAGCTATTGGTCACAGGGCACTTCTTCAAGGAATGCTGGCTGAGAGGCCCTCTTCCCTGCCTCCTCCCTCTAGCACCAGGCTCCTGGGTTTTGGCATCAGTCTCCCAAACATTTCTGGTCGTAGGCTGCCCAGCCTCTCCCTGCCCCAACAGTCACTCCAATACCCACAGAAGTGTCCCAGCTGGCCCTGCTCAGAGTGCCCCCTCGCTCCCAGACACTGCCTCAGCCTGACCTGGTAATTAAAACTCACCAAACCTCCTTCCCTTCCATGAGGGCTTGCTAGGTCTCAGGTAGGTGGCTGCTAGGGCTGGCCAGGCGAGTCACTGTGCCCAATTAACATTTCCAATGGAGTCATCAATACTTTAAAGTCAGGAGATAGATGGGAGGAAATGGAACCACTCTGGCAAGCTTGGAGGAAGTGTGTGTGTGTGTGTGTGTGTGTGTGTGTGTGTGTGTGTATTTTACTGGTAATTTTTTATTTTTATTTTGGTTTAGATCTTTTACTAGTAGGACCATTCAGATCACAGCAAGTGAGTGCCTGTAAGTACCACGTTGCTTCTTAAAATTCAAACTACCCAACACAAACTGTGATTATTTGAGGATGCTCTCTTACTCAAGAAACCGGAGGGTAGTTTAAGGATTCCCTTGGGTCAACTTGCTTGAGAAGATTATGGAGCAGCCTGGTTTACCAGGGAGAAGAGGAGTTAGTGAGGACCTCAAGCGTGGGGTGTGCATGTGCAGCCAGGCTTTCCTGTGAGAGGGGCTGTGATTGAAGGCAGGGCAAAAGCAAGGTGGTGGGGTCTTGGTTCCACTTAGAGGAAAGAGGGAGGTGGAAATTAAATGAGGCAACATGTCTCCTTACTCTCCCCACTCTCCCCAAGCAGGTATAAGGAATAATCCCATGCATGTCCCTGAACTTCATGTTAGTGACCAGGAGAAAATGTTGTGAGGTGGTTCTGAGTGTGAAGCCAGATCTGGGATCGGGTCCTGGCTGCATCTCTTAATGCACAAATCCAGGCAAGTTACTTACACGCCAACTCAGTTTCTTCCTCTGTAAAGTGGAGGTAGTGGTATTGTAACACAGACATGAGTAGAGCAAGAAGGATAGACCAGGTACAGAAAGTCACCAGGGCAGAAAGTTCCGATGCCTAGCAAGTGGCAAAACTGGGAAAACAATTACCTCTCCTCCCCTAGCATATCACTGGTCACGTGGTTTGGACCCCTGATCTTTCATATTGCTGGTCAGGCAGTTTAGACCCCCTGACCTTTTCCTCCCTAAAGATAACATCTAGCCCCAGTTGCATTTCAGCTCCAGGCCCAGAAAAGCAGCAAAACCAGACAAGTAAGTAATACTTGGCTGCCTCAGGACCAGCTACATTGACTGATGACCCCCTGCCCTGGCACAGACCAATCAGTGGAGACCAGGACCCTGAAAGAGCACACCTGGAAAGCTGATGAATATTCTATTAAGACCTTTCCCTGAGACCTCCCCTAAGATTTCCACCTGCAAGAGAGAGAGCATAAGTATGCTCTCAGGTCAAAGGGCCCAGTGCAAGCTCTCCCTCCAAGGAGCACACCCATGCCATTGCCTTCCCCCTCTCCCTCCCCTACAGGCCTGTATCTCCTAACCTCTAAGGCAGTGTTTTTCAACCTTTTTTGGGCAAAGGCACACTTGTTTCATGAAAAAAATCACGAGGCACACCACCATTAGAAAATGTTAAAAAATTTAACTCTGTGCCTATATTGACTATATATAAAGTAATTCTCTTGAATAGGAATCAAATAAACACAAAGAAAGTATTTTATAATTACTTTATTATGAAATATTAAGTAAACAAAATAGTGAAAAATTATAAAATTCTTGTCTTGTCTGCACCTATGGCACACCAGGCAACATCTTGCGGCACACTAGTGTGCCGCAGAACAGCGGTTGAAAAACGCTGCTCTAAGGTACCCCAAAAGACTTGTAACCTGGGGAGCAATGGGTATCAGCATAATGTCTTGGGCTAACCCCCTGCACCTGTCTCCAAGACCCCCTTTTCTCTGGCTGCTCAGTGAGCCAAAATCTTTCCTGTTGCTTCTATGCCCTTTCTTGCTTCACTGTCCCAAGTATATTTTTGCTGCCATCATGGAGCCAGCACCTTTTGGCTCAGTGCTATGTAGCCTTTCCTTTTGGATATCCCCAGCCCCCAGCCCCCTTTCCTTAAATAAATTGAATTTTTATTTAATCACTGACTGATATAGCTATTTAGCATGCCTGTGTACCATGGACATTAACCTCCCAAGTATCTAGCATAAACTTACACTAAGGATTAAATGAGAAAAAGCAAGCGCGCGCGCACACACACACACACACACACACACACACAGGTATGCTTGACATCCTCATAAATGGTCAGAGAGCGCCATCCCATCGGGCGGAGAGGCACAGGGCCTGGTCAAGGCAACGCTGGGCCACTTGTGGGAAAGTTGTGTGACAAAGCTTTACAAATCTCTGGAGGGCAGGCAGTTCCCAGCAGTGGCTGGCACTGCTCTGCCTGTTCCCCAGTTGGGAGCCTCCTTCCTTTCTCAGCAACAACTCGTCCAAGTTAGTTGGCCTTGGTGGAGGTGGCCGAAATGCCCTGGGCCCCTCTCCAGGCCAGATGTCAGAACTCTCAGGCCTCGGGCATGCAGGGCCTTTTTGCGTTTTGTATTTTTGGAATGGGCTTTTCCTAGGAAGACCAAAGGATACCAAGCTGGCACGCAGGAAAGAAGCTGCGGCTCCCCTTCCCCAGGGAAAACCTGGCCCAGAGCACAAAAGATCGATTTGCACAAAGATACTGTTTATTTTACAGAGTCCTGGGAGCAAGCCCTGACTGACTCATCTATCTCCAGAGGAGAATAAAGCCCTAACGGCAGCTCAGCCTCCTATCTGCAGGGCCCACAAGTTATAAAGCGATGTGGTAGACAAGATCGAATCTGAGCCTCGCTGTGATCTGGGGAAAAAGGGACAGTGGCCCATGCTCCCCATTTCATAGATGAGGAAGAGAGAGCTGAGCTGGACAGATCAGCATCAGCACGGCAGCTCCGAATTCTAACTCAGTCTGGCCACCCAGGTGTCTCAGGGCAGTGACAAAAACCAGGCCAGGCCACTGGAGGGCCACGGTGGGGAGAGATTTCTAGGACCAAACTAGAGGGGGTCTTGTCTTGTGAGAAAACAGGAGTTGGAATTCTGGGTCTCCTCAGCCAGGCTGAGCAGGAGATGGAAATCCCCGTGCAGTAGGAGAATGCTCATCGAAGCTCGGGGCCACATGTCATGGCTTCCTTCTACTGAAATATCTATTTTTAACAACCTTCCTCAGAAAGAAACCTCTTCCATGGGGCCGTGAGCCTAGATCCCGGAGCTGAAAAGGAATAATAACTCCAAGACACCCCCATTCCTCGCACTTTGCCTGGGGTGGGCAGAGGACACAGCGGTGCCCGGAATTCCAGCAGCCTTCCCCCTCTAAGGAGCCCACACGCCCGGAGCATGGAGTCAAGGAGGAGATGGAAAATACTCAGAGGGCTCTGCAGAGCAGCTCACATGGAAAACAGCCTCAGACTGCGGCAAAAGGTACCTGTGCGGGGAGCTTTTTCCTACAGCATTTCCTACCAACATCATTCATGTCCTTGCCGATACAGAACACCTACTCACCCGAGCAAATGTGTCTGGGGCTTAAACGTTTTACAATCCATCATTCCAAGGTCAGTTGTGCACAGTCATTGCTAAGCAAATAAGAGCAGCACACTCTTCCCTGAAAAATAAGCCCTTCCTAAAGCTTATGAGGTTCCTGTGACTGGGGAGAGGGGTGGGAGGAGAGGCAGGGAGAAGCTTGGGGAGGAGGAGAAGGATCCACTGCTTTTTTTTTTTTTTTTTTTTTTTTTGCAAGTTAAACAGACCACATTTATGTGACCATTCTGAGTGACAAATCGGAGCGCCACTCTGCCACAAGTCTCAGGACCGCCTTCAACCTCAGGGCTGCAGTAACAAGCAGGCTAAAGGTGAAGGAGGCATAAAGAAAAAGAAACGCATCTCGCTTTCTGATCCATGTTGCAAGCTCCCACATGGATCCCCCACAGGAAGCAGAAAGCCACGAGGTAGCTGCCGCCTTGCTGGAAAGACCTCATCCAGGTTGTCTGGCCAGGGGTGAGAGAGGTCAGGATAAGAAATCACTTCAGGCTGCCCCCAGACAAAGCGCCTCTGCAGGGAGGCCATCTGAGCACTGCCTTAGGGCTGTGAAACCCTTAGCAGAGATCAATCTTCCTCCCCATGACCTCTGGGGGGAGACCTGCCACACCTGGTGGCATCCTCCACCCTCCTGATCTTTGCCTTTGGTGTTTGCAATTGTATTATTTTCAGGCCATTTACGACTCCCGGACATGTCCTCCCTACCTCCTCTAAAAATATACCACTGGGCCCCGCATCTCTGAGGGCACAGGGAACAAAAAGCAACAAGGAGGTGGCAGTTAATTCCGAGAAGAAGCCTTCTGCAGATGAAAGACTGGCTTGTAGCCCTAGCGCTCCCACCTAGCAGAGAAGACAGACTACAGCCATCTCTAAACACAGTCCCAATTCAAGTGAAATTCATCCTCTCTCTCCACGGGCCCTACCGGAGTCTCTGGAGACTGCTTACCACTTTGTAATGGTCGCAGGAATCCCAGCTCTGGCCCCGGGTGGGAACCCACAAGTTGATGCTTATGGGCATGGCTTGACCTACAGCACGGTCCCGGCAGTCCGCGGCCTGCACCCTCTCGGGGTGTCTAGTTCAAAGCACGGTGGAGGCGTGTGAAGCCAGGGAGGTTAATTTTAGCTGAAGTCACGCTCCCGCTGTGGTCAGATTTTCTTACACAGGCCACCTCCTGAATAGCGGCAGCTTATGTTACCCCAGCCCACTGGGCGGCCCTCTGGCCCTGGGCCCTGACTGCAGACGGCTACAATTCTTCCCTCTCCATCTCCCCACCAAACTCACTTTGCCCTCCAAAATAATCTGTCTCCTCGGGCTTACATTAAAGGAAATAAATCATAATTCCTTTGCTGACCCAGGCAAACAAATTTGGGAATGGCACCCTCCTCTCCTCCCCGTCCCTCACCCACACATCGGAGAGGCGGAGAGGCTGGGCAAGGAAGCTCCAGGCCAAGGGACTGCACAGCCTTCACTTGAACTAGGCGGCGGCTGCTGAGGCCACACAAGCACAGAAGCCTGGCGAGCTTTAATTTTCTGCAGTGAGGTTCTGTCAGCCTTTGTCTATGCTGCTGGTGTCTCATATCTTTCCTGTCACTCACTCTGTCAAAGGGAGGGATCACGCTGCCTGCCCTTCCATTTCTCTAAAAGGCTGACGAAGGAAATGAATCTGCGTGTTTCCACCCGAAGATCTCACTCCGGCTGAGGAAGAGAGTGGGAGCCCTCGTTCAGCTCGGCAGAGATTTGAAAAAGCTACCTGGGCCTTTGCGTGGCGGCCGGATCCCAGATCTCAGCACTCATCGGGCGAGTGTAGACTCAGGAGGAAGGTCACCAGGAGCAGCCCATTTCAGGCCCCACTTCTTGCCGAGATCAGTGATTGGGACCAGGGAGCGGACAGAACCAGTTTGTGCAGAAGTTGCTGGCCAGAGGGAAGTCTGTTGTGCTCTTGAGATGGCCTCCTCTCAGTGTGGACAAGGCCATGGAAAGGCCATGGAAAATTTAAACGAATCCAGAGTGGCCTACTGAACCTCCAAACTCTTCCCAATCTAATAGAACCCTGTAGCCGATAACCTTGCAGGCAAAGCGCTGCTGTGCAGGATTTGAACAAGCGTGAAGACCACACCCAGAAACTGTTCCATGTGGGATGCAACGCCATGTCTTTGCTCCCCTGAGGTCTACCTGCTACACTCCCATGAGGCCTAGGCTTCTGCTTCATCGTGCCAGTAATTATTTCATACACTCAGGTATGTATGGAGCATGTGCTCCGCGGTACATACTCTTCTAGGCTGAGAGGAGTCCACAGTGAATAAGATTAAAACCTCTCTCCTGGGGTTTTAATCTATTGAGGAGGAGGGGTGGCAGAGAGAAACAAAATGGTGGTAAATTAACGAGCAAGCTGGTATCAGAGAATGACAAATGCGATGACAAAAATGCAACAGAGAATGAATAGTGAGGAGTGGAGGTCTAATACGATGGGATGGAAGTCAAGCTCTAGCCTGGCCTATGTGGCTCAGTGGTTGAGCATCAACCTAAGAACCAGGAGGTCACCAATTATTCCCAGTTGTGCGTTTGATTCCCGATGGGGGCATGCAGAAGGCAGCAGATTGATGATGTTCCTCTCTCATTGATGATTTTATCGCTCTCCCTTCCTCTTTCTCTAAAAATGAATAAATCAAATAAAAAAAAAATAATAATGGCCTCTTTAAGGAGGTGATGGTTAGAGACCTAACTAATAAGAAAGAGACAACGAAGCAAAGTCTCAGGGCAGTGGTTCTCCCAGACCAGCAGTAACAGCATCACCTGAGGACATATTGGAAATGCAGATTCTCGGGGCCCACTCCAGACCTCCTGGATCAGAAACACTTGGGGAGAACCCCAGCAACCTGGCTTGAACAAGCTTGAACAAGGTGACTCTCAGGCACACTACAGTGTGTGGCCCACTGATCTTGGGGAAGAACATTCCAGCGGGAGGACTCTTTAAATAATAAGAACCTGTGGTTTTAGTCACCTCTGTGCCATCAGCCCTGTGCCTAGCATATTGTAGGAATCCAATACATATTTTTTGACTGCTTGCCAAACTTCAAGTCCCAGCTCCCTGGAACCCAGATAAAAATCACAGACAGATATAAATCACAAGCGCTATGTCATAAAACTCCAGCAAAAACACCCTCCAAGGAAGAGAAGGAGGTCATTTAGAATTCCAGGTGGCCAGTGTGAAGCTTTATTTAAGTGCCTGAAACTGCCAGCCGCTAACTCTTCCCAATCTAATAAAACTTGGCATCACCAAGTTGGCAATTAGATTTCCTGTAAAAGGCTAAATGCGGTGGCCTTCTGCTTCCTGGTTCTGAAACTCAGTAAGAAAGGCATTAGTGTGTGGCAGCTGGGATAATCATTTAATTGATCTTTTCCAACCATAGAAGCCTCCTTTCCCTGCTATCACCCACTGAATTGTAAATCAATGTCACCTTCAATGAAGGCAGGAAAAAGCACCCTTCTCCCCAAACCAAATTGGAGTCAATTTCCTAATGAGGCCTCAGTGAGACTATAAATGGGTGCTGCCACTGCCCCCCTCTGACCTCCTCCTGGGCCACCCACACAGCCCCATCCAGGCCAGAGGGGGCTCCACTGACATGCAAAGCAGTAAACAAGGGGCTTCCCAAAGTAGGGGCACCACGACAGAAAGGGCATGGTTTCTCATGTCAACCATATCCAACTGAAAGCCCCAAATTGGATGCTACTTCAAAAGCATCTGGGAAGGCATTTGGCATAAAGGAAGCGTTCAATAAATCATATCTGTTTTTCTCCTCATCTTTAATGCAATATGTAACTTCACTCTTTATGCAACAAATATTTATTGAACACCTACTGTGAACCCTTAGTAGAGAGAGAAAGACGGAGCTTGCTGTCTTAAGAGAGTGACAACATTAATCAAACAAGTATGTCCAATAAAAATACTATAAAAAAGATGTCAGAAGGCAAATGTGGAAAATGCTATAAAGATGAGTACATACGTGGCACCAAAGCCTATACTGAGAAAAGTCCATTTTAGAGCTTATTAAAATACAGGATCCCAGGCGTCGGGTAGGCAGTCATCTAACTCAGCTCAGGGCATTGGCCCTGGCACAGGTGTAATAAACTTTGTGGGGGGAGGTGGGATCCCTTCCTTGTAGGAGTGGAATGTCACAGACAAGCTAGGGGCAAGGTTAGAATAATCCATATGATAGTTGAGTAACTGATTATAAACTAAGTTCTCAAACTAAGTGATATTATAGTTTATCAGTATAAACTATATACTTACCTACATAGTATATCAGCATCTATAAACTGTTTAGTATCTATAAACTAAAATTAATGTTTAGCTCATTCTAAATACAATATTTATAGGTATGTGAATATACATGGGTTAGTATACACAATTTTCTTCCTTTGTGAACTAAAAATGTCTATAAACAATAACCCCAAGGCAGCAACAGTCAGTGCTGATATCTGGGTTTCTAATACCATTTTCCAATACAAGAAGCCAGGGATCCTTGGAGAAATTGCTGCTTCTTGGACTGAGAAGGAAAATATTCAAGACAGGCCTGGAGCATGTTATAGTGCAGAAGGTAAGGCTGTGTCCCCACACCAAAGCACTCTGATGGGGGTTAAGTCAAAGGGACACAGGAGCTGATGGACAGAGAGCCCTGCGGTCAAAGTTGAAACAATGTGAGCAACAAAATTAATAAAGTAGAATGGGATTAAAACCCAATATGAAACAAATATCCATTATTCCATACTGATATGAATAACTGAATAAAAAACTAATGGGGCAGAATAGAAAAATCTCCCATGCAGAAATAATTTTAGGTAATTCCCATAGCTACTCTGCTCTCAAAGAGGTGAAGATACACGGCCCCTTCTGAAGCATGGGCTGCACAGAGAACTGTATGGAAAGGAGGAAAGAGAAACTTTACAGCAGGAACCTGACAAGCTCCACCTCCGCCAGGCGACCAAGATTAACTTCAACATCTCAAGTCACGTCGATAACATGTCCCCTTAATAACATGTGGTGAAAATGGCACTTTACCTCTGGGGTCTTTCTCTTCAAAACCACTGTCCTAGTCCAATCATGACAAAAAACATCAGACAAATCTCAATGGGACCAGAGACATTATGCAAAATACCTGACCAGTACTCCTCAGAATTATCTATATATATAAAAGGCTGATATGCAAAGTGTCCCTTCTGGAGTTCTACCGGGAGTTTGATTGCTTGCTATGACATGTGCTGACCACTAGGGGATAATGTGAAACAAAGGAAGACCCCGGACAATAGCGGGAAGGCCCTGATCAGCCCTGATCACCAGCCAGGCCTAGGGACTCTACCGATGCATAAATTTTGTGCACTGGGCCGCTAGTAAAGGTGATAAGAAACAAGGAAAGTTCAAGAAACTGTCACAGCCAAGTGGAACCAAAGGAGATATGACACCTTAATGTAACATGGTGTCTTGGGTGGGATCCTGGGAAAGATAAAAAACAGTAGATAAATAAGAAAATCTGAATAAGGTGTAGACTTTAGTTAATGATTCTGTTTTCTATTTTATTTATTGATTGATTGATCTGAGAGAGAGAGAGGGCGAGAGTAAGAGAGGGGGGGAAAGGGACAGGGAGGGAGGGAGAGAGGGAGGGGGAGAGAGACACATGATTTGTTGTTCTACTTATTTATGCATTCATTGGTTGCTTCTTGCATGTGCCCTGATGTGGTATAGAATCCACAACTTTAGTGTATCAGGAGGATGCTCTAACCCAGCAGTTGCCAACCAGTGGACCTTGGATCACTGATGGTCCATGAGGTCCGAAAGGTTGGCAACAGTTACTCTAACCAACTGAGCTACCCTGCCAGGACATCAGTGATGTTTTAATACTAGTTCATTAACTTCATCTGAGTTAACAATAGGGAAAACTTGGTGTTTGATTCATGGGAACTCGCTATATAATTTTTCCCACTTTTCTGTAAATTTAAATCCATTATAAAGTAAAAAGTTTATTTTTTTAAAAATGCAAAGCTCCATAGCCATGTTCAAAAAACCAATTCTTAAACTCCGATGGATAGCACATGGATCTAGCCATTTCAAGGGCAGAATGCTTTGCCTGATGTTAGACTAGGGACAAAATTTCAGAAACATTCATTTACTTGGACACACACACACACCATACATGGATATACATATAAAGTTTATAGCCTAGTTACTATGTACAATAAACTTTTCCTGCCGGGTTGAATTTCCTAGGATGCTCATTAGTAACTGTTAAGGATAAAAGAACTTAACAAAAAAAAGGAGGCATTCAAAACTCCAGGTTTTGCTTTGATCCTTTCAAAAGGACCATGAAAGAACTATTTGTGCCCAAAGAATAAGGCTGGAACTCTCCCAGTTAACAGCCCTGAGCCCTAACTCAAAAGATCCCAATTGTCCTTAAAGATTCCGCAATCGATTCTTCCCTTACCTTTCAAAGAAGGAAACAGAAATGCCTGAGGTTCCCTCAAGTGAACCAGATCAAAACGTGTTGTGAGACATTGGAATTAATAATGTACGTCAGGAAACACCAGGTCCTGAGAACTTTAGTAGAGCAAAAACGTCTCCAAGATGAATTTAATACTCAATGGACCATGTTCTGAAAATGTTTAAGAGGAAAAAAAAAAAAAATAACTGCCATACGATTGGTAACAAAAGCCAGCTTTTTACCAGCAATAGGTGGCAGCATTTCTGTTTTCTGGGCCACATTCTAAACAATTGCAGGAGCTACTAACAGACAATTAGAAGACTCGGGTTTTTTCAGGGTCCTGCCACATCCATGTTTTCCATTAAAGGATAAACTCTTTCTACAAATCACTTTGGCCAGAGATAACAAAATTACATCTCTCTTATTCACAGCAACAAAAGAAAAAAAATAATAAAGTGACAAATTAATTTCCACAAACATAATAAAACTAATTTGATCACTGCATCCTGGCCATCTGCTTCAGAAATGTAAATCTAACTGCATTTTCTGCTGCCTGATAACTTGCTTAATTCAGTTAGCTCGTGTGACCCTGCTTCTGTGAGCAGTTCTCAGTGAGACCTTCCCCTGGTGGCTTCTGGTCACGGAACTGGCTGAGCCAGAATGTTTCTCCTTGGAACAGTAATGGGGCAGCCCCTCTCCAGCCGGCTGCCCAGCTGCAAATAAAGTTTTAAAGAAGGGGGCTAAGATGGCTAGAATTTCAGCTGACCTGAGCCAAACAGTGGGTACCTCTGAGCACTTCCGAGGTGTCAGGCATTAAGCCCTTTATATACACTTGTCACATTTAATCCTCACAATCTTTGAGTTCGTTTCTATGATTAGTCTTATTTTATTCACAAGGAATTTGGAGAGGTTAAAACATTTGCTTAAGGTCTTAAGACCAAGCCAGTCTGACCTGTCACTCAAGCCACTGGCCCCCCAAGCAAGTGAACCACTTAGGGCTACTTCTACAAAGCCTAGGCTTAAACAGAGGCCTCAGAGGAAGAATGGGTCAAATGTGTAAATTGCAGAATTCAAAGGAAAGCCAGTGCCAGTTTCTAGGGTTTCTAGACTTTTCCTGCTCCATTGGATGGGGGATGTAAAAAGAGGTGCAAGTGTGGAGAGAGGGGACTCTTTGATAGGAGCGTATCCTTGGAGAACCATGTGCTATGAGCACATCTATCCACCCACTCAAGCTTGAGGGAGGGGTGGGTATGTGCTTCAGTGGGGTCGCTTGGGAGTTTGACATGAATGTTCCGCAGTGAGGGATGCTGTGGTCTGAGGTCTGACCCCTGCCCTGAGAATCTGGAGAAAGAGAGAGAGAGGGTGCAGAGTCAGGAGGCCAGTACAGGCTGGGATTGTATCCTTGGAGAACTATTAGGGCAAAGGGTTTGAGTGTCTCCTTGGAGAGAGCGCACACCAGCATCCCTCATAGGTCTTGTGAAGGAGCCCTTGAATGCCCCACAAAAGAAAGACAAGGCTTTCAACCTAACAGGACACCAGCCTAGGCAGGCACCATCCAAGGAAGCGTCTTTCCTCTGCACAGTCCCCTGGGTGTGGAGGAGGGCTGACTGCTTCCCTCTGCAGAGTCCTGACCCAACTTCAAGTGTGCAGCTTTGATTAGTCTTGTAAGGGGACATTCTAATTTCTCATCTGAGACTATCTTTTCAAATTATTGTGACCACAGGATTGTCTGTGAGAGAGTGAGCAGAAAGGCCATAGCCAGCCAGAGCCGTCATCCATGGCAGAGAAAACACTCAGTGAGCTTTGTCCACAGTCTACACATCCCAGTGGCCCAATATGCTAGTGACGTGAGTAGTCTCCATTCTGGCTTCATATTTGAGTTCCCTGGGGAGCTTTTAAAAAACACAGATGCCCAGGCCCACCCTCAAAGGGTATGACTCAGGAGGTTTGCATGACCCACACAGTTGACTTTCTTTTCTAAGGTCTCTAGAGGATCCCAATGCCCAGGCAGGGTTCAGAACTCCCAACTCACACTCTACATATAGACACATGGATAATGATCTCTGAAAGGGGAAAGGAGGAGCATTTCATCTGCACCCACGGTACTTCTTAATATTTAGAAAATCTGTATTATACGGTGGGAGGGGCATCACGGTCATGGCATACCTCCCATGGGGAGCGACTCCAGCACTGCCTTTCCTAATCTATCTAAGTATTGGCGTATGGTCGTAGACAAGAAGGACGAGAATGTTAAAATCAATTCTCTACTCTCTCCAGAAGGAATATCAGCTTCAAGATGACAGAACTGAGGTTCAGACATGTTATATTTGTCTCATGTCCAGCAGTTAAGAAGGAAGGTTGACATTTGACCTGGACCTTCTGCTTTGAAAAACCAGGTTCTTAAGACTCCTGTCCTGCTTCCTAAGACTCCACATGGACTTAGAGATCAAGATGCACTTTCCCTGGACCCAGGCCCGCTGAGTGTCAAAGTTTAAGTTGAAGAAGTGCAGGTACTTGAGATGAAAAGGGTCTGATGACAGCAGAGGTGATGAATGCAAGATCACTTCCTACGCAGAACATCAATGTCAAGGCTACTGAAAAATAGTTGTCACCTACCAACCACGTGGTATCCCTTTGATGGAGAAATAGAACTCAGGAAAAGAGTATTTTCCAGAAAGAAGTTCATGGAGAATTCAGCCATGTATAAAATACATTAGCTTAGAAAGCCAGAAGGAATTTTGCGTGACATTTTAGGGCCTTGTTTATTTTCATCTAAGAGTGTGGGAAAGAAATTCTATCAAGACGGAACACTGTGGCTACGAAGGCAAACTCAGCATGAATGAGCTTTTAAAAAGTGCCTGTTTCATCAGCCCCGAGTGAATGAACTATCAGGTGATGAAATAAATAAATAAAACCCTCCGTAGTGACATTCCAGGTTCAGAAATCAGACACGCATGGCTTCATGGAAATTGTCCAGGCTTTGATTCCAGGAAGAAGTTGGTTTGCATTCTGGCTCTGTCCCTAACCCACTGACCTGGTAACTCTGGGCAAGCCATTAAGCCTTTTGGCACTCAGTGTTCTCTTCTGTGAGATGGAGATGTGAACCCCTGGTTTAGAGGGATGCTGGGGAGGGGCAGTTGAGGGGTGCCAGGAACAATTCCAGCAGCCAGAACACAGGAGACCCTTCAGATTTCACAGCTCATCTTTTTGAAGAATATAGACCAACATCTATTTATTTGAGATATTTCAAATAACTAGAAAGAGACAGCCCGATAAAAGGTGGCTTCATGGCACATGAAATTTTAATGTCAGTGACAGTTCAGGTTTGGCCCTGGTCAATAGGAACCATAAATAGCTGTCACCTAATGGCTGTGTCCTCTTGTAAATGGGTTATTCGTCTGAGCCCATCTCCCAGAGGACAGCTGCAAATACCATCAATACTGGCACTAAGCAACAGCCTTATTTATAGCCAAGGGACAGATTCCAAAGATAGAAGAGGTCATGGAGGCTGAACCCTCCCCTTCTCCAAACTCCCAAATTCCTAGAGGGCTGCGCGGTGAGGCAGGAGAGCAGGTCTTACGGGAAAGTCTCCAGACAGTGGGAAAATGGTAGATAAAAGTGAGAAAAACTAAAATGTACGGAGTGATTTGAAAAGAAAGAAGCTGTGAAAGGAGGCAATGTGGGGGATGCCACATATGCTCGGTGCTGCTGCGTTAGCCACCACCGTCGATGAGACTGCCCCATCTCTCAGCGAATCCCTCAGCTGTACCAAGTGGAGAACTCTCAAAATTGACCAGCATGCCTTTGCATTCAAGCAAGGGCCGGAAGTCCTTGTTGGCCACACTTGCTGTGAAAGCATTCTCTAGGACCTGCAGAATCAAGTCCCAAAACCTTAACTTGCCTTTCAAGAACTGCTACCCACGCAGGCGCCCAATCTCCCACTCCTTCCTTCCACTTCAGCCCAATGCAACTCCTGGCAATGCCTCACAGAGAATCATTGCTTGCCACCCACTGGGCACTCCTGAAGTGGGAGTGCCAAGTCTTCACAACTTGGGATCCTGTGTATTTCTCAAAGAGCAGTTGGTGCAAATACCACCCTTTTTCTAAAAAAAAAAATTTCTTGGGCTGTTTATCCAGGTACTCCAGTGTCTTGGCTCTATTTCACATTTTGTGGTCTCCAAGAGCAGGATCCAGGACCATTTTCTCCCTATTCCCTTGCAAGTTTAGGGCCAACTCAAGTGCCAAGAAGTGTTTATAGGGCGAATGGTGAACGGATGCATGGAGAGATGGAAAGAAGGAAGAAAGGCAGGACAGAAGGAAGAATAGATGGACTTGATAGATTATAAAGAAACCAGCAAGGAACACATTATCCACTGTGTCATTTGTCATCCAGTACAGCCAGAAAATGGAATGTTCTGGTTATCACAACATTCTGATTAATAATAGAGTGCTCCTCCCCCAATACCATTCATAGACTTGCCCATGACCACTGACCAACTCAAGATTGGAATAAAATCTACCTTGCCTTTCACATGAAATAAACAAGACTGTCTTTTGTTGAGGATTCACAACAAGCTTAGATGCCTTGCAAGACTCAAGGTTAGGAATTGCAGGATCGCCGCTGAACTGTGCTGTGTGAGAGGGATGGTTTGCAAAACACCGGCTAAAAGGGCCCTAGATAACTTGACTTGTGTTTGGTAAAAACCGTAATTGAAAACAAGTAATTTTTCTAGATTTCTTCTCCAGTGGAGGCCTACAAAATAAAAAAGAATATGAAGTCCCATAGAGTTCATATGAACATTATATACTTTCACTAGATGGCCCTGCAAATCAGCAGAGGCACAAAGGAAACACATGGAACCCCATGCAGTTGGCTCTTTCCACTGTGACCCAATGAGCAAACCTGAATTTAGAAAGTCAATAGAAAAAGTCATAAAGTACAATGGCCACAGATAACATTATCACCTCTCGCTCATGTCTTGACCTTAATCCCAGCCCTTCTCTGCCTCCACGCTCTCCTTAGCCTTGCTAAATGTTCATCGGCAAGGCCATACTTGATCAATCCCACCAGCCTCCGATGGGGTGAGGCAGAGGACACAGGGGTCCAAGGAGCTAGGCTGCTATTATTTTTAACCTGACACCTTCCAGGCTCATGGGTAGCAGAACCGGTTCTGTGTACAGTTTTCTCATCACAGAGCAGAAAGAAGAGTGAGGGCCTTCCTGGTTTGTGCATTTTTCTCCCCTGGGGGAGTTCCATGTATTCATCTCATAGGTCTTTCTCTCAAGCTCTTCCTGGTGCCAGGCTCTCTGTTCTCTATTAATTAATCATATGCAGTATCTCAGTTCATCCTCACATCTTCTGAGGCAACAATGACTACCCCATTGTACAGATGAGGAAACAGACTCTCTAGACGGGCAAGTGACTCCCGAACTGCACAGGATTTGAACCTACATCTGTCCCACAAATACTCTCCTGTCCTCTGCCCTTGTTCCACTGTCCCAAGCTGTGGCAGCTTCTGAAGCTAGAGAGGGCCATCTGAGGGTGAGCTGAAATGTTTCCCCTGCCTGGGTCCCAAGGCAAAGCCGACACTGCGTACTCAGAGGCTCTATCTGAGTCGAACAGATGCACAGGTGATTCCATTGTATAGTTTTGATGTATGGCACCAGCACCATGTGCCCACCTGGGAGTGTCTCGGTGCCAAGAATGAACAGAAGGGAATGTATTGCAGAAATATTAACCTTGGCAGTCTCTTGCCATGGTAAACCTCTGGCTGAGCTTTAATGAAATCTTGTACAAGAGCAGAAACATCTGTATCTCTGGTGAAAAATGAACCCCAGCCTGAATACACAACCATCTTTGCAAAAAAACATGACACACCTAGAGAAGGATGAAAAGGAAGCCTTTCTCCATGATCAATTTGACTGTTTGTTACAGTCAGGGCGGGGCTCACCTCTGTGTTCTCTAGTTAGGTCTATTGGCTTCTTGAGAACGAAGACATCTTCTGAATCTGTGCAACTTTCCTAGTGGACAACCAAAAGTCCTACAAACTGCCTGTCCCCACTGACTCTTCCTTGTCCCCACAAAACTGTTCCCCAGGATGAATAAACACTGACATACTGCTTTGAGCCTTGCCGGAATAATGAGGCCTAATTGCTTTAAAGTGTCCTGAATTAATCATTCATTCAAGCCAAAACTAAGAGCATGGCCATTGTCTTATTTAAAAGTGGTATGGCACCGAAACCGGTTTGGCTCAGTGGATAGAGCGTTGGCCTGCAGACTGAAAGGTCCCAGGTTTGATTCCGGTCAAGGGCATGTACCTTGATTGCAGGCACATCCCCAGTGGGGGGTGTGCAGCAGGCAGCTGATCAATGTTTCTAACTCTCTATCCCTCTCCCTTTCTCTCTGTAAAAAATCAATAAAATATTTTTTAAAAATAAATAAATAAATAAAAAATAAATAAAAGTGGTATGGCTTGGTGGTGAGTGCCATGGAAGTCATGAACCAGGAAGTCATGGTTCGATTCTCCATCAGGGCACCTATCCAGGTTGTGGACTCGATCCCTAGTAGGGGGCAGGCTGGAGGTAGTTGATCAGTGATTCTCTCTTATTATTTATGTATCTCTCTCTCCCTCTCACTTTCTCTCTGTAATCAATAAAAGTATATATATTTTTTAAAAGGTATAGCAATAAGCCAGTCCACAATCCACAGGCCTCAGCAATCACTGTATAACTAGGGGGGCATGGCATCTCCTGCTAGGGGCCCTTTCCTGAAAAACAAGCAGCAGGAGACCTCCTGAACCCCAGAACCAGACAGTCCTCTCCCAACCTCCCTCCTCCCAGTGCACAAAGCCCCAGCTAAGTGTCCGCAGGGATAAGGACCTCTCTGACCCTAAAGAAGCCATTCGATACTCCTCAGAAAGTTCTTCCTGCACTAAATGGAATTTTGGTCTTAGGTTGGTAGAGGGATCCCCAGAGATGAATTCTTCCAGCCCTTCAGAGATAGAAGGTGGCATAATGTGTTTTCCATGAACCTTTATATAATAAAAGACTCACCCACAGATACTCTTCAGAGAGCAGGGCTTTGGTTCTCCCACACCCTGGCTGCTATCCAGAGCGGGTAACGATGGATAATGATGACAGAGACGATTGTGAAAATACAAGCCATGATCTCAGCTCTTACTAATTAAGCACATAGTATGTGGCACACACTATTCTCCGTGCTTTAGAGGCTCTTTTGGGTCCGCAGATAACAACCCTTGTGGGTCCAGGCCTATTAACTATTATTGTGTTCATTTTACATGTTGAAGAATAGAAGCTCACAGGTGACATAACCTGTCCAGGGTCACAGAGCTAGTAAGTGAGGGTGTCAGGATTCGAACTCAGGCAGACTCCCCCCAGAGGCGACCCTCAATGTCACCATGTCAGAAGAGGGGCCTATTCCAGCTCAGCTACATCCTCTTACAATGGTCCCCAGTATGGTCAGTCTGGCTCATGGTATTCAGTCACCGATGTCTTTGTGCCTGACATCAAACTCCTCCCTCCTCTCCCCCACCCATTATGGAACCCTGGAGCCCCAAACCATCTTCCTCTGCTGGAAAGTCACAGATCCTAAACAGTCAGGGCAGCACCTTTGCCTGCGGAGAAGAACCATTAAGAGGGCACAAGGACAGGAAGTGGAAAGGTGCTGGAGACAACCTGCTTATCATTAACAATCTGGAGAAATGTTGGGGCTGAGAAGACACAGCAAAGGGTGAGGTGCCAGAGGGTGACAGCGTGGGTCTCATCCCACAGCAGCACGGGGCTACAAGGAAGCTGCTTTATGGAAGTGGAAGACTTGACGGGTGCAGGGGGCTGGGGAGGGGGAGAGGATTTGGGGTGGGGGGGCACTGGTCTTAGTCAGAGGCAGGCTGCCTTCTCACAGGCTGACTGTGTGTCCACCACTTTCCACTCCCCACGCCAGGATGGGACTCTGCTTGCCAAACGGGTTGGACTAAGTCACAGACAGTAAAAATGACCTGTCTGGCTGCCATGGCCCTGATCAAAGCTGACTCATTTCAAAGGCCAACTGTCAGCAGCTTGGGAGATTGCAATCAGACAAGGAAAAATAAACTATAAAATTACTACAGGAGAAAAAAAAAAAAAAAAACCTCCCTGAAAAAATAGTTTCTTTTTGTGCTTCTGAAATTCTGAGCTCCTAATAACTGCACGAGGGGACTTAGACATTAATTAAGGAAGATGTTCAGGTTCTGGGGTAAGACCCTAATGTTCATGTGACCTCATGCTTGTCTCAGATGGAGAATTTTCTGAAGCTGTGAGCTTACATAAATTACCCAAGGCAAGAAATCAGGCTGGGATCCCAGGTGTTTGGAGGCGTCAACTTCGAGTCCACACACACTCACGTTTTAATCATAATGCAATGACAACACAGAGGGGTTCCAATAGACACAAATGCACCTGTACATATATGCATACATGTGCAAGCACATGAGCACGCACACACGTGTATACACACATACAAATGTGCATACACATACACACAGACATCCATTCCTTTTCACTTTCTGACTTGAAAAAGACAAGAAACCTCCACGCTCCTGAGCTAGACTCACACTAAGCTTACACCTCAAAGTAATATGAGTTAAAACAAGATCAGGGCCTGCATCTGTAGAGTACAGTTTGGTCAAAAGAGAAATTTACAGAGCAGGTCTTGGGTGTCTATGTAGGCATGGAAAGAATCAACTTACATGGGATAGGTTGGGGAAGTTGGAAAATTTCCTTGCTTCTCAATCCCATGAACTATGAAAACTCCAGATATGCCTAGGAGGCAACAGCCTTACTTGGAAACTAACTGGGTCCTCTCTTCCCCTTTGTGAGGCTGTGAGCCACCCCCAAGCACTGGAGAGCCCAGAGGACCCATGACACTGGGGCTGGTCAGAGGCGGGCCAGCCCACTCTTTGTCTAGAACTGCCAGTGAGACAGTATACTTGATCGATTCTGCCCCGGGAGTGAGGGGGCAGGACAGAGGTGACTCAGGGGCAATGGGTGGGTGTTGAAGGGAAGCATGGTGAAACCATCCCTAATGTCACACCTGCATAAGCAAACAAATGTGTCAATTTGGTAAAAGATGAGGGCTCCCTTGGGCTCCAGGATGCTGCCAAGATATGTTCTTCTATCCAAGTCTGAGGCCCTGGACTGATGCCCAGGGACAGGTAGTTAAAACCATCACTCCATTAAATTACTCTCCTGAAAAGGAGTGCGTTCCAGCCTCCTCTTGATTGCTGCAAGTCACTTGGATCCACTCAAGGCAGAGTTGCTTAGGGCTCTGGTGCCCTGGCCAATACATGTGGAATAAGGCCAGGCTGAGGCAAAGGAAGGGGTCAGACAGCACCCACACACCTGTTGTCTCCTTGCTACTGCTGCTGCTTCTGGGACTCGGTACTCCTAATAGATTGCAGATGCTCTGCCATCGAAACAAGCAAATGCTGAACTGTTCTGGCAATAGGCAGGTGACAGACTTCCGGAAGCTCAAGGTCACAGCAGATGCCTTGGCCAGCACCCACGTTGTCCAGTTTGGGAGATACCAGATTCATCGTACATAGCGGGCCACTGATTCCCAACCACACACTGCCTGTCCCCACTGAGACTCACTGGGTGGGTCCCTGCATTTGCTTGGGGTTGCTGCTGTTTAGCAGAATTTAGGTGACAAGGACACAACACTGAGCATTTACAGAATTGACTCAGTGAAGACCTGTAACCTAGAATACCCTATCTACTGTTCTGCACTTTTCTAAATCCTATATAAGTTTTCTCTCCTGGGGGTCCCCCACCAGGGAGCCTTGGATCTCTGTGGTCCTCACTGGTGTACTGAGGTCTCTGGGAGTTCACAGTGGCATAAGAATGCTTTCAATTAACCAATAGGAAAAGGACAGCTGTACATGGCCACAGAGTGGGCCTTCAATAACTGGTGATGTGTGGATTTGGCCACTCCCTGTTGAAACTTTCAATATTACCCTCATTCTTCAGGGTGAAGACCCAATTTCTCTGACCTTGGCAAAGCCTTTTAGGGCCCAGCCTGGGCTCACCTCTCCTACCTCACTTCCTTACTCCACCCCCTGAGCAGAGTGAAGGAGGTGGGTGTTAGAGGGGTTAAAAGGATGCCAGCTAGAGTAGTCCCAGTATTTCAGATCTATGGATTGGGAGATTTTGCTTCCAAGGACCCAGAGAGTATTGGGAGGCAGTCAGACACACTAGAAAAGCTACATATTTTGAAATCAGTTAAACCTAGACTTAAACTCCTTCCCCTAGACCTTCCACTTGGCAATCTCAGGGAAGTTACTGAATATATCTGAACCTCAGATTTTCTGTGTATGAATATCAATGTGAAGAGACCTATGAGATAATGTATGTAAAGTACTTGGGATGGTGCAAATTCTGAATCCCAAAGCCGTAACCTGGGCTTCAAAAGTCAAGTTCCACGAAAGCAGTGCTTGGTCCACAACAGGAAATAAGTTCCAACCCCCATCCAAAGCCTCCTTTCCAACAACATCCCTGTACTTTCAAGTCATCCCCACCCGTGCACGAACCACCCTCTCTCCACGTCTTTTGAAAGCCATTTTCCCACAGCCAATGAGATTGGCAGCGAAGATTTCAATCTAGATTTATGAAAACCCATAACTGGAAGATTAAAATTCCAAATGTCATCTGGATAAGACGGGCCAGATGCTTGGAGGATTGCAAAAGCCTCAAACTCTTTGCACTGGCAGAGAAGTAGGAGCCGTCAAGAAGCTCACGTCAGAGGGTTTACTCTGTTGAGAAGGGAGCATACTTCCCCTATGAGAGAACAGAAGAGGCACTTTCAGTGGGCTGAGTGGGCATGCAGCATCTCTATGGGACTTAAACACTAACCACTGGCATTTGACGTGGGCTTGTATTCACTGGGAGGCACCAGGACACAGGGATGGCTCATGGGCCCTTCTCTGGGTAGGTCTGGAATGCATCTGTCTATCGGAGGGACCAAGGACCACAGGAAAGGGAACTACTAAGGGGGGAAAGCCCCAGAGGCCAAATCATCAGGACCAGATTCACACCAACTGACTTTAGCTGGCAGAACCGCTTCCCATATATCCCAAAATACTAAAAAGGGAAGGTGACAAATATTTCCAGAACTCCTACCATACATGCATTCGCACCATGAGGAATGCTCCACACAAGACTTCATTGCTGTCCTGACAACAACCTGCTGAGGGTCAGCGGTGTCACCCCTGCTCTGGTCAGGAGGGGACTGGTACTCAAGGAGGCCAACTGATTTCCCCAAATCCTCTGAAAACCCAAACACAAAGTAGCAGAGAAGGGATTCGAACCAGGTATTTCTGATTCGAAAATGCATACCGTATCCCAGAACTGGCTCCTTTTAACCAGAAATGCCACATCTCATTATCTGTTTCCACAGAGGCTGGCCCACTCCCACTGACTACCATGATGAGAACAGCTCAGGGAGAAAGATAAATCAACAGCGTCATGGTCAAAGCATGAAAAAATAGGACAAAGAAGAAAAAGAGAAAATGATTTGGAAAGTTGAGCCTTAACCACAGTCTAAGATCAAAACTACCAGTAGATAAAAAGGAAAAAATACTTCACTGACCAAACTGAGAGCCTGGAATCACCTGGGATTCAAGAATGTTTAGGAAGGAGCCCATCTTGGAAAAAAAAAAAAAAAAAAAACAATGAAGAAAATTGGGAGGGGGGGGTGGAATCTGAAGAAACAAAGAACTATCAACTTCTCTTATCTTTAATGCTCTCTGGCCCTGGCCTTTTCTTATGTCAATCAAGCCACATTCTCCTACTAGATCCACCTGCAAGCCTCCATCCAGTCACTCTTCTGCTCTCAAACCTCCAATGACCCCTTTTATCATTTGAGATCAAGTTCAGAATCTTTAGCCCAGCATTTATGGCTAATTAAAGCCTGCCAGAGTCTTACCTCCACCCTTCCTTCCCTCCACTCAGAGGCAATGTGGCTTAGTAACAGGCCTTAGTATGGTTTAGGATCACAGTTCAGCTTTCTAATAACTGTGTGACCTTGGGTGGGTAACTTGGGCTCTCTGTGGCTAAAATGAGGAGAACTAACATTCAGAACTAACTGCATGTAAAACATTTTTCAATATAGTATAATGGAGCCTAGTAAGTGATCAAGAATAGAGATTAGAGATTTGTAAGCCTTCATACTAAAGGACAGGTTGGTAATGTTGCATTGCTCCACCTCTTTCTCTGATCAAAATCCTTCTATACACTCTGACCAAAATTCTGCAAGGTCCAGATCAAGCCAATTCTGTTCTCCTCTTACTATGACCTCACTGGTACTCACTGCTTGTTACCATGTAGATGAGATTTGAACACCTACCCTGCACTTACTCTGCCTTATCTCTTCATGGTTATGTTGGCAGTCAGTATCCATTTCTTTCCCCTCATATTGTCCTCCACCTGCATATTGTAATCAGAAAGCATATCCTCGACTCCCTTGTAGCTAGGGTTCTGGGTGTGATTTAGGTTCTGCCCATTAGTTGCATCTGCATGAGGTCTGGAAGGCAGGAATGAGGTAGAGGGGCCTGGCAAGCAAATTCCAATATATGAGAGTGACTTTGGAAATTAGACTCTAGGTTTTAACACCTGGTCATCAGCTTCCTGGGAGTCAGAGATAGGTGGGTGGAGGCAACAGGATAGTATAAGAGTTTCCGCCTAACAGGCCTTCTAGATCTCAGCTATGGTGAGTTGACCTTAAAACCAAGAGTCCAACTGCACCCTCCTAATTTCTGCCCTTCTTATAATTTTGCCATTTCCTTGTATTAAATCCCTTCTTGCTTAAGTTACCTAGAATGATTCCCAGGTCCTAGACTGACTTGAACTGGTCAAGTCCTCAATTTGCTCTTCAGCTTCCCAAGCTTAGAAACTATATACCAAATTATTTATATGCAGTTTAACATATAGGCCTGGTCACAGGAGCTGCTCACTACATCAGTTCATCAGGAATCCACATTTATTTCCATCCTTGTAGTCATCTCAACTTAAATAGACACCTTCCCACAGCACCTCCCAAAGCCATTACAACCTATGCAATTGACAGGTAAGAGTATATATTACCAAACAGTGCCCTTGGCTAAAGTGACCTCAAAGTCTGTACAAAATCTTATGCTTGGAAAAGAAGGAACCACCTACATTTGTCACAGAGCAAACCTGGATGACAAAATCAGATCTGTCCTTGGGAGAAATGTTCCCTATACATTCCAATTAATCTGAAGTCCCAAACTCAGAACTAACAGTTAGACCAAGACTTTCCGACCATTCTGTGAGATTCAGTAGTTTCTCCCTTTTTTTTCTGGGGTCTGCCTTCCTTTCTCTCTGGTCGATAAGAGTTAGACTTCGTTTTTGAATCTGCTTTTCACAGAGTGGAGGAGACCAGCCACTGATGGCATGCTTTACAAGATTTTAGATATCCCATTTTACTACTATGGGTTTATTTTTATGATTAATTTTCATTATACTCAACAATTCTGCTTTTGCATTTATGGTAGAAATATAGTTTCCTCTTTAAATAAATTTCTCCAAATTAAGTAGTCCATTTGAAGAAAACTAATAAGCAACACAAGTGATGGACAAATATGGCAAAAGTTGTGAATATGGCATAAGTGTGAGTAAGCTTGGGTAGTACTGACAAGACAAATTTTACAACTGTTTTTGTGAGGAATTTCAAATATCTAATCTACTTGGCTTATCAGGATAGTATCAGATGACTCTGAGAACGTCCATAATTCACTTTAAATAACTTTCTGACACACTTCTCTTCTCAGATTCTTGGGAATAATTTGGCCTTACAGGAAGGCTGTTGGATGGAGTACGGAATTTCAGCCTTTTGCAGACTGGGGCACAGGGCAGGTGACTCAACCTTGTTGGCTTCACTCTGTGCCTGGGAAAGGAAGCTAGGGAACCTGCCTACAACTGCACAGGTGCTGAGCAAGGTAGAAAGATACAGTGACATCTTCTAGATGAAATCATTCATTTCAATGATTGTCTTTAGTTGAATGCATTTATCTAAATGCAGTTTTCAACACATATAATGCAGTAACCAATACTAGTGTTGGGGGAGAAGAAGTTTGCAAAAAATTATTCAAATAAATGAATGTTAACTGGGAAAAATGTTAGTATCTGGACATACTCTTTAAAAAAATTGCTTATTTTGGGTCGTTGTGAATATTTATGAAGATAAATAATACTGAAACTGTAATGAGCAATCCACCTCCCCTCCTTCCTGCCAGTGTAGACTTTTTGGGCAATTCTCAGAATTATGGGCTCCTCCTCTTCCAACCAGATGTGACTCCCCTTTGAAGCTGGAGCAGGGAGTGGTCATACAGGGCCAAGGGGCTATACACCAGGTGCCCACTAGGATGCACAGGCACTAGCTCCCTGCTGAGGAACTGGCTAAGGAAGTCAGGAACCAATAGCTATGGTGGCACACAGTTGGCATCAAATAAAATAGCCGACTCCTCAGCCACAGAGCCAAGCCAACTCCAGGACACAGATTCACAATTACCTGAGAGAAAGGAGGTAGGTGATTTTCTCTCCAGCCATCCTCTAAAAATGCTACTGGCACCCAGGATGTTCCCCCCGACCCCCAAACCCAGCATAAGAGAAAAGGCTGGGAACAATGCCAAGAAAGTATCTCACTGCTAACAGTGCAGGAAGAGGCCAAAGTCCCAGTGGGCCTACCACAGTCATTTTCAGCTCAGATGTCACAAAGCATATCCTAGAATAGGTCTGATAAGGGAAAACGTCTCTGGGGAAATGAATGTTTTAGTCACAGTAAATAACACATTGGCTCACAGTGTTTTGTGAACGGTAGGGTCATACCTACTGCCTAAGGCAGCTTGAGTTGGGTCCTTCAGCTGCTCCAGGGCCTGTCCACAATTCTAGGATTTCAGAGGGGATGCCGAGAAACACAATGTAAGACACTGCAGTGCAACATAACAACTGCTGAGGGCAAGAGACACACCTGCTGACTTGGGTGAGTTGCAAGGAAGTCTCCGTACAACTCCAAATTCTTTTTCAGAAGACGCTGCTCAAGTATATTGCCTGTTTGCTGGGTCATTCATTCATTTGACAAATATGTACTGCCGCTCCCTTTGAACCAGACATTGTGCTGGTACCAAGTTCAGGAAACATCAGGTAGACATGTTTCTGAAGTTACAGAACTTATGTACAAACATGTTGAAATGGATGATAAACAAGTTAACACATTTATAAGGAAGACAATTTTGGTGCCTGTGGTGTGATATCAGGTAAGTATAGAGGGTGACTGAATGGTTGGAGGGTCAGGGAGCAGCCTTCTCTGATGATAAAATGAGAAGGAAGCTGCATGTGAAGATCCACATAAGAACAGAAAAGCGCCCTCAGTGCCTGCCACCACAGGGAAAATGGTGGTGTGAGAGGCTGGCAGGAGGCAGGCAGGGGCCAGTGGTGCAGGACCTCCCAAGGCATGGCAAGGGTGTCTGGGTTTTCTCCCTGCAGGGGGAAGCCATGGGAGGTTTTAAACAGGAAGCAACACGGTCTATGTTTCAAAACTTAGTGAGAAGAATGGATGGAGGGGGGAGGTCAGGAACGGTAACAGGGAGGCAGTTCCTTGGCAACTGGAACAATCCAGGTGCAAGAGGCGTGGGCCAGGTGATCACAGTGGAGACTGAAGGCCATGAGGAAAAGCAGTTGAAAAAGACAGGGCCCACTTCGGCGCTGAATCAAAGCTTCCTCAATAAATAGGTTATGACTTGGCTGGAATTCTACTTGGATTGACTGGCTTTCTAAACTCGGACATTATAAATTCATTTGACAAATGAATTCATTCATTTGACAAATATGTACTGCCCCTTCCCTTTGAACCAGACATTGTGCTAGGTACCAGGTTCAGGAAACATCAGATAGGAAACATGAGACTGATGATATGAACAAAATAAACTGATGAACAAAATGGAAACACAGGCACGGATACATGAAATGGGCTGACAGCTGTCAGAGGGGAGGGGTGTTGGGGAAATGGATGAAAGAAGGTGAAGGGATGAACCTAAAAACATGTATACACAGACACATAGACAACAGAAGGAAAGGGGGTGGGGATAGGTGCAGGTGGGCAAAGGATGGTTAGATGGGGACAGAAAGAGACTTTTTTTGGGGGTGACGGGCACATAATATAACGTGTTGATGTTTTGTTGAATTGTACACTTGAAACCTGTACAGTTTTGCAAACCAATGTAACCCCCACACAGTCAATGAAAACAAAAAGAGATGCATTAAACACAACTTGTAAAAATAAAAGTGAGACTGATTACATACCCAGCCATTAGTCCCAAAGCAGAGATGGGGAACGAATTAAACAGCAGTAATATTGTGTGAGTTGTACACTGATACAGGCTCAGGGCAGTACCTCCATTTTTATTAAAGACAACTTTGCCCTCTCAAAAATGGGCCGTCAAGGGCTCCCCGTCTTCCTCTGCCTCCCCTCCTACACACCAGGAGCCGGTTCTTACTTTGTAGTTTCAAATTTAAGAGCCCAGAACCTCCCCCAGAAGGAACTGTAACTTCAAGGAAGAATGTGCTCTGGCAAGGCATGCGGAGATAAGAGTATTAAGGGTGCCTATTAATGAAGCGGGAAGTCGTGAATAGAGAAGAGATGTCCCAGAGGAGACATAAACCAGAGTCGAATCCTGGCAGAGGCTGTTTTGTAATTGCTGGAGTTTGCAGAGAAGGCCTTGGCCCCCCCCCGCCCCCCCAGTACCCTCCTGCTGCAGACCATGGTTGGGCTTGGCACCAAGAGGGGGCCATGCTCTCCGTGGCCCAGATTGGAATTCCCCTGGCAGTGAGGGTTCTGACTCCTGGAAGAACTCATGGGGGTGCAGGGGGAGGCTAAGGGACCCATGAGAGACAGAAATGTCACTGGCATGAAAAGTCCTAAAGAACTGGACTAGGTATGTATTTATTATGGAGACAGGCAGGAACGAGGGTCTTCCTTAATTTAATCACCTCTCACTACCATTTAGGTATGTAAATTAGCTATGCAGGTGAAGAGCAGGCACCCCCCCCCACACACACACACACACACACAACACCACCACCGCCACCACCACCACCACCACCACCAGCCATGCCCAAGGGAGACCATTCTGGAAGCAGGGGTTGTGCAGAGATGGCAGACGAAGGTGGACATTTGTAAAGCATCTGCTCGGGGCCGGGCACAATGCTAACATCTCTGCTCACAGAGGTCCACACTGTAGCCCACTATAAATCCTCTTAGGTGGGAAGGAATGACGGGGGGGGGGGTGTAAATAAGGCCCAGAGCCTGTACCTGGTGCTCAGCAGAGCTGAAATCCGACAGAGCCATCCCAAATCCCATGTACTTTCCACACCAATTAGCCACTGCCCTCACCCAGCCAGGGTCTCCTCTAGGAGGGCTGCCTGCCCGCTGTCTGCATGGGCACAGCCAGGATGCCAACCACTTGCTTGCCCAAGCTCTTACCTAGCTTAAGAAAGGCGACCAGTCATGGATATTCTCCCCCGGGAGCTCTTTCTAAGGGAAGAACGCTACAGCACCCCGACTCAGCTACAGTGTGCCACAGCAATGGGACGGGCTCTCTCCTCTGCCCATTAAGATGCTCCTCTGATCAGCTCTCGGGCCCAGCTTCTTCCTGCCCAGCGCCAGGCCCGGAGACCTGCCATGCATGCCAGTGTCTGCTCCCCATGGCCTCTGTACCTGCCCAGGAAGAGAACTTGGCGGGCTTGGCGCGCTCAAAGGCTGGAGCTGATTGGTATACGCAGCGTGTGGAGTGGGGTGGGAGCAAGAGGGGAGGGGTTCCAGGATGCAGTACTCCTGCCTTGGCCTCCAGTCACCTGGCAGCTGTGAGGTGGTAATGGTTAACCTGAGAGTGTGCATCCTCCTCTGTGTTCTCGGTGTGAGCAATGCCAACCCCCATGGGTCTCACCTGCAACCAGCACCTGGCACAGTTCCTGGCAGTGAGTGGTTAAGAGTATAGATTTTCAAGCCAGGTTGATTTGGATTCAACAATGTGGCTAATCCTCTCAGTGGCTCAGGCTAAGTTATTATCTTCTGAAACTTAGTTTCCTTATCAATAAAATGGGGGTGTTAATGGCACTTACGTCATGGGGACTATTGAGAGGATTCAATGCGATAATGCACGTGAAGGCAAAGAACAGAGCTTGTCACCTCAGTAAATGCTAACTAATAAGAAACACGAGCAATATTCTAAGTGAATGCCACTAAAGCTGGCAGCAGATACAGCCCTGACAGTCCTTCCGTTTATAAACAGAAAGAGAAAGAAACAATTTAGCACCAACTTGACGGCAGAAGCTGTACCACCTGTCTCTCAAACACAACACTCTCACACCTTTGGAGGCAATAAAAGGTCCGCCCATTTGGTCAGCACCTACTATACAGGCAGAGGCTTCATATGCACAATCTCTAATCTATTCAACAATTCTGCTGGGCCAGAATTATTCCCACAGAGGAGGAATCCAAGGTTTAGAGAAGTCAAGTAACTTATCCAGAGTCACATAAACAGTGCAAAGCAATTAGGATTCACCCAATAATAATGAGAGCAACTTCTGTGTAGCCCATACACTGTGCTAGTTATTGTCCTGAGAACTGTACACATATTAATCCACTTAATCTGCAGCACACCCCAGATGGGGAGGTATTGTGACTATTCCTACTTCACAGATGAGAATAACTGAGGCCCAGACTAGTTAAGCAAGGTCACAAGGCAGGCTGGCTCCAGAGACATTGCCCTACCTCTCCAAAAAAAAAAAAAGCACAATAAAAATAAAAATAAAAAAAGCCCTTGCACTGCTCACTGAGCTGTCCTGCCTGTAAGAAATGAATCCTATGGGTGCTGAAGATACATTTCTAATGAGTGACAACTGTGTTGGAAACAAAAAAGGCACGGGGTTTAAAGTAGACTTTGGGCTGTGATCTTAAGCAAATCACCTTCCCTCTCTGGATGCCAGTTGGCCCAGGCACAAAAGGGTTGGCTTGGTCTAGATTCTAGAACTTTGCGCTGAAATCTAACAGCATATGGTTCTCTGAATCTTGCTCCTTCTCGAAGAGACCATGGAGTCCCTGCAAATGTGGGCTGAAGCTGCTGACAGGCCCTTCACAGAGCAGCCAAAGCACATCTAATGGAAGGAGACAGCATGTGGCCGGGCACTTGAGAGCCGCCCACAAGTGAGTTTCTGAGGCCGGGAGATCCTGGGCAATTTACCAGGCCCTTGGTTTTTCCCCTTTGGCAAAGAGAGGGAAATAACTTGCCTTCGTGGGTTGCTTTGAGGTCATAAAAATGGTCATAAAGCATTTTCCCAGATTCAAAGTCCGAGTTTTCAAAATGCTCTTGAACTCAGCCATGAGAAGAGTAATCAGAGAAGAAGTCGGGAGTTTGCAGGATTCCCAGAAAGCAGTCTGAGAATGTAAAGAATCTTCATTACTTCTCAATGCTTCTAACAGTAGAGAGGCTGGTCCAGAAAGAGGGGGAAAAGCCCCAACACTAATTCAAAGCAACTCAGAACAGATTCAAAACAGTACCATGCTGTTCAGTATAATTATATGCTATTCTATTCCTCAAAGTCTTCATCTCTCCCACTGGAGAATAAATTCTCAGAGGCTACAAATTTGTCTGTCTCTAAATTTGTCTGTCTGTCGACTCGCTGATTCATTTCCAAGGTGAGACCTGAGTATGCTTTCTTATATACCAAACTGCCTGATTCTTATCTCTTTTTCTGAAGTGTCTTGACTCATGTCAACACACATATATTGGACACTTACTACAGGGCAGGCAGCATGGCATCTATATTTCCTGGTTATTCTAAAAGCTACATAACAAAAATGGCTGAAAGTAGCATCAGTGTTTTAAACTTGAGCTGGGATAGGGAATCAAATCCTCCCCATAAAAGTTTCGGGAGGTCAAAGAATGACCTTTTGATTTCAGCTACCTGCTTCAAACCTATTTATTTTATTCAGTATGCATTCATATTCCATCTATTACATGGAATTCTTACTACATAAAAACGACCCATTCATCCATTCAGCAATTATTTCCTGGGCAGCTACTCTTTATTAGTCAGTGTGCTCATAGCCCTGAGGGGTTCAAAGAAGAAAACTGGCATATTACTTATTTTATTGGAAGTCTAATTCCAGAGCTCTGCTGTTACCAATTTTAAGCTAAAGTAATGGCATCTCTCTTCCTTAAGAAGGATGATAAGCTTATTTCATTTATTTAGTCAACATAGTTACTGAGCACCTATCTTGTACCTGGTAGTGAAGACAAGTTCTAAAGCAGTCAAATTGTGGTACATTTACACAATGGAATGCTATACAGCTATAAAAAAAGAAGGATCCCTTAACCTTTGAGACAGCATGGAGGGACCTGGAGAATATTATGCTAAGTGAAACAAGCCAGTCAGAGAAAGACAATCATCACATGATCTCACTCATATGTGGAATCTAATCAACAAAATAAACTGACCAACGAAAAAGATCCAGAGACATTGAAGCATGCGATAAACTAACGTATTTCAGAGGGAAAGGGAGAAGGGGCAGGAAGAGATTAACCGATGAATTTATATGCATAGCCCATGGACAGACAATAGTGTGGGGAAGACCTTGGGAGGGGCTGGAAGTGGGATGGAGAGGGTGAATGGGGGCGGGAGAAAGAAGACATCTGTACTACTTTTAATAATAAAGATAAATTAAAAAAAATAAATTTGCAAAAAGCACTCAAAGCATGATTCTTGCCTTCCTGGAGGCCAGCAACCTGTCTTAAGGAGACAGCCCCAAATGAAGACAGGTGTTATGAAGGAAAAAATAAGGGACTAAGGTTTTGAAGGGAAGACCTATAGATAGATAGAGCAGGGAAGATCTCGATAAAGGAGCTCCATTTCGGTGAGTCCTAAAGGGTGAGAAAGAGCTGGTCATGTAAAAAGTGGGGAGCAGAGCATTCAGGTCAAGGGAACCCAAAGGCCAACTCCCCTTGGTGAGCTCAATACAGATGGTGCAGATGTTGCCTGGTGAGCAACCAAAGGAGATGCAGATGAAACCGGGGAATTGGCAGAGCAAATGGTGCAGGGTCTTTTAAGCCATGGAGACAAATTGGCAGGTGACTGCAGTTCTGAGTGAAAGGGGATGGTGCCTTGTCCATGAGTAAATGAGAAGTGGTTGGAATTCGGATCTATTGGGAGATTCAGGCAGAAGCTCTTCCGATGGGAATGAAGAAGTGTAGGAGAAGGAGGGATCTAGAATGGTGCCTCAAGCTCTGAGTAGAGTAGCTGGTAAATGGCAAAACATTTTATTGCAGTGAAACTCAACAGCAGTGATTTTGCCCCCTAGGGGACATCTAGAAATTTTTAATTTTTTAAATTTTTATTTTCACAACTGCTACTAAACATTCTACATGGGTAGAAGCCAGGGATGCAGCTAAACATCCTGGGAGGCACAGGACAGTCCCCAGAACAAATCATGATTGGCCCCCACCAAATGTCAACAGTGCCGAGGTTAAGAGAGCCTGACTTCCGGAAGTGGGAAGAGTGTGGAAGGGAGACAATTGGAGGGGTTACTTAGCACCACATCTGGGACATATTAAACTTGAAGCATTCATGTTAAATTGTCCTTGGAACTACACTACTCAGCATGGAGAAAGAAAAAAACGGGCCGGCATCCAGGCTCCTGGGTAGAGTCAGTCCGCTCTGAGAGCTAGAACCCAGTGGTCCTACCCAAAACCTCCCCTGGCAGCTAAATTATGAGAGAAATTTCAGCCAATCAAGAATGTGAGTTTTTACCATTCACCTGATTTACAACCCTTCCTTTCTCCTGCACCAAATTCTGCCCATCCGGAAGCCCAGCACCAAGCCCTAGCTTTGTGAAGCTTCCATAAGGAAGTTGTGTCTGCATTCAGCACAGTCTGCCGCTGTGGGCTGCAGCCGCTCTAGTTGTGCCACCACCCCATCACATGTGTATCTCTGTAAGGTTTCTGACATCCCTGGCCGGAAAAGCGTCCACCAGCCTTCCAGATAGAGAAACCGAAGCTCAGAGAAGCTAAGGAACTTGCCCAAAGTCACAAGGACTTGAACCAAATTTTTTTTGTTTCCAAAATCAATGCACTGTGCTGGCTGCCTTCCTCGGATCTCCCACGGGCCTTCTCCTACTGTCTGTGCAGTGTTCTTAGTTCCTGCTTCAGACCGCAGCTCCCAGCACACGGTTCTCCTGTGCACACAAGTGACTGCCACACAGCTCTTGCTCGATAATTTGTAGAAGCCTGTCCCCATGTTCCCTCAGATTAGTCTGGCCTCCCCAGCGGGTCTATTAAGAGCTGGGTGACAGCGAAGCATGTGAAGGAGGAAGAGAAACTGCCCCCTTTTACCCTCTTTCCCAAGATCCCACTTGGATTCCCCGAAGAGGAAGTACCGTGAGTATTTCTGGTTTCCCTCTCCTTACCCATGGGAGATGCTGTGCCTAACCTGATCAGCACTCTGAGGTCCTCCCACCTGAACCATTCCCTGGTCCCTTACTTGTGGGTGGAGAGACTGTGTTTAAGGGCAGGAATTGGGCTCCATGCAGTCTATTTTGCTGCTGGGATGCAAACACATCTGACTCTTTTTTTATTTTTTATTTTAGCTTCTCCACCTGGGAGTCCAGGGGGTCAGTTATGTTAGGTCGGCTCTGTGACCAGTTCATAAGAAGGCAAGCAGCCTTCCTTTGCACTCAGGCCTAACTCATGTTCTTCCCACTTTATCAGAAGTCTGAGGTTTGGGGAGTTGACAGGTGTTTACCAGCAAGGTGCTTTCACAGGTGAACAAAGACCACGTGTCTTTGTCCCTAGGAAGGGAGGGGGAGTGAGGACACGCTCTGATTTATGTTACATTCACAGGACCCTTGCATAGTTTGGGCCACAGTTTAGATAAGCATTCAAAAAAATTTGAAAAAAAAAAGATATAAATAACTTTCAACCTGATACTACCAAGCCAATCCATCATGTCTTGTTCCCCTCTCTCTCCAGCCTGCTACTCCTGCTGACTTGCTGATTTTGCTCAGAGGCAGTGCTACAGCCCAGGTTTCCCAGGTCAAAGCCTCAGGAATCTTTAAACTCCCTTTCTTTGTTGCTGACTACTGACAAGCGGCTGGTCAGCCCTCTCAACTCCCCCACTCCCCTGCCAGGATGCCTCTCCATGCTGTGACCTTAGTTTCACTTACTCTATGGAGAGAAGCCTGCCAAAGTATAAGCCCTGGGAGGAAAGCTGACATCTCCATCATCTTTGCATTACACAGAACCCACCAGAATATCTGAGACACACACCATGCTCAGAACCTGGGGTAACTGTGAAACCACCCTTCCAGCTGACAGTCTCGGGCCATGGGGATTCAAAGGGACAGCTAGTATAAACTACAGCGAGCCTTCTCCCACATGTGACACTATATATTTGAACTAAACGGTCGTCATCAGACCCCGCTGCTCCCAAAGCACAGCCACACCTCAGCTGTAGGACAAGGTAAATAAACTCTGCCTTCAAGAAGCCGAGCCCCAGAACCCACCCACCAACTCCCAGGCTGGAACACAAAGCACAGCCCGAGATAGCTAGGTTCATCGGAACTTGAATGTTAACATCAAGGGCCTGGTGCTTTGCTTCCAACCTCAGCGTAGACCTCCATTCTCCAATAAGTGTAGAAAGAGGTCTTATCTTGTGAGTGTGTGTGTGTGTGTGTGTGTGTGTGTGTGTGTGTGTGTTGAAGCGTAGGGCAGGAGGAAGGAGAGATGAGGAAATGACCATTCCCTTGGGAGATACAGGGTGGCTCTCCACATGCCTTGCATTCCCGTAGCCCAGGGTGCCTGACTTCACAGCCTTGTCCATCGCAAGCAGCTACAAAATCTTTAAACCCTCCAGCAACGTTAAATCTGGAGTGGAGCTCTACTGCAGCCGGAACCAAGATTGATTTGGAGCTCACAGAGAACCCAGGACCCTCTGCCAGCTCCTGCTCAGATTCACTCCAGTTATTCTATTCACCTAAACCAGTGGTCCGCAAACTCATTAATCAACAGAGCCAAATATCAACAGTACAACGACTGACATTTCTTTTGAGAGCCAAATTTTTTTTAAACTTAAACTTCTTCTAACACCACTTCTTCGAAATAGACTTGCCCAGGCCGTGGTATTTTGTGGAAGAGCCACACTCAAGGGGCCAAAGTACTGCATGTGTCTCGCAAGCTGCAGTTTGCCGACCACATACCTAAACAACCTACATTCTAAGTGGTTCAACTGTGCAATAGGTAGGAAAATCAGAATGATGACTTGATAGGTGCCCCTTAATTGAACACATAGCATGTGCCAGGTACTGGGTTGGTTCTGGGGAATCCAAAGATGATGGAGACTTGGCTGCTACCCTCCCAGGGCTTATGCTGTAGCAAGTGCTGCATCATCACAGTAAGCCAAAAGCACGGTGGTGGCATGGGAAATGGGGCTGTTTAGCCACAATGTCCACTGTGGAAACATAATCAATAGGGCTTAGCAGCTGAAACATCTTGGAAATGTATCATATGTAGCCCTGAAACTCCACCTGTCTCCCTGAAGAAGTCTATTTCATTTCTTTTAAGATAGAACACTTTTAGGAACCAGGCGAAAAGAACAACGCACCAAATTCCACATTCCTAGCAATATCTGATTGTCATCTTTTTCATCTCATGGCACACAAACTAATTGCTGAAGTTCTGTGGTGCAAAAGTTTTTTTCTGACCAAAAATAACCCCCCCAAAACAAACAAAAAAACATACCCATGCATACGTATAATTTTGATTCATTCCACACCTGACGGCTATTGTTGTGTTGGCTATTGTCATTTTGTATTTGACAATTTAAGGGAAAAGAGGTCAGTGCCCCTGACTAAATAGCCAGGTATTGCATGTTTTTAAAATTCTTGCTGCACACCAGTTGGAAACTGTTGGATTATATATATGCTCTTTTTCTTTTGTGACCAACTTGCTATCCAAGAAGGTCCATGAATAGCACTTTTCTCCTCCCTGCCTGGTGTGAGCGAGGTGTGCAGCCAGCCTTTACGGAGTGATAAGCATCTCGGGAAGCAGAGAGGACAGAGAGCGTGTACCAGGTGCTCAGGAAATATAATGTAAGATAAACCTAGTTGTCCTCAAATTGCTCAGAAATCTATTAACTCAAGAAGGGGCTCCCTTAATCCAAAATATAGCTCAATCTGGAACAGTACCTAACAAAAGAGGCAGTGAGACAAGTTCTGAGGACTGAAAACTACCTTGTCTATAGCAACCTGCTCTTCCCCGTACAGCAGTCAGACATTACTTTTTAGAGAGAACATTTACTACTGCCGTTAGCATTAAAAAAAAAAAAAGCCAACCCATGTAATAAACTCACTTCATTTCATTTCAAAACATGAACTCACTGCTATCTCAGGAAATATCACCTTACTCTCTAGATTAAATGTTCGCTGGAGTCTAGGAAGCATTCAACAATGAGAAAGCAATATACTTTAGTTGGCTTCTCCAGGCTCACGTTTCACCAAAACAAGTTTGTACAAAGATTAGCCAAGTCCCAGGTAATGGGATAGGGCAGGGTTACATCATCCGAGGCCCATTTCCAAAGAAACATGGCTTTTCCAGGTGGAATGCTCAGTGCTCTCTCCTTGCTCTTTATAATCTTTGCTGCACCAATTTGCAGGATGAGTCATGACAGATGCAGTATGACTGGAGAAAGGCCATAAGGCCTTGGGCAGGTCATTTAATCTCTCTAGGTCCCTGTTTCCTCCACTGTGGGTTGTTGGGGCCACTAGTCCAGGGGCCCCTTCCTCAACTAACTTTCCAAGATTATTAGTCCGGACTCTACTCTCCAGCTCTTGCTGTGGTTGCACCAGCAGGAAGTTCTCCTTCTGACCTTTGAGTACAGCATTCAAACACAGGGTGACTCTTCCATTCTATGCTTATGGATAGAAGCAAAATATTTAGCAGATCTAGACAACTCATTTCCCAAGTCCACTGCTCAGCTAAATGCCCGACCCTAACATTTATGAATGCACCTTAAACCCCTCTCCTGACCCCTTCCCAGGGAGAAGTATGAAAAAAAAACAATTTTGACCTTTGATTTGATGATGATGGCAATGAATTTTTATTGACTGCTAATGAGGTGTCAGGTCCTGTGCTGAAAGCTTTATTTGCAGTATCTCATTTAATTCCCACAAAATCTCTATTATGTGTAGGAAGCAGTTATAAGGTTAAGCCTCAGACTGACCTGCTGGCAAAGTGGCAAACAAGACTTAGCTTGGAGGGCACAGTCTGCTAAGCATAATTAAGCTTGATCTTGTAACTGCTCCCTAGATCTTTCCTGGGTAGCGAGTGGGCTGTGGGAGGGGCAGCAACTGCTGCCAAAACAAGCAAAACTTGCAAGAACATTGTAAATTGCCTTGTTTGTCCCTGATTATGAATAAAGCCTCAGTTTTGCAGTCTGGATCTGTTCTGTGGCCTCAGCCAGGCACAGAAGATCCACCTAGACCAGCTTTTTCTCTTTGTCTATCATTTCTTCATCCTTCATCTCCCCAGCTCAGGCTCACCAAACCCTTGGCACAATTAGGTGTGCATAACAGACACTGGAACAAGTAGGTTAAATGATTCGCCCAAGATCTCACAGCTAGAAGGTGGCAAAACCCAGGATTTGAATCCAGGTCACTCTATGTTTTAGCCCAAGATCAAGCTTAATTATGCTTAGAGGACTGTGCCCTCCAAGCTGTGACTTGTTTGTGACTTTGCCAGCAGGTCAATCCGAGGCTTAACCCTATAACTGCTTCCTACACCTAATAGGGATTTTGTGGGAATTAACTGAGATACTGCAAAATAAAGCTTTAGGGGTGCAGTAAGGCGGCTTTCTATCCTTGAAATAATCAAGTGTAAATATGAAGACATCTGGCCTAGACCAGGACAAAACTGGTTTTTACATCTAACCCAATGTGATTATTAATAGCACCTTTTTCACTCTCAGAAGTGTCCTGGGTTGAAGAATAAATTACACAGTCACTTACAATGCCTCCCTGAGGAGTGATAGTGATAATTATTATCACACAACTATGTCACATTTGCAGCAAAGCCTTCCTTAACCTCCCTATATGAAAGCGACCTCTCCCAGCCTCCTTAGCCTTCTTACCCTGCTATATATTTCAACATAGCATTCATCTTCATTAAAAAGGAACATATATCTTGCTTATCATCTGTCCCCTTCACTAAAATACAAATTCCATGCAAGCAAAAATATTTTTGTTTACTATTGATTCCCCTGTAAATAGTAAATGTTTCATAAATATTTGTTGAATGAATGAATGAATGAAGGCATTATCATCTTTGTAACAATAGCTGATATTTATTAAGCATTTACTGTGTGCTGGATGTTGCTCAGAATACAATTATTTTATCAAAATAATAAATTATTTTAAAAAATTTTTGAAACAGCTACCATCATCATCATTCTACAAACGAAGAAACAGAGCCTCAGAGAGATGATACATTCCCCAGGACACACAGCTGGGGGCAGAGCCCTGAGGATTAGGGGGTGACCTCTAACCATGACTCTGGGTCTGGCAAAAAAAAAACAAAACAAAAAAAAAAAAAAACATAGCACACACACTAAGCAGTGCAGGATTAGGGCGCAATGGATTCAAGCTGGGTGAGCACCACTGCCTGTTAGAGATCTCAGGAGGGGTGCAGTCAGGTGGCTTCTTTGAAGAAAAAGGACTTGAACTCTCCCCACATTGGGCTGGTAAACCCCTATTTAAAGTACTTCCCTTCCCCCAGATATGTTTGCATTTCAGGTCGTGTCATAGTCCTTGTGAGCACACAGCCCTTCTGTGACCAGGACAAAGATAATGTATAATTGCCCGACACCACAGTGTTAACACCAGAAGTAGTTAATACCTTTGGTAGCTAGGAAAATCTTTTCCTACCTCCCAGCCCTCCCAAACATCTCCATCACACCTCCTTATTACCCTGTTTAAACAATATCTTTCAACTCATTCTAACCCCTCACCCTATTACTCATTCTCAGCAGTAGGGTAGGTTCTTTTCACAGAGTCTCCACCTCTGCCTGCTACTCCTACATCAGCACCAACACACTGGTGACATCTGAGCCAACAGCCCTCGGGAACAGCCCCCGTGTGCTTGAAGCTGGCAGTCTGGCCCACACGTATCAGAGAGGCTGGAGACCCTGAAGAAAAGCCTAGCAACATGCCTTCTGGGTGGTTGGCAGAAGCCAGAAGCAAAACAAAACAAGGAAAAAATTTTTTCTGGCTTCATACAGAAACAATTGCATAAGTAATGTGAGCGCTGCTAAGTCACCAGAGGGACCAATTACCAAATCTCTACGTCTATTAACACGAAAATGAAGGAATATATGTTACCTCAAAATGTCATCCAAAGGAAATCATTTACTAATTTCTGGGGTTTTCCTTCCTATGCTAGTCTTTATTTCCCCACTAATTAACCAGAGTCAAACCTTCCTTACATGCTTTGGTTTCAATTCTGAAAAGCATATCAAGGCTATGATGGCTCATTACCCACAAGAGAAATGCATATGGAAACATTCCTCTATATTTCACCCTGGTTTCTCCAAAACAGAATGGAATGCTTGCCTTGAGATTTTTAGATGGGACAGAAAATAAACATGATGATTTCAGTACCTGGGAAATGATAAAAATTCATTCCAATTATAATGAGTACAAAACAGGAGAGCCCTGGCCTGTGTGGCTCAGTTGGTTGGAGTGTCATCTTGTATACCAAAAGGTTGATTTTATTCCTGGTCAGGGCATATGTCCAGGTTGTGGTTCAAGTGCAAGATCGATTCCCATGGCGTGCATATGCAAGACAGCCGACTAATGTTTCTCTCCCACATTGATTATTTCTTCTCTCTCTCTCTCTCTCTCTCTCTCTCTCTCTGTCTTTCCCTCCCTCCCTCCCTCTCTCTTTCCCTCGCTCTCCCATTATTTCTAAAGAAAATTTTAAAAAAGGAGAAAGTTCTAGAAGTCCCCGAGACTGGAAATGACTGATATTTTCCAAAAGAAGAGGGAGTACCTTTAGACGAATGATCAATGAGTTTTATTCAGAAATAAAAAAAGCAGAAACTGTTAAGAATCAGTCTATGTACAGAAAGATGAGTAAGAGGCGAAGGACCATTGTATTTTAAACCCAGGACTCGAGTCCTCAGGAACTGTGCAGTGCCCACAGCTTCCTTGCCTTGGGAGGGCACAATATAACCACAGGAAGGCGGACAGGGCCCTTTAACCTACCAACCTCTTTTAATCTGCTTGTTAGCCTGGCTGAAGACAGGCCCAGGGGGTCTTTGACCAATGCCTCTCTGGGGAAAGGTCAAGGGTCAGAAGCACATTCCCTCATCATCATTATTCTCAATTATTCTTCATTCAGAGCCACTCTCCCCTTCTCTTGGAGAAAGGGCCTCATCTGTGTTTCCCAGGACGCTGAAGGGTGATGACCCAACCCAGCCCCGATCCCCGGGTTTCCTTTCCTCTCCACCTCACTCAGCATTTCCCTGACCAAAGGGGATGACAGGGGGCAGCAACTCACAGAGGCCCTCACAGAAGGAACATGGGCAGTGAGCAAAAATCTGTGCATCGTACACTCACACGTACAAGGCACCCAGGACTTACAATACAGTAGTTCAAAGCACAGCATTTGCCATCAGATAAAACAGAGGTTCTATGAGTTACCAGCCCTTGAATCTCAGGCAAGTCACAACTCTCTGAGCCTTAATGTCCACATCTGAATAACTGGAATAATAAGATTTTCCACTTCATAGGGTTATAGTGGCGAGAATGAAATGGAATAAAGCTCTAAGTACATAAGGCTTAATACATGATGGCTATAATATGATTAATATTTTATTACTTTAGGAGCAGTATTTTTATCTTTTTCTTGATAAGTGTAATATATGGTCATTGTAGAAAATTTGGAATATAAGGAAAAGCATAGACAAAAAGGAAAAAGAGTCTGTTTCTCCACCAGAGCTCAGTATGCTTAACATTGGGAGTGTGTCTGTTGTCTTTTCTCCTAACAGAGACATGCACACACTACCGCTCCATATTACAATCACAAGAGCTACCATTCGCTGAGCTCAAAGCCTGATGCACACTTTTTAAAAAAGTTTCACTTATTGGCAAAACCGGTTTGGCTAGTGGATAGAGCGTTAGCCTGTGGACTGAAGGGTCCCATGTTCTATTCCAGTCAAGGGCATGTACCTTGGCTGTGGACACATCCCCAGTACGGGGTGTGCAGGAGGCAGTTGATGGATGTTTCTAACTCTCTATTCCTCTCCCTTCCTCTCTGTGAAAAATCAATAATATATATACATATATATTTTATATTAAAGTTTCACTTATTGATTTTAGAGAGAGAAAGGAAGTAGAGATGAGATTGAAAGAGAGAGAGAGAGAAGCATTGATTCACTGCTCCACCTACCCTGACTCGGGATCGAAACCAGAACCTTGGTGTTATTAGGAAGATGCTCTTACCAACTTAGCTACCCGGCCAGAGCCTTATGCACACTTCTTTTCTAATTTTCTATGTCACTCTGTGAGGCGTGGTGGTATTCATTTACAGGCTAGGAAACCAAGGCTGGAAGAGTCTGTGCAGCTGGCCCCCTGTCATGGAACTAGCAGTTCCTACAGAGCTGTGTCTTCGGGTCTCTGACTGGACGGCCTAACTCTGTACCCAAGGACAGGCTGCAAGGGTGGCCTCTCTCGGTGCCTTTTTGCCCCCTATTGTTTGGCTCTTCCAGTTCTCAGAGGATACAGGCTGCTCCAGAAGTGGCCTCATTGCCCCTCCTTGTCCTCTCCACGCTGAAAGAATCTAAAAGAAGGAAACTGGGCGTGATGAGGATGTCAGAACCACCCACATCAGGCGCTGGAGCTCTGCCCCAAGTTTACCCCCTCCCAGTGGGCACTTAGGTCTGAGCAGTCACCTCTTCTCACTTTCATCAAAGGCCCCGTGACCCTGTCGGAGGGATTGGGACGGAAATAGGATCTACCAGCTACTGCTTTCCACCTTGGTGGGCAGGTGCATTTCTCACATTCCCCTGCAGAGATAAGGCACAAAGATGCACGTTTTGCTTCTAATTACTTTTGGCCTTATTTTGATCCAATTAGCCTTAAAATAGAACATGAAACAAAGCCTTTCGTTCCACTATTCAGTCAGAGCAGGGAATTTTCAAGCTGTGGGTTAAATGGCTCCAGGTTTCGTGAACTGCATCAGTGATGAAAGTTCAAACACCCACCTCTGGCCCCCGGCCCCATTCTGGATCAGTTATTCACACACAACTGACTTCCAAGATGTGCCCAGTAAGCTCTCTCCTACAGAGGGCCACTAATGATTCAAAGGTAAGAAAGGTTTGTTTCCCCCAAGCTCATTAGGAGAAAAAACCATTCACCCAACAGCACAATGGGGATCGGGGACAGAGACAGGGTCTCATTTGCCTTCAAAGAAAATAATATCGACAACTGTGGTTTCCTATATATATAGACACCCATATTTCAGAATCCGAACTGGGTCCTGTTTCTATAGTCTCATTTCCTCTGTTCACAACCTGGGGGAAAGGACTGTAAAGACCTCTTTTACAGAAGAGGGAAATCGATTCAGAGGTTAGCAACTGGCAAGGCTGGAATTCAAACCAAGAGTCACCTTAGAGCAAAGCCTTTCACAGCCTGCATAGCCTCCCACCAGGACTGGGCTCCTCTCAGAGTAAGTACACAAATAACTGGTAAACTGACCAATGGGTAAATGAGGAAACAACAAGCAAACGAATGATGCTCCAGCTCATTTGTGGTTTCTAGGAGTCTGGCGAACAGCTAAGGCCCATCCCTGAGCATAGCTGAGACTACCTGAATGTCAAGAGGCATCCATCACCTCTTCCTGCCTGAGGCCTGGGGCAGAGGGGGTGCAGGAGCCCATAACTGCTGCTCCCCCAGTGCTTCCAGGTTGCCTGAGCTCCTCCAGCCCCTCCCTCACCTGGGTGAGGGGTACTTTAGTGAACCACCACTACCTTGGGTGGTCCTCGCAGTATCGGGTCTAAAGACCCAGGCAGACCCTATAAAGGCTGACCTTTGACCCACCTTGGGGAAGCTCTAAGCTAAAAGAGCAACAATACTGGAGCAGTGAGGATATCCCAGCCCTTACCAGGGCCACCTGCCACCAAGCTCCAGAAACTGTCCCCAGGGATGCCTCACCTTTTCCCTCCCTGGGCAATAATTCTTTCTCTCCTTTTTCTCCCTGATGCTATGCAGTCCAGACCAGAACTCAGCTTCCCGGTGCTGCTTCTCAGAGTGGCGACTCAGGTGTAGCTCGAAGAGAAAAAGCGTGAAACTCTGGCTCTCCCACACAGTCTGGTTGGCGAAAGATTCCAGGAAAGGATTAGGGAGCTGGAGTCCTGACATAGTGCAGCAAAGGTGCATACCGTCTGCTCACGTTACAGCACATTAAACGGAGTTGTAAAATAGTAGCTTAACGTGAGACAGGCCAAACATAACACAAGAAATATGAAAAGCAAGGTGCCATTTTTCCAACAAATAAGCTCATTATATGAAGAGGCAGCTTAGGTTGATTTAGCATCTTAGACCACGATGCAACTGCTATGACTTTTTTTTCTCTGCATCTTTAAAGAACTCACCCCAATAACTACTAACTCCCATTTATTATTAATAATAGCCATTTTTAACAAATGTATTTTTATTGATTTTAGAGAGGAAGAGAGAGGGAAAGAGAGAGAGAAACAACAAATGATGAGAGGGGATCATTGATTGGCTGCCTCCTGCATGCCCCACACTGGGAATGGGGCCTGCAACCAGGGCATATGCCCTGTCTAGGAATCGAACCACGACCTCCTGGTTCACAGGTGGATGTTCAACCACTGAGCCATGCCAGGCAGGTGCTATAACAGCCATTCTTTATTGTATCCTTATTATGCGCCAAGAAACCTAGAAATACTGATTCTTATCCTCGCACCAGCAACAGGGTGAGAACTTACCCCGTTTTACTGCGAAAGAAACAGACAGCCAAAGGGGTGAAGGACTTGGCCACAGCTCTGGCTGACTTCCATGGGGAGTTAGGGTCCCCAGTTGACACCACCAAGTAAAAAACAAATAACAAATGAAAACCCTAGAAAAGGGCCCTCCCATCGCATTCTCTCCGTGGGATGGGGAAAGGACTGGGCTTCCTGGACAGAGGAAAAGGCCCTCCCAGGAGCAATGGGCGGTTATTTTTTGAAAACAGAGGAGGGAAAAAGTACCTGCAGCCTCAAGTGTTCTCCCAAGCTGGAAAGAAAGCTAAGCCATTGCGAAAGGCGGGAGAAGAGGACCCCCCCCCCCCCCCAGCTCCCTCATTCAAGCTGCGCTCACGTCCTCCCCCCTCCCCGCGCCCCCAACCCCATCCAGCCAAACCGCAACAGAGATCAACACCCGCGTGCACCCCCAAAGTATCAAAACACAAAGGGGGCGTGGGGTGGGGGGTAAGACCGCGACGATCAGGGACGCCCAAGAAGGCAGATCTGCTCGCAGGAGACTAACCCCAGCGTGTGCAGCCGGGAGCCCCAGGAATTCCTAGGTGGAAGGGGCCGGGAGATAATGCAGCCTTTTCCCACCCCCTGCAGCCGCTCTCACACATATATACACACAGACTTTCCTGGTTCAAAAAAACAAAACACCAAACCTGAAATCCACCTTCCAAACAATAAGGGAAATACCAAGCACGGAATGCATCTCAGGGGCTTTCCATCTATGGAGGCAATTCCTAATGGGGATGGGGGCGGGGTGGGGATCCTAAGTAGCGCGGTGCCCCGGGAGCAGGGTCGGCGCCACTCTTACCAGCTTCATGGTGGTGTTATTCTGCTCCCAGCGCCACAGCATCACGCTCATCTTACTTCAGGGCGAGGAGGGAAGGAGAAGAGGGGAGAGGGGGAAAGCGGGCGAAGGGGGGCCGAAGCACCTGCCCGCGCGCCCCCGCAGGTCCCGCCTTCTCATCCGGAGTTATCCTCTGGGCCCAGCCCCTCCGGGCATCCCGGACGCCCCCGCCCGGGGCCGCTGTGCTCCGGAGACCCTCCCAGGGCTCCGTGCCTCTCTGGCCCGCTCGCAGCCGCCTCCGGCCGCGGCCAAACCAAACAAGTCCCTCCGCGTCCCCGCGCCCGTGCCTCGCAGCTCGGAGGCCGGGATGGAGGGGTGGCCGGCTCCCCGCCCCCTCGCCCCGCGGCCGCCCCGCGTGGTCCCCAGCGCTTCAATGGGCAGGCGAACCCCTGCGGAGGGCAGGGGAAGGGGGAGAGAAGGTTGCAGGGGAGAGGTTCTTAACTCTTTCGGGGGAGGGCGTGGGTAGGCGGGGCAGCCAGGGGCATAAATTGGGGGGAGGGTAAGAGGGGCGGGGCTGAAGACCACAGTCTGTGGCTCCAGGGCCACCGCGGGTCCTGAGCCCAGGCACAACTCGCGCCTCTCCGCACACACTCAGCATCCTCCGCATTTTCTTTTTGCTCTCAACTCGCCCAAATTGCCCACCAGTGGCCACGCCTGGGCCACCGCCCCCAGAGCAGCTGGAATTTTGACTTCAGGATCTATGCACCATCACCACCACCTCTACACCGCCCCCCTCCCCCCTTCAGCCAGGCTCCAGACACCCACCCCCGCTCCCCCAGCAACATGTATTTCCTGCTAGGGGAAGGACGCAGCTCCAGTGTTTTCAAACACAACCCCACAGGAAAAACACACACACACACACACACACACACACACACACACACACAAAACATGGTGACCCTCCAATGAGGAGGGACAGGCAACAACAGCCAACAGTTGAGGAGGACAGGCGAACAGGCTGTGTGGCCTTGGTTTCCTCTTCTGCGCTCCCCCCCCCACCCCCGTTCTTTCCAGGGACCTGCAGCCCTCACCTATGCTTTCCCCTGAGACTTTGAGAGGATGGCATCTCCTCACCTTCCTGCCCAAGCCTGAGTCTAGGTCCAGCATCCCCTAATCCATCAGTGACTCTGCAGGGGTCTCCTCCGCTACCTCCAGTGCCCTGGTAAGGCTTAAGAACCCTTCAGCTCCCCCAGGCAAGATGGCACTGATTTGCACTGCTGGGGTACCTGGGGAGGGAACCCCTGGCTCTCCCCTGCTGATAGACAGGCACCTGTGACATCCTTATTGCACATTAACCGCAGTGGTCCAAACTGTTCAAAGTGAGAGGTGATACAACAGGCCCTAAACCTTCTCAAAGTGATCTTTAAAAATGCCAATTGGATCAAAATGTTATCCCACCTAAACTTTTCCAGGTTTGGCTCTCCTTCACAGTTGAAAAACCCCAAATCTCTGGCCTACAGCTTCCTCTCCCGCCCTCTCCCCCTAACCTGGCAGTGACCTTCCAAAGGTCCCCAGTAACAGTAGCTTTCTTTCTTTTCTTCAAACACATCCCAATCCTTCCCACCTCAGGAACTTGCACCTGACAGTCCCTCTCCCCGGACCACTGTTCCCCCTAATACCCGCCTACGGTCCTATTTCCGAGGCCACCTCTTCAGAGAGACGGGTGATTTTTATTTTTTTTAATATATTTTTATTGATTTTTTACAGAGAGGAAGAGAGAGGGATGGAGAGTTATTATAGAAACATCAATGAGAATCATCGATCAGCTGCCTCTTGCACACCCCCTACGGGGGATGTGCCCGCAACCAAGGTACGTGCCCTTGCCCAGAATCGAACCCGGGACCCTTCAGTCCGCAGGCTGACGCTCTATCCACTGAGCCAAACCGATTTCGGCAAGATGGGTGATTTTTAATGCAGCCACCTTCTCTTTCTCGCACTCTCCTACCCCATTACTGCCGTGTCTTTTCTTCCTCATTCAGCGTGTGAGCTTAGCTAACTTGTATTTTTCTTTATTTTCTGCCTTGTCCCAATAGGCTAGACACTCCTCCACAAAACAGGGACCTTGTCTGTTCTGTTTCCCCACGGTGTCCCCACGTGCCTGGGGCAGTGTGTGGTGCCTAGTGGAGCTCAGTCAACGTTTCCCAAACGAAAGCCTTTTGACAAGGTCCTCCTCTAAGCTCCTGCAGCTCCCTCTGCGGCGAGGACGGAGCCAGACCCAGGCCGCACAGCCCACATCCTGCCTGCGGTTCTGACCTGCCCCGCATGACTGCAGGCGGCGCTGCTATGTACATCAATACACACATTTCTGGAGAACGAAACATGAGCAGTAATATGTGCTGCCTCACGGAAAGGGGCACATCCTAAGGGAACAGAGAAAGAGAACATCTGAAAACATATGTCATTTGAAAAAGCATATTCCACATTAAAATATCTTACATATTTGGAAAACAGATTCGAAAACTTTTCCCCCCTGAAAAATAAACCTTGGCAAAACTTTATTAGCCAAGAGAGTAAAACACGATCTCTGTATTGCAGCTGTTTTAAGCAGGGATCCTTGAAGCTGGGTGGGAAGATATGGAGTTCAGAAACCTGTGAATATGCTGTGAGACCAGGCGCTGGTGCATTTTCTGGGGAAGATCTACAGGTTTATCACACTCCCTAGGCTATCTGAAACATTAAAAATCACACATCTCCAGGAAGTCACGGAGTGAACAATTACTGGTAGCTCCCATCAAAACCTTTCCTGGCCAGAGATGGAAACCACTATTCCTGGTGTATGGAGGAAGGGCGAGGCTGGATAGAGAGGGCATCTGCCTCAACTTTAATTAAGGGAATAGCTCCTGTGGCCTTGCCATTCAGACATCAAACCTTCGGACCAAATGTGTGCTAGCTCATTTAACAAACACTCCTTGAGCGTCTGCCATGATGCATTCACCTGGCTCTGCTGAATACTGAAAATTAGAAAGCAGCCTCTCTCTGGTGTGTCTGTCTGTGTGTGTGTGTGTGTGTGTGTGTGTGTGTGTGTGTGTACCCCTACCATGTATACACATAGTCTGTTAAAAGATGGACACATGCCGAGACCGGTTTGGCTCAATGGATAGAGCGTCGGCTTGGGGACTGAGGGGTCCCGGGTTCGATTCCGGTCAAGGGCATGTACCTTGGTTGCGGGCATATCCCCAGTAGGGGCTGTGCAAGAGGTGGCTGATCGATGACTCTCTCTCATCGATGTTTCTAACTCTCTATCTCTCTCCCTTCTTCTCTGTACAAAATCAATAAAATATATATTAAAGAAAAAAAATGATGGACACATATACCAACAGTTGCAATGCAATGGGACAGGTGCTACCAAAGAGGGGCCATAAAGAGAAAAGCTGTGACCACAACAGGGGTGACATTGAGCTGCATCTGGAAGATGAAGGCAGGTTCCACGGGAGGAGGTATGCATCCCAGAAAGCTGGCACAGCAGGTGCAAGGGTGTGCCGGCATGAGAAAGCATGGCAGGTTCTGTGTGATCAGAATGTGGAGATCACGTGGCAGGAAATGGGGCTATGTGTTAGGCTAGAGCAGGCCAGGTCCCCAAAAAGGGGGTTCCTCCCTTAGTTCTTATAAACCAAGGGAGTGATTTGATTAGAAGGATCTCTCTAGCAACAGCTGGAGGGAGGGAGATGAGTTAGAAGGCTGTTGAATCCTGCAGAAGACAGAGAATGAGGACCTCAGTACGGAAAGGCTTATGGAAAGGGGGGCTGCTGTCACCACCAATCCACTGACGCAGTGGGTGTCCCCTAGGGGTAATGGCTAGGACTTCATCCCGGCAGGCATTCGGATCCTGCAGATTTTCAGAAGTCCCTCTGAAAGCCTCCTACACCTCGGAAAGCTTTTCATCACTCACCATGCTGCCTCTTCCAGGGCCTTTCTTCTCCTTCCTCCCTTTTCTGTAATCTTCCACCAAGGCTTTTGATGTGAATGGAGGGAAAGAGATCAGCCTGTGTTAACCACGCAAGACCAAGTGGATGGGGACAATGCTTGTAAAGGTCTGCCTGATGTGTGGTCTGGTTCCTCCCAGCTGTGGGCCTCTTTTTCCCCCTCATGGCATTCGGACCCATCCCCTGGGCCTGACAATGCAGCACTGACCCCTACAGGCAGTGACCCCACACCCTACTGCCAGCTAACCCAGATCCCATACTTATATTCTCAAGGTAGCCACAAGGTAGGACCCTAGGTCCTGGTATTGTGTAACCCCGGGTGGCACTGACACCCTAAAGGCTGGCTCTGCCCTTTGCTGAAATATCTTATGTTTCAGACATTTCCACCACCATCATGAAGAGTTCTGTCCCACATCGGTCAGCATTTGCTTATTCTCTTGCCTGTCAGACTTCTCTGAATTTTCGACACTTGCCCAGCTACGGGAGGCATGTGATTACTATCTCCTGAGTGAAAGTTGGATAGTTCATCTTACTCCATAAATAAGAACAAAGAGAGGAGGAGATTTGGGCCAGAAAGCAGGGTTTGAGGCCTGGCATCCCAAAGATCTGCTCATCCAGTGCCTTCCTCCCCTGGCCTGTAAACCTAAGCTCTGCGAAGTTCCCTCTCCCTCCTAACTTCTGCAAGGCCAGCCCCCATCTGATAAACTAATCTGAGTCCAGCTGTTATTGCCTTAATGTGTTTCCCAGATAACACACTTCAGTTTAACAGGGGTCCTCCGATCTTCCAGCCAAAGCGGTGACGAATGGGGAGCGTTCAGACGCAGTGGGGAGTGCCTGACATAATGGGGCTCTCTAGACTGCCCCGATGTGGGATGATGTCTTTCCGCCCACCCGAGGCTGATCATAGGGGAAAGTCAGCCTTTCCGTGATCCGAGCATGACAGAGGAGAGAGCAGAAGCTGTGTGCCACCCCAGTAGGTACAAATAACCGAGATAGCTTAACACAGGGAGTCCGTTACTCTCCCCCCCCGTCCCCTAGGTGATGGGGCTTGGCCCGTAAAGCCACAGAGTTTAGCATCACTAGCCTCTACTTATTAAGCATGGTACAGGGCATCTTTCACTCATGCATCTCAGCAATGCTAAGAAAGCTAATTTTTCCCATTTTGGAGTTAAAGACTCAGAAAGGGACAGGGATTGGCTGTATTCAACCAGCTCAGAAACCACCAAACAGAAGTGTCACTCAGGCTACCTGCTTAACCCCCTCTCTCTGCAGTGGCCGTGTTACCGTTATACTACATGTAGGAAATGAAACCCCAGAAGTGCCATCCCTAGGAGCAATTTTGCAAGTGACTTTAAGACTTATTTTAAAATCTCCTTCCACTCTGGGAGGACCCAGAGGTCTTGGAGATGGAGGAAGAAGATGTATTAAAATTAACATAAAAGGCTTGTAGAAGCACACAGCTGACAGGCTCCTCAGAAATTGAGTCAAATTTTTAAAAAGCACGAATCCTTCCTGGAGAAGAAAGGACTGTTGTCAGCACGCCAGTGGCCAGGAAGGCCTGAGCACAGGACGTGCCATCTCCCCTCCACCAGCCTCAGAGAGGAGGGAGGTCCCCCCCACAAAAGGTCAGCCTGCGAACAGTGGGGTCTTCAGGGGGACCAAGGCCATAGGAGGGTTTGAATGTAAGATGTATGGCTCTCGGCAGGGCAGACACAATGTCATCCTGACAAGCCCACAAATGAGTGAATACGCCTCTGAAAAGGGCTGGGCTGGACCAGCAAAGGATTTCTGTCCCTCCCCTCCCCCTCTCCTTTATTCCCAAGATAAAGAATTATGTAAAGGCACCTCCCACTGCTCATACTAAATGCCACTCCTTTGAGCATGTTCCCTGAACAGGGTTTAGTGTGTTATTTCTGGGCTCCCACACCATTTACCTTCTTCCTTCCAATGTCAGGGGTCAGGTGGTGGGAGAGAATTTCTGGGTAGAGCAGTGCATCCCACGGGCCTTCCCAATGTCCCTGTGGGCTGCCCCCTCTCCTGGACTGGGCCACCATAGTCACACTCCACACCTTCGCCTAGGCAGTTCCTTCAGCATGGAGTGCTTTTCCTTTCATTCTCTGCCTGACGATATCATGTTGATCTTTGGACCCAGAATACAATTAACTGAGCTGATGAACTTCTCGTAGATTCTCCCTCCCCCTATCCACCCCGATCCATACTTTTTATACCCTCCTCTGTGATTCCCTGCACTTTGTTTCCATCTTCTTCTCAATGGCCCAGTCCCCCTTCTCTCCTAGTTGCAGGTAAACACATCTCATTTGCTATTGATGATAATATTATTAGCACCGGATTATAAATTGCTTACGAACAGGTGCTCTACATTGCTCTTCTTTGCACACCCAGAACAGTGTTTGGTTTATTGTTGGTACCATTAAACAGAATTAACATAACACAGTCCTAATGCTGGGACCATAGGGAGTTTGAAGATCACGAGGCCCCTCGCTAATTTTCCAGACAGATCCGAGTTCCCTGAACAGAGCTCCGTCTTCCACTGCACTCTGCAAAATGTATGAAAAATAAACCCAACTTGCTAGACTAAAGATTCGCTTGTCTCATGGATTTGGGGTACTTGACATTTCCTTTTAAATATTACCGGAAGGAGAGCTTCTGGGAGAGTGAGGATTATGTCTTATGTCTCTTCCATCTCCCTGCCCCCATCCTCCCTCCACCAAACACTGTCAAACACTGAAGGGGCTTAGGGTAAAAAATGAGTTTCAGGATGAATGAATGAAGAATTAAAGACTGACCTTAGAGCTCCAGGGCAAGAGATTTTAAGACTTATTCGAGGCAGTCAAACTGGTCCCAAGCAATCCAGGACACAACTCCAAAGAGCAGGTTTGCTTTTCCCTCAACTGGAGGGTTGCCAGGTGCCCCTGGTATTTACTTGTTCCCTTCAACCTCCCAGGCTTGGGGGCTCCTTCTCCAGACCCTTCTCCTCCCACTGCCTCAATGAGGCAGATAAGATTGGGATTGTGCAATCACTGGATGACCTCTGACCCCCTTTGAAGAGCCTCTATGCTTCCCAGTCCCCCCTCTGCACTCCTCCCCCAACCCTCTAAGGGCCTGCACCTCCAGCTCTGACCCCATGAGGTGTCAGGGGGTGGGGACCTGCAGACTTTTTTGGAAGTGGCTTCAAGATTTATTTTGGGCTTATCTAACCCCATTCGGTTGGGCCAGGGGTTCATGTAAGGTGAAATACAACTGTTCAGGGCAGAACCAAAGCGTTTTTTGTTTTTTGTTTTTTAATTCTACCACAGAACTGTGGGCACAGAAATATAGACAGCTATTGTTGGAACACTTAGGAAAGTTAAATGGTTCCTAATTTGTGTCCTCTGTTTTGGTTTTGCGTCTGAATGATTCAGAGAAACAGCTTGGAACGGAGTTGCCCTCAGACTCTCACTGGGTTGTGTTGGTCTGTAGGGCTTCGCTTTGTTTTGTTTTCAGTGGTTGTGGTTTGGTGGAGGAGAGCCTGGTGTGGTTCTGTTTATTTGATTTCCCCCCTGGGACCAGCCCTTTCATTGTGGGCCAGTTCTGGTCACCGGGGATTAAGGTTAGCAATTTAAGAGGCAGCGACTTTCCCAAGGGGCTGCGGGCTACACAGCCTGGGAACTGTTCGGAAACTGAGCACCTCTCTGACAGGCCTGCTATGAGGAATGCAGCTGCTTTTCTCATCGCAATGTTACGTGATTGAGCAATTAAAAGAACACAAAGTGGGTGAAAAGATTATTCCCCAGTGGGATCTTTAGAGACTTTTCCTTTGGAACAAAAGCAGTTGGTAAACTGATTCCATTTTTGTTAGGCATCCTGGCCCTCACAGGATATTGCTTTACACACACACACACACACACACACACACACACACACACACACACAGGCATGCACGCACGCACACTCAGTATTATATGCAATGTACTCTGAGGGCCTCATTCTCCCAGTCCAGGTGTCCGTGCTGAGTGCTACTGGGATGAGGATGGGGCTGGCACTCTGGGTTCAGTGCACAGGGAGTGGGATGAGGGGAAACAGGAGGAAACAGATGTCTGAGATGCACCAGCCGAGGCAGTGTTGATTACACAATCACCCTCTATTCCAAAGTCAACAGATGACAAGCCGGGGAATCCCAGAATGAGGGTGCCATTGTTTACTAAAGGAAAACTCACAGCACTGCTAATGACTCCCTTTTGGCTTCTGTGCAGACCCATGGAATGACACTGGTCACCCTGACTGCTCTGAGGATGGAACAGCCTCTGCAGTTCTGGGCATTTCTCAGGGCCTGGAGCCAAAGCCCCGCCCCAACCACAGCCTCCTCCCTGTCATGCTGCAGTCACACATGGACATCAGGAATGCATGATGACCTGGCATTATGTTTGTCCAAACACTCTACATCAGTTACCCAGGTAATTATCCTTCAAACTAGTCTATGAGCTAAGCTGGATGGCTGGCATGCTTCCATTTTCCTAAGGAGGTCACTGAGGCTCAGAGAAGTTAAGTGAGTTATCCAAAACACAGCTGCTTCATGAGAGGCACACAAAGCTAGATATTATCCAAATACCCTCTCCTCTGTTTCTCAAGACAAGTGGACTTCATATGTTGTTATTAGTAGTAACAAATATAATAGCACAAAAAATAATACTTTCATAAATAAATCCATTATGCTCTACAAGCACCATTCTGAGACTTCTGCATGTAATATCCCACTGAATCATCATAGTAATCTTATGATATATATATAGGTTTGAGAATTATATGTTACAAAGAGAGAGGGGGAGCTGGCATAGAAAAATCAAGTAACTTGCCCAAGGTCATTGAGCTACTAAGTGGTATTACTAGGATTTAAACTCTGTTTAGTAACAGAATCTATAATTTTTAAAATGTTTTTATTGATTTTTTTATAGAGAGAGGAAAAGAGAGGGATAGAAACATGGATGAGAGAGAAACTTCATTTGTCATCTGCTTCCTGCAAGCCCTCTCCTAAGGATAGAGCAACCTGGGCATGTGTCCTGACCAGGAATCAAACCAGTGACCTCTTGGTTCTTGGGTCGATGCTCAGCCACTGAGCTTCACTGGTCTGGCGAGAATCAATATGTTTAACCTGTGCTGTTGTCTCTCTCTCTTATTTTCTCTCTGTGTGGGTGTGTATGATAACATCATGATCATAATGTGAGACTAAGATCAATAAATTGTATAAATGCACTCCACTTTTTATATATAAAAAGGGTTTTGACAAATAATAGGTACCATTCCCACTTAGTGTTTTTTTTTATTTCTGTTTTTGCTTGTTTTTAATAATTGCTGCTACTACAAATAAAATTTCATCAAATGCACCAAATTCTTTCTCAGATCATGAAATAATAGATAATATTTTATTTTTTATTTATTCATTGATTGATTGATTGATTTAAGAGAAGAGAGAGAGAGAGAAGTAGAAACATCAATAATGAGAGCGAACCACTGATCAGCTGCCTCCTGCATGCCCCACACTGGGAATCAAGCCTACAGCCAGAATCAAACTGGGGACCCTTAAGTCCACAAGCCAACACTTTATTCACTGAACCAAACCAGCTAAATAGCTCTGTGATCTGGGGCGTCATAAAAATTTCTGTACCTCAGACTTCTCTTCTGTAAAGTGGGTATGACCATATCTCTGAGGATTATTTTGAAAATCAAGTGAGATACTATATGAAGGCAATTGGACAATTGTAAATTCCTGGAGCTAGTTTCCCAAAATTAATTGATGGGAAACAAATTTTAGTTGTGTTCAACATTACACATGTGTTTTGACCATTAGACTCTGGGAGAATCCTGGAGAAGTACTTGGAAACAGAGTACTGCTTCCCAAATTTACTTGACTACATAACCCTTTGGGTGAGCATTTGAGGATGTGCCTCCCATAAGGTAGAATCTGGCATGGATTTTCCCAGAGGATTCCTCATTTTCTTTTTTTAAATTTAATTTTGTTTTGTTTTGTTGTTGTTAATTCTCACCTGAGGATATTTTTCCATTGATTTTTTTTTTTTTAAGAGAGAGTGAAAGGAACAGGAGAGAAACAGAGAAAGAGAAACATTGATGTAAAAGAGACACATTGACCCTGACCAGGGCCATGGATGGAGCCTATAACTAAGGTACATGCCCCTGATTGGAATCAAACCCGGGAACCTTCAGTCTGAAGGCCAACACTCTATCCACTGAGCCAAAACAGCTAACCCTGCTCTCCATAATGTGCAGAAGCTCTTACACCTGGCCTCCCTCTGTTACCCATGATTGGGGGAGTCATCGTCTCCATGGGAACCGCTAGCTCTTGGACTTGGTGAAGAACAGGCAGAGTCAAGGCCCCTTAGCATCTCTGCAGTCGGCGGGGACTGAACCTATCTGCAGGGGAGAGAGAGTGCTGAGTCTGTTTGCATTGGACAGAGGTGTGATTATCTTCCGTGAGAAAGTCAAGGCCGGCAAGGCTGGGTGCCTGGGGATCTGGACTAGAGGCTCTGGAGGTCCCAGTGCCTTCTGGAGACAAACTATCTGAATTCAGATTCTATGCCACCCTGGCTGGCTGTGCGACCTGGATCATTATTTCACTTCTTTGGGCCCTACAACGCCATCTACTCATGGGGATTATGAGAGTGACTCTCTCACTAGGTTGCTTCGAGGCTTACGTGAGAACCACATACAAGCACCGATCATGGCATCTGGCACATAGGCAGTGCTCACGGATACTTACTGTTCCTATCGGTATCACTGTTTTATACGAGTTGGTTAGAGATCAAGTTATACGTGACTAGAGGCTTTTTAATGCTGCAAAGACTTCCTATATTCTCTCATTTGATCTTAATAGCTCAATGAGATGAAAAAGTCAAGATTTCTCACTAGCATTGTACAAGTGGAAACACGGAAGCAGGAAAGGTCAGGTGACTGGTCCAAAGTCACACAACTGACCCACTGTCCGATCCCAGATCATCGATCGCCTGCCTCGGGCTCCAAGGACAGTTTGATGATACCATCACTGCATTTTACCTCTTGTTACATAGCTCTTATTTTCTATACTCAAGAGCTAGACTCATGATCTTGGACATAATATTCCCCAATCTGAAGTGTACAGGCTTCCCTGTTGTGTACCCACCAGTTTCTATCCTAAGTGGCATCCAGTGAAGAGATTCCTTTATCCTTTCACTCCCTGACTTGGCTCCTGGGTCTTGGCTGACTCAGTCCCTAATGGTGTATGAGTCAGTTTACAACTAGGCTCACTGCCCAATCCAAGGCTCACTGTCCAACACGGAGCCAGAACTGATGGGTATATGGTGCTAAGTCATCCTGGAGTCCTCCAGAGGCCCCTCCCCCTCTTTCAGCCCATACCCAAGCAGCCTCCTACAATGGCCCCAAGAAAGGTCTCAGCCTCTCTTGCAAGTACCCAGATCCAAGTCCATTTTTTCCTGAGGCTTTTGGAGCCAGACAGGGTGGGAGGAGGTTATACCTGACTACTCCGGATGCACCCCTCTAGCTTGCCATTCCCAAGAGGCCTGAAGACTCAGATTCTGGGGGGTTTGTCCCTGGGACTGGGAGTCAGAGTGGCTCCAGAAATACCAGATTTTTCCACCATATCCTCTCTAGGCCTGATAAGCATTCTGCCTTCAACATCTGCACTAACTGGTTTGCAGGCTGGCTTGGCTTGCGTTCCTGGGAAGGATACTTTATCTCGGTGTTCTTCCTCTGACTCTGAGAGATGCTTCTCTTTCCCCAAGAGACATTAGACAACGGCTCTGCTGAGCACTTATCACCCAGGGATGCTCTAGTGACATCAGCTTCCTGAGAGCTGGACAGTTCCCTTCACTTCAAAGCCTGGCTTTGGCCCTCCTCCCACCACTCCTCCCCACCCCCATGTTCTCACCAAGCTTCATCCTTCAGACCAGACAGCACATGGAAGTGGGTTCTCACAGTCCTCGCTGTCACCCAGAGCACAGCTTGGCACTTTCATCCAATCCCTCTCTCTGAGACAGAGCCAACAGGGCTGAGCATTTAAAAAGAGGGCCACCTTGTTGCAAATGAGGGATACTGCAGGGGTTAAAAACTAACTGAAGGGTAGAACAGTTCTTACATTTATTAATTTATGCGACAAATATTTTTTGAATGACCGCTAAGTACTAGGTTCTTTTTTGACTGCTGGGGTGAGAGAGAGAGAGAGCTGACCAAACAGACAAAGCCTGCCACCGAGGAGCTTACATTCTAGGGCAGCAGAACTGACAAACAAAGATATAATCAATACCACAGAAAGAAGTATAGCCAGGTGAAGGCAGAGTGTGCCTTGGAGGGAGGGGACAAGCACTCTAGGGGGATGGCTGGGAGACGCTCCCCCAAGGAGGCACCAGCAAGCAGAGACTCCAACAAATAAGGAGGAGAGCCATAAAGCAGACCTGAGGGAACAGTGTCAGGATAGAGGGACAGGAGTGCACAGACCCTGAGCAGAAGGTGGTCATTGTGCTCAAGAACAGCAAGAATGCCACTGAGATTACAGCAGAGTGGGCAAGATGGGTGAGGGTGAGGGTGAGAGACAAGCTGGAGAGAAAAGTCAAGACCAGCTCTTGTAGAGCAAGAATGGGCAACCTCTAGCCCTGCCTGTCTTTGTAAGCCCATGAGCAAGAATAGTTATTGCATTCTTAAAGGGTTAGAAGGAGGAGGAAACTGGGATAGAGATAGAAACAGAAACAAAGGTAAAAGAAAAGAAGGAGAAGAAGGTGACGGACTCCTATATGGCCCACAAAACCTAAAACTGTTACAAAAGAAGTTTGCTTATCCCCTAGAAGAGAGATCTGATTGAAGGCAAGTAAGCCATTTGGGTTCTATTCTCAGTATTATAGGAAGCTGAGGAGGGTGAGATTAAGTTCTGAGCAAGAAAGTGGTCCGAGCTGGGGCATCCTTGTCCTCTATTACTCTGGCTCCACGGAGATATGGATGGAGGGTCCAGGGTGGTGCCGGGAGGTGAGCTGGTGCTACTACATTCACACAGGAGTGAGGATGGTGGCTGGATCTGGGATGGTGTACATGCTGTGGTGAAAAGAGACTGATTTTGAGACACATCAGCTGAGTTGTCAAGTGGACTCTGGGATGTGAAGCAGCTGTGTGCCAAATGTGCTAAGTGCTTTAACTGTGTGAACTTATTTAATTCTCACGCCCATTTTACAGTTTTCATCACTCCAGACTAGCAGAACCGAGACTCCACCCAGGGGCCATAAGCCCCAGAGCACTCTGCAGTTTCACATCACTCTATGCCTAGAGAACAACTAGGACCCACCAGAGGCTGGGGGATATGCAATAAATATTTTTTGAACAAACAAATAAAAACTAAGTCATCTGATAAATTCAGAACAAAGTTTAGAAGAGGAAGTCAGAATGCACTGGGTCAACCTAGAAATGACTCATTCATTCAGTCAATAAGTACTTATTGAGCATGTACTAAGTGTCAACCAGGAGTTAGACACTGGGGACCAGTGGTGAACATAACAGAGTACAACCTTGGCCTTCTGGTGCTCACCTTTTAGTGGATGGAGCACCCTGGGAGGCTAAGCCCCAGGAGATGCTCAGAGTGGCTTCCCCTTGGACCCCAGAGGTCTGCCTTATTTAACTCTGATGCACAGGATCACCCTGGGCCAACGAACCTGTTCTAAACAGTGAAGAACTTCAGGAATGAGAAAAACTTAATTACAAAGCACTTCTATTTTATGCTTTAGACCAAACATTATCTAACTTGTGCTTCCTTGTCACCTGTTATTAGCTTATTTTTGTTCAATTTCCAATCAGACCCGCTAACTGGAGTTTTTAACCTGGGGCTATGCCCCTTCAGGGCTCCCCATGGGTGGGAAAATGTTACATGAATATGCATTTTGCAGATGGAGAAGGGGCACAGGGTGGGGAAAGGGTCCTTTGCTTTTGTCAGATTTTCAAAGGGGTATATAACCTCAGAAAAGCAAAAGTCCATGGCTCTAATCTTTTTTCCACTTCAGTGACATTTCCCATAGTCTGTGAATGTTGACTTTTTTTCCTCCTGTAACAGTCTCTCGTAGAGCTGAGACTGAGTGGCATTTGGGGTTTGCTTTCAGAAACGATGCAAGTACAGCATTGCTATTTTTCCAGGCACAGCATAAAAAGGAGCTTAATTCATTCACTTCCACATTGACACAAGGGGGAATGTTCCAGTTCCTCGGCCGCTGAGAAAGGCAATGTCCCCCTCCAGGCTTCACACAACCCTCTTTCACTTGATTATTATTTGAGTCTCACCCCTGGCCCCGACTCCACACCGCGGGTCTATACCATTTCCCTGAGTACACAGTCTTCGACTCCTTAGCGCCAAAGAAAATAACACTGTTCTGATAGTCCGAGGCAAGAACAGACTTCCTAAGCAGGATGTTCATCTGCCAGAATTCCTGCTCACTCTGCTTACTCTTGAACTCCAGATATCAATCACTTTCTCTATAGGGTAAAGAAATGGAACAGAAAATACAGACGGTCTCCTGTGTTTCCCCCCCCTCCTTTTTGTTGAAAGCAAGTAGCACATTCAAGTGGAACATTTAAGAGTCAAGGTCGTGGTGAGCATTCATTGCTTCCATGCATACATATCAAGTGTCTACTGTGCTCCAGACACTTCCCAAGTGCAGAGGACACAGTAATAAGCAGCCGTGGTTCCTGCCCTCTGGAGCTCATGGAGACATTGCGAAGGTTTCCCCTTGGGCCCCAGAGGTCTGCATTTTTTCACCAACCTGTTCTAAAAAGTGGAGAACTCCAGGAATGAAAAAAAAAAACTCATTACAAAGCACTTCTATTTTACTCTTTAATCCTCAGTCCAAGATATTCTTTCCATTGATTTTCAGATAGAGTGGAAGGGAGGGAAGAGGGGAGAGAGAAACATTGATATCAGAGAGACATGATTGGTTGCCTCCTGTACAAGCCCTATCTCAGGCTGGGGATCGAACCTGCAACAGAGGTATGTGCTTTTGACTGGGAATCAAACACAAGACCCCTCAGTCTGCAGGCCCATGCTCCAACCACTGAGCCAAACCAGCCAGGGCTCCATTTTATTCTTTAGACTGAACATAGTCTAACAGGTGCTTCCTCGTCATCTCTTATTAGCTTATTTCTGCTCAATTGTGCTTGAGAGGTATGAAAAAAAAATGAAGCACTATTAGGAACATGGAACTAAAAAACCCTTTATTGTACTGTAGCGTTGAAGAACGAAAAAGATACCCCTGGTAAAGTAACAGCTGTGTTGAGACCTGGGTAGAAGTTTCCAAGGTCAAGGTGCATGGAAAGTGAGCAGATTGGGAATCACTGAGGATGTGAAAAGGCCCTGGGGCCAGAACTAGTTCAGAACATTGGAGAAACTGAAAAAAAGCCTGGGTAGCCAGAGCATGGAAAGTGAAAACACAAATGGCTAGGAACAAGGCGAGAAAAGAAACAGGGGGTCTGTATAGATACAGCTTTATATGTCATTGTAGGGACTTGGGTCCTTATCCTAAGAGCAATGAGGAATCATGGAAACACACAGAGAAGCTGTGTGAGACATGATCAGATTTGAAGTTTTAAGAGATTATTCTGAACATAGTGTGAGGAATGGACCTGAGATGAGCAGGTCATGTGGGAGAAATCTGGTTCAGAGCTTCTTCAGTAAACCTGGGGAGAAATGCTGGTAGCTTTGGCCAGGATGAAGGTAAGGGACGTGAAGAGAAGTAGACTCACCTAGAGAAAACAGGAAGATAGCAAACAGAGCTTGATGTGGAGGTGAGGAGGAGGGTAGCATTAGTCCTCTAATCAGCCATTTCTGCTTGTCTCCAAAGCAGTTCTAGATACTCCTTCCTACCTCACCTCCACGAGATGACCGCCTGATCCAGCTGGGGTTAGAGAACATCAGGTATGAAGCTGAAAGGAGTCACTAATTCAGGGGCTTTGGTGACAACAGCCATTGCTGCTCATTGAATGAGCCAAGGCTTCCCCACTCAGAGCCTTTGAGTTGTCAATGCCACTGCCCAGCTCAGGCACCCCTGCTCTTCATGTGGTAGGTGCTGCCCCCTCAAAGCGTTCTTCATTAAGCTCCTCCTCTAACACCACCCCCAGCCATTCTCGAACACATCACCCCACTTTGCTTTCTTTTTTTTTCCTTTTTAAAAAAATATATTTTATTGATATATTACAGAGAGAAGGATAGAGAGTTTGAAACATAGATGAGAGAGAAACATCTATCAGCTGCCTCCTGCACCCCTCCCCCCCCCACTGGGGATGTACCCGCAACCAAGGTACATGCCCTTGACCGGAATCGAACCTGGGACCTTTCAGTCCACAGGCTGATGCTCTATCCACTGAGCCAAACCGGTTTTGGCGACTTTGCTTTCTTCATAGCACCTGCCAGCCTCTGAAATAAATGTATGAATGTTTATTAATGTTTTATCTATAGTATCTTCCCACAAGAAGGTAAATTGCATGACAACTGACATCTTGCTATTCTTACCAGTACTTCATAGGTGCTAAAACAGTGCCTAGTATATAGTAGGTGCTCAATAAAAAGATAAAGGAATAAATAACTCCCCAAAGACCAAATGCCCCCTGGACTTCCCTCACCTTGGGAAATCTGAATGGCGACACCAGCATTGGCTCTGGGCTTTGACATAGACAGATAGCTCTCCACAAGACCTTTTAGACTCAGTCTCCACCTGAACACGGGGCTCAGGTGAGTAACAGGTTTCCAAGAAATAGTACTCCTTAGGGGGTTTCCTTAATTCCTCAAAGTGGAAGAACCACAAGCACTGGCATATTTCCAAACTCCACACCTTGGGGCACGAAGCAAACACAACAGGATCCTGGGACGGGATTATTTATTTTCACACATGCCGGGAAGCGCTCACGAGCAAACATTGCTTGTACTGCTGATTTGTTACTATTCCTCCTCCTACTAGTTTTCCCAATAGATCTCAGTGCCAAAGTCAACTGCACTGTAGCTCATAACTGGTTCTTTTAAACCCGGGATACTGGGCAGGACTTGGTTCTCTCAGCTGAATTTCTTCTTGGAAAGGACTCTCAATTCTTCTCCCTGACTCCACTAATTTTATTTTGAAAAGATGCTGTTTTCATAACATGAACATGAGGACTGCATTCCGAGAAAGGAAAGAAACAGGATGTGGCCAGGCCCTTGCAGAACCCACCAAATAGAGGAGTCAAAGCTTAGTCACCAGTGGACAGTCATTTCTCAGAGCTTGTGAGTCAATGGCTGCTGTGCATGGGCCTTTGATCTCTTCCAGGACCCTACATGTCCCCCAGGCCAGGAGGGAAGAGACTAATAACAGCACCGTCCAATGATGATCTCAGCTGAAGCCGTCATGTGGTGCTGGTGGGATAAGATGAGCTGTCACAGCACAAATCTACTGTATGGCCCTGGAGTGGGACAAAGGATGGGCCCTCGCATAGCTGGCTTAGGCTGGGTACCTTCCTCCAGCCTATCTCTCAAGAGGAGCCGTGCTTGGGCTCACACACTGGCAGATGTGCTGGGGCTGCTTGTGAAATGAAATACAGACAAAACTCTATTCTAAAACTCTAATTCGTATACTGGAACTCTCACTTGATGGGGAATGGTTTCCTCTTAGATATTCCCTTTCAGGCAAGGAAGACACAGACTTTTTTATTGCCCTGGGGATGGTGGTGGAAGAGGATGAATAAAAATCAACTCTGAGGGATGTTTTGTTACAGAGGCCTGAGCTCAGGGCAACACTGGTAGACCATCTTGCCATCGCTGTGCATTCTGTCATTCTCCACCTTACTGCTCATTTGTAGCCTCTGCATCTGTTACTCGCCCCTTCCACCCCCCAAATGGTAGCAGCAGGCACCCTCTATTAAATACTCACTGTGCGGTGAGCATTTTATAGATATGATTTTACTCAGTCTGCCCCCATGAGGTAGGTACCCATGATTATCTATATTTTACAAAGCAGGAAACAGGAAATATATGTATTGAGGTTTTGTCAAAGACTGAAGTTTTTAAATTATTATTATTGCATTAAGACAGGTAGTATAGACTGGAGAGTAAGTCTGCAAGCTCTGAAGATTGAATATAGCCTTCACAACCAATGTGCTCTAAGAGCTCTAAGGCCGCCCACCAGACACATTCATTGACTTGCCCCAAAACACAGCCAGTCGGTACCCAAGGTGGGAACCAGCCCCTTCCCGGACACAGAAAGCCCCTTTCTGCTCGGCTGCCAGACTTTGAAATCAGAGTCCATTTACTCTGCTTACTAAGTCAGGGCAAGTGTGGGTTTTTGTTTTAGTTTTATTTTTTCCCCAGGAAGACCATCACTAACCATTTTCGTAACACTAGGTTAAAATAACACCCAAGCTTAGTTCCCTCTTATCAGTAAGAGTGCTGAATGGGCTTGTGTCTAAGGCATCTTCCAGGTTCAGAGTTCGTGGTTTCATTCTGACCAATTGCACAAGAATCTGTTCTTCCTCCCAAGAGGAGAAAAGCTTCTTAGGCTCTCTAGAATATTCACTGGCAATGCTCTGTAGATGGCGGCATCCTGACAAAACCCCCAAGCGGGTAATAAATTAAAGCTGGTCTCCTGGGCGCACAAGGAAAGTGGGCAGATGAAGCCGCTCTGCCCCCCTAGGAAGCCTTGTTCCTACCTTGGCAGCCGCTGGGCCTGGTCACCGAGTGATTACCACGCCAATCACTGACATATCAGACTGTGATGACCAGCCCCTGTGGGTGTGGAGGGCACCCCGAAGCACCCAGGTCTGCTGCCTCCTTTCCCTGAACCAAAATGGGAGAGGACTCCACAGACTCTAAGCCTGAGCTCACCCATTAAGGAGGCCGCCCACCAGCCCGCCCTGCCCTGCCTGAGCTTTCCTCCACCTTCATCCGTCACAAGACATACAGCAGCATAGTCACCCCAGGAATCAGCCTTGGCCAGAATGGTCCCTGCCCCACACTCTCTCTTACAATAGTCACCCCCTTTTCACTACGGCCACTGTCTCCTGCCCCCCTGCCCCTGCCCCACCCTTCCTTGCACTGCCTGAGCTCCTCTGGCTCCATCTCCTCCTGCCCCTCTCTATTCCTCAGAGACCTAACTCCTCAGGCATTTCACACAACTGCCTCCTTTTTACCATTCAAATCACAGCTCCCAGGCCCCTCCTCAGAGAAGCCTTCCCTGACCCACTGTCACTCTGTCACTTCACTTGGTTTATTTCCTCCATCTCCCTCAACATGATTTGAAATTATTTTGTTTACACATTTCAACACCTGTCTCCCTGGCACTAAAATATAAGTTCTATGAAAGCAGGAAATACCTTCCCCCCATCTTATTCTCTGTTGTGCTCCCAGTGCCTTGAATAGAATAGTAGGTGCTCAATAAATAGTAGGTACTCAATAAATAGAATAATAGGTGCCCAAATAACCTAAATTTCCTTTTTTATAAAGTGGAGGTGGCAATATTATATAAAAAAGCTGCTGTGAGGATTAGAGACAATATATGTATTGAGGTTTTGTCAAAGACTGAAGTTTTTAAATTATTATTATTGCATTAAGAGAGGTAGTATAAACAACAATGCGGTACCATCTCACACCTGTCAGAATGGCCAACATCAACAAATCAACAAACGACAAGTGTTGGCGAGGTTGCGGAGAAAAAGGAACCCTCATGCACTGCTGGTGGGAATGCAGACTGGTGCAACCACTGTGGAGAACAGTGTGGAATTTCCTCAAAAAACTGAAAATGGAACTCCCATTTGATCCAGTAATCCCACTCCTAGGAATATATCCCAAGAAACTAGAAACACCAATCAGAAAGGATATATGCACCCCTATGTTCATAGCAGCACAATCTACAATAGCCAGAATTTGGAAACAGCCTAGGTGCCCGTCAGCAGATGATTGGATCCAAAAACTATGGTACATCTACACAATGGAATACTATGCTGCCATAAAAAAGAAGGAATTCTCATCATTTGCAGCAACCTGGATGGAACTGGAGAACATCGTGCTGAGTGAAATAAGCCAATCAATGAAAGAGAAACACCACATGACCTCACTCATTTGTGGATAATAAAGATCATTATAAACTGATGAACCAAAAGATAGATATAGAGATAGTAAAGCAACAAGCAGATTGTCAAATTTCAGTGGGGAGGGGAGGAGGAACTGGGGGAGATAATATTGTAGATCAACTGAAGGACTTGTATACATGCATATAAGTACAACCAATGGACATAAAGCTCTGGGGAGGGAGGGGAAGTGTGGGAGGGAGGGGGGAAAATCAATAAAATATATAAATTAATTAATTTAAAAAAAAAAGAGAGGTAGTATAGACTGGAGAGTAAGTCTGCAAGCTCTGAAGATTGAATATAGCCTTCACAACCAATGTGCTCTAAGAGCTTTAGCAAAATACTTAAATTTTTTTTTTAAAAATATGTCTTTATTGATTTTGAGAGAGAAGAAGGGAGAGGAATAAAGAGATAAAAACATTAATTGGCTGCCTTCTGCATGCCCATGAGGTAGGTATCCACAACCTGGGCATGTGCCCTGACCAGGAACCCAACCAATGACCTCTTGGTTCAAGGATTGACACTCAACGACTGAGCCATACCGGCCAGGCAAATTATTTAAAATCTTTAAGCCACGGTTTCCTCATCTATAAAACAGAAATAATAACAGGGTCAACTCCTAGGGCTATTGTGCAGGTTAAATAAGACAACCCATGAAAAGTATTCAGAACAATGACTAACACATACCACAACTCCAATAAATGTAAACTATTACTATGTGTACACATTTTTTTCATTATACCTTCCCATTACACACTGCAGCCTGCAAAGCAATTTTTCATAAATCCTCTGAGTTCATGCTTAACCCTCTAAGGGCCAGGAATTACCCACTTTAGTTTATAACTGAAAAAAAACAGGCTCAGAAAGGTCAAGCAGCTTACCTGAGATCACACAGCTAACAAGAAGCAGAGGAGGTAAACCCTCTGATGCAGGAATTCAAGCTCTCTTCTTGTCACCCAACCTACAGCCCCAGCATCTGAAGAATCATGCTGGGCCCAGTAGGGAGACATGCTGCTGGGCTGCTTGGCTATCCCTGTTCAGAATAAACAGAAGCCCTAGGCCTCCGCACACTCACTGAAGCCAAGAGTGTCTCTCCGAAAGCCGCTCCCTTGGAGGCTAGTCAAGGGTTTGGCAAAGCCACAAGGGCCGACGGAGCCTGTGGCTTCCGCCCCTTGAGCCGGCCCAAAGTTCCAGTGCTCTCCCAGCTTCAAAGCAACATCAGAATAGCCCAGTGTTTGCTGGAGGTGGGTCAGAGGAGGGGCGCTGAGGTGGTCACCCAGGACTTTTTCACTTTTCCAGCTGGTGCAGAGTGTTCGCTGGGCATCAGGGGTCCTGCCCTTAGGGCAGCCTGGCCTAGAGGCCCCTCTCAGTCTGACCCTCTGCCCTCCCTCAGACTCTGGCCCCTGTCCTCGCCAGGCCTTGGCAGTTCTTCCTACACCAGGGACAATTCAGGAAAGGGACTCTGGGCATGAGTCCAGGGCAGGGGCCAAGTGTAAATGATGTGAGGGGAGAGCAAACTGCTCTCACCAAAGAGAAACTGGCTCCCTGTCTTCTCTCGACTTCCAGAGGGAGCAGATTTGTTGTGACTAATGCATCAGGCTCTACATACTTTCGTGCGGCATACTGATCAGCCCAGGGCGCAATGGAGGCGAGTGCAGTTTCCAAAGTTTCCGAGAGGAAGGAAAGGCTTCTACCCTCAGGAAACACTGATGGAAGCCTATGCTGTTTTATTCCTTAACAGAGCAACAAGGTCAGAGAGAAAGCACAGGGAACCAGTCAGAACCGAGAGGGCATTTTTAAAAATATATATATTTTACTGATTTTTTACAGAGAAGAAGAGAGAGGGATAGAGAGTTAGAAACATCGATGAGAGAGAATCATCGATCAGCTGCCTCTTGCACACCCCCTACTGGGGATGTGCCCGCAATCAAGGTACATGCCCTTGCCTGGAATCGAACCTGGGACCTTTCAGTCCGCAGGCTGATGCTCTATCCACTGAGCCAAACAGGGTTCAGCAAGGGGGCATTTTTGGTTGGATCCTACTATTTTTCTCCTAAAAGCCCTACATGTGGTTCCTTACCAAAATTCAAATGCCTTGGCACTACCTTCATGAGCTGATCCTGTCCTGGATTGAACAGTGTCTTGCCAAAAATTCATGTCCTCCTTAGGGCCTCGGAATGTGACTTTTTTTGGAAACGGGGTCTTTGTAGATGTGTTTAGTTAAGATGAATTTGTAATGGATGAGGGTGAATCCTAAATCCAATGACTGGTGTTCTTGTAACAAGGCCATGTGAAAACTCATAGTCACAGAGCAAAGAACACTGTGTGAAAATGACGATGAAAATTAAAGTGATGGGTCTACAGCCAAGTAATGTCAGGAACTGCCAGCAACCATCAGAAGGGAGGAGAGAGGCATGAGATGGATTCCCTCAGACCCTCCAGAAGGAACGAAGCCTGCTGGCATCTGGATTTCAGACCCTTAGCATCCAGAACTATGAGAGAATAAATTCCTATGGTTTTACACCACCCACTTACAATGTGTGTGTGTGTTTTATGGCAGCCCTAGAAAACTAATATACATCTCGATCTACATGTCTAGATCAAAATCACCCTCCTCACACTCCATGCAAGGGAGGTGGCTCTTACACATTTTTTTAAAAAGTTACAGAGCTCGGGTGTCATCTCTGTCATTCTGGCTGCTGTGTGACTTGGGCAAATCTCTCCTATTTTCAGTTGTCTAATCTATAAAATGAAGATTATAGAAGAGCTGTTGTGAAGATCTGAATGAGAAAATATATGTAACTTGAAAGAGAGGCTGTATCAGCCACTGGAATTGCTCTTGGGGAAGGTATTGCATTTAGTTTGGAAATATAGCAAAATAAACCACTTGCAGGAGGGTACTCCCAAAGGACTAAGATAAAGAAAATCCCGGGGGCTGGAGAGTTGGTGATTTTGATGATGGATCTGTACTATGTAATTTGAGTGGAAAGAGTTGGCTGATTAGGCGTGAGGAATATAAAGTCCACAGCCAGCCTGAGTTGGTGGTTGAGCATCAAACTATGAAACGAGATTATAGTTCAATTCCCAGTGGGGGCACATGCCCAGCTTGTCGGCTCGATCCCCACTGTGGGGTGTGTAGGAGGCAGCTGCTCAATGATTCTCTCTCATCACTGATGTTTCTAATTCTCTATCCCTCTCTCTTCCTCTCTAAAATCAATAAAAACTTTTTTTAAAAATGAAGTCCACAGGTATGAATCCAAGAGATAAAAAAGGGTCAGCAAGAAAGTGAGTGAAGGAGAAAGCAGCACCCCTACATACTTTAGTGTGGCTAAGGAAGGCTTTTTTGGGGGAGGGGGAGAATATCTAACGGGCATTTTCATTTGTTTGTGATGAAGTATACAAGATAGGTAAATTCATTCTCCCATCTCCCTACAAAATATCCAGTGAAGCCGAAACCGATTTGGCTCAGGGGATAGAGCATCAGCTTGCGGACTGAAAAGGCCCAGGTTCGATTCGGGTCAAGAGCATGTACCTTGGTTGTGGGCACATCCCCAGTAGGGGGTGTGCAAGAGGCAGCTGATCAATGATTCTCTCTCATCGATGTTTCTAACTCTATCCCTTTCTCTTCTTCTCTGTAAAAAAAAAAAATCAATAAAATACATTAAAAAATATCCAGTGAAATCTAACTTGGGTCCTAACAACTTTATGATTATGGATTCTTTTTCTGTGATCTTGGAGAGTTTCTGAGTTTGAAGACTGGGCTGTCTTAGGGGTAAAAGTGAGAAGAGCCACATAGACATATGAGCCAGAAAACCTGTAATGTACCCACATTACAAGAGGCCGCATATCGCTGGTACTTTATAAATTTTATACATAAATGTTTGCTTCAGCCTCAGTCCTCACCTTCCTGACCACACCTTACTCCTGCTTAAGCTGGTAATGACTTCCCTTCCTCTACCTCTTCTTCAATATCTCAATCCTATCCATCCTTCAAGAATCAGCTACCTCCCATGTGAAGACCCTACGCACATACCGAGCCAGAAAGGGACAGTCTCCCTTTCCCGAAGTTTATGCAGCGTGTGTTCCCAAGTGACAAGGACTGTATTCTTTCTGGAGTTAGAGTTAGTAAAAATACAAGGCAAAAAGTCATGCAGAGACAGATAAGGGAAGATGAACTCAGAACAAAGACAAAGGCCCAGAAGGGAATGGGGGAGGGGGAGAAATTGGGAGGTGGGAGCACTACAAAGCTCAAAGGGCCAACTTCATTCATGATCACTGTGTGGCTGGGTGAGAGGGACAGAGGGGAAAGGTGACCACTCTAGCAGGCCCTTTTGTGGAGGTGAAATTCAAGTGTTTCCCCTGACTCTTGGGTGTCACTCTGAAGCACAGTGAAAACAGTCGCTAGGCTGGCAATGTGGTTTCCTGGAAGCTCTCTGCAACCACATGGGCACAAATTACCCAAACCTCTGCCTGCCAAGCTTTCTCCCTCAGAGCAAATAAATACATCCACCAGGGCCTGGAATTGGCATTAACCTCAAAGGTGGGGCAGGTGAAAGGCTTGACCCACTTACGGGGGCTCTGCAAAGGAGACCAACATGGGCATGGAATGAGGAAATAACTCAATGGGGAGAACAGGCAACAACCGGCGACAGCTCCCCACCTATCACCTGCCCTCAGCACTCGTCCTGGAACCCAGGCTGCTGAACTGCTGAGAGCTGGAGATGCAGGGGGGGGAAAAAGTACATTCTTGCTATTCTCAAGGAGGTCCTTGTGCAAGGGAAGACAAATGAACAGGCAGGTTCAGTGCAGTGTCTGTGGTGCAACAGAGGGCAGGCCCAGGCTGTGACAACCCAGAGAAGGGAACCTAAACCCAGAAGCCTGTGCTGAGCCTTGATGGAGTAAGAGGAGTCATGGTATCGCTTCAAGACTGTGACCCACTATCACCACAAATACACACACTGGTTGTTAGATTCATCCTCATTTCAGAAATATTAAAGTGCACAGAAATGTATGACTTGGCTTGGGGGGAAGAATCTATAATAAAGAAGTGAAAAGGCTTAGAAAGGGCTATCCAGACCGAGGGAACAGAATATGCAAAGGCCCAGAGGTCAGATCATGGCTGCCATACAGGTCCAGTTCTAGTAAGTATATGTGGGGACGCAGTGAAGTGGTTGCTATAACAGAAGTCCGCAGACAGGGTGGCTTAAACAATATTTCTCTCAGTTCTGGAGGTTGAGTGACAGCATGGTGGGGCTCTTGGTGATGGTCCTCCTTCTGGTTCATAGAAGGTTGTCTTCTGATTGTATCCTCACTTGGAAGGGGGCGGGGGAGAGATCCAGTCCCTTCATCTCTGTATAAGGACACTAATGCCACCAAGGGGGCTCCACCCTCATGACCTCATCTAAACCTAACTATCTTCCAAAGGGCCACCTCCCATGGAGGGAGGGGCACAAACATATACTCCACAACATTAAGTTATAATCATTGAAGTTAATGACATGGAATAATCACTGTTTGCCTAAGAAGTACCAACACAAAAGGCCATCAACAAGGGACTGAAAAGTACAGATTGGTACTTACAAAACAGTCACGAGTATATAAAGTACAGCATAGGAAATATAGTTAATAATATTGTACCAACTGAATGGTGCCAGGCGGGTACTGGAAATATCAGGGTGAAACACTAAAACGTATATGATTGTCTAACCACTATGCTGTACACCTGAAATGAATATAAAATAATATTGGATGTAAACTGTAATTTTAATTAAAAAAGAAAAGGAAACTTTCAAGAACAATTCCATACAGTACTGTGTGTGATGATCTACAGTGCAAACAACATGACTATCCAACAGTCAGGGATGGGTTAAATACATTATGGTACCTGCAGACAACGTAATACTCTCCAGCTAGTAAAAGTGACTGTGTATAAACATATTTTATCACATGGGAGGTTTTCCATGATGTATTAAGTTTATTTATTTAATAAAGGTCAGAAAATACAAAAAAGACTAAAATAAAACCAACCAAAAATATTCACAATTGTTATCTCAGAGGTGAGATTATAATTTTCAATTATCCTTGTACCCTATCCATATATTTTAAATTTTCTACAGTATATATGTAAGATTTTTTAAATGAGAAAGGAAGGTAAGTATGTGTGTGAGAGAGGGTGAGGGAGAGGGGAGAGAGAGAGGGAGAGAAGAGGACAGGAGAGGAGGGGAGGGGAGAAAGGAGAGGAGAAGAGAGAAGAGGAGAGGAGAGAAGAGGAGAGGAGGAGAGGAGAGGGGAGGAGAGGGGAGGGGAGGGGAGGGGAGGGGGGGGAGGGGAGGGGAGGGGAGGGGAGGGGAGGGGAGGGGAGGGATATTACATGACCCAGGAAATGTGGGACAGGGAATCAGGGTATCACTGGGTCAGAATGACTGACAAACACCCAGCTGGGATTCCTGCAGCACCCCCCACCTTGTGGCTGTTAATAATATAATTATTATTATTAATATTATTAATATTATTAATAATATTAATAATATTAATATTATTAACTAAATCCCTCCTATTTGCTTCTCTAAAGGTCACACTGAATCAGCTGAAACAGTCAGTTTAAATGACACAGCCACATTCATGGTCCAAGATGGGACTGCAATTCTTCTTGGAGCCAAAGTTTCCTTTTAAAAATATTTGATTAATTATTTTAATTATTCAGCAAATCAGCATTGACAGATGTTGAGTGTTGTGCTGTTTTAGGGGCTGGGGGCGGTGGGAGTGGGAACATGAAAGCAGAAGCTCCAGGGTAGAGAGAAGATGGCTGTAGACTTTGAAGATCCCATGAGATCAGAGAGCAGGGAGAAAGCCCTTTGCCTTCACAAGTAAGTGTCTGAGCTAAATGTCAACCCCATAAGGCAAGTTTAAGAAATGTGGTGCTTGGATTAGAATAACAACTGAGGTTCATTCACTTATCCATCAAATTCCAAAGCTATAATAATACATAAGACACAGGCCCAGCCTTCATGGAGCTTACATTCTTCTAAAGAGAAAGCGAATGCATGTGTTTTATGAAGGCAGGTGTGATAAGTACTATGAAAATAAACTGAAGGAAGCAGGGAGACTGTGAAGCTGCTATTTAGATAGGTTAGTCAAGGGAGAGCAGACAAGGAAGAAATGAGGGAGCAAGGTCTGTGTTTATCCCTGGAAAAGCATTGGACTATAGGAACAGCAACAACAAAGGCCCTGAGTTAGGGATGTGATTGGAGAGTGCAGAAATAGCAAGGATGCCTATGGGGTTGGAGCAGAGTAAGGTCTGGGAAAGGCCCTAGGGATGTCCCTCTCCAGCAAACCAGGTGTGGTCCCGCACACTCTGCCACCATCCAATGAATCAGACCCAAGGTAGTTGCTTTCTCCTATAACCATTTCCAGCTAAGAAGGAATGAGTCATCGAAAACTTGGCTTTAGTGTTTAGCAGAATAGGGTGATGATTAGAAGCCCAGGCTTTACTGACTATATTGCCTATGCTATACTTTATACCCAAAACTAATATAATAATGTATATTAACTATGTCCTATTTTTAATTATATGACAACCATAATTTTAAAACTTTAAAAAAGATTACAAAGAAAGCTCAGGCTTTGAAGGCATATACTCCTTGGTAAAAGTCCCAGGTCTGTTACATACCCACTGTGTGCCCTTGGTCAAACTACCTAGGTTCCATGAAGTCCAGAAGTGTGCTTGTAAGCTGGATCTCCTAGGCTGGGGGTGGGAGAGGAAGATGGAAAAGAGCCCGGATTTGTAGCATTTTCCAATTTCTGTGGTATAAATGCTCTCACTGTGGCTGACTTCAATTCTCGACAAGGAATCACTGAACATGGAATTAGGAGGAGACACATATAACTGGCTTTCCAGAGCCAGTACCAGTGAGCTCCAGCAAACCATTGCCTCAGTTTGTTTGTTTTTCCCATCTATAAAATGAATTTCACCTCATAAAGTACTTTGTAAGAATGAGACGAGGCACATATGAAAAACACACGACATAATGCACGATGCATAGTTGATACTCCATAACTGAGCACTGCAATTCTTATTCAGTAAGGATGTTGAATTCTGGCATTTGTATGTAGAACTTAATTTTCAGAGAACAGCTGGCAAAGGGCCATCAGGAGGGCTGTGGCCTTGTGTGACTGTCTCTCGTGTGATTTCGGGCCAATTGGTTTCCCTCTCTGGGCTTCAGTTACTCTACCCGAAGTGAGGGAGAGAGCTATTTATAAAGTCCCTTCCCGATTGGACGTTCTGAACCTTCCTACTTTGGAGACTGTTCTAGAAGTACCATTGGCAAGAATGAGCTGTTTTGAGCTACCAAAGCATCTTAACGGTGGGATGGAGGTTAATAGATTCTCACCAATATGAAAAGCTACACAACGGTGACAAATGTGCGCAGAGTCTGGGACAGCAAGCCTGCATGAGCTCTACCCTAGCCAAGGTCTGAGAATTGTTTGAAAGGTCAAGGGAAATGAGAAAACACACCTAAAAACAACAACAAACATACAAAACACCGAGATATATGTTAGAAGTGAGAAAGAAAGATACGTTACAAGTGAGTATGTTCAGGTTTGATAGGTTTTCAGAAAGCATCTTTAATAAACATTGCAGAAAGGAAGGCCATTTCTGCCACACCTTGCATGGAAAGAGAGACAAGAATTCAGAAAGGAGTCACTGGTAAAACTTTGGGTGAGATGAGCATACCAGAGGCAGGCAGGGAAATGAGGCCTCTGATATGACCTTCACTGAGTACAGTAAGGAAGAGAGGGAGAGAGAGAGAGAGAGAAAGGTTAGGCAGAAAGACCAAGTAATGCCAAACTTGGCGGGACTCAACACTCAATCTACCAAGCTGAGTTCCTTGTGCCTCCCATGTCCTCATTAGAATCTCTTTGAAGTACAACAGACTATAATTTTGGAGAGCCAAGAACAAAGCTCCATCCAGCCTTTGGCTCATGTAGCCCATCAATAGGGACCAAGTATCTGCCACGGCTCCTCTAAGCCACAGACAAGAGGCAGGCAGCCACCAACCCCACCCCTCTACTCCCCCCACTCCCCACCCCGCAGACCACAGCCTGCACGGAAAGGTTTTGTGGACTTTGCACTTTCTTCCTAAATGTCTCTGGACTGGCCTGCGTTTCTCTCTGGGGGACAAATGCCTATCATGTCTGAATGCTGTGGTCCCAGAAATTGCTTCCCTAGCTATTCTGGTTTGGAACTCCGATTTCCTCACAAATGAGTCGGTTTTCTCAAGCAGCCTGAGAACCCACAGCTCTTCTAAGTCGTGACAAGTAGGGAACTTAGCTGAATTTCCACCTGGGTAATCCCTGTTATAACACTTTAGGGTCAGATATTGTTCCCATAAGGAGCTTAATTCGGAGGCCTTGGCATCCAGGGAAATGAAAGGAGAAGGGAGAGAAGGCATTTCATTCCAACTGGAGCTCAACTCTGACAGGTGAGCTTAATTACAGTGGCCTCCAGCTCCCAATCAGCCAGCTCATGAACAAGAGGATGAAGCTGTAATCAAATGTAATGACACTCCAGTCATGCTTGGGGACTTAGCTGCAGCGGTGACTGGAGTGGTGAAGCAGATGCTTAAAGAGGTGAGGACAGACCTGTGACAGACGCCCCACCGACTCTCACATCTCAGTCTCATCATGAGTTCAGGCCTGTGGAGTCAGAGCTATTAATGCTGCATTAAATGTGTCCCCAAATGACTGTCAACTATAGCCTTTAAGCTTCTTTAAAATAAGCCAAGAAACGAATCAGTCACTGTCAAATGCTCAGTGTGGTGTTGCCTCTAAAAATAAGGGTCCATCTGAAATTCTAAGAGCATCTTATGGCGATGCTTACACAATCTGTTGGTAAAATTGAAAAGATGATACCACTTACTATCAGACCTCTGAACACCCCAGAAATGACACTAGCTGAGAGTCACAATCTCTGGGTTTCAATCCTGTCGTTTACCAGTTACCGGTTTTGTGGTTTGGTCAAAGTCTCCCCCATCTGCCTGTCAGTATCCTTGAGGATGCTCACTCACCTCTTTGTCTTTCAGCATCATGATCCACCTTGGAAACCCGGCTGAGAGATGCTGCCATTCTCCCTCCAAGCCTGCTACCCCCTGGTCTGCACCTTGCTATAGAAGTCATATACTCTACTCTCTAGGAAGTATTAAAACCACCATCCACATTGCTGCCACGAACCCCCGAATGAAGCATTTTACCAACATCATTGCATTTAATATTCACAAGTGTTCATTCACTTAACAGGGATTTATTCAGCACTTACTCTGTGCCAGGAAGCATGCTAGGTCCCTGGGATAAGGTGGACAATGAGGCAGACTTAGCCCTCCTCCCCAAGGAGCACATGGTGTATAAGTTTCATTATATCCAATGCTACGTGAGGAAATGTGACACAGAAAAGGCAAAATAGTGGGAAGCAGCAGAGGTGGGATTCAAACTCAACCCACATTGTTTCGCTCCCAGTTGTCCATATACATTTTTCCCCTCTCCCATACTCCTGGAAGGAGGTGTGGATCCACATCTCTGTGCCTTACCATCCTTCTCACAGATGTTCAATAACTAAGGCTGGCTTAGCTGAACTCTACAATCCTTGGTCACCTGAAGATGTGGGTCAAGAGGTCTGCCTCACTGTCTCCTGGCACTGATGGGAAGGGCATATGCAGGCATCCGTAGGGCCCCTGAACAAGTTGAGGGAACCATATTAGATTGGGAGGCATTTTGCTCTTCGGGAAATACAGTCTTGAAGGGTCTGCCACACCACTGGTCAGCCCTGACTTAGGCATCAAAGCCTTTGCCACAAAATCTCCAGAGGGCCCCATATAGCCTGTAAATGCTGGTATAAATGGCCATGTGCTCAGGTCTCCTGGGCTGGCTGTGCAAAATCCCTCTATCACTAGCACCCTGACCCAGTCTTCCAGGCCCTTCCAGGTCTCTACATGGGCACAGAGTTCTCGGTTTCCAGATGGGATTACTGTGAGGAGGAAAGGTGACACTGCTCTTTCCTGGAAGGGAAATACTAACTGCTGAGGGAAAGTATTAAGTGAGTAATTGTCTACCCCGACAGACTGATTTTTAGTTTGAAAAAACCAAACTTGAAAACAGTCAATACTTCTGTCTAGGCACAGTCAGGGAGCAGCAAAGGGGAGCAGGAATAGGACAATAGTCAACTTGCCTCTCCACAAGAGCACAGTGTAGACACTGGATGGTCCGAGAATGTAGGTTCAGCCCCAGTCCTATGTCCCACTCCACCCAGCACACCCCTGGTATCTAGTGAGCATGCTGTATTCAGCCCTCTTTGATTGTCCTCCTCTGTAAGAATGACACAGTCAGTGTGATGGAAGGTGACAATTTGGATCTTGTCTGTGCCGTGTGACCTCTAACTACCAACTCAAACTCTCTGAGCCTCAAGACTTACAGCTATAAATTGGATATAATTATTCCTACTCCAAAGTATTATCAGAGGTAAAAATAATATGAGTGCTGACAGAATTAAAGGTAAACAATAATCATGGTGACTTTTTTTTAAAGCAGGGGTTTTATTTTATTTATTTACTTGAGGTTTGGTGCACAAAATTCGTGCACTCAGGGGGGAGGAGTTCCTCAGCCCAACCTCACCCTCTTGCATTTCAAGAGGCTTCAGGGGGTGACTGACTGCTGCAGAGGTGGAAGAGGCTCCAGCCACTGCCACTGCCGCTGCGCTTACCAGCAGTGAACCCAGCTCAGGGCTTCTGGCTGAGCGGCACTCCCCCTGTGGGAGCCCCCTAGACACCAGTGGGCAGCTCCTATATTGTGTCTGCTCTCTGGTGGTCAGTGTGCATCATAGTGACCAGCTGTTCTGCCATTTGGTCAATTTGCATATTAGCCTTTTATTACATAGAATTTTTAATCCTCACTCAAGGATATTTTTCCATTGATTATTTGAGAGAGTGGAAGGGAGGGGGAGAGACACACAAAGAGAAGCACATCAATTGTTGCCTCCTGCACACACCAAGGGCCAGGGAGAGGTATATGTTCTTGACCAGAATCGAACCTGAGACCCCTCAGTCCACAGGCCCATGCTCTGTCCACTGAGCCAAACTAGCTAGGGCCATGGATGGCTTTTTAAGAAGGGAGGGACACAATAAGAGCTGAGCTTCATAAACCTAATCTTGGGACCTTCATCAGGAGTACAGATGGTGGGGCCCATCCTAGAAGGGGGACATGACTAACTAGCACTTTGGATAGGACAACAGGAAGGAATGGAAGCAGGTTCCTAAAAGAGACATGGGGGTGGTGGTGGTGGGGGGAGGTGGGATAAGGCAAAGAGGTTAGATGTAACAGAAAAATGTAGAAATCAGACAAAATTTAACTAGGAAAGAAAGAAATCCATTTCTAAGTTTGTTATCCACAAAGACTTACTAAATCCACCTTCTTTTGATTAATCCTTCTTCCATGCCCTTCCAGCATTCTCCGAGATAATGATAGTAAACATGCTCCATAAATAAAAAGTATAATGGAGAGGTAATTGATGCTGAACAGTCTAATTCTGAATTTCTAATCATGCTCTGCTGACATTAAAATCAGATTTCAGGCATGTGTGACAATCAATTTTACTCTAGTTTAAAATAACATTCACACACACACTGAAGTCAGTGAGGGAGAGACTCACTACACACGACTGCCATCGGCTTCCATATGCCACCCCAATATGTGGAGCTCCGCTTGTGTGCCTGCCAGGCTGTGGCACTGTCATTGCCTTGTCTTCTGTAAAGTAACACAATCAAAGACGTTCAAAGAACAAGGATGGATCATAAGGTCTGGGTTGAGCCAGGCCAGCAGCTCTGGCCATGCGGGAGGGCATGAAGGGGGCCAAGGCTACAGTTGACCCTACAATTCTATTTCTTACTAGCTGTATGTCTTGGACAAGTCACTTCTCTTTTCTCTCTCAGCCTCTCCATTTCCTAATCTGTAAAATGGGCATAATATTTTCAGATCACTCTGTTGATGAAAACTGTAGGTTTTCGATGCTGTTGGGGATTATCAGCCCTGACGAGGTCCAAGTATTGCCCAGGGCTTCCGGTGATGGCTAGCTAGAACCAGCATGGCCCGAATTTCACACCCTTCCAGTGTCAAAAGCCAGGGTGAGGGAGGGTGACAACAGGTAGGGAAGCAGGTATGTAGGAAGCTTTGGGGACCAAGTCTAGGGCAAGTTAACCCATTAAGGCACAGGGGGCTTAGGGCCCATGATATTTGCAGGGTCCTATGGAAAGGTTTTAAATAAATAGTTTGTTTGTTTTTTAACTCAGAAGAAAAACTAAATACAATTCAGCCTGGATAATATTTGTCTTATACCAATGGAGTCATAAAATATATTTTTAAATATCCTTTTCTTTTTTAGTGGAAGAAGTGGCTCACAAAGGCAAAAATGCTGAGGGCCCATGAAAGTGTGATGCAGCCCTGACCAAGTACATGGTCACTGCTAATGAATGCAAATGGGCCTCCCTTGTTACCTTCCCAGAGCCCAGGTTCATTCCTCTGGGACAGATATCTGTTCCTAGACATTAGGCTCTTCTAGAGAATTCCAGTCACCATGGCAGGCCAGAAGGGCAGATTCCTGAGGTAGGCGAGGTGGTGAGCAATTCCATGTTGCCTCAAGAATCGTGCCTTCTGATTGGTGGGAATATAACCTGGTACAGACTTTCTGGAGAGCCATTTGGCAGTATTTAGAAAAATCTAAAAAGTACGTACTTTGACCAAACAATTTTGCTTTCAAGAATCTATCTTAACCGAAACCGGTTTGGCTCAGTGGTAGAGCGTCGGTCTGCGGACTGAAAGGTCCCAGGTTCGATTCCGGTCAGGGGCATGTACGTTGGCTGCAGGCACATCCCCGGTAGGGGGTGTGCAAGAGGCAGCTGGTCTCATGGATGTTTCTAGCTCTCTATCTCTCTCCCTTCCTCTCTGTAAAAAATCAATAAAATATATTAAATAATAAAATAAAAAAAGAATCTATCTTAGCATGGCCAGTGTGGCTCACTGGTTGAGCATCAACTTATGAACAAGGAGGTCATAGTTCAATTCCCGGTCAGGGCACATGCTCAGGTTGCAGGCACACCCAGTAGAGGGTGTGCAGGAGGCAGCTGATCCATGATTCTCTCTTAACATTATTACTTCTGTCTCTTTCTCCATCTCCCTTCCTCTTTCTGAAATCAATAAAAACATATTATTTTTTTAAAAAGAATCCCTCTAACGTCCTTTGTGTGCACCTATGCAAAGATACAGGTATAATGAACATGCCATTCATAATGGCAAAAAACAGAACAGCCAAATGTCCATGAAGAGGGCAACAGCCAGTAACTGCGCAGAGCCAACAGCCATAGCAATGAAGCAGTTAAAGAGAAGGCATTTGGCCTCCATGCCAGGAGATGGTGAAGAGTGAAAGAAGACCTCTGCAAGATGGTGAGTATGGGAGGTCCCACCTGGGAGAGGAAACAATAGATCAATTTGAGTACATTTGTTTTTGTACAAAAACTTCTGGAATGATGCACAAGAAACTGTCCAGAGAGGAGCTTGCTGTGAGAGTGAGACCGAGCGTGGTTGAGAGAAAAATGGATATTTTCTACTCATTGTTTACCCAAGCAGCTAAATCTTTTCAAAAACGATCTGCATATTTCCTTTTTAAATGAAAGGTACTAATTGAAACCATAAACATGAAAACTCTAGCTTCCGAAGAAGCCCGGTGCTCCTCCACCCTCACCACTCTGTTCTAACTCACTGCCTCCAAATAGGCCCCAATGTGAGTGGTGTCAGAAGTAAACATTCTAGAAGCATTTGGTACAGAGGGACGAAGTGAGAGCCAACACCTGGGGCAGGGAGGGACAGGCCAGAGAACATTTTCCTGGGCCTCTGGCAAAGTGTGCCACTGGGATCCTCCCTTCTGCTCGGTGAAGCGTGGGTCTCTCCCTGGGCCGGGCCTTCATTCCAGGTCTCTTTCTGGAAGGTCTCCACGCTAGACTGCACAAGGACAAAGAAGCAGAACGCTTGGGCTTAGCACCAAGCTTCCGTTTCACTGAGTGATGACCTCTGTAAGGTTTTCCATCTGTAATATGGGAACAATAGCCCCACCCGCAAAGGGCTGCTTTGAGGAAGAAACGAGACAATCTCTGGGAAAACATCCACCACATGTCTAGGTGTTCAACTGCATGTGAAGCCAGTGGAAGGGAAGAAATGCTTTGAGTAGAAGAGCACATCACAACCTGAAGAGACCCCTTAGGGCCTGGGGATGGCCCCAGTCTATGAAGGGGATGGGGTGAGGTTGGGGGAGGGAGGTAGTAGACACTCCAGGCCCTTTGGCTGGACTTGTTCAAAGAGTTGCCTCAGAAGGATAGCGAATAGCCCATTGTCCATCAGCGGGAAGGGATGAGCTAAGGCTTCCTGAGCAGGCCCAGATACCATCGCATTCCTGGGGCTAGAGAAGCAGGTCCGGGCTGAATCCAGCCCATCTATGTGGCCTCATCTTAGAGTGCTCTGTCTTTTCCCGCCTTCAGACCCTGAATTTATCCTTCAAGGAAACCCAGACACAAGTGCTGGCCCATAACTGAGAACTGCAGACACTAGGCATTCTCCACCTTTGGGTGAGGAGGTTGAAGGCAAGACCCAGGAGGTAGAAAGGGCCTGGGATGCACAGCCTGGGTTGCAGACCCCAATGCTTCACACCTTGAATATATCCTGTGCCAGCAAAGAGGGAGGACCCACATCCATTCTTGCTCCTGTCGCTGCACTGGGTTTGGGTGGTCCAACAAGGCCAGGCCAAATCCCTGAGACTCACAAGACCAGAAGCAATGAACTTGCTTTACTGCTGCAACATCCTAACCACCACCTCTCCCACTGGTAGAATCCTCTGCAGTTTACTACTAGTAAGCCCTCATGGGAGCCTCATGATGGCCAAGTTGATGTGGTCTATTTTCATTACATTTTAAATAAGAAACAGGCTCATTGGAGTTCAGTTGTTTGTCCCAAATCCCAGTTAGGGGAGTGGGATTTGAACCTAGACCTCGTGGTTTCTCCTCCCTGGATCTCATTTTTGCCCTCTGTACCATGTGCAGGTTGAATCAGACCTTCCATTCTCAGGACCCTGTGAGCTCAGTCCCTTTCATATTGCATGGCTCCATGCATGTGTTGCTACAAAATGCCACCAGATGGCAATAGCAACCATGGCAGTGGCCAAGGTAGACAGGAAGGTGAGCCTGTCTGGCACTAGGTTCAGACCTCCAGAGCTGCAGCTTCTAATCCCTGTGGATATTCATCTGGACAAGGACAGGGGTGGCTTCTTGATTCCCTGACTGTCTGGGGTACCAGGATGCCTGCTCCCACTATCTAGAGATAGGGAGGTTGACAGCAGGCCAGGCCCCAGTGGAAGGCAACCAACTCCAATAACCTTCCTGGCAGCACTGCCCCATCTACCCATGCAGGCACCTGGCAGAGCAAGGATGCAACAACACCAGGTCTGACCTGGAGCATCTCATGCAGAGGGTGGCAGGCGGTCCATGGGCCTTCATTGCAAACCACACCCACATCTTTGCCCCACCCAGACCTATATGATGATCACATGGGAAATAAATTCTATGCTCAAAGCGGCTGCTTATCAGGCACTATTAGCCAAACCCATGGTAAGGGTCTTGCATTTACTTCCTTCAGTTCTCACAAGCCTATATAGCAGATACTATTAGCACTCCTGTTTTACAGATGAGGAAATGGAGGTGAAATGAGGCTAAGTAACTTGCCAATGTCACCAGAGGTAGGAAGTGGCATATCAGAATTTGACCCTGAATCCATATGACTCCCAAGCTCATGCTCTTCCAAAAGAGTCTGTTTTGGCTGAACTATAAGAGGCTTGAGAGGAATAGTGGGAGGAGACACCCTGTAAGGGGAGCCTGAGGCTGTTCAGGAAAGGGCTTTGAGTCCAGTCATTGAAAATGGTGTCTCAGAAGGTCTAAATTTCTCTCTTGATCTCTTTCCACAGCCTCACATTCCTTCTACTGGGGCTGCTGGCTGCTGCTGGAGACAGCACAGGGCAAAGGTTCTGAGTATGAGCTCTGGGGCCAGACTTGTTGGGTTACTTACTAGCTGGGTGACCTTGAATGTGACCCTGAGCTCTTTGCATCAGTTAACTAATTTGCAACTGTGATGATTAAAAACAAAAACAAAAAACTACTTCATAGGCTTTTTGTGATGATCAAAGGTGATGGTATTTGTAGTGTGCTTTTAACATGCCCTGGATATAGTAAATGCTCAATAAATGTTTGCTACTATTACCAACTGGTATAGCTTGGTTCTCCCTTCATGTGCCTTCCCTCTGCATCTTGCAAAACATCAACAATCTCCTTCCCTGACTCTGTCTCCATATTTTCCAACCTCCATGCCTTTGCCCATGATATTCCCTCTACATGGAATGTCACTTACCTACTTGTTTTGAACAAACCCCACCAAGGCCTACCCAGCACTTCCTGCAGTCCTATTTGCAGGCAGTCATCCCTCCCAGCACGTCACATACCTCTGTCCAGAGCAGGTGCCTGCAGAGGTGCATGGGCCAATGACGCCTCACCAGGACTGGAATGGCTGCCCTGCAGTTTGCGCCAGCTTGGAGTACAAAAACTATAGGAGAACTTGCTTTATCTTCTCTGAGAGTAGGATGATGCATTTCAGTCTGCATTGTCCTCTCCAAATCCATGATGCTGAATATCAAGCACAAAAGCAAAGCCAGGGCCTCAGAAGTCCCTCAGCCCAGCATGGTCAAGTCTGGAGATGCCAGCTCTTCCTCTCTCGTAAGGAGAAAGACAAGGGCATTTTCCCACTGTCAATACATCTGACTCAGTTGCTGACTCCAGAAAAGGAAATGTTTGCCAAGAATTGTAAACTCAGATTCCTAAAGTGGCCATGCAGCTGGCCAGGTGTAAGACTGCTCAGTAAGTTAGGTGCTGGAGTGGTGGGGACTGTGGTAAACAGGGAACACTACCTAAAGGAATTAAACATTTTTTTAAAAAAGCACTGTGCAAACAAATGTATCCACAGATCTAATTCAGCCAGCTTGCAACCCATGCCCTCACCTTAAAAATTTACCACTGACCTTCAAAAGAGGGGAATGCAGGGTGTGAATGCAATATGACTTCTGAAGTCATAATTAAGGGGGCAGACCTGATTTTGTATCCCAACTCTATCATTTCCTAGCTCTCTGACCTTGGACACCTTACTGTCCCTTTTCCCATTTTCTCAACATTACAATGGGACTAAAATGAGAACCTGCTTCCTAGGGTTGCTATGATGGATAAATGAGAAAAGGTACACGAAGCGCCTAACAAACAATCTGATGTATGTTAACAACTCAATAAATGATTTTAAATCCTACTGACCAAGGGGAGGATTTCAAGGGAAGAGGATATGATTGGGATGTGACTCTAACAGCACTAACTTTTGTTATTGGCTGTCTTCTCCCAGCTACTGCCTCTTCTCCCAGCAGGAACCACTGTGTGGCCCAGGGGTCAGCACCTAACTTACTGAGTTCCACGTTGGCCCTGGGCCCCAGCACACAGCTCTGCACTGCTGGAGGCAGCTCAGGAGAGGCAGCCAAACATCCCATCTGCAGTTACTAAAACACCTTCAAAGAGCTGTCACAAAGCCCAGGCACTGACAGTGATGTGACTTCCTCTACAGGGGAGAGCCTCAGAGCTCTCCTCACAGGGGCCAGGCACTGCCCTTCTTCCTCTCCCCTAACCAAGCATCATCTGCAACCTCACCCACCATGCCAGGGGGCAGGAGCCCAGGCTGAGGTGTCTATGTTGGCTAGAAACATGGCCGCCCCCTTGAAAACACACCCACATGTTCTTTACTAGGAAAAGCCACCATCCATTCCCTGGGCTGCCCATCCTTTCTCCAGAACCACACAGATGGAGTTGTCTTTTCATCTCCTGGATGTGCCTCCCCACATCTGTCACCCACATTTAAGATCTGCATCCAGAACACTGCAATTCCAGCCCCAGCAAGGCAGTCGGGCTCGGAGTGGATCCTCAGCAGATATCTGTCTCAGGGCTTTGCTCTGCCTGGGCTCGGGCCACACAGTGGAGAGCTGAGCCTGTACCCAGCATTTGAGCCCTTTTATCCCCATGCATTCTCTTACACAGTCTCACCTTCTCAAAAATAAGAATCCAACGCACAGAAATCCCCCTTCTCTTCATGCCCAGGAAGCATCATAACCAGCAGTACTGGCTGTGGGGCTAACGAGATGCCAATTTTGGTCCCCCTGTTTGCTGTCAGGCTGTCAGCAGTTTCACTGTCGAAAATTCATCGAGCTGTCAGAGCGCCTACCTATCCCAGCCCCTAACCAGCTGCTTTGGATCTGCTTAGGTCTAAGAAATCAGATCCTAACCAGGAATAGCCACCATTCATTAGACAATGTATGCACACTGGACTTCCTGTTTAAGTCCATTCTTTCCACATGCAATTTCATGGAATCCTCTCAAGCACCCTTGGAACTCTTATCCCCAATTTTCAGATGTGGAAACTGAGCTGGAAACATATGTGCTTTGCATAGAAGTATAAAGCTAAGAAGGAGCAAAGATGGTTCTTAAATCCAGTCTCTTTGACCCAAAATCTGTGATGCTCATATACCACCTCCCACCATGTTACCCTGCCTGGGATTCTCTATTCAACAGACAAGCCCCTTCCCTCACTCTTCTTTCTGACCCCACCTCCTTGTAATGACTTCCTCCTGCGGAGTAACGTAGCACTTAAGATACAGGAGCTTTGTGATAGTTTTCTAAAGGTACCCAAGTCTTTCCAAATTACTTGCATTTTGTGGTCCCACTCCAGGTGGGTAGGGAAGGGAGGCAGGCAAAGGGATTAGGAGAATGGACAGTTGGTCCAAATCCAGCCCTGCCACTAATGACTTCTTAGCAAACCAATTATACAGATTAATCCTCAGTTATTCCTTCTGTGAAATGGACATAATTGTAATTTCCTTATAAACTTATTATGAGCAAGACGTGAAAAATACAAAAACACCTTAGCCCACAGTAGGCATCCAACAAATGATGGCCATTCATTTGAGTAGGAAAGCACATTACAACCTGAAAAGAATTTGAAACTGACCTCCAAATCCATCAGTCAATTTGTTTAGCAACACGTCTAGCAGAGATGCTAGATGTCTCCGGGAAACCTAAGCCTAAAGAACAGACGCTCCCTGAGAAGAACCAGAGTTTTCTGCAGGGTTTTTAATGCCGACACGAGTTCTCACTGAAGTTTCGCAGATCAAGTTCTGTTCCATGAAACATGCCTATGAAGACACGCTTGTCTTTCACTTCTGCTTCGGCAAAGCTGCAGAGCCTGGGACAGCCAAGGACACCCTCAGCCCTGTGCCCAGCCCACCAGCCCTGGACCCCAACCAGAAGTGGCTCAGAAGGCAGGCTTCAGCGAGTAGCTCCAGTTTGCCTAAAACGAAGCTATTTTTAATCCTAGCAGCAGTGGAAATTGCATACATTAACATAATCTCAAACTCACCAACTACTTCCAGTTTTTCATTTTTAAAAAAGACATTTCATGATCAAAAGCCCATGCCCGGTCTATGTCTGGAGCTGGGTGATAGGAGAGGGGGAGATACATGGCCACTGCTGCATCCTATGAATGAGCCACATGTTTGGAACTGCTACCACCCTTCCACTCCCCTATGGACCTCCCTTGGCAACTTGAGCTGCCTTGAGCCAAAGGCTCTTTGGAAAGCTCCTCTGTTTCTGAAGGCTGATGCTGGTGGCCAGACAGGCCCTGGCAGGCCAGGCTAAGGTTGCCCCCAAATTGGGCAGATGGCAGCAGATGGCGCCCAGGTGGGCAGCCGCCAGCACTGCAGCTCCGTCCTCACCACCATGTCAACCTTCCAACCTCCGTTTGTTCTTCCCATCCCTGCAGGTTATTTTTATCACAGGGGAAAAAAGTGATGCTATTTCTCTGCATTTTATCCTGAAACAAGTCACACCAGCTCCCTCAAAAAAGCACCCAACAGATGGCTCTGGTCCCTTGTGCTCAGAGAAAAACAGCAAAGCTCTGGGCTGTCAGCAGGTTATTAAAATTTCATGCAACGTGCAGAAGGCATGGCTTCGAGTCCCTTTGTTCAGAATGGCATAGAGGTTAGGAGTTCGAGTCCCACCTCTGATTTGGCTGTATAATTTCAAGCGCAAGCAAGTGACCTGGCCTTGCTATGCCTCTGTTTCCCCCTGGGAGTAATAACAGTGTTTACTTGATGGAATGAACGGGTGTGAAGCTTAAATTAATCAACCCAGTAAGTACCTGGCACATAGTAGGTGTTCTAGAAGTACTGATTAAAACTGCTTCTACCTCTGACGTACACTAAACCTTTGTGAGTCCCGCAAGGAATTCGACAGGGCTCTGTCTAGGATGCCAAGGGAGAGGGCTGTACCAAGGTTAACACTAACACCCAGTACCACCCATGTATCTGGCTGAGAGAGGCAAAGAGAATGGACAGGGGCCCAGGCTGAGCCCTGAAACCAGTGGCACTGAGCTGCAAGCACCGGGCTTGGTAACAGCAACCCACGGAGGAAGTCTAAGATCTCCTAGAGGGGTTCAGAGTGGGGGTGGGGCAACCACTGCAGCTTCTATTTAGTGAGCACTTCCTATGCGCCAAGTCCTGGGCTAAGCTCGTTGGAGGCCTTCTCCGATTGACTCCTCTCACACTGTCCGGATGGCACTATCATTATCCCCGTTTTACAAATAACCTAAGGTTATATAGCAAGTAGGCCAAGACCTCCCCCTGGCCTGGCTGACTGGAGAGCGGTGCTTGCATGACTATGTACCACTGAGGTGGAGCTGGGGGCTGAGGGCTGCTCTCCACCCTCCCAGACTGCGAGGGGCTCCCTGGCCTGACCGAGCCCTCCATGGCAGACCAGCCGAGAGAGTGCACAGTTCATGACCCTCATGGGATGCGGGTCCAAAGCCTCTGGGTTCCAGGTATCGCTGGGGTGAAGCACAGGCAGGATTCCAGCCCGTTCACTGTACATTTTTGGGGGATAAAATACATGAACCTCTCCTGTCTCTGCCCAGCCATGGGGAATACTCACATCCCAACCCCCATCAGCCAGTTGTTGAATCTATTAAAATGCCAACGTGGGACCTTAAGGGGAACACCTCACCCAGCGCTGGCCATGGGTGAGCGTGAACTGCTCTATGTCAGAATGAGTGTGAGTAGGAAGGAAAGGCCAGAAATTCAAGAGAAAGGGAGCCTGGGCACATTTTGAGGCAGCGCACTCTAATGCAAGGGACTGGCCTGCACGAGCCTTCTCAGAACTGAGCCATCCAGAGTGCCCTTCTCTCAAGCCGTCCTTCCTGCACTGAAGCAGATGATCTCACGCACACTGAGGTGTCTGTGTGTGACACAGGCTTATTATGTTCTTCCTTTCAAACAGCACATTTACATTTTAACACAGGCATTTAGGAAATTGCTACCTTGTCTTTGCTGGCCGGGCGGTGGCTTCGCCAATAACTACCGCTGGGACGCAGGCTCCTATAACGAGCACTGGCTCACCTGGGAGGCATTGGAGAGCCTCCCTTTCTCATCCCTTCGGACTCGGCACCTAGCCCCATGCTCACTCTTCCTTCAGTGGCTCTTAGACCAACATGCTCCTCTCCAGCCTCAATGCCCACTCCCATCCCAGGCTCTTATGGCCCCTCTGTGCCACAGTTTCCTCATCTGTAAAACAGGCCTAATAATAGCACCTTCCTTATAAGACTGCCACCATCGTTAAACAAGTTAGTGCGTGTAAAATTCTCAGAATAGTACCAGTACATAGTAAGCCCTCAGTAAACATTAGTCATCATCACCATCAACAGCAGTAATAGCAGTACCAAGATTGCTAACGATCCCTGCTCACACCTGTCTCTGACCTTTCCAGCGTCCTGAGATAAATCCTTTACCCACTATTTGCAGCTCGCCCCCCCCCCCTTACTCAGAATCCCATCATGGCTCCCACTTTCTGGGATTGAGGTCAAAACACCCCTCCAAGGCCCTCATTCTCCAGCCTCGGGCCTGCCTTGCAGCATCAGCTTCAGTATGGAGTTGGTCAAAGCGGGTCTCCTCACTGTCATCTCTCACTACACAATCTCCATGTTCGTTCCTGCCTGTTGGCTTTGCCCAGGCTCAGTCTGTCCTGGGAAACCCTCTTTCCTCCCTCCATGTAGCCAAAATCCTTTGTCCTCTGTAAGGAGAGAGGTGAGGTCTGTCTCCCCTAGAAGCCGGTCCTCTGGTCTGAGGTCAGGCACTAACGGTGCTTGGTGGCTTAATGCCTGCCACTGTGGTAGGCGGAGCATCTTGTGTCCTCAGCTGGAACCTTGAAGGCAGGCACATGCCTTCTGCTGCTTGGGTCTCTTCTAAAGCATGCAGACCTAGGTGCTTGGGTGATAGCAAGGCATGGGCTCCAGAGCCAAATGCTCTTGAGCTCAAAACCCCAGCCCTAGCCAGGTTGCTCAGTCCTAATACGCCAAGGTTGCAGGTTTGATGTCCAGTCAGGACACATACAAGAAGCAACCAATAAGTGCAAAACTAAGTAGAACAATAAATCTCTCTCTTTCTCTTCCTCCTTCCCCCTCTTCCTCCCTCCCGCCTTACTACCCTTCCTCCCTCTTTACCCTGGTGCTACTGGTCACGTGACCTAGGACAAATCAGCCAGCCTCTTCAGCTCAATTTGCTCATCTGTAAAATGGATTTCAGACCTAACCCCCAGAGGGTGGTCAGGAACTAACCTGATGCTATGCAAAAAGCCCCATCACAGTGCTGCACACACAGCAAGTGCTCAGTCAAGGTTAGCTCGCTGCTGCCCTTTCCCTTCAATAAACAATCATGGTTATTGGTGATTATTCTACTAGAAACCAGAATACTGCCTAAAAGAGCAATTCAATCCACCTGCTCCCACAGGATTGGTCAGTTGAAGTCTGCCATCTCCTGTGAGAGGCCCGCCCCACGCCCCCTCTTTTCAAAGCTGCTTTTGTGTTCAAGACAATGAAACTAGCATCCATGCCAACAGCATAATTGTGCGGGCATGGGTTAACAAAAAAGGTTTAAGAGGATCATAAAATCGCCCACGCCTCAGACTCCAAGCCCAGCAAAGAAGAATGGGTGTTGTAAGGCACACAGATCCTCAGATTCCTAAAAGGATGTTCTTTCTCCCCACCTCCCCGGAGGCTGGGAGGGCTGGGATGGCATACACAAGCATATGGAGATCTCCGGAGACACCCAGGTATCTGGACAGACCACAATCGGTCAAGGAGAGCCCAGTACCAACTTAGTTGCCAGAGGGATGTCAGCTCAAAGCAGAGCCCCCGGAAGGCTGGTGACCCAAGGCCTCCTGGGAAGCAGAATGTATGTCCATTCACCACAACCACCCCACCGGCTGTTCCTCTTTGGGCAGGTTACCTACCGCTCTGCAGTTCATTCTCCATCTGATGCCCACTGCTTCTCAAGGTTGTTATGAAACTCAAATAAGGCCCTCTTAGTAGCTGCTCACACTCACTATGTGCCAGGCTTCACGCTGTGTATGACTTGGTCTCGTCTCATTCTCTCAACCACGCCCATGAGGTTCCATTTTACAAAGGAGGAAGCTAAGGTACAGAGTAGAGACAGAACTTAAACCCAGGCCTGTTGAAATCTGCAACCCATGTTCTTAATATGCTTTTTAAATAGTAAAACACCATCCAAATATCTGGAGTCACTGTTACTCACCTGAGAATGCTACAAAAAGACCGAAATCATGCCCAGAGATGTAACTAGAGGCAGTGTGCTGAAAGGGTTAGTATAGAGGGGCATGGATCCCAAATGTTTCTGCTTCCCCCCATGTACTTCCCCTCTCCTTCAAACCCATACCCCCTATACATTTGCCATCTAGAACCATATATTGGTAGTACATGTTCACATTCATTTTACTTAAAATCCTCCACTGGTACCTCTAGGCAAAGAATATTGTCCCCATTTTATAGATGAGGAAAACTGAGGCCCAGAGAGGGTAAATGACTTGCCTAGGGTCACATAGCTAGTCAGCTCAGTTATACTACCCATGAAACTTGGATGCCCTGACCGCAGACCCCTTTTCTTTGTGTTTATCTGTTCTTGTAGCTGTGAGATACCTTCTTGAGATTCAGCAAGCCCCTCTGAGATTCCCCACCCGCCCACAGTGTTTATGGTTTGCTGGATCCTGGATGTTCTTTTGTTGACTGCATGTCTGGCCTGTAGGCTCCTCTGAGGGTAGAGATCACATCTGGCTCATTCACCATTAAATCACCAACGTGATCTGCAGTAAGTGTAGAGTCACCGACTAAAACTGCACCTCAAAGCTTCCCTTTCCATGTGAGGGCTTGGGGAGAAAGATGAAGGTCCTGGAAGGAGGCGGGGTCAATAACAACAATGGGAAAATAGCTGCCTATTAATAAGTGCCTATTAATGCAATGTCCAGAATTCTGTGTATGAGAAGTAGAGGAGATGGAGAGTGGGCCCAGGAGAAGCCTCCATGCCCCATCCCCCACCTTGGCGGCATCAAGAAAAACCTAGCTTGTCCTAGTGACCCCACATGTGTGTTTATCATGGCTCCCTTAGCTCAATCTGAGAACCCAAAACAGAGGGTTCCCAGTTATATCTGAATTTCAGATAAGCAACCAATAACTTCTATTTTTTTAAATATATTTTATTGATTTTTTTTTTTCAGAGAGGAAGGGAGAGGGGTAGCGAGTTAGAAACATCGATGAGAGAGAAACATCAATCAGCTGCCTCCTGCAGACCTCCTTCTGGAGTTGTGCCCACAACCAAGGTACATGCCCTTGACCAGAATTGAACCTGAGACCTTTCAGTCTGCAGGCCAACACTCTATCCACTGAGCCAAACCGGTTAGGGCAACCGATAACTTTTAAATTTCAATGTGTCCCATGATACATCAAATGGGTCCATATCTTGGTTCAGTCCTTATCATTTATGAGTGTTTGTTCAAAACATAAATATAATTTTTAAGTTCTTTGTTATTTACATAAAATTCAAATTGAACTGGGCACCCTGCTTTTTATCTGGCAAACCCACTGTAGGCACCCTAAGTTGTTGGGGGTGGGGGAGGAGTTATTTCTCCAAATGGGTTGGGAAGAATGTCCCTAAGGACCAAGGGGACACTGGGAAGGGCCAACCAGAGTCCCTGTGAGTGGAAAGTCCTCCAAGGAGCCAGAAGGAGCCTCAGGCAGGAGGAGCCGCCTGTGGCCTGGGGAGCAGGTTCATGCTGCTTGCTGGCATGGGGAGGAATGTGGAGCTGGCCCAGCTGCTCCCATGAAGCAGAGCTGGCATTGCAGCACACGTCAGAGGCGCTGGCTCCCGGCCCTGGAAGTCGGCGTCTGGCCTCCCAGCCAGGACTGCCTGCCCAGCCCTGGGCCTCTCTCCTCCGTGGACCAGACCCAGGACCCCAACAGGCCCATTGTCATCCTGCCCAGTGCCTCAATGGGGCCATTCAGGGGCTTTGGGACAGACCCCTCTGGAGGGCACTTCCTCCACCCCCTCCAGGGTGCCCTTGGCCACAGCCTTTGCCTGTGTGGGTGGGGGGTCTGGCTGTGGTGAGAGCAGCCAGCAGCCGGGCCAAGATTACTGAAGGCTGGATTGTTGACAGAGGGCACAGAAATGCCCCACACGTCACGGGACTCCAGGGCATTCGGCCCACACTGTGCCCCTCCCTGCCCCACCTGGGACAGCTGGGCGTCCAAGGGGCCTGGGCTTGAGGGTGGAGCAGCAAGGCCTCCCCTGCGTTCACTGAGGAACTGAGGATGATTGTCAGAGCCAGAGTGAGTTCAAGCTCAGGCTTTGCCAAGTCCTAGTTGTGTGGATTAGACAAGTTGCTTTACCTCTCTGGGCCTCTCTTTCTCCATCTGTAAGATGAGACTAACGATGTCTACTCCCTCAGGTGGAGGCTGAATGAGATAAATCATTTAAGCAGGGAGCATGGAACTCAGGTGCTGAATAAATGTCCCCTTATCCTTTATTCCTTCTTAACTATAGCTCTTCCCAGTGCACTGAGGGCCCCAGAAAATGTGCTCTCCGGGACCAGCTGATCCCAAGGCCATTGCTTACAAATATCTTGTTTCGGGCTTTATCCTGGGTACACAGGGCCCCCTGAAGACCTGGGACTCTGGCTGAGGCCCCTCTCAGTTCACACAGCCCATAATAAGTAACATTCAAACACACACGTCCTCATTTTATCTCTGGCTCTCTTTCTGCCACTCCATTCTGGGGTCCTGAGTGTCTCAGATACACTTCACACTCCGGGAATCTCCCGCCCCAGGTTGCTCCTAAGCCCTGATTTCTGATTGAGCGGAGGCTGATGCTGAACTCCAGGGCCATTGTCAGGAAGCTAAAGGCAGCCAGCTCAGACCCTAAACCAAGAACAAAGGGGCACATACTCAGGGTTCATTACCCTTCACCAAGAATCCTGGGTAACCCTTTCCTGGGGCTGACATCCTGGTGTGATGCCCACCAGACATGGCAACCCTCGCCCCTGGCAGCAGGGAGAAAGCCAGGCCTTCCTGTCCACCAGACCCTTCTACCATCTGCTCAGCATACCGAATCCAAAATATGCTGCCCTCTGTTCTCTCATGCATTTGAACCTTAGCCCATCTTATTTTACCAGGGATATCATTCTTGCCTGCCCGACTCACCTAGCTCCTCACTCCTCTTAGTCCTCCAATTTGATTTTTCACTGTGGGCCAGATTGCTCACTTGGTCATACTTGTCAAAAATATGCATGCTTGGCCTCATCCAGATCTGCAAAACCAGAGACTCTGAGGCTGGAGCCCAGGGTTCTGCATATGTACCAAGCCCCCAGGTAATGCTGATGCCCAGTGAAGCTTAAACACCACTGCTGTGGAGGAAGAGATGCATGCTTGGAGTCTCTCGCTGGCCCCACAGGACCTTTCTCTGCACACTCCCTCTCCTGTTATTAACTGTCTGAAAGAATGAATTAATTGGTTTCCCTATTGCCAAATTACACTAATATAATTGAGCACTGCCATCTCATTTCTTGATTGCATTCCGCCTTGGCTTTTCTTAGGAGGTTTCTACCCAGATATTAGGGCACAGCAGAAAATACACACATGCATGTGCATACATACATACACACACACACACACACACACACACACACGCACGTGTGCGCAAGTGCACACCTGAGACCTAACACTTATGGAGGACGTGTCACAATGCCAGGCTCCCTGCTTCATGCATAGCACAGTGTTTGGTGCTCAGAGCAGCCCCGTGAGGACACTTTCATGCCTCTAGAGCAGGTGAAGACCCACGGGCAAGTTTAGCAACTTGCTTAAGGCCTCACATCCAGTGGGCAGAGCTAAATCCAAACTCTGGTCTGCATGACCATTTCCATTACCCTGATTACTCTAAGGGGGGCTGGTCTCAAATCCAGGAAATTTCCCCCAAGTCTGCAACAGAAACCCCTCAGAGCCCTAAGAAATAGAGATGCTGAAGCCTCCCCCCAGGCCTTTTTCTGTCAGGGAGACAGCTGGGCATGTGTGCTGTTTTGACAACTCCACAGGCTCCTGGCAAAGGACTACTGGACATGTGCCCGGGTCATGCCACTGGTGAAAGCAATGTCTGGAAAGAGAACTCACGTTTCTTGATCCCAGGAACAGTGCTCTTTCAACCTCCCCATGCTGCCTCACATGTTGCGGTGCTCCCAGTGGTCAAAATGGGTTTTCTTCAGCCTCTCGAGGTATATGGACACACACACACACACACACACACACACACACACACACACGCTCACACAGAGGTTCACACACATACTTGAATGCATATACACACAAAGAAGTTATTGGTATTAGGCTAATCACCTTCCAGTCACAGGGCAGCTTTCCTGTCCCCACTTAGGGCCACAACTGAACTTGAGTGTGGCTGAGGAAGTCCCTCCTCCAGGTGGCTTGGATGGGGTTAAATGAGGCAAGTGTAGGGGAGCTGGGGGAGGTGGCAGAAAGCCCCTTTCTACTCCCTCTGCCACCTTTCTTCCTTCTCCTCCGGCAGACTCTCAGTGAGGCCACCAAGGCCCCCTCTTCCACCTGTGATGGCCCATGCCTGATTGAGACAGGGGTGTGCACAGGACAGGAGGTTTCCATGGCACCAGTGATCATGGGAGCGGCTTTTAAATAGCCCTGGTTTACACAGAACAAGGTGAAAAGGCTCCTATATCAGCCTGAGACAATAATTTCACCAAAAGCCTGATTCGGGAGCTTAGTCTGCTCCACTTTTATCAACGGGCTTTCCCCAAATCAACACACGACTGCAGCATGACTGAAAGGAATGCCTCAGCAGGCAGACCGATTAGACTTGCACAGCATCTGCCTCCTGAGGGAGCTTTCCGAAGCAGGATGGAGAGCCCAGCACCACCACTTAACGAATCCCTCCTCTTGGTGCCCCAGGATGCATCCTGCCTCCTTCACAATGATGAGCTGGAATCATGCAATGCAATTTCCAATTGCAATTCAAGGAGAAATGGAAGGAGATTTCCAAAAAGCAAAGGATCATGGGAGTTGGGCTCTGTTCAGACTGTGGAAAGCAGCGTCTTGCATCTGCTACAGGGGCTAGAAAGGATTTCACAGCCATCTGTGAGAAAGGTTAGGATGGAACTGCCTCTAGCTCCCGAAAGATGCCATCTCCAACAGCCAAGAGCACACCCAGCACAGCAGAGAGCTGAGGTCCTCTAATCCTGAGCTCCCAGGTTAAAGACTAGATTTTTCTTCCTATTGCAGTTACCAGAATACAGCCTCCCATCAGGCTGACCAAACATTAGCTACAAAGCCAAGTGCACAGATGAATGAGGCAGAACAGTGTAAGAAACGGAGTGGCCATGTCTTCTAGACGTTTCCTTTATGATACCCTCTTCTAGAGTTGCTCTTCCATCCCTCCCATGCAATGAGGTCTATGCCTCCAGAGAGAAGTAGCCACTGAGTACTTTGTGGAAAGGCGGTTTTTCTTAAAGACTTCTTTTGAAGGGTGAGAGCATAAAAGCTCCTTCATTTCTTAAACTTTAATTTGCCTATGAATTGTCTGTGGAGTCTTGTTAAAATGAAGATTCTGACCATAGCCATAACAGGGGTGGCTCAAAGGGTCATAGGTTCAATGTCTGGTCAGGGCACATACCAGGCTGTGGGTTCCATCCCCAGTCAGGGAGCATACTGGAAGCAATGGATCAATATTTCTCTCTCACCTCTCTCACCTCTCTCTCTCTCTCTCTCTCTCTCTCTCTCTCTCTCTCTCTCTCTCTCTCTCCCTCCCTCCCTCCCTCCCTCCCTCCCTCCCTCCTTCCCTCCCTCCTTCCCTCAAATTAATAAAAGCATAACCTCAGGTGAAGATTTAAAATTATGCAAATTCTGATTCCAAAGGTTTGGAGCTAGGACCATGGTTCTGCATTCCTAACAAAATTCCATGTGATGCCATTAATGCTGGGCCACAGACCATACTCTTATTAACAAGGGTTTAAAGCACAAAAAGTAACCAGGGGAAAGAATAAAGAAGAAGGAAAGGGGAAAAAAGAGATAGAAGAAAGAAAGAAAAAAGAAAAGAAGAAAGAAAAGAAAAGAAAAATGAAGCCAGTACATGTTGGCAAATCCAAGTCTCAACTCCACATCCTGGAGCATCTCAGAACTGGCTCTAAACTCAGACAAAATAATAGTCTGCTCCTTGGGTAGTTCCCACCCTGAGCAGAAAAAAATATTACCTTTTCCCAGCCAACCTGACTCATCCACTTTGCGCTGACACTCACCCACCCTTGGCACTAGAAGCCCTCATGAAAGAAGCAAAACTAAGGGGATGACATTTTGACCCATTAGCATCGTAAGGGACATTTGGTGGATTCCTTAAAAGTCTGGAGAAATAGTACTGTATAAGTAAGAGCCCTGACCTGAACTCAGACCTGGATGCTAGTCCCAGCTCTTCCTGGAATCTTGTACAAGTCCCTGTCACTTATTCACTTCATATTTAGAATAAATATTTACTGAGTGCTGGGCCCTAAGTCTGCCAATCCAGAGCCTGAGAAGCCTGGGAGGTTGAGAGAAGTGACCTGGTTTGTGTGACTGGGCCAGGGCGATGAAACAAAAGGCCACCTTTACAGCCCTCTCCTTTTCCCAGTCTAATGTACACACCTCTCTTTCCAGCTCTGTTTCGAGGAGCAAAGTACCAGTTATTTTTAAGAAACAAAAATAACCTGTCCTATTAAGGGAGAGATATTTTAAAACCACTGAATGGATTTTTCCTTCCCTGCTTTTATTGATACATCTCCGCTCCTTCCAGTTCTAAAATAAGCAACCTGTCTGCCCATACACTAATCCAAAGGCAACACACTGCAGATGGCGGGGGCCCGGGGGAGCCAGGCAGAGGTCGCTTGGAAGGCACCAGACCTGGAGCACACAACAGGCGGCCCGGCCAGCCTGGCCTCGCCTGTGCCGGCTTCCTCCGAATCCAGGTGACGCGACGGTCTTCCAAACAGCCGTGGAATGTGGCAAGAGTTGGCTTTTGCAAAAGGCAAATTTCTGACCAAATTCCAGTTCTTTGGAATGGAAAACCAGCAGCTTCCTGTTACAAAATGTACCAGCAGCTCATGCGGAATACACAAGTGTGGGCAATTCATACACTGTGAATCTAAATGTGGCTAAAAATATAATGAAGCTGGCATATTTTTATCCAGGTAAACATTTTTAGGGGCCAGTTCAAATTTATATTGGACTTTGCTCTGTGATGCAGAGAAGAAATGATTCCAAATTAGTGAGACGCAGGAACCAAAGGGGAAAGCACACAGTCCACCGGGCCGTTGGGAGTCCCTGATTCCCGGTGACCATCTCCAGCGTGGGGGTCCTTTCTCAGGAGAGAGGCAGCACCTGACACAGGACAGAGCCCAGGCTGCTGGAGGAGGCAAGTCTCAGCTGGGTTTTCTCTCAGGCAGAAGAACCTTAAACAAGATTTCCTCTGTGTCCTCAATTGTCTCTGTCTCTCCTCCCCACCCTCAACGAGGTCGGGGTCCAATGAGAAGCAGCACAGAGGGAGGACCACACAGTGGGCAAGGAGGCAGGCTCTGCAGGCCTGGCTCCTCCACCTACAGGTGGGTGACCTTAGGCAAGCTCTTATGCTCTTCATGCCTTGCTTTACCTGTAAAATGGAGACTGGAACAAACTTGCCTACCTCAAAGGTGACTGCTTTTGTGATAATGAGATGGGAAAATCCATATAAAATGCTTAAAAAGAGTACCCAGTGCATAGTAAGTGCTCAGCAAGTAATGTTGATTGTATCTGTTCCACGCCAGGCACACGTATACACACTAACTGCCCTAAGCCACATGACCCAATGAAGTGCTGTACTCTCCCTGAGGAAACTGAGGTTTGGCAGGGCTGACTAGTTCAAGCTGCAGCCCAACAGCTATTTCCTGAGTGCCTACTGTGTCCAGGCCCTACACCAGCACTGGGAAACTTAGCAAATAAATGAGGAGGTAGGGTTTTAATCTGGGTCTTTCTGACTTCCTGAGTGGAGGGTGCCTAAGAGACTGGGCAGAAAAAGCATGAACACAAAATCAAAGAGTTCCAGTACTGACCAGGCAGTCTTGGTCAAGTTTCTGACCTTCTCAGGGCTTCATATCTACAATGGATGGAATGCAACCAGTCTCATCACCTGGTTGTGAGGTTTAAATGAGACATATGCTCCAAGTGTTTGGCCCATGGGAGGCATTCAGTGGTGATCTGTTGCCACCATTATACCAGCCACAAAGAGGTTCTGGCTTTCTGATTCATTGAGCCAAATGTAAAAGCTGTCCAATAAGAAGAAATCAAGAATACTTAACTAGGAGGTAGAAGGAAGAGATAAAGAACATAGCTCAAGGCTGTTTCCAATTCTTCAAACCATCGGGGCCCATTAGAGCAGAACATCTGATCCCCAGGAGTGAGCTGGAAAGAACCCTGGGCATGCCTCCCCTTGGGCCATGGTCTCCCCATCCGCACAAAGAACCTGTGGGAACAGATGGCCTCCGAGGTCTACACTGGCTCAGAGGTCCGAAGTCTTTGAGGCATAGATCACATAGACGTCCCAGGTAAGCCTGGTTATTCTAAATCTAGTTTTGTCACCCAAATGGCACTTTTCTTTCTAGGGCTTGCCTTTCTCCGTCCAGAGACAATTTACAACCAAAGGTAGCACACCGGAAAGTCTGACAGCTCCGGGACACTTGCAGCCCACACATTTTGAGGTGAACATGCGTCACTTGCAGGTCTGAAAAGAATCAAAGCAAAGCAGCGTGAAACGGGGACTGTCTGCAGAGCTGTAGCCCGGCAGCCCGTGGCAGGACAGGAAAGAGGTCCTGCCAGCTGTTCCGCACATGGATCCCGCCAGGCCCAGCAGCACAGGGGTGACCTGGGGGACAGCAGCCACAGGAGTGAGAACTTCCTTAGAATTTTACAAGAGATTACCAAGTCAAAATGGATATTATGATTTCCATAAAATATCAGCAACCATTCTCGTGAAAGAACAAGGAATTAAGCAGGAAGGAAATAAGGAATCCTGATCCTAAACCTAGTGAAATGAACTTGGCTAGGCTATTAATTGTAAATGAGTGAACACACACACACACACACACACACACACACACACACATACAGTAGATGTCAAGGGGATTGCTAATTTAAAAATCTTAAATTGGATGTGTACATTCTCATGGGTACACAGTAGATGTCCAGGGGATTGCTAATTTAAAAGTCTGGTTTTATTTTCCAACATTTTATTGTGAAAACTCCACACACACATAGGAAAGTTGAGAGAATTATACATATTAACATTTTACAACATTTGCTTGCTCCTTCTTTCTGCAAATACACTCACTCTTCTTTTTCCTGAACCATTTGAGAGTTAGTTGCTGACAAGACAAGTCACCTCTAAATATTTCAGCATGTATCTCCCTGGCACAAGGACATTTTCTTACCTAACCCCAGTACCACTAAGATCAATGGAATAATACCATCTAATATGCAATCTACGTTCAAATATCTCCTCTTGTCTCCAAAATGACCTTCCTAGCACTTATAGTTTTCCTCATCCAGGACTCAGTCAAGGAGTTCTCATTGGGTTTGGTTATTAAGGTCTTTGGCCTCATTTTCTGGAATGGTCCGTTACCTGCCATTTAAAATGTTTTGTCTCTCATGACACTGACTGTTTTGAAGATCTGTTGTATTAAGGAGTGATCCATAATCTGAATTTATCTGATTGCTTCCTCTTGCCAACAAATGATTTTGATCCAATTCCCTATTTTCCCTTTCCTCTGTCTAAAACCAGCCCTGCAAATCACAGGCAGTGATAACACTTAGTGAAACTTGAGGCCTCAGAGAACTTGGAATTTCACACATCCCAGATCAGGTAAACTGATATTATTAAGCAGCTAGCATTTATTTAATACTGAAAGAATATTTTCAATATTCCTAAATTCTGGGGCACAGAGGAGGAGCCAAGTGGCATATGGATCCAGCCAATGGAAATTTTACAGCAATTTACTTTGATTCAGTATTAATAATACTTTTTCAAATATTTTTATCAAAGTGCTATCACACTTGCTAGTTAAGAACCTTGACTTTGGGGATCAAACAGATATGAATTCAATGCCTGGGTCGGTCACTTTGCTAGTTATGCTAGATGGAAAAGTAGCTGAAACTCTCTCAGCCTTGGTTTCCTAGGGTGTAAGATGCTTAAACCAGTGCATTGTTCATAATAACTGCCTCTATTAAGCTTCACAATAACTCTTCAAAAGTGGCAGAGTAGGTATTATCCTGTCTCTTTTATAGATGAGGTAACTGAAGCTCAAAAGACAATGTGACTTATTGAAGGTGGCACAGCAAAATGTCAAAAGAGACAACTAGAGCCCTAGCCAGTTTGGTTCAGTGGATAGAGCGTAGGCTCAGGAACTGAAGGGTCCTAGGTTCAATTCCAGTCAAGGGCACGTACTTTAGTTGCAGGTGCGTGCAGGAGGCAACCAATTGATGTCTTTCCTTTCTCTTTCACTCTCTAAACTGACTTCCAGAGCTGTCACTTCTATTTCTCTTCAGGAAGTAGCATCTACCTCATGGGATATTGTGAGGATTAAATGAAATTATACATTTCTGTTGTTATGCATTCTGCTTATGCTAAGACTGAAGTTATGTTCAGTGTCAATGACCATTATGACCATTATTTTTATTGTGTCATATTGCCATGAGTAACTGATTTTGTTCAAAGGCCCCCAAAGATCTCTGGTAGGCTCAGAATTATTTTGACCAAACCCCTATTTCTATCTTCTGTCTCACCAAGACAGAGGGGTTGGAACAACCCAAAATTCACGGAAGGTATTAAGGTTTCACTTGGAAGGGGAGACAGAATATTCTGAGGCTGTGGGGCTATTGTTCGCAAAAACAAGAGAGGGTCTGTTTTTCCTTGGGAAAGGAAGCACTAAACCATGAGCCATTCTTTGGGTTCTGAGCGGGAGACTAGGGTTCCTGCAAAAACTTATGTGTCACTCACCATTGTCATATGTGGACTGAAGCACAAAGTGTGACCCAGTTTTGTTCTCAAAATCACATGGCCCATTCTGCCCAAGACATTTTAGAAACACATTGTCCATCTCCTTGAACAATGTGGCCGAGTCACCATTGAAAAAGAAAAGACAGAGTTGCTATTGAAATAGGCCCTATGGCTATTGGTAAAACCACTGGGCAGCTGGCCATGCCTAGAGGCACCTTAATAACCAAACTGACCACAAGGTCTAGCTCCCACCACCATCAGGCCAGGCATGGAAAAAGAGGGCTCCCCTTCTGCCCTCAGAAAAATAAGGAACCATTCAAAAAGTCCAGTCAGTGGGACTGTTCCACTCTTGGCCTTGGGCAGGGTCATTGGTGTGATCACCTCCACTGTGCCAGCTCAGACTGGGTGTACAAAGGTGCCTTCCTATACATTTGGTTTGCAGCAGATCCCTCAGTGTGGATAGTGCCGTAGAGATGGCATTTCTGGAACCAAAATGTAGAGGTGGCAGTTCACAATCTGGATATGACTCCATTGGAGGAGATTGCCCTTCATTTACTCTCACTCCTCATTCATCTAACCAAAGCCCTGCTATGCTCTCTGCTTTCACAGAGCAAGGCATCTGTCCTTTCATGTAACCAACCGTGCACTTGGGAGGCAGAGAAGTAGGGTGGAAAGAACATGAACTTGGAATGAGGAATAGTTTCCAAACTTGGCAGTGATCTTTGGTAATAGAAATAGGCAATACCTATTCCTTGCTTAGTACATGGCAGGCACAGTGCTCAGCAGGCTACTTGTATTATCTCTATTATCTCACTGAACCCTCATAGCTAATCTATGAGCATCAATATTTCTGGATGAAGACACTGACATTTAAGTGTGAAATATTTTACCAAAAGCTTGGCTTCCTCCTATAGAATCCATAGACTGTTTTACATTTTACCTACTTTCGTGTGTCTCAAATTGAATTATAAATACACCACAGACTACTGGGCACATAGCAGATGCTCCACAAACACTGCCTTCCCTGCTGCTGAGGCTGATTCTAAGAAATAAGAAATCTCTGACCTTCAGCCAACATCTCACTAAGTGGTTTGGCTTTTTCAAGACTGGCTTCAGGAGCATCACCAAAGCCTAATTAAAACACCTCTCTCAAGGCTATGTCTCTTATGTCTTATAAGTAAATAAAATGGACACCAACATTTGGTGCTTCAATCTTGGTCACCGAGAAAAAGAGTGTGAGAAGTGGGAAGCAAATCTAACTCTTCTGAGAGTTGGAAATCGGGCTATAATTCCTCCAGCCTGGTCTTTGATGTGTGTGTACTTACATGTGCTTATTACTTTAAGCTGTTCCATGTGTATATATTTGTATATGTGTGTGTATATACACATATACAGAAAGTGTGTGTGTGTATATATATATATATATATATATATATATACACACACACATTTCTAATGATACACTAAATAAGCCACCAGTTCCACCCTTAAAGTGTCTTCAGAAAATTAACCCAGGGAATAAACAATAATATGTGAACTATAAACATTATTGCATGTTGGCAGATAACCATGCTACACATTCCCCTCCAAGAACTGAGAAAGAGAAGAAAGGGAATAACACAATAGCAAAAAAATGCACTAATCAAATCCATAATCAACTTTGATGCTGGAGCACGGATTCTAATCAAAACACAATGGGGTAAAGTTGCAACAGGTTGTAAGCTTGGAGCTGAATGCTCTTCCCAGGGGCCTTGCCTGAACTTTCTTTTTAAACATCTAAGACACCCACAGAGAATTTCAATCACTTCTAATTACATTTTTAAAGAAACGAATTGCAAGTTGAGCACCAGGCTCCTAAAATCATATATATATATATTTTACAACTGCTTCTAAAAAAATAGGCTAACCTCTCCTCAAATACCTGATGAGCATTCCTTATCTGAAGGTTGACAAGGTTTCTGAACCAACACACAGCCAATCTCTAAAACAATTATTTGTAAATGGTCGTAATTTATACACCGTGTTACAGAGCAAATGCTATACAATGTTCATTCTTGGGGGAAGGCCCAGGTATCCCAGCACCAGGAAGGGAACTTGGGAGGATGTGCTGCTGCAGAACACAGTCCCCTCCCCCACAGAGGGTCAAGACCCAGCCGCAAGTTGTGGGAGAGATTCAAGGTGAGGGGCTTGGGGAGTTGACAGTGGGGCTGCACCTTGGAGCTATTTTCTGGCTTGTTGGCTATGTTAGATCTTTTCATACTTCATGGAGATGGAGAGCAGGCTTAGGGAAAATGGGCTGTCACTGGCTGAGGTGAGTTGCTGCATAATAAAAGAAGCCATGAGAATGGCCTCCTTTCCCCTATAACTACCCTGTTGAATAGTTTGAATCCCAAGCTAATAATAATCACCACTATCATTTCCCAAGGGTCTGTTATGAACTGGGTATTTTATGGACACCATCTCCCCAGCTTCTCATAACCGCCTTGCATGCTCAGAATTACTATCCACCAGGAAGCCAGCATGCAAATCCAGTTTTTCAGCTGTGTGAAGACTTTATTCTTTTCTCATCACCTTTTATAAAGAAGATACTAGGCCCAGTCAGCGTGGCTCAATTCGTTGAGTATGAACCTATGAAACGGGTGATTGGGGTTTGAATCCAGGTCAGAGTACATTCCCGATTGTGGCCTCGATCTCCAGTGTGGGGCATGCAGGAGGCAGCCAATTAATGATTCTCTCATCACTGATGTTTCTATCTCTGTCTCCCTCTCCCTTTGTCTCTGAAATCAATAAAAATATATATCTTTTTAAAAAAGAAGATACTAGATATTCTTTTTTAAAAAGAAGATATTAGATATGGAGCAATTACCTACTCCATGAAGATGCAGCTCCCCTGTGGTGACATCAATTCCTGCTCTGCACCACTGTGTGGCCCTTCTCCTCATCCTTCCCTGTCATGCCCACCTCACCTCTTCCCCACCCAGCCATGCCATTCCTGCCTATCACTGCAGCCCACCCACCTCCTGCCTCCTCCATGAGGCCCTCTGGACTTTTCCAGCCACCAGGGCCCTTCTCTTCCTTTGAAGCCCAGACATACCTTTCAGCCCTGTCTGATTTGTCCTGTTGCCCTTGGTACATCAGTTATGCCTCCCAACTAAGACTATAAAATCCCCAAGGCCCAGCCACGTTTTATTTACCCTGTTCATCTGCTGAACAGCTGAAGGAGGCAGCTACAGAGAGTGGAAAGACCACTGGCCTTAAAGCCAGAACAACCTGAGCTGGAATCCCTGCTGTACCACACCGGGGCAGGATGACCTTAAGCAAGTGACTCCACCTCGCTGAGCCTCACTTACTCTAGTTGCTCAATGGTTAGAGCAGTGGTCTTATAAATCAGGGCCTGAAAGAAATCAGGAAGTCTCTGTGGTTATCTCTGTGCAGTATCATGGGTTAAGGGCATGGAGTTCACAGTCAGACTGTCAAGGTCCTAATTCAACTTCTGCTACACACAAGGTCATTAACCCAGACTTTGCCTCAGTTTCCTCATAAGTTTCCTCATTTATCTCATTGGGTTGTTGTAAGAATCAAAAGAGGTATTTTATGTAATACCTTTAGAACAATTCCTGACATATAGGCAATGCTATGTAATGATTTGCCTTACTAGTGGCCCAGTGCATGAAATTCGTGCATGGGGGGAGGGGAGGTTGTCTCAGCCCAGCCTGAACCTCTCCAATTGGAGACCCCTTGGGAGATGTCTGACTGCCGATTTAGGCCTAAACTGGCAGTCGGACATCCCTCTCACAATCTGGAACTGCTGGCTCCTAACCACTCACCTGCCTGCCTGCCTGATCACCCCTAACTGCCCTCCCCTGCCAGCCTGATTGCCCCTAACCCCCTGTTGGCCTGATCTCGCCCCCAACTGCCCTCCTCTGCTGGCCTGATCACCCATAACTGCCTCTGCCTTGGCCCCCACCATCATGGCTTTGTCCAGAAGGAAGCTGGATATCCGGTCTAATTAGCATATTACCCTTTTATTAGTATAGATAGATTATATAGGATAGGATTGCTTAAATGGGGAGAAAAGCCTTTTTCAGCAGGAGGCAATGCTCTTGGCAGACAAAAATACATAATTCCTATCTGGACTGAGAGCCAGCCATATGCACTAAATTGCTAAACTGGTCATTAAAAAATTGAACTGCTTTCTTATACCTTACACCAAACAAGTGTTGCCTTTAAAACCCCTCCTCAGCCTCACCTTAGGTTCTACCTTTGCAGCTCACCCAGATTAGGTTCTGATTGGTCAGTTTCTATGCCAGTCAGCATAAGGAGCTCCATCTCTTAGGCAGCTATTGGCTTCTCGCAGTTCACCCTGATTTGGTTCTGATTGGTTGGCTTCTATGCCAGTCAGAATTTCCAGGCCTATCTCTAAGCCTGATCAGAGAGGCAGGGCTGATCAGCAGCCCCCATAGCTGCTGGTGAGGCCCAAAGAAAAAGAGAGGCAAGGGGTGATCAACAGTTGCCACAGAGGCTGTGGATCAGACCCAGCTTCTCTCTCTGGGCCTGATCCACAGCCTCCTCTGACTGACTTCTGGTATTCGGTCATCTGTTCAGTTGTTTTGGACATTATGGACCCTGGCTCTTTATATATATATATATTATTGTTATAGGAAATTATTGTTATAAAAAGGCTATATCTGCTTTAAATGTTACTGTAAGGATGAAATGAGATAATATGTAAAAAGCCTGGCACATCAGGCCCACAACAAGTAGTCCTTCCCTTCCCTCATCTTCCTATTGTGCCTGTTGTACTAGGCAGGTGATTGATGCTCTGAAAATCCTTGTGAACCAAATGATACTTTCTCATGGGCTTAAGAGAATAGGCTATGCCTACATGCCCTATCTCTTCAATAGCTGATTTTATTGTGCTCCTTATTTGCTAGACACTGGGCTAAACACTTCACATATGTTATTTTTCTTAATTCTCACCATTTGTGTGGTTGTTTATGCCCATTTTTACAGACGGGAACACTGAGGGTGGCCCAGTTAGGTTAATTGACTAGGTCACCCAGTTATTATTACATGGCAGAGATAGGAAACCATGGATATATACCTGTCTTTATTTATTTTTTTTAATATTTTATTGATTTTTTTTTTCAGAGAGGAAGAGAGAAGGATAGAGAGTTAGAAACATCGATGAGAGAGAATCATCGATCAGCTGCGTCTTGCACACCCCACACTGGGGATGTGCCTGCAACCAAGGTACATGCCCTTGACAGGAATTGAACCGGGACCTTTCAGTCCACAGGCCGATGCTCTATCCACTGAGCCATACCGGTTTCGGCTCTGCCTGTCTTTAAAACCTGTGCTATTGATCACTATACAACCCAGCCTTCTGCCCTAAATAAAATGGGGCTCAGAGACCTCAAGATATAATTTGCAATTTAACTTACCATTTTACGGTATCTTCTAGTGATAACTATTGCACTGGAGTCTACCAGACACAGTCCTTTAGCCATAATGGAGAGGCTTTCCTATATGGTGAATAGGCACCGTGTCAGGCAGACCGGGCGGTAGCTGGGTCCAAAGAAGGGAAAAATCCCTTTTGCCAAGGTTACTTTGACGCCAGGGTGGTGCAGTGAGATCAAGGATCTTCCACTTGCCACAGAGAAGAGCCCCCAGGAATCCCAGACACATAAGGAAAGGGCCAGTTGGTAAAAACCAGGATAGCCCACCAAAAAGAGGCCAATTTTCTTAGCAGTCCATCTAAACCACCTTCATGGTCAGTGAACAAGATCCCACCGAGGGAAGGCAAGGTAGAGTGGGGCATTCTGGGAACTGTGTACCAAAGGGGAGGGTGAGAGGGAAGTAAAACCTTGAGGGATGAGACCATGCCAGCTGCAGAACCTTTTTTTTTTTTTTTTTTTTTTTTTTTTTTCCAGGCTAGGGAGCGATGAATCACCTTTCCAGAGCCTTCCCAGTGCAAGTCCTCCAACAATGTTCAATAAAGGGTCAAGTGGGTGAAGGCAAAACAGCTGTCTAGGTGTGAACAATTAACCCCAGTATCTACTTTCCCTCTCATTCCTCAGGTCCCATCATCAAGCTGGATGTATCACATTGCTCCGGCCTCCCACATACAGCCCACAGCACACCACAAGCCTCACCTCCAAGGATGAAGGGGGAGGGTGGGTGAGGGGAGGAGACAGGGACTCTGACAGAATGTGCCCGTGAGTTCATTCCCATTTCAGAGCTCGCTGGACAAATCCTGTGGCCAACAGCAGGAAAACAGAGCAGAACACAAAACCTGAGCAGAGACCCGCTGGAGGAGCACTGGGGGAAATCTTGCCTTCCTCCCACACGCCATCACTCAACCCTGTCAGCTTCCAAAAACCTTTAGCAAGTGCAGCAGCTAGGGTCATGCTTATCAGCCTGGTGTGGGAGCTTACTCTGCTTTGAGGGCCTCCTCCAGCCCAAAGCTCTGAAAAGTCTGCTTACAATTAGCTTCCAGCTCCAGTTCCTCCATCAGAAAGGCTAGGAATGTGTTGAGTTCTAGCCTCTGATCAGAGAAAGCTCAGGAGAAGGTGGAGACAGTGTCAGCAGAGACTGAAGTGCCAAAAAGGTCAGCTGGTCTGTTGCCACTTCCCTGACACCCAGCCCCACACTGTCTCCCCTTCTGGCTTCCTGTCTCTCCTGACCAGGACAGTCATATCCGTCAAGTAGGCCTGTCCCCAAAAGTCCCTGATGACTGGCTGCCAAGAAAATACAGCGTGCCCCTGCTCCCTCGTACCAGAAGAGGGAAGAAAAAACAGCAGGGAGGGCTGGAGGCCAAGAGAACCGGATTGGCCCTTGCTGATTTCCTTAAAAGAGATTGAATGGCGAGGGCCTGTCACCCAGCCGAATTGGGTGATGTGAGTTCAGTCTGGAAAGGTAGAAGTCACCAATTCTCCTCCAGCCACCCCTCACCCCCAACCCCAGTTACCCGGGATACCAGCACCAGGAAGGAGGGGCTTAGCTTTGGGCCGCCATTCTGAGCAGCCACCCCCACCTCCACCACCTCCACCGCCACAGCCAGCCAAGAGGCTAGGAGTCTCCAGCTGGCTGCCTCGGCCGGGTCACCAGGCACTCCTCCTACTGCAGTCCCAGCACCAAGCCCCGACTTCTGTCTGTCCAAAGGATGCCGAAGGGCGAGTCATCTTCAAGCCCAGAGAACAGGTTCACTGCCACCCTCAGACTTTGCAGCTAGGGGGGGCGTGGAGCCCAAGGAGGCCTCTGGTCATGCCTTGTCAATGATAGAAATCACTCCAGAACTGACAGACAGAGGCCATGCTGCTTGGGGAGCGGTGTGTGTGTGTGTGTGTGTGTGTGTGTGTGTGTGGAAGAGGGGTCAAGCCCTCAACATGCAGGACCTGTTTTCAGGGCTGCATACGTTTTTTAGAGAACACCTGGCCGCGCCCCACCCCGACCCGCACCCCCAAAGGAAGCCTCAGGCGGGCGGGTAACCTGGTCTGGTATAGATCCTTAAGGCAAACCCGGGCCACACCCACCAGCCAGCCCACTCTCCTGGCGCATCCCCCCTCCAACCTGCCGGCCTTAATGGAATGGTTCGCTTCTCCGCCCACAGAGCAATCCTTTTCCCCCATCCAGCCATGCCAACCCCCCCAAAAAGTATTCACCCCCCCCCCCAACACCACCACCCACCCTCGAACACGGCCTCTCACCTGGGTATCAAACCCGTTCTCCACGGAGCCGCTCTTCCGCAGCGGCAGCCCCTCCCCCGCCGGCTCCTGCAGCCCGTGTGCTTTCAGCGGGATCTGGCTGGGAAAGACGGTCTTGCTCACCTCCACCTTGCTTCCCAACTTGAGGTAGCAGGGCTGGGGGCCGGCCCGGGCTGGGGGCACGTGCAGGATGGGCGCGGCGCTGTGCACGGGTTTGGGCAGCCCCGACTTCATTTTGGAGGCAACCAGAATGGCCGGCATCTTCTCCCGGGGCTTCGGTTTTCCCAGCACGTCCCTGGCAGCGGCAGCGGAGGCGACCGCTAAAGGCAGCGCGGGCAGCAGAGCGGCGCCGGGCTCAGCCCGCGAGGCGCCCACCACCAGTGGAGGAAGAGGAAGAAGAAAAAGCCGAGGTCGGGGAGCTCGGAGCCACCCAGCGAGCGCACCTTCGGGGTGCGGGAATGCTGGGAGGACTGACTGGTAGAGGCGCTCCGCTGGTCCGGCTGGATGGATGGATGCTGCAGTCGGGTCTTACGCCCCTTGCGTATTCAAGAGCTCTGGGCAGTGAAGGACTGTTGCTGCTTGCGATTCTTCTCCTGGGAACCCGAGGCTTGGAATCCCATATTAATGTGTCACTGCATCTCCGAAGTGAGGAGGTCCCTTTGGAAGAGAAGCGGCGGGCACGCACGCCTCCCGCTCCGGGAGAGAGGCTGCGGGTGTGAGAGGCGAGGGAAGGCGGGAACCGCGGAGGAAGGAGAGGGAGGGCTCAAGGAGCTCAAGGCGTCTCAAGACCACCGAGAGGAAGCTGCTGCCTCCCTGATCGCGAGCACCGCAGTGACACCCGCGACGCAGAGGCGCGGCGAGAGCCCCGAAAGGTCTCTCTAGGCGTGACAGTTAGTCACCACCGCCCCGAAGCCCCCCGGACAGATAGCACCGCAACGCCTGCGGGTCTGCACATGCTCCGTGAGCTATCGTGCAGCAAAATTAAGGGCCGTGGGGCGCAGGCACCGGGACGCGCTGCTGGGCAGGGCTGCGCTGGCGAGCGGCTGCCGCAGTTCCCGGGGACGTTGCGCCGGCTGCGGGGCTCCGCGCGGGGGAAGACAGGCTGCTTCCCCGCGGCTGCGGCAGCGGCGCGGGCTGACAGCCGGGGCCGCCCCGACGCGCCCATTGGTCCGCGGCGCGCCAATCAGCGGCCGCAGCTTGCACTGCAAAGGGGGCGTGGCCTCAACTCCGGGGCCGCGGCCGAAACTCCGGGGCGCGCTTGGCCGCGAGTACAAAGCCGGCCGCGGCCCCTCGGCGGCACGGCTCCGGCTGCGCGCCTCCCGCGGGCCCACACCCCGCGCGCCCTGGAACCTACTTTTGAAAAAAGCCCTTTCGAACGCAAACGTCCGCCTCCGTCCCCCCTCCGGCGGGCACGGCTCGAGGAAGTTTTTGTTTTCTTTTTTCAAATTATTCTGGCCACCTTAACGGTTTAAGTCTTCCGGAGTCGCGCCCCGAGGAGGCCCCGCGGCCCCCCAGCTGGCTGCTCCCCGTCTCCCGCGTGAACAACGAGCCAACCATTTCTCTTCTCTTCCCGGAGGGGTGTGTGGGGGGTGCTCCCTATAGCTTCCTCTTCAGTTTTCAAAGGCTGCACATTTCACTTAACTATTTGAAGTATTTATGGGCAAATACAATACCCAGGGAAGCTTCCCGCCCCGAAACAGCTCCTCCTTGCAAATCTGCCGGGACTCTGTAATTAGAGTGTCCGGAGGAAGCCAGCGAGGCTCCGTGGCCCTGGCTGGCTCAGGCTAATCCCTGCTGCATTTCACGGAGGAGCCCCTCCCTGGCCTTGCCTTGGACACACTGGCCCCACAGGTTCCTCTACTTTTAATTCCCCTGGGATTTCTTCCCTCTTCTCAGTTGCAGTTTGGTTTCCTCGTTGACTCAAAAGGATGTGAGAATTTGAAAGGGATGATCCAGGCAGCCAGAAATCCTCGCGGTTCGTGGTTGAGCGCACTGCCTGGATTGAAACTGGACACATTCTTTAATCTTACATGCATCCTTAGAAAGCTTCTGTTTTCACTTGGAGTGAGGAGGAGGTTTGACCTCATGCGCATACTGTGCTGCTGTTTGGATTAAATGAGATAGTGCATGACAGTCCTTGAGCACAAGTACCTGGCCACATAAAGGGCTAATCAAAGTGGAGCATTCTTATTGTTATTAACAATTGCTACTCCCCACCTCTCCCTCCAACCCCCCCCCCCCCCAGTCATTTCTGCATATAAGCTGACTGTCTTTTTTCTCTGTCTCAGAGATAACAGTTTTTCTCTGTAGGCCCGCCCTGTAGACTGATTTACAATACTGATGGCATTGATGTATCATTTTCCAGACCAGAGGAAACAAGTTTAAACAGATAAAAATTAACTCTTAAAACAGCACCAAGAAATGAGAAGGTGTTTTCTTATCCTGGTCTTTTCCTTCTCCCACCTTATGTCCCACTCATTTTATATTATAAATAGCAACTTCTGGTCTCAGAAGGCTGAAATGCACACAGTCTCATATATCGATATAATGCCAGGTACCCTCCTTCCCTCCGAAATTAAATCACAGGTGGTCTGTGCCATTTACTGAGAGCACTCTACCTTATGCCACCTTATTATGGATCGTTTCATGTGTTTATTTTCTTCTTAAGGAGAGACTCGATGTTAGGAACTGCATTTAAACTATTAGGTTCTCTCAACATCAAGTATCATGCTGTAGACAGAACAATGAAATGGTCAAATGAATGAATGCTAGCAGCAATTCTCCAGGAGGAGAGCCTTTTAGATTCCTACCCATAATTCTGGTTTTGACGGTGTTCCAAGAGTTATGGAAAGATACTGCAGTCTTTGACTTGAAAGATCCTGGAGATATCCCTAAGTATTTCCGTGGCCCTAATGCCATGGTTCTCAAAGTATGGTCCCCGGACCAGCAGCAGCACCTGGATACTGGATTGAAAACCCCCACCCCACTATGCTGTACACCTGAAACTACTATATAATTATGTAGAATGTCCAATGTAATAGATAAAATAAAAGTAATGGTTAAAAAACACACCTCAAACCCATCCCAGACCCATTGAACCAAAGAGCTCAGGAGATGGACCCAGCAATCTAGGTTTAACAAGTGTTTAACCCAGTGATTTTGATGCATTCAAATGCCTGAGAACTTCCTCCAGCCTCAATGAATACATCGTGCATTCAGTGCTCCTCCTGGGTTTCTTAAACCTTAATATACATAAGAATTACAGGAAATCTTGCTAAATTGCAGATTCTGATTCAGTAGGTCTGGAAGGAGGCTGAGGCTCTGCTTTGGGGTAAGTTCCCCTGGGATGCCCATGCTGCGGACTGGAGCTTTTGAGTAACAAGAAGGCTAAACCAGAGGTAGCAAAGGGTTTCACCTCAAGAGTCATCTACAGCTAAGTGACTTTCTGTCACACTGTGCAGAAAAGAATCCTGAGTGTGCATCGATGTAGTTTAGTTGGAAACAGCAGTATGATCAATTAATAATGTCCGTTGTGGGTACAGAAATAGAAATAATGACTTACATGCTGTGTGTTTGCCATCTTTTATCTCCTGTTTAAATCCTATTGGCTGCCAAGGTCATTTTTTTAATGTGCACCCTCAAATGTGTACTAATAGGAAAAACATTTCTTTCTTTCTTGCTTTCTTTCTTTCTTTCTTTCTTTCTTTCTTTCTTTCCTACCTATTAAAAGTACCTGTTACAAATTAATACTATAGAATTTGATAAACATATGAGCATTCACTTTAACTCTGTGGGATTTATATAACTAAAGTCTGATCATTTCTCATATTTCTTGCCAGAAAACGTGAATTTTTTCAAGTGTATTTCCAAATTTCTTTCTCTGCTTCCTCATCCCTTCAATGATTTTATATGTTCTTTCCTGGAATATTTTTATTTCCCTTTATAGCTTTCCTATAAGTCATCGTTTCTTTACTTAAAGCAAAAATGATTTATCAAAATAAGCAGATAAGTGGGGGGGGGGGGAAGGGAGGTGGGGTGGAGAAGCTACATTTCCACTGTAGCAAAAAGAAAATTGCAAGATTCCTCCTTAAATAAGATCATCTCAAATTATTAAATAAACTATAAAGATACTCCCTTCACATAGATTCTATGTTCACATGAAAAGTCATTTTAAATCAATATGTTTGGTGAGCATTGTTAGCTGAAGAAGTCATTGGTTCAGACAATGGCAAGCTATTTTGGAAACAACACACAATCCAGATTTTTTTAAATGTTATTTTAAAAAATTATGCACTACGGACAGCCCACCATTTAAAATCTCAACTTAGACAATCCTTCTCTCCTTTTGTTCTGTCTCACTCTAAGCTTTCCAAATGGCCAACATGTCAGTTCTGGGGAAATTTGAAACTTACTTTCAAAGCTCTCTGGATTACTGAATCATCCAAGAGTTCAGACAGTTCTCTGGTTATAGGAAGAGCCAACCTCAGATCAGGATGGGCCAGCTGCATCCCTTTCTGATCCTGACATCAGTCTCTGGTGATTAGTTGAGTGTGAATGGGGCTTCAGAGCTGACCTGCAAGTGACCAGTCCCATCAACCCATCCTTCATTAGGGTTAAAGACCCCTGGCTGCACCTAACCTCCCAAGAAGACAGTTCTGTGAAGATCCTGAAACATCCAAGTTTCAGCCTCTCACAAAAAAATGCAGGGATGGGGGCAGGGTAGTCAACAGCCTCTTGGAGATTCCTGACTATAACAGATGAAAGGACATGTTGCAAGTTTCTGGAATAATAGAAAAAGCGAAATATTCAGTTTATTTGGGAATAAAAAAGATCTCATTAGCTTATTTTCAAAAGCTCACTTTCCCTTAATTCTCTGTGATATGGTTGACAACTATAACACATAGCTCAGAGATGGCACAAATGCCCACCTTTTGGTAGTGGCTGAATTTAGAAAGTCTGCTCACGCTGCCCTCAATGATTTAATTGGCCTTCTTCCAGCTTGGTCTCTGGTCTGCATGCAAATCAATATGCACAATGGTGATTTCTGAAAGACTGTGGTTCTCCCACCTGAAGATTTTAGAGAATGTGGAGTCTATATGAAGGTGTGTGGGTGTGTGGGTGTGTGTGTTTATGAGCGTTGAGGCAATGTAATATAATGAGGCAAGTGATATGTGATTTATTATATTGAGGCAATGCAATATAATATAATGCTATATAATAAACTATTGATTAATCAGTTATGGGGTAGCTTAATCATTAATTCAATGAATAAATTGTTGAGTGCCATCTATGTGCCAGAGAGTGGGCAATATGTAGGGAGCAAATTATAAGCTCTTGTTCTCTGCTCTCAAGGTTTTAAGAATCATATAACTGCTGTTTCCAAGCCTGAGGTTTGCCCTTTTTCACCACTGAAAAAATGGAGAACTCACCACGTGGTCAGGGAAGCAAACAGAGAGATGAATGGCAAACAGTGTAACTAATACTCTAATATTGTAGAAGCAGTGCATAATATACAGTGATAAACAAGGTGCAAAGGAGTGTCAGCTATTCCTGGGGTGGGCAGCTAATTAATTAAATTAATGTTCTGATTAATAAAAAACTGAAAAGGCATGGAGAGAAATCTTTCCTTTCTACCCTTAGTGTTGTAACTCTTTGAGGATAACTTGGCCTCAATAAACTATTGGCTAAATATTAATAAGAATAAATGTAAAATAAAAAAATAAAACTTAGACTGTGGCTATTTTGCCTTCTGCAGGTGGGGGAAGATATGTAAATAAATCACATATCACTTCCATATTCAGGCACTTGGTAAATAGGCCGGTCTAAAATTCCAAAGTCAGCCAGCTCTGGGCTGCTTCAGAGAGAGCCTCTGAGACCTTAGGTTATCTTAGAGATAACATTAATGAGTATTTGGAAATCAGAAGGCCAGCCCAGGCCACAGAGGTCAAGCTATATGGTTGTCCATAATAAGTGAAAAAGATTCAGTTTCTTGGGAGAGGTTTAATATGAAGGGCCCCCAAATGGAGTAGTCAGAGCGATGTGAAGGAACTCCTGAGGAGGGACAGAAGCAGAGCAAGGTAACAAGTAAAAGCCTTTCCTTTCCCCAAAATCACATTAAAGCCTGCTATGCCATCAAATGCTTTGAGAGATTCCATTCTGCTTTTGATGGGGAGAATTTATTGTTGTTGTTAATCCTCACCCAATGATATTTCTTCTGATTGATTTTTTTTTTTTTAAGAGAATAGAAGGGAGGGGGAGTGACAGGGAAACAATGATGTGAGAGAGACACGTCCATTGGTTACCTCCTGTATGCACCACAACCGGGATTGAGGATAGAGCCTACAACTGAGGTATGTGCCCTTGACCAGAACTGAATCCAAGATCCTTCAGTCCATGGGCTTACACTCTAACCACTGAGCAAAACCGGCAAGGTTGAGTATTATTTTTTAAATGACATAGCTGATTTTTGAATCTGGATTTATTTTGGAGAAGAAAGAGAACAGGGAATAGAGTGAGATCCTGGGTTTGGTGGGAGCAGACATTCAGAGTCAGGGATGGCCATGAGAAGTAAAGTTGCCTCCTCTCCCCTATCTTAATTCCTTCAATTCCTCCTAGCCCAACTCAGAGATTTGTAGAACCCCTGGAGAGAACTGGATCCCCATTTGATGTGGGATAAGAGTGTACACAAATTTAAATAAGAATGTCTCCTGACAAAAGAGATGGGAGCAGAGAAAATGTATATAAAAGATGAATACTCAGAATGTCTGTGGGCAAAGAGATGAAGTAGAAGAGGAAAGTAATCTTGGATTCTCTAGTCCATGCAAGTAGTTACAGCCCAATCATCCTGGTGACATGGTGAAGTTCCCCCTGTATTTTGTGCTGAGCACCATCTAGGCCTGTGCCTGCAGGAAGTAAAGGTGAAGGGGACTGAGCTATGTCCAGATTCTATGCTGAATCTTACCTGCAAGCTTTTTTCTTCCTTCCTTCCTTCCTTCCTTTCTTCCTTCCTTCCTTCCTTCCTTCCTTCCTTCCTTCCTCCTCCCTCCTCCCTCCTCCCTCCCTCCCTCCCTCCCTCCCTCCCTTCTTTCTTTCTTTCTTTCTTTCTTTCTTTCTTTCTTTCTTTCTTTCTTTCTTTCTTTCTTTCTTTCTTTCTTTTTCTTGTTATTTTTAATACTCTACCCACAAAAAACACATAGCTCTTAGAGATGGCACAAATGCTCACCTTTTACTATCATTTGTATCAATTGAGAAGTCTAGCTAATTGAGTTTCAAACTGACCTTTTTAAAAATTAGATTCCTTGCTTTGTATCATCCATTCTTCTTTCCATGCATTAGACCTGACAATCCCAGTAATCATGATGGTGCTGGTAAGGACCATAATTTACAAACTGTTTACCAGGAGCTACAATGAACATCATATATACTTCATCTTTAATTCTCACAACAATCCCATGGCGTCTATGAATACTGTTATTTTCATTTTACAGAAGAGAAAACTGAGGCCCAGAGAAGTTTTAGCATCTTACCTAAGCCCCACAGCCAAGTAAATAGAAATTCATTTTGAACTCAAGCACTCCAACTCCAGAGCTGGCTGACTTTGGAATTTTAGACTGGCCTAAAAATTTTAGAATTTTTACCAAGTGCCTGAATATGGAAGTGATATGTGATTTATATTCCGACTGATGTGACTTATTAAAACACCTTCTCCCACCTGCAGAAGGCAAAACAGCCACAGTCTAAGTTTTATTTTACATTTATTCTTATTAATATTTAGCCAATAGTTTATTGAGGCCAAGCTATCCTCAAAGAGTTACAACACTAAGGATGGAAAGGAAATATCACACTGGGGATGGGTGTTTGTTTTGGTTAATCCTCACCTGAGGACCTTTTTGCATTGACTTTTTTTTTTTTTTTTTTTTTTTTTTTTTACAGAGAGTGGAAGGGAGAGAGAAAGACAGAAACTAATGTGAGAGACATCACTTGGTTGCCTCTTGCTGAATCCCCGACCAGGGCCCCTGAATTGAGCCTGCAACCCAAGTATGTGCCCTTGATCAGAATCCAACCTGGTACCCTTTAGTCCACCTAAAGAAGCACTATCCATTGAAGGAGCATATAAAGTATTTGTTGAAGGAACAGAAAGGGATGGGACTTCGCTTTTTAACTGTTTTAGCAACTCTGCAAGCCAGAGGGTTTATTTTTCGTTTTAATTTTTATTGATTGACTAGAGGCCTGGTGCATGAATTCATGCACTGGTGAGGTCCTTCAGCCTGCCCAGTGATTGGGGCCAATCAGGGCCAATCAGCTGGCCCAGGGGAGATACTGTGGGTTGGCTGTGGGAGTGCACTGACCCCCAGGGGGTAGCTCTGTGTTGAGCATCTGCCTCCTGATGATCAGTACACATCATAGCAACTGGTCATTCAGTAACTGGTTATAACTGTCACTTAGGCTTTTATATATATGAATTATTTTAGAGAAAGTAAGGGAGCGAGAGAAACACCAGTGTGTTGTTCCACTTACTATGCTCTCTTTGGTTGCTTCTTGTCTGTGCCCTGACCAGGGACAAGAAGGAGGTTCTAACCCACTGCCTGTCAGGGCCCCTCAACCAAACCCCTCTGGCATGCCCTGGCTCCTGCTGTGGGCTGGAGCTCCTCTGCCACAGCATTCTGTCAGGGCACCTACTTAGGTTTTGGGTTTGATCCCCGGTTGGGGACAACTGCTGCTCAGGAAGTGACTGAGGACTGTTGAGGTCTGTGTGCTCTAGTCATTCAGTGGGGAGTTGGGGTTCCATTGCCAACATGGCCAACTCTGACCCCCACTGCCCCCAGTCTTCCATCAAGGACGACTTCAACTATGACAGCTGCATGGCCTCTGCCAACATACGCATCCACATGGGTAGGTTGCCCTCTTCACGATTCACCAGGCCTAGCTACTGCACAATCGCCCCAGGAGGCGAATTTCTGGGTTCCCAGGGAGAGTGCCCTCTGGGCTGAATTCTCAGGGAGAGCGGGGTCCTGGAAATAAAGCACTTCACTCCGCCTCCCTTCAAGGCTCAGGGGCTGGAGTGTAGCACCCATCCTGTGCAGGGCTCAGAGGGGAGAGCAGCTCCAGGGAGGCCTCCTAGCTGGGTGCTGAGAAAATAAAACTGGAGCCCTTCCTCCTTGAACCCTGTCATCTTCGGTGTAGGAAGGGGCAGATGAAAGCCTCAGCAGCCCTACTGGGGCATCATTAAATGAAGATTTTTTCCGCCAGTGAAAATAAATTTATTGTGTAATCAGTATTGTGTAATCATTGTGATTTTTTGTGTAATCATCGTGATTACACAATAACCTGCATTGAGTTATCTGCTGGGATGCTTGTGCTTTAGGGTATGTGAACCCATTTTATTTGATTTGATGCAGCCTCAAGTCCTCAGGCCTCATGCAGCATGCAGCCATGCCCACCTGCTCCTGTTCGTCATTACATGTGAGGGTGTTCCAGATAATTTGCATATTCCTCTATTATCATATAGGATTATATAGGATAACAAAGTCACTGACAAGCAGGGTCCTCTCCTAAGATGAGCAGGAGCTGTCACTCATGAGATCCTGCCTGTCTTCCCTTCCTTCCTGGGAAGCAGCTCCTCCCAGAATCGTTCTCTACACAAGTGCCAAGACCACCCCTGAGCAGCAGGAATGGGAAATCGATTCTCTCCTGACTGATCTCTGAAGCTGTCTCTACAACCAGTGATGCTGGCCTGAAGACAGAGTACCCGTCCTGCAGAAAGAGAGGAGATAGAGGAGAGAGGGCCCCAGCATGCCTGAAATGAACCCAGCCGGGTATGTGTGAAAGGCAATTCTAGTTCACACTACCCCTTGGCTGAGCTCAGAGCTGGTATAAAAATTGTCAACAAAGCAGAGACACCCATGAGGATCCTTTGTGCCCTGAGATCATTCAAAGCCACTAAACATAAACAGCTGTGTTGATTTCCGCCCGTTCTCCAAACCCAGGGCAAATAAAACCTCAGAGCTTGACGAGTGGAAAAGAACAAGATATACAGGGATTTTCTTTTCTTTTTTGGCTTAGAAAGATATTGTTTTACAAACAGTGGAGCAAGACACCATTAATTTTTTTTTAATTGCCTGGCAAGTTTCTTGAAGCTCCACATTGTACAAGAATGTTAGACATTCGCTGATAAATTTATCAGGGTTTTCTCCGCAGGGCAGGCTGAGCATGTGTCAATGTGAGTTTGGCAATGCCAGTCTTCCTAAGGTTGCACCAAAGGCTGTCAAGCATCGTCATCCTGGCTTCTCCAATACCACAAAGACCATCTTTTCAAACTTTGGGATGTGGAATGAACTCCCATTCGGAGTCGGTTACTTGTTAGGGTTTTATCTTTCCCAAGGGGAAGTGGGGGGCCATGAAGGGTTGGGTTCAGAGATGGAGAATCCAGTCTTCAAAGGCGTCTGGCCTGCAAGGCTGACTTCCTGCTGAGTTATCAAAGACAGCTTTCCAAAATACTCCCATGGCCATTTTAGCTCCTTCCTTGCCTTTGATCCTTTATTCTTAACATTCAGTCCTGTCTGGTCTCCATAGCCCCATTTTTTTTCTCTTTCCCCCCAAAAAGGAACAAGTTGGCAGAGCCCCTTGTCACTGCTCCTTGTGTCTAGGTTTCTTCCTGACAGAGTGAAGGAGAGAGAAGGCTGGAGCTGGAGTCAGGCAGCTCCGGGTGGGACTCCTGAATTCACCTCTGATTGACTGAGAAAGTGAGGGTCACTTCACTTCTCTGACCCTCAGTTTGTTCATCAGTAAAATGGAAATGATGATAACCATTTCACAGGGTTGTTGTGAGGATTTCCAATAATGGAAACTGAGGGTCTTACACTCACTGGTGTGAGTCTAGAACCTTATAGGTGTTATACTCATTCATTCATTCGTTTAAATAATATGTTAGTGCTACCTAATGCCAGACAATGTGTTAATCGCTGGTGATACAATGCTTGTAAAACAAAGTCCTTTCCTCATGGAGCTTACAATGTGATCAGGGGAATGGGCAATGATTACATTATCACATCAGAGAATGTATAACTAACTACTAACTGAGGCATCTGTTATGACAGCAGATAAAGAACCTAGATCCCCTTTAGACTGTTGGGCAGCCAAAGCTTCCAGAGAAGTGATGTTGGGGTGAAATTTGGATGGCAGGGAGGGTAACCAGGCAAGGATGGAGCCAGTATGCTGGGAGTGGAGGTTTAGGCAGTAAACAAGAGCTGAGTCCCCCCACATCCTCCTCCCTCTTACCCAGGGGATCAGAGACAATGTCAAGGTTTACTGAAGTGGAAAGTGTCCCACAGATATGCATAGACACAGATCCCTTCCCCAGGATGCTGGATGATGTCCTGGAGTGTCAAGTGCAGGTACCCCCTCCCCCCCAATGGCTGCCTTAAACCAAACCGCCTGAGGCCATCATTTGCAAGGGAGATTCCTCTTCCAGAGAGAGGCTTTGTTTTCAGCAACCAAAACAAATTCGTACTGGAATCTTTCTGACTTTTCCAAATCCACAATTAAAGCCCACACACTTCGTGGCCCAGGTACCATGTGACCATGCAGGTGCAGAAAGCCCGGGGGATGGTGATAGGGTTGGGGGTGGGAATGAAGCAGTTATGTGCCGGAGTCTTCATTTCATTTAATGTCTCCAAATAATGCTAGGAAGTAATATTTTCTCCCTTTCACAGATGAAGAAACTGAGGCACAGATAGGTAAAGTAGTCATTTCCCCAAGGTCACACAACTAGAAATCAATAGAACCAGGATTCAAATTTTAAATTGTCTGCTCCCAAATTCCACGCTTTTTCCATGACACCCTATTTTACTTCAGTCATCTGGCCTGAGCCCCGGATTCTGCTGCTTGTTTTCTGAAGGTTTGGGAAATCACTGCCCCTCAGCAAGCAACATGGCACTGGTTCCCTGTGGGCCACAGAGTGGGGCGCTGGGCCAGCTGCCCGTGCCCACACCTTCCCACAGCAGGTGGCTGACAGCAGGATGAAGAGGACCTGGGCAGGAAGAGAGAGAGCGCACATCCTAGGGCAGGGGCTAAGCCACAGCGTATTCAAGTTCAGGTATGGAAATGATCTCCGGGAAATTTCAAATCTTCTATGTGCTCCTCTCTTTCCTCCTCTTTCCATGACACACACACACACACACACACACACACACACACACACACACTCCTCATGCAGCTTGCATCTGGCGGGAAGGCATGCCAACCGAGGTGTTGAAATCCATGGAGAGTCATGCTTTGGCACCTGTGGAGTACTTTTCAGCACTTTGGAATGACAGCTTATTCGTCCACACAGCCCTTCCAGAAAGGTTGTCTGTGTGCCATAGTGGAGAGAGGGAATCAGAGCAGAGACTGGGAGTGGTCAGGCCAAGCAGGAGTTGAACTTCTCACCCCTGCTCCCACAGGTACTTCCTCCTCCTGGTTCTGCTGTTCAGTTCCCAGACGACCTTGGGAAAGCCATCAGTCCCCTCGGCCTCAGTTTCTCACTGGAGGTTGTTCAGTGGCTGTCAGCCTGGGCTCTCTAGACCCATAGGGTCTGAGGACACAGTCACGGCAGATTGTCAAGCATAATAACAGCTGCCATTTACTGAGAACCTGAGGCACACTTCCTAGGTGTCTTATGAATAACATCTCCAGTTCTTCAGACAAACCTGTAAGGTAGGAATGCTCACTCTATTTTATAGATGAGAAAACAGATCTTCCTACAGGTCAAGGGACTCACTCAATACCCTGTAGAGAGTAATAGAGCTGGGATTGGAACTCAGGCTCATGTGTGTGACTGTTCCAGCCCACTACCTCTGCTTCGGAGAGGTAACCTCTCCCCTGGCTTAGCTAATGGATAATGTGTTCCCAGCCCCTCCATGGCCATCCTGTCACAGCTCAGCCTGCGCCCTGTGATGAGCCCGTACTGGGCAGCCGCCTGGGAAAGCTCTGGTGGCTTGATGAACAGTGGGCACAGGCACTGGGTAGGCAGTGCAGCTTCCAGGGAAGGGAGGCACAGAGCCAGCTGCTCTGGGGCTGACCCCACAGGTCCCGATAAGATGTCTAAGCAAGAGGTTAGTGGGGAAAAGGAGTAGGAGGCCCTTCTCACATTCCTCCCCACTCAGCACGGAGCTGCTGTCAAAGCTGATTGCCATCACAGAGCCTCTGCACCCCGGTGCTCTCTCCCGAAGACGCTGACCTACTTTCTGTTGGGTAGCCATGTATCCAGAGCCCCCAGCTAATACTTTCGCACTATAGTTGGTCGAGGTGAGAGCTAGTCCAATCATCTACTGAATAAGATCCAGTCTTCTGGTTCAGGCTCCCAGGGGCTTCCCTGCCCTGCCCTTGCCCATCTCTCCAGCTTCCTCTCCCTAGTTTTTTTTTTTTTTGTTGTTGTTGTTTTTGTCTGTTTGTCACATGCTCTCGTCATTTCCAGACACGCCACCCATCCCATGCATCCACATTCGAAGAGGCAGGACAGTTCAAAGGTCAGCGCAGCTCTCTGCAGGCAGACTGCCCATGGTGCAATTCTTTTCCTGCAATGCTGGGTAACCAAGAGAGTCAACCAACCTGTGCCTCGGTTTCCCCATCTTCAAAATGAGTACATTATTGGTATCTATTTTATAGGATTATTGTGAGGATTAAAGAAAAAAAACACAGATAAAGAATACTTTAAAAAAGGCTCCTGGCCCAACCAGTGTGGCTCAGTGGTTGAGCACTGACCTGTGAACCAGGAGGTCATGGTTTGACTTCAGGGGCACATGTCTAGGTTGTGGGCTCAGTCCCCAGTGGGGTGTGTGCAGGAGGCAGCTTGATCGATGGTTGGCTCTGACCATTGATATTTCTATCTCTCTCCCTCTCTGAAATAAATAAAAAAATATATATTTTTAAAAATGCTCCTCGATTATTCTACTGTGCAGCCAGGGTTAAGGGTCGTTGGTGTCAGGCTGTGACCCCAAAAGGGTAAGGAGCACTTTACTGCGCGTGCTTCAAGGCCTCAGAGCTCAGGCTGGCACAGTGACTGGCACAAGCTGCCATGCTGGAAATAGACTTTGAATGTATGATTCTTTTTTATTTAGATGATTTAAAGGTAAACAATCCTTTCCCCAAAGCCAGGCATTTAATCACCCCCAAACCCAATGTAAGCTCCAAACCAGCAGACCATGATGCTGGTCATTGAGAGACCCTGCAGGTTGAGGACTCCACTGTGAGATGCTGAGGGGACTGGGCCTGAGTACATAACGTCAATGTTGAAACTGACCCTGGGCAAGCTGGGAAGAACAGGGTAAATGAGATTCACACCACTCACCAAAGGGAAAGAGACTTTCACCGTGAGACAGATTTTCCCAGTAAAGTCTGTGTTTGGATGTTGAACCAAGGTTTCTTGCTTGTTTGTTTGTTTTAGGTCAGGCTTCCAAGTTTCAGGGCCCGTGCCAGCTTCAGACTCGAAATGGACCACCGCGCTTTCTGAGTCCTCACACCTAATTCCAGATGGAGACACCGGGCCGTGCTTCTGACCAGCTCCGCTGCTGGAACAGAAGTTATTCTTAGCACAATGGTGTGGGTGGCAAGCCAGGCTTTTCTCTGATGTGATTGATGTTCAATTAGGCTGCTGAAAACTAGGACAGCATTTCTATGGATGGGGGATAAGGTTGGAGTGGGGCGTGACCCAGCATCTCTTGGGTCATGTAGCATTTTGCTTTTCCTCTGATGGTATGCTCCCTGACAGGGACTCATCTGAGGTGCTATTAGCATATGAAGCATAATGGAATTCAATGCAGAGGACCAGGTGCCAGCTTTGTGCTAGTCAAAATCCATGGGGGAAAAAAGGCCAGCCTGTGTTCTTTGACCAAACTTAGGTGTTAACTTGGAAGGAACAAAACCTTTAAAAACATGGGATAATAAAGGATATATTTCTAGTTTGCACCTGCATCCAATCGAGGCAGCCGGCTGAATTAAAATGTACACAGTGATCCAAAGTTAGGACAGGAGTTAAAATGTACACAGTGATCCAATGTGACAGAAAGTCATGCCAGCAAAGCCTGGAACAAACAGCTGGGACCAACCATTTCTCAGATGCCTGTTCTGTGCTAGGCACTTACAGATAACATCTCATTTCATCTTTGCAGAGCAGAGTAATGTCATTTCCTGTTTACAGACAACAGAACCGAGGTACCAAGAAGGTAAATAACCACTTCAGGAAGTGAGTGGCAGAACTGGGCTGTGAACTTCCATCCCGGCCTCCTGCGTCTGTGGTGTGTCCTGGGCTGTTGAGCTCTGACTCAGCCCCCTCAGGAAGGCCACCTTGGGCTGCCCACTGAGGGCAAGTGACTGCACCTGCCTGGAGGAGTGAGTGAGGAGGCAGCCGCTGGAGGCGATTCCCTCACGGAGTGATCTGGTGCCAATGTGTCCCTCGGCCTACCTCGACTGGAGTGGGCTCTTATTATTATTTTTTTTAATCCACACCCAAGGATATCTTCTTATTGATTTTAGAGAGAGGAAGAGAGAAAGAAAGGAAGAAAGAGAGAGAGAGAGAGAGAGAGAGAGAGAGAGAGAGAGAGAGAGAGAGAGAGAGAAACATCCATGTGAGATTGCCTCTCTTATGGGCCCTGACCGGGGATTGAACCCACCACATATGGTAGGTATGTACCCTAACCAGGAACTGAATATGCTACTCCTTTTGTGTGTGTGTGTGTGTGTGTGTGTGTGTGTGTGTATACGTTCCAACCAACTGAGCCACCAAGCAATGGCTGGAGTGAGCTCTTGATCAAAGCAGCAATAGCCTCCTCAGGCAGTGGCATAGATAGTGCTTTGCTGTTGGCCAAGGCCAAGGGGAGCAGCAGGGCACTCTTGAATGGCAAGACAGGCTTCAGAGACTGTGGAGGATATGTGAGCAGATCTCACCAAGCTGGGTGAAGAAAGGGCCCTCCTTTCAACCTAGAGAAGTACAAGGAAGACCTAACGTGACCAAGGGTCCAGCTCTCTGCTAAATGGACTTAGACAAGCTATGGCTACTGGTCACTGGGTGTGCCCCCCAAATCTGTCTGTATGAGCCAAGTAAGCTTGCTATCCCTTTCTACGGAAAGGAGGAGCCAGGCACCACCAGGTGGACCCCAGAGAGCAAGGACATTGCAAGTGACACCGAGAGCATGTCTTAGTGGCCAATTCAGAACTGAGTTCTGGCCCTCCCTCTCTGTGACCAGAGCTGAGTTACTCGCACCCTTATGAATCTCAGCTGCCTCATGTGGGAAATAGCACAAAACTATCCTCTACCGCAGCCGGGTCGGGTGCGGCCAGGCCCAGAGCAGCAGTGGCCACGCCCGGAGCGGCCAGGTCGGGAGCGGCAGTGGCCAGACCCGGAGCAGCTGGTTGTGGAACGGGCCAGAGCAACAGAGGCCAGGCCCAGAGCAGCCAGGCCCGAAACAGCTTGCTCCTCGCCTGCCTCCGCCCCAAGGCTGCCTCTCAGACATGGTTGGAAACTTTTGGGGGAACTTGAGGGTCTGCTGAATCAAGTGATGAAAGCTTAGATCTGGATGTGTTGAGTTAGTATAGTGCTGGGGTGTTGATATGTGAGTGCATTGTGTTGGGCCTAGATGAGGTTGGTTGATCTATTTGGAAATGTCTTTTGTGTGAAGTGTATCCCTGGGCATGTGGAGGTATTATTGATTTAAGAAAATGCTAAGTAACTGATTTACTATCTGAAAAATTTAAAGTTCTGAAAGTTTAAGTTCTCTTGCCAAAAAGAGGTTTTAAAGCTAACACCTTAATTTTAATGGAGAAAGGGAATGACAAGCCCTTCCCATCCAGAACAGGTAATCCAATTCCAACCAGCAGCTATGTTTAAACAATGTGCCCATTTACACTTGAATGGCTACACCTTTTGATAGCCTAAGGGCAAGTTTACATGTAAACAAGTTTGCTCTCAATTCCCAAAGCAGAAAGAAAAACAAGGTTTAAAATTATTAGATTTTAAAATTTATTCTTAGAAGTGTAAAAGTTTATTAATTAAAAAAAAAAAACAACAACAACAACAAAAAAAGGAGATTGAAAAACCTGATGAACAATGATAGCGGTTCATTGTGGTAGAGTCCCCGATGTGGGAGGGGAGTGGACTGATTGTTCTCGGGAAGGAGGAGGGAGGAGGAGACTGAACATGAACTGTGCACCTATGGATGAGGACGGTGGGGGGGGTGGGGAGGGGGCGGAGGATGGGGTGGGAACCTGGTGGAGGGGGGAAGAAATGAGGAACCTTTGTAATGATAGAACAATAAAGATTGATTTTAAAAAAACACAAAAAACTATCCTCTACCAGCAGTGGACTTTGGAGGTGCTTTGCCTGTCCCCACTCCCTCTTATCATCTCAATGGCCTTCTCTTCCCCCAGCCTCTAATGGCCAGCACCCGTGACCTTGCCCAGAGGCCTGCCTTGGGGCTACTGAAGCTCCTTCACCCACGTGTAGATATTTTCAAGTATTTAAGCCTTTACCGTCCACCCCCCAGGGGGAGCCTGTGGCCAATGATGGTCTGTGGATATGAAAGCCCAGCTCACTTGTCTTCAGATGGGACAAACTCTGAGGTATAGCGAACTTCAGAACTCCCCACAGGATGATAATTTTTGCCTCAAATCACATGTCCTCACTGTCCTTGTCCTCTTGCTTCCCGCTCCCAGACTGGTTTGTCCCATTCCTGTCTTTAATAAATCAAGAATCCTTAAAGTCTACTCCTCGAGAACCCAAGCCAAGACACCACTTTGTTGAGTTATTATGAAGATTAAATGACGTGATTCATTGATTCATGAAAAGTGCTTTGTTCAATGCCTGGCACACAGGCAGTAATCAATATATGGTAGCTGTTTATTTCTAGATGGGACCAGATGATATTGTCAATAATGAATATTTTTATTAAAAATGGTAATGTCATATGGACCAACCTAATGATCTTTAATAATCCAATCTCCTAACAGCCCTCTTCCTTGTTCTAATAAAGACCATAGCCTGTTCTGGTGGGTCCTCAACTCATTGCCTTTTCTCCTGACCTGTCCTCCTAGGAAAATGCTGGCTTCGAATGAACCTCCGGTTGCTGGCATTTGGGTTTTGCAGGCTGGGGCTGGGCACGGAGCACTCGTTATTTAACCTGAAAGCCCTGTGAACCAGGGCCCCACCTCAAACGGGAAAAAGGGGTGAGGGCGGGGGAGATCAATCACTACTTGTCAGGTGGAAAAAACCAGATCATAAATAGGAAAAATGTTTTCAACTTCCCCCAAAAGCAGTGTTTTGTAAATACATTTCTGTTTTATTTTCCTGAAAAGATGACTTTGGTGGCCTCTTCAAGCCAGGCTGCTGTGAACCAGCTCTTTGAAGGGCCATGTGTTTTTATGGCACATTTCAGCTTCAAACACTGAGTAAATGAATACTGTGTTTGTGTCGGCATGGCACTTCTGGCTGACAGACATAAAAACCGGCATGGAAAATTGCTGTTTATATTTCCTCCAGCTATCACTGCTCCAACCTCATGACACTGGGGAAAGTTTACGGTACAAACAACTCGTCTGCTATCTCACTGAAAACACTGCATCCCCTCCCCTCCCATCAGGAGGGGACCCTGTGGAGGGTGAGAGTCACATGCAGTCATCGCTTCAAACACAGAGGAAACCGAGGGATCAGGCCGAGACCGGGTAGCAGATAAGTGAGAGACAGTGACTCTGGAAATATGGGGGCAGGAGGCACCCAATGACCTGCTGCAGTGGCAAGTCCCATCCATAGGTAGCCCCAGAGCTACTGAGCTTGGAGAGCAGGTTGTGGTCAGGTCCTCATGTAGCAAGGAATCTGGACCAGGTAGCATAATCTGTTCTGGGATTAGGTGTGGAGGCAGCTCTGTGACCTCAGTTTGGAGCCCACCACGTGTGCGACAGCACGTAGAATACTTATTTCTGGGTATAATTGATATCTTATTTGTGTATTTACTGTCTCCCACCACTGCTCCCCTCATCTCCACACATATGCACACATTTGAATACAAGCACCATCAAAGCAGGGATTTCCCCCCCCCCCCTCCCCCATGCATTCCTAGAGCCTAGAACAACACCTGGCACATGACAGGTACTCAATACATATTTGTTGATTGATTGAAATATGATTGCCTATATGGTCAATATTCAAAAATTCCTACAAGGACCAATCATGATATTGAAGCATTAAGTAAAAATTGAGTTTGCCCACCCTATTCTACTTACAAAGGCAGGAGAAAATCCAGCAAAACTTTGAAGGATTTGCCACAAGAACGAATGAAACAAGGAAGAGTTTTTGCTTTATCAGAAAACACCATTAATCAGAACATCCCTAATGATGATGTTTTGTCTGTAGAGCACAGAGTGTTTAGATATTTCCAGATATTCATATGTTTAGCATTAGGTAGCACCAAGCTATGTGCTTTCTCAGACAAAAGCAAGCTAGTCAAACATTTGGTTGAGGAGCCAAATGACCCAGTTTCTCAGACATTGGTCTCTAGGGGGTACCTGTGAACAGAAGTGCCTGGTGAGTCACCTGTAAGTCACAGATGGGGAAAGAAGTGGTCAAGTTTGTTCCGGTTCAGACAAGACCCGAAACTTAGACAGGGAGACCGTGAGCACACGTGGGATTTCTCTCAGTGAGTCTGTGAGCATGGCCGGAACTGTCAGATGATCCCATTGATGTCTCTTTGGCAGGAGAAGAGCCACACCCGAAGTCACAGAGGGCCCACAGATGTCATGCTGGCGCTCTGCCATGGAATCACAGCCTGTGTCTCTCACTGTCACGGTCGGCCCCACACAGAACCCTTCAAACCACCAGGCCAGACAGTGGCAGGATCTGAGCCGTGTGGAAAGTATTCTCGGCCCCACTATAATTAAGAGCAGAGTGCACACACTTTCAAGTATTTCACTGTCTATTCTGACACCAGTGCGCCAGTCAGATAGACGGGAGTCTTTAGAACTAGATAAGCCCAGTGTAAGCGAGAAATGGAGGAAGAAGGTGGGTTTTGGCCTTCTCAGCCTTGTCTCCAGCTAGGCTACTGTATTCACAGGGTGCTGGGCTGGGTGGGAGTCAGGGCTGCTGTCCCTCCTTATAGTTAGGGCTGGAGCAGACCTCTCCCATGACAAGGGTGCAAGAGTGGGCCTGGCAAGGTGGAAGGTGGGAAAACTCAGAGGAAGGACCCAAAAGATGGTCTCATTCAACTGGTGGGCAGGGTGGGGATGGAGCTGGGATCCCCTGAGTGATCGCTTAGGACTGCCTCGTAGCCTCTAGCCACATGAGGCAACTTTGTCCTTGATGGGGCAAGTCTGAACTGAGATGTGCTCTAAGTGCAGAACACACACTGAATTTTCAAGATTTTTGTATTAAAAAAAAAAAAGAATGTAACTATCTCATGCATTTTTATAGCAATTATATGTTGAAAAGAGAATATTTTAAATATATTGGGTGAAAGGAAATATATTAAAATGAATGTCATCTGTTTCTTTTTTTATGTTACTACTAGGAAAACAGAAGGCAGCAGGAAAACAGGAAGACCAAATATGAGAAGGATTGAGTCCATAAAAGAAGCCAGAGGCATGAGTCCCCAGGAGCTGAGCAGGCTGTGGAGGGCAGGAAACTGCGGACAATGCTCATTCACAGGGTTGGAGCTGACTCAATGGCACATAACACACACACACACACACACACACACACACACACACACACACAAGAAAAGCTAAAATCACAGACTTGGCTTAGAACATATGATATTTCTATCAGACAGTGCATGTTGAAAGCCTAGTTCTTCTAAGTGCGATTCCTAGAGCAGTGGTGCCCCAGACCTACTAAAATAGCATCTGCATTTTTAATAAGGTCCACAGGTGATTCATTTGCATATTAAAGTATGAGAAGCACCAGCCTCAGTCATTCCCCAGGACTCTACTTCATTGTGATGGCCAGGCCAGCTTTAAGGTCTAAGGCAGAACAGACTCCAGGGGAGAGAAACCTCTGTGCAGTGTGATAGCACTAGTTTGGAAGTCACAGGATTTCAGTTCTATTCCTGCCTCTGCCTTGAAATTGCTGTGTGACCTTGGTTGAGTCACTGTACCCCTCTGGGGCCAGTTCCTCATTCTGCAAATGAAGAAACTGCACTGAAGATCTGCAAGAGCTTTCCCTGTACCAGCGGGTATGACTGGATGCTGCTCCTTTTGCAAAGGTTCCTAGACAAATCCTAGGGAGGATTTTGTTCTCAGGTTGGCTCTTATAACAGAAGACTCATGACCTTCAGAATGGTGACATGCAGTCAACATGGGCTTGTATGTTCTCCTTTGGGTCCTAAAAAATTCAGTCATATGTGGAAGACAGTGTGGATTTGGTTCTAGCCAACAGTAAGGCAATGTAGCAAGGGAACATGCTCTGAGGCCTCCCTTAATCTTGCTGGGTTTTCAGAGCTAGAGCTATTGTATGATTTTTCATCTAAATCAGGCTCTTCTGGCATTGGAAGGAGATGCTATTAATAATTATGCCTTAATAGCAGGCACAAATTGAGACTGTCCCCAGCTAAATGGAGTGTTTGGTACCCTTACTCCCAGCCCAACTTCCTTCTCAGTGATAAAGCTTGATAATGCGCAACTATATCCCTATGTTGTGTAATAGACACTGATTACTTGTCTGCTCAGCATCACTCAGATTTGTCCACAGAAGTAGCCACCTGTACAGCAGAGGAGAACAGGTGTGTATACCCCTGGGACAGATGCAGGGTGTGAAGGGACCACCTAGAGCCTCTTGACAGCAGAAGTTTTCTTTGAAATCTCAAAAGGGCACATGAACTCTGCCATTCTAATATATCCTTGCTTTAAAAAAACAAACAAAAAACGACCTGTGTATTTTTTTTTTTTTAATTTTAAAGTAAAATAGATGCCCAGGAATATGCTTGCTGCAGGGTCACCCTGGTTTTGTGTCCCTCCTGGTTCTCTAATGTCACCTGAGAAATCTGACATTACAACAGCCTCTCACCAGTGAGGGGGTGGGAGGGTGGACAGAAAACCACTCATGCTCACAGTGTCCAAGTCGTTTGTTAAAATGAATGATAAGGCCACAGATTCAGGGCTAGGGGGCCTGGGATTGCTTCAGCATTTGGCTTTCCCCTCTATCCAGTCTTTTGTTCCTCTCTGTGTGGCAGATGGAGGCCCATAAACTCCCATGCAAGAGTCTCAGAGAGTAGAGGCTTCATCGTTAATATAACTCAAGGCCCTCACTAAGATTCTTAGCCCCTGATGTAGAGAGTCTTTAGCCTGACAAGAGGCCAACTCACAAGAGACCCTCCCCAAATGACAGGGGTTCCTGTGAGCCCCCAGACCCTCTTCCATCTCACTCCATGGTTTCTGAAGAAGTCAGAAGGCAGTTGCCCCAGCAGGCAGGCATGGAGTGCTGGAGTCTACAGCAGTTTCCTCTGGGTGGAGGATGGGAGGCAGGTTGGGCATTAAGACTCTAGATTGAATCTCTGAGACCCAGCTAAGCATGAGCTCCTCAGTGAGGCCTGACCTACCCATGCAGTTGGGGCCAAGTACTCATCCCACAGCATCCCTGTGCCTCCATTCAATCAGCAATACCCACCACTCCAACAAGACACACACACACACACACACCACACACACACACGTCCCACAGCTCCAAGACACACTTCAGCCATTTGCTATATTGAGGGCTTAATACATTTGCATTGAATTTCTCCCCTCCTCCACCTCCTTCCTGCAGATGTAGAATTTCCCTAGAGATGAAAGGATAATTTGAAAATTAACTTCTTATTTCAGCGTTTCTTCATAGCTACAGATCAGAATGCACAGGGCCTGGAAAGTAATGATTAGGAGGGGGCTGACTGGGGACTCGGGGTTGCTAGCAGTGCTCTTGTGTGTTGACCTGTGTGCTGGGTACCCTGGTGTGCTCAGTTGGATGAGTCATTTGGCTGCATGTGTACAGTGTGTGATCTTCTCTGAATGCAGATAATGCACATTTAAATTTGAAGCAAGCACAGAAGCTGATTGTAGCTGAGGGAAGGAAAGCTGTAACCTATCTGAATAAGAAATCTCTCAAGCTCTGGTCTGATTCTCATGCATTCACGCAGCTGAGAGCTACTCTCGGGCTATGGGGCTGCATAGATTCAAGACAACAGGCTGAAGGCCTGTGCCATCTCCTTGCCTCAGGGAGAAAGCTGCATTGATAACATGTTAGTTTTAGGTCTCATGCTGCCCTTCTAGGCTCTGGGCAGACTCACTCCTAGAAGAATAAGGCAGAAGTGGTTGAGAGCCGAGTGTCTCAGTCAGACAGTCAAATCTGTGTACAAACCCTGACTCTGCCACTTTCTAGCGCTTGACCTTGGGAAAGTTATACTGGTATAAACTTCCTAATCTTCAGTTTCCCCATCTGTAAAATGGGGCTAATAATAGTGTCTGCCCCATATAAGTACTGTGGGAATATCCTGTACTGCATATAAAGGGGTTAGCCCAGTGCCTGGTGAAAATGTAACTGCCTATTAAAGACTAAATGTTATAATCGAGGGCTGCCCCTCACTTTATATAAGAAACCCAAACCCAGAGAAAGGAGTATCTTTGTGAAGGTCACAAAGCCCAGATGTGACTACGACAAGGACCAGCAAGCTGCTTTTCCCCACAATGGGGCCCTGGGCAGGACCATGCTGCCACACTACACTCAGGCAGGCCGAGTGGATTGCAATGGGTGACATACAACTTGCAGAGAGGGGACTGTGGTGAGGCCAGATCCCAGGTGGAGGAGAGCTGGAGGGCACACCATGACCAGGAGTGCTTCCCAGTGAGCCACTGCCTGAGACAAAGCAGTGTCAAAGCAGAGGGGCAAGAAAGACTCTCATCCAATAAATACCGAGTGCCAGCTTAGTTGGCCAGGCTAGGCCAGGTGCTGGGGCCAACATGTGGAGCAAGAAGAGCCCTGCCTTCCTGGAGCTCACAACCTGGGAGGCGGCGGGTGGAGAGATTTCTAATCATGCAGATGACAAGAGATGGGTTATTCAAAGGATAAGCAAGGGGAACATATCACAGGGGACTTGAGGGCATAGCAGAATGTACAGGGAGGTGCTGGGGTAGGACATGGGCACAGGAAATTGTAGAATGAGGGGGCCGTTGTTGCTGGAATGCAGACAGCCAAGGGGATCATGCAAGACCTCCCAAGCCATGCTGGGAATTTTGGTCTTTATCCTGAGGGATGTGTGAAGCCTCTGCAGAATTCTAAGTTGGGGAGTGACATGACTGAGATTTGCTGTTGCTTTTCACACAATCCCGGAGCCCTGAGAATCAGCCCAGATCCAAAGGCACCAACTGGTGCAGCGAGTGGGAGGTTCCCGCAGCCTCACACAGTTCCTAGCGCCAGAGCAGCAGGTGCCCTGAGGCACAGATGCATCTGCCTTTGACAAATATGGAAACTGAGGACCAAAGAGAGAGAGTGACATACCCAAGGTCACAGGCACTTAGAGGCAGAGCCAGGTCTGATCCCTCAGTCTCTGTGGCTGCTCTTGCAGCCATTGCCCGGCCCTGCAAGGCTGCCTCACTAGTTTGTGTGAAAACCTTTCAACTCCAAAGGGACTGATACGCTCTTAATGGAGAGGAACAGGTCTTATGTCCAGAGGCACTAAATGCACCTTTGCAGAATGAAAGGACATAAGTGCACAGCCCTTATGAGGACCCTGGATCTGCTCCCCTACCCTGCATTCTTCTTCCGCAGTACCTTGGCACCCGCAGAACTTGCCCTCAGCTGGGCCACACCTGCAGATCTGCTCCAGTGGAGACTAGGAGGGAGTGTGGCCACGGGGCTCGTCCACAGGGCTGCTGGAAACCTGTTTCTTCCACCTACTGCGGGGTCTGGAAACTCCCAAGGCCTCTTCCTCAACTGGTCCCCACCAGACGGATGATATCATGGGCCTTTGAAATAAGAGGAAAGCTCCCGCTGGGCTGGAAATTAAGGTGGTTTAAAGCCAGATGGCAGAGCTTCTGAGCAGAGAGGGCACAGCAAGTCATCCAAACACCCCACGCTGGAGGTCAGTGGGCCTCTGGCATGAAGGTGCTGGCTGTTGTGGAGGCAGGGCCCTGGGGGCTCCATGGCTGGGGCCTCCTTTGAGGGTAGGACTGGGGTTCCCATTTGAGTCTTGCTCCTGTCCTAGCCCAGCCCCACATTAACCACAGGTAGAGTCTTTGGCTTTTCCTGAGAGAAGGATTCCAGGTTGAGCTCTGTCTGTGGAAGGAACCTGTGCTCCTGTGGAAAAGGACTGAGGCTGGACAGAGGATACCAGCCAACACCAGTGATGAGTCAGGCACTGTGCTGGGGGAAGGGGGTTGTAATGGCCTAGTCAGTGGTAATGTGCCCACCAGTAGCTCTTTGGGCCAGAGGGACAGGACCAGTCCTGCAACATGGAGTGAGGATGCTCTGCCCTCGAAGGGGATGGGGGATCCCCTATTTGATCATCCTATAAGGTATAGGAAATGGGGTGAGCATCGGGACTAGAGGAAGGAGAGATGTCCTGACAATTTTTCCCGGATGACCCTCAGTATGGAGAGGCTGTGGGTAGTCCAGGATCGGTGAGCTGCCCTTGATCATTGTTTACCATGGCGGAAGCAGCAGCAGCTCAAAGAGCAGCAGATTTGGGTGATAAATGGGTGTTTAGACAATTCTCCAGGGGTATGTCTGAGTGCCTGCCCTCTTCTGAGAGGTGAGAGCAGCCAGGACTGACCAAGCCTCTGGAGTCTCAGAGATAGCCACTGGTGGTGACACCTCGGCTAGCCAAGCAGTGACTTCACTTGGTGTGTTAAAAACCCTGACGGTGGTGTGGGGACAAGAGGGACCCATGGAACAGAAGTGCCCAGCAGCTCTCTCTGCAGCACAGGTAAGCAAAGCCCTGGGAAAAGCCTCAGAAATGATGGGTAGACATGGGGACAAGGCTAACGTCCAGTAAGGAGACGAGGTTGTAAGAGTTGGCATAAAAAGGATGTATAAATCTATTTTCAACCGAGTTCAAGGAATACAGACTATCTATTATCTTAATTTCCACCATAATTACTCTTCTAGGGAAATAGAACTAATTATGATCCCCACTTTACAGATGAAGAAATGCTACATCAGTGAATTGCAGTTTTTAAAGTTCACAAATGAGCAGATATTTTTAAAAAATGGGGGAGTATACATGGGTTGCTAACTTTTATTGAATTTTCCCAAGTAAGGAAGTTAAACTTTTTTTTTTTTTGCTATACCTATATATTCACTATCACTTCTTGGTAAAAGAAAGAATATATTAATGTTGAAAATGTAAGAAATAAGCTAATCAGCATAAAGGCTGGTCTTTTAAACTCAACGAAGTTATATTGTTGAAGGCCTAATCGAGTATCCTTATTTTTCTCACCTCCCTGGGTATCTGTGAGATGTGGTGCTGGTTTGTAGAGCTGGGTCCCAGGAGCTGAGTGATTCTCTCAACCTTAAAAGGGCAGAGCCAGCTTATACCAGACCTGACTCGAAGCTAGGCCTTTCCAGATGCCCCACACAGCCTTGTCCACTGTGGCCAGGGCAGAGGACACACACAGCGCCATCCAGATGTTCTCCAGGGAGCCTCGGTGCCTGCTCTGACTGCCCTGCCCACAGGCCTCTTGGTTGCATTGAGTCACTTGGCTGAGACACTGACCAGTGACACCAGCACAGAGGACTTGGCAGGGCACAGCACCTTATGTTTTCCTCTGCACCAAATTATGACCCATAAAAACTCAGCCCTTGCAGGGACACAAGCAGTTTAACAGAAGGACCGCCCCAACTCACCCTTTCTCTTTTAGGAAAACACATCCAGTTCCAAGCTGCTGCCCTGAGGAACCACAAAATGGTTCTCTCTCCCCAGCCGTCCCCATTCACCAGGCTTAGAAGGGTCCCAGAACCAGGCCGCCGGATGGCTTCCCAAACTCCAGGCACTCTTGCTTCCTCTGAGAGTCACAAATTATTAAAGATACAAGGAACTTAAAGGATCATAGAATCCAACTTCCCCATTTTATATACACTAGTAAGAGGTAAAGCAGCCACCAACATCTAGGTCTTCTAATTGCTAGCCAGAGCCAGATAAACTCAGATTGGTCCTCCCTCATCCTAGCTTCCTGACCTTGCCTGACCTTGGCAAACCTTCACTTCTCCGAACCTCAGCGCTTTCCTCTGAAAAATGTGCAAAACAAATACCAGCCTCCCAGGGTTCTCTCAGGGGTCAATTAGGCCATGTACCCAGAGCACTCAACACTGTGCTGGGCACCTCATCCATAAAGTGCTCAGGACATAATTCCTTCTGGGCAGTTTACTAACTTCTCTTAATGGAAATAGTGGGAATGATAACGGGCTCTCGGAGATAATGCATGGATGTAAAAGGCTTAGCCCAGTGCTTGGTACATAGCAAGCACATGGAATCAACTATTATTAACACATGATCATTATCAGCCCTTTTTCTCTGTCTTCCTTTCTTCCCACTCCTGGCTGTAGATAAGAGAAAAGTGCAAAGCACAGAGTGTACAGGGGGAGTATGTTGTAAGCAGGGTTAAGGTTGGTCAAAGCTCTGGTGGTGATCAGCAGCCCTGGAGCCAGCCCTGTGGGTCAAGTCTACTCCTCAGCGTGCTCCTCCTTGAAGTGCTCCATCAAGGTCATGTGGCCAACTTAAGCTTTCTCAACCATCTGGACACCTTTCCAATTCTCTTCTTGGCATATTCCATCAGGCATGGTGTCCTAAATCCTATGTGAACCCACCATGCAGCCTCCTGAGGCTGCCAGCCACCTGACACATGCCACCCTCCAGGAATCCCACTTGGATGTGCTGATCCAAAGTAGCTTCCTGACCATCTGGCTTCAGGAAATGCTTGCAGGCCTTTAGTGAGAAGTTCCAGACACTAGACAGGTGCTGGGCACATGGACTTCCTGGGCCTCACCCCCTCACTGGCCAGGGGCTGGCCAGGTCCTCCCAGAGCCACAGACCACTGGCCTGAAGGACCCAGGGACTCTCCCCAAGGGAGGAAGCTGTTGCACCTCATTAAACTGGTCTCCTATTCAGGAGGATGTAGGCAGATCAGAGGGCCACTACTGGCAAATAACCAGGTTAATAAGCTTCAAAAAGACAAAGCTGACCTGCTCTCGGCTCAGCCCGCCATTGCACAGGGGGTGCCAAAACAACACCTGGCTTTGGGAAGGAGGCCCTGGCTTCCAAGTCTGAGTCTGCTACTAACTGTCTTCGAGCGCTTCCTCATCACTCGAATCCTCAGTTTCTTCATCTGTAAAAAAGACAATCCTTTCCGGTGGCTGTAAAGCTTGCGAGTTCCAGCTGAACTGAGGACGTGGGATCTCATTGTTAGGCCCAGCTTCAGCCCTTCCTGGAAGGCCCACAATAAAATAGATTGTTCCTACAAAAATAAACAGCAACAACCACCAAAGACCAGGGTGATCCACCCTCTCTGTAATGAATGCTGGGAAATGAGACTGAACGTGGATGAGGCTTAGTCCAGCGCCTGGCACATCCTCTTTATTTAATGATGTCCCAGTTAGGGCAAAGCCTAAGAGGAAGGACAGCCAGGCCAGGGATGGCTCTAAGATACCCAGTAGGGTGCCTGGTATCATCTCCTGAAACTAGATCGTTTGTACTCAAATCCTGGCTCTGCCTCTTCTTATCAAATTAGTTAACCTTTTAGTGCCTCAGTTTCTCTATCTGTCAATGGGGATAATTATAGTACCTTCCTCAAGTGGACTTGTGATGATTAAATTAGTTTTTAAAAATGCTTAGAAGAGTACATGGCACATAGTAAGTGGTCAGTAAAGGTTGGCTATTCATAATAGAACTAAATGATTTATCAGTAGCTTGAAATAAACTCAAGTATGAGTTTCAGGAAGCCTATTATAGTTCAGGTGGGCAGAAGGCATGAGACCCACACCTTTCTCCTAAGCCGAGGAGCCGTGCTTGATGATGACAATGACCATTTCTAGGATGCCTGCCCTGTGCCAGATGCTTTACGGATTTACCTTCAATCCTCACAGTAACCTTCTGAAAGTGTCATTCTTATGCCCTCTTTACAGATAAGGAAACTGAGGTTCAGAGAGGTGAAGTGACTTGCTCAAGGGAGCACAGCAGGCAGGGCTAGAAGCAGGATTCAAACACAGGTCTATCTGGCCCAATAACCATGCTGCCTTGCTTCCCTAAACAGAAGGGAACTCTGTCTCTTTTGTGTGTGGGTGTGTGTCCACCAGTCCCTTAGCACTCCTTCAGCTCCACTGGCCCAGCTGAGGCGGTTGACATTCAAAAACTGAAGGGTGTGTGTGTGTGTGCTGGGGGGGCGGGGATCTAAAAACAATAAGCAGTGATTCAGGCTGAGTCCTTACTCAGGCAGTTACGGGCAGTTACGGGAAACGGGCGGGAAGCAGCAGCCTTAGTCACTGGGGAATGGCCGAGCCCCTGACTCATGGGCAGCAGGTCACGCTGCTCAGGACAGAAGCCAGCACTGCCTTCTGTGCCAAACAGCAGGAAAAGCTCTGGTGAAGGGGAGCAGGAGATGAAAGTAACAACGAACCGGAGCGAGAGCTGCTTCTGTAAGTGGGAGGCCAGGCTTGCCCTGGTCCCAGGAACAGCATCCAAGCTCCGAAGTCTGGCATCCCAGCCTCTACCTGTAGTCGCCCCCAGCTTTTTCAACCTGATTCCTCTCTGTTCTCATTGAAACACTCTGCACTCCAGCCAAATGGGATGAGTCACCACGCCCTGGTTCTCTTTACTGCCTGGAATGTCCCTGTCCCTGTCCCTAGCTCCAGGTGCCTCAGCCTCCGCCCCCCCCCCCCCCCCCCCCCGCCCTTGACTCACATACGTGCCTCTCCTCTGTGGGACCTCCCCTCTTGCCTTCAGCTCTAAATTCAGTCCTTCATTCCTCAACTATGTATGGAGCACAAATGATGTGTTCAGTTCCACGGTAGCTGCTGGAAATTCACAGATGGATCAGACAGGGTCCCCACCCTCAGGACGCTCCTATCTGGTGCTCGTTCAGTGAGGGAACCAGGTACACAGCTAACTGGACGATAATCTCCACCAAGGAAGGGCTCTCCTGTGGGAAGCAGAGGGCAGTTCTGGGGGCCCTGTCCCACTCAAGGAACAAGAGGAGGCTCCCTGGAGGAGGTGATGGTGGAGTTGAATCTCTGAGAGTAGAAATTAGTCAGGTGATAGCGGATGGGGAAAGAATATAAAATAATCCCTCTTCTAAATGTTTAAAAAAAAAAACTTAGGCAAGTATTAGAAGTTTATCACACAGAAAAGGGAAAACATGAAGAAGAAAAAAACAGATAAGCAAAATTATAGCCTCATTTTGCAGTAATTCCTTCCAGCTCTTTCTCTGCATATTTCTATATGTGTAGACATATACATTTAAAAAAGAAAAGCCAAACATGTTGATCTCTTTTGTAGCTGCTTTAAACAATATATGTTTTCATTGATTTTAGGGGGAGATGGAGAAAGGGAGAAAGTTCAACTGGCTGCCTCCCACATGTACTGCTCCTGGGGATTCAGCCTGCAACCTGGGCGTGTGCCCTGACCAGGAATCAACCCGGTGACCTTTCGATACATAGGATGATGCTCAACCAATTGAGCCTTACCATCTGTCACCATGGGCTTGGCCCATGTTCCACTGCAAGCTGTGATGGAGCCAGGCTGCTCTTGCCCAAATGGCCTGCCTGGACATCACCCCATAGCCAGGCTGCCACAACTCACAATTGATGACACCAGGTACCCCGGACACCTGCAAGGAGGCAGGGCAGCCTGGGTGTGGTGTCAGTGTGGCCCGGATCAGCCTTCTGTGTGCCAGGGAAGCCAGTAGAGACGTTGAATTCCCCGCTCCACAAAGCTGACCTTAGACTCTAAGGCTTAGAGCCTCTCTGAGGCTGGCAGCCTTTATTCTGCCTTTCAGAGGCCCTGCCTTCCCCGCTGGCGCATTTAATGTGCAGGAACACACGCACACATGATCACAGAGTGCTCCTGTGGCCTCTGTGTCCTAGAAATGTCTTAAAGATCTGAGGAGAGTCAGGAAGCACTCCAGACCCAACCAAATGCTTCTTCTGTCTCCATAAAAAGAGGTGGCCAGCCGCTGTGGCCTGACCCTCAACGAGGCAGGCCTTAGAAGCCGAATCGAGTCATCATTGAGAAACCACAGCATCCTCATGGCCTGGCCACTGAGGGGCAGGACTGGGACAGCCTTGGTACACTGGGAGCTGAGGTGCCACTGACCAGGACACCACCACCAGCCTGGGCAGTTCTACCTGGCAGATGCCTCCTCCCCACAGACTTCCACATCTTCCCTGGGGCATAGGGATAACAAAGGCTGTCCTAGCACTATTGTACAGCAAAGGCCAGAAACAGAGCTACAGGAAACTGGTTGCTATGGTTTCCTTGAGTGCAATGCCATAGAAATTGCTTTCTAAAAAAAAAAAAAAAAATCTTAAAAAAAAAAAAAGATTTATGTTGTTTTTTTCAGAGAGTGGTAAGGAGGGAAACATTTATTTTAGTATTTACTATAAGCCAGACATTGATCTAGTTTCTAAATTCTTCTAGCAAATCACTATGTTTGGTAATTTATCTCCATTTTGCAAATGAAAATATGGAAGCACAGAGTGGCTAAGATACCTGCCCACAGACATACAGCTGGAAGGTGGCAGAGCCAGTTTTGAACTCAAGATTGTCATACTCCAGTGCCTGCTTCCTTTAAAATATATATGCTGGGATTCAGGTGATTCCACAATCCATGTTATTCTTAGCATGAGGCCTGGCCCTAGAGCAGGGAGTGGGACAGGGGAGCCAGGGAAGAGGGAAGTTAGAGAACAATAGAATGAGGATCCTGGTAGCTTCTGATGCACTAGCACCAACATTTTAAGGTGAGTGCTTGAGGATAAGGTCCACTTCACCCACTCTGAGTCTAAGCCTCAGTTCCCACATCTCTAAAATGGGTGCAGCAATCATACCTGCCTCACAGGGTTGTTCTGAGAATTAAGTGAAATACTGAATGTGAAAAACATGGCACAGTGAGCATTCTGGAAATGTTAGCACTCTGGTTCTTTTACCATTATGATACCATTTGTGAAAATGAACATGTACATTATAAGTTGCTATGCAAACATCAATTAATGTAAGCAGGATTTGGGCAACTTTGGGGCTAAATCAGTGGAGGGATCCTTGGAATGGCCGTGTAGGTGGTGCATTCCACACCCTGCGGGACTGTACCCAGTGGCTTAGATTTACTGGGGAATGAAAAAAATGTTCTATCACCCACCTCCTAGTGAGAACAGTGTGCAGCTTTAGTCCCACCAGTACTTACTGAACAGCCAGGTGCCAAGAGGAATACAAGAATATAGCAGGGCCCCTGCCCTGTGCCAAGAGGCATACAGAAATATAGCAGGGCCCCTGCTTTCCAGGAGCTCACAGACTGAACAAGACAGGAAAGGCCCACACCCTGACCATTCCCTTACAGAGTGGTGCCTATATGGGGGCACATGCATATTGAGAGAGAAAGAGAGAGAGAGAGAAGATGTGTGTGTGTCTGTGCATTGTGTGCAATGGTGGGCAGGGAAGATTTCTCCAAGCAGAGGACATTTAAAGTAAGCCTTAAACGATAAGTACCCTGTTTCCCTGAAAATAAGACAGTGTCTTATATTAATTTTTGCTCCCAAAGATGTGCTAGGTCTTATTTTCAGGGGATGTCTTATTTTTCCATGAAGAAGAATACGGTACACATTTATTGTTAAATGAAAATAAAGGAAATTTATTACCTGTATACGGTACAGTAGTACAGTAGTTGTCAACACAAACCGGACAAACTGTGAATCCTACAGTGTCAAGAATTTACTCATTTATTCAGTGACAATCATGTCATCATCTTCTGGAACATCATCATAACAATCCAATTCCTGAATTTCCTGGTGAATTTCTTGTGACTCCATTTCTTTCAGAATCAGTGGACCAAATCTCTCATGTTTAGCCTGGGAGGGCCTTATTTTCGGGGGGATGCCTTATATTTCACTCAGAAGGAAACCTGTAAGTAGGTCTTATTTTCGGAGGATGTCTTATTTTCGGGGAAACATAGTAGTAGTTTGTCAGTAAGAAGTGGGAGGGGACAGGCTGGAAAGAAGGAACAACACAGACAAGATATAGGGACATTCTGGGAACTTATGGTTAGAGACTCCAGGTTTTCTCATGGTGTGGAGTTGGGGAAGTTGAGAGGAGTAGGCAGGATGGAGATGAAATAAAAAGAGAGCCAGGGCCAAGCTGAGTACGGCCTTTAATACTTTGCCACAATGATCAGTGGCTTCCCACTGTCAAGGCCAGAGCAGGAAGCTGCTGTATGTGGAGGACGTGACCAGGAGGTCTCCGGAAGCCCTGTGGGGGTGGGGCAGAGCCATGAGGCTGGAGGAGGAGCTACCTTTGAGCTCAGGCTCTTGCTGTCAGGCAGATACCCTTGGCATGGATTTTCTCCTTTAATCCTCATCCACATCCCACAACGTGGTCCAACTATTCCCCATTTTGCAAATGAGGAAACTGAGGCCTGGCAAGGCCCTACATCAGGTTGTAGCCTGGGCAGGCCTGTTCTCTCCCCTCACAGGGACTGCTCATCTTCCTGTTGGCAGGAAGAACATTTCAGGGAGGCCAGAATAGAGGTGTGATTCAGAAGTGGGCCTGTGGGTGGCCGGGGTTGGCAAGCCTGATGTCTCAGGCAGAGACCTGAAGAAATACCCAGGAAGCTCAAAGCTCTGGAAAGCCTGCTCTCTGGGTGACCTTACTCACAGCAACTCACAGCTGTCACCACGTGTCCACTGAGATTCCTTTCTGGGCTACACCTCCCCCTCCAACACACACATACACACAGACACACACACAGACACACACAGACACACACACACACACACACACACACACACACACACACCTTTTCCTGGCCCAGGACAACACCCCTGAGAACAAACTCCCTACACCAAAGCTTGGAGAAAGGAGAGGAGAATTCGCCCGGGGAAATTCAACCTTCAGGGTTGATCGCTTGTAACTTTCCATTGAGAAAAATTGCTGACTTGGAGCTGCAGCCATTTCTGCCTGTCTCAGGCACCCTCAGGCCCCAAGGCCGGCACCCAGAGCAGCTGTCTTCCAGGAAGGAAGATGAATGTACGTGCTTTGTCTGAGAGCTCGGCCTTATGTCCCTCCTGTGCAAAAACCACCCCAGGGTGCAAATAGAAAAACCTCTGGGCTTGGTGATCGTCAGGCCAGGGTCAGGAGGTTCCTGGTAGCTCAGGGAAGAGGTGGCTTCAAGGGATCCTGATCAGAGAGAGGAGGGAGGTGAGTGAGGACCAGGAGAGAGGGGCAAGGATGAGCCTGATGCTCAGCCAACAGCTTGTTCCACATCCAAGGCTGAAGGCACTTGGCTGTGAGGCCCAGGCCTGACGGGGACCAGAGCTGCTCTCTAAGTGCCCCTGAGTTGCTGCTACTTAATTAGCCCCATGGCCATAAAAGGCTGGCTCAGCTGGGAGGAGGCGCCTGGCGGAAGAAGCAGCAAACTGAAGTATCATGAAAGCACAGCCCCTAGAAGGAGAAAGGGAAGGACAGGGTGGTAAATTCAAATCGTCCTGGGTTGGTTGTTTCTAGCGATGCTGGGGTTCTGACCCTGAGCACTGGCGTGCCCAGGCTTAGCCCATCATGGAGGGAGGGCCCATCATGGAGGGAGGGAACACCTCTCAGGAGGAGAAAGATGCAAACCAAGGGCTTTGGAGCAGGTGTTGTTTAATCAAAACCCAAAGCAATGCGCACAAACTTTCAACCCCCCAACCTCAACCCCTCAACCCATCAACCTGCTGGCTATTGTGTCATTCTGTGTCCCCATCTCCTCCAGGTAAGACTGTGAGAAATTTGTTATGAAATTTAGTGCCAAGGAACCTGTTTTTAAAGAAGCTGCGTTATCAGGGTGGTGAGAAGAGAGGTTTGGATTCAAACTCGTCTGGGTTTGAAGGTTGGTTTGGGCACTTACTAGCTGTGCAACCTGGAGGAAGGTCTGATCTTTGTTGTTAAACGAGGAAGATGCTGAGATCTTCTGAGAACTGTCGGAAGAATGAAGATTCTGTGTGTAAGGCATCCAGCACAGTGCCTAGCACAGTCTAAATACTCAATTAACATGGGAATCTATGAATATATTTATAGAACGCAGTGTAGCCTCTCTGCCTGGTCCTGTAAGTAGAGATGATATTTGTCATCCTGGGCTGCTGTGTGGAAATGATAATGGTGCTCACCACCCGCTCAGTGTTAGTCCCTCTCCCTCTTTCTCCCTTGCCTCTGCTTATCCTTATCAAGGCTGCTCGAAGGCTCAAAGCCAGATTCAGTGTTTAACCCAGCTTCTGGACCGTGGCTGTTACTGACTTTCTCTTTCTATCAACCCTCTTGTATGCATGGAGTTTGTTGCAACCTGTCTTGTATTCCTTTTGGAGAAAGGCCAGGAGCAAATAAACAAACATATAAATATTCACAAATCTATGTTCCGTGCCCCAGTAACCCTTTCCTTATCCTCTGTCTGATTCTCTAAGACCTAAACCCTCTTGTTCAGAAAGGTCCTTGACCCCTGACCCTCACTGACCATGAGAAGAGGCATGTGAGCCGAAACCGGTTTGGCTCAATGGATAGAGGGTCGGCTTGGGGACTGAAAGGTCCCGGGTTCGATTCTGGTCAAGGGCATGTACCTTGGTTGCGGGCATATCCCCAGTAGGGGGTGTGCAAGAGGCAGCTGATCGATGACTCTCTCTCAATGATGTTTCTAACTCTATCTCTCTCCCTTCCTCTCTGTACAAAATCAATAAAATATATTAAAAAAAAAAGATGCATGTGGCCTGCCCAGGGCCTGTCCCCAGCCCGAACTGGTCAGTGTGGGACATGCCAGCTCTCTGAGGCTCCTTCCCTACACTCTCCCTCTGCCACTAGGTATGGGCCGATTACCCTCAGGGCATCCCTCCTGTCCTCTGTCTCTTGGGTCCAACAGGTGGGAACAATTTCTTACTGGCCACCATTTGTCAGGGACATTTGCCAGGGATACGTTGGCTCTTGAAGACACCTCCAAGAGGCAGGTCCCGTCAGTATGCCCACCTAAGGTGAAATAGTGTGCTCCGTTGAGGTTAGTTAGTGACAGAGCCAGGAAGAGAACCCAGGTCAAGAAAAAATGTGCCAATGGTGCCACTTTGGCTATTCCTGGTATCCAAGAGGACCTGCCTCACTGCTGGGCATCAAGTGTAGATTCAGGCTCTGGGCCTTTTTTGAGAATAAAAAATACTGAGAAGAAGTTAAACAACCACACAAATCCCGAATGCTTCTTGAGAGCTCAGGCCCTGGCATTGGGCTGGGGCCTGCGGTGGAGGCCGCTCAGTGCTCTGTACTCTTACTGAACACTTACTGTGTGCCAGCTATGAGCTAAGTGCCCTCCACTTGGAGTTCCCAGACATGCAACACTGGCCCACCCCTCCATGCTCTTGCCCTGCTATTCCCTCTGACTTGATCTCATGTCTCCCCTTTCCTCCCTCATTCCTAGATGTTTAGGCTCAGCTCAGAAATTATCCCCAGGAAGTCTGCATTCCCACTGTGCTCTTGAGGCAGCCATCACTCTATTGCAATGGCCAGTTTGTAAACGTCTCTCCCTGGAGACAGGGCATCCTGGGGACACGGATTGTGCTTTGCACACCACTCATTTCCCACACAGAGAAGCATGCTAAGTGCACAGGGGGAGTGCCCAGAGGTTTGTTTATCTAAGTCAGGAGTTGACACACCATGACCCATGGGCCAAATTCAGCCTTTGGCCTGTTTTTGTACAGCCCCTGGGCTAAGAATGATTTTTACATTTTTAAAGGGTTGTAAAATAAAAATGAAAATATGAGACAGAGACCATATGTGTCCCTGCAAAGCCTGAAATATTTACTATCTGGCCCTTTACAGAAAAATGTCTGTCAACCTCTGGTCTAAGCTGTCAAAATGAAGCCCTGAGGGGCAGGTGGGGCCATGGAACTACTGGGGTGAGTGGGGTTTGGTCTGAGCTCAAGGAACTCATTCGGCTGCAGACCCTGGGGCCATCACAGAGCAGAGGCGAGGGTGAATGATGCCCGTGTGCACTTGGCCCAGGGGATACTAGACAGAGGAGGGTTCATGGACAGAGCTGAGTTCACAGGTGAGTAGGATTTCCAAAGTTTCTATAAATAAATAAGTAACAGATAGTCCCAGATGATGGACAGGACACAAAAGCTAAATGAAAGACGAGGCCCTGTACAAAGAAGATGGGGCCTGAGAAATCACACCATCAATTATGCAGGGTATGTGCACAAATGCCTGCACGTGCGCTAGAGATGGCCCATTATTTGTAATTTATTAAAGCACACACATGTTGTTGGTGAGACAAGAACAAGAGCAAATAGTCCAAAAAAAAAAAAAAAAAAAAAAGCGGCAAATGGCAAGAATAAAATCAGAGATACATAGCAAACAGCACTAATTGACCTCCACCCTCTCTCATGGCAGACTTAGGTATAGCTTTAAAACTCCTCTCAATCAACCTCCATTCCTCTCTGCCTCTTGGAGCTGAAGTAGATGTAACCTATGTGCCACCTTTAGTCTAGAATGGAGTCCCAGACTCTTGGGCTTGGAGGACAGAGGCCAAGAGGCCTGGCCTAGCCAGGTGGGCTGCCCTGGAGTGTGGGTGGGGGCTGAAAGGACTCACAGGGTCCTCCACTAGCTGCCCTGGCAGTCCCAGGGGGCTGGATGAACCAGATTGTGGCTGGAAAGACCTGAGACCAGACTGTCAGGGAAGAAGACAGGGTGTCATTATTTATCCACACAAAGGGTTTGGCGGTTGTTATTTTATAAATAATTTCCTGCAGGCACAGAGGTGTCCACAGCCATGGCATCACATCACTGGCCACTCCCACTGCAGCTTCAAAGGCTGGGGATTCCTTTAGGTGCAGAGTAATTAGCATCCGCATCCTTCCTCCTCTGCCCAGTGAATCAGAGAGATGCTTGGTCAGCAGCCCCTTTCTGCTGGCCTGGCCTTTGAGAACTGCAGACACCCTTAGTGCCAGGCAGCAGCTGGATGGAATGCGACAGAAGAGACTGTCCCCTTTCCACAGCACTCCCTGTGGAAGGTGCCTCACTTTAGGGGCACTTAAAGAGCTGCTGTTGTATGGAGACCCAGTGGAGCTGTTGGGGACACAGCATTGGAGGGGAGAGGTCTGTTTCTTTTTCCTGGAGCCTTCATGGAGTCCAGAAAGTCCAAGACTGCCCAGCAAGTTCAGGGTTAGGTGAGGAGGTGAGGGATTGGGACTTGCTGGGAGCTGAGAACCTAAGCAGAGACTCAATGGATCAAGGGGTGTTACTGGAGGTGAGAATGGAGGCGAGGGCAGAGAACATTCCAGGCAGAGGCCAGACAGTGTTTGTGTGTATATTTGAGAAACAGAGGCTCAGAAAGTGCAAGGTGGGCTTGGTGAGGAGGGGCTGGAGACCCTGGTCTAGGTGGGCAGAAGCCAGATCACAGGGAACTTTGTGGCCAGCTGAACATTTGGATGTTCTCCTGAATGTATCGGTGGTCATATGCAACAAGTGGTGTGATTAAGTTAGGATTTTAAAGAAACTTGGAGGCCAAGTAGGATACCAGGTCTGACCCATTGGGCATCACCCAAGGAAAGAAGGAAGGAGTCCCATTCACTATGGACCATCATGGGCAAGCTGGGTCCACAGCAGACACCAGCATAAAAAGGGTGTTGAAAGACCTGGAATCTTCTAAGAGAAAAGGAAACAGGACAAGGTAAGGCCCATCAAACAAGCTCAAACCACTCAGCCAGGTGCTTTTGACTCAAAGCCCCTGCTCGCATGAACTGAGCTCCATCAGAGCCAGGACATCATCAGTGGAGGAGGACGAGGAAGGATGTGAGCTGCATGACACCCAATGCCCTGGCACTTAGTAGGTGGCCTATGTAGTTAGCACTTATATAGAGCATACTGTACACCAGGCATTGTGCTTAACATATATGTACTCCATTCTGGCATCCCAAGACTCCATGAGACAGGTGCTATTGTTATCCACAGTTCATAGATACTAACTTTGAGGCCTAGAGAAGGAAAGTAACTTTTCCAAGGCTATACAGCAAGTAAGAGATGGAGCCATTTTAAGTGAATGAGCAAAGGAAGGAAGAAAGGAATGAGGAAGGTCACCTGAGGGTTAGGAATAGGAAAGAGAGGTGAAATGGAGCTGATGAGACCGAGGGGATGGCAGTAATGCAGGGCTCTGACACACCTGGATACTTGTCTGGTCAGTTCTCCAGTGCCTTAGGGGTTAGGCATTGACTTGCCTCATTCAATCATTTATTCATCAATTCACTCAACAAGCTCATAAGCACAAGTATGTTCTAGGACCTGTGCTGGTCACAGGGGGTCCAGCATGGTTCTGCCCCTAACCACCCAGGTCCTACACCCTGCCAATTGAACTGCCTCCTTATTTTTCCTCTCTTTCCTTGCTTCCTGGTGCCCCCAAAGCACACACAACTGGTGTCCTCCAGCCTGAAAAAAGTTGCCAAATTTCCACCCATGCCCCTAGTCAGAAACCACATTGTAATTTCTTTTTGGCAAGTTTAACTTCCCAGCCTGACAATGACTATCTCAAGGTCAAGGGCCATGTCTTACTGTATAAGTCCCAGAACCCAGCATTTTCCCAGATACTAATAGAAGGGAGTTTGGCTTCCCTCATATGTGCTCCTGCTCCTGCCCCCACCAGACCAACAGAATCAGCATCCTGACAGGTGGAGCCAGTGACAAAACCATGTGATATATTGGAATTTGGCAGATAGAGTGGGAAGAGCATGTGAGTTTAATACCAGAGAGAACCCCATTCAATTCTGACCCTGAAATGTTGCCAGTTGAACTCATAGTTATTTAACCTTCTACAAGCTCAGTTTAATTTTGTTTGCAGAGGGGATTCATAATACCTCCTTTTAAGCCTGTGAAGGAGTTGACAAAGGCAATGGGGAAGTCCAATTGCCTGAGATGAAAGGTCATTGTGATGACGATGGGGTTATAATGGTGACAGCGATGATATTTCGTTCTTTGAAAATATGTTGATTCACAATATTAGAATGTGATAACCTTCAAATATGGTTGTAATTGATTGTAAATATCACATTCACACTTTAAACTTGGGTTGATTAAAGAAGTTCTTTATAAGAGAGTGATAAGAACATGCTGCCAGCATTTCCTTATTAAATTGATTGTGTCATGCATTTTCTTTCTTCCAGAAGAGGATAACTACCTTTTATGGTGAAACATCTGAGATATCAATACTGTATCTTATGAATCAGAAATCAAGGGATCATAATATTAATGGTGACTATCTATATTCTTTTACAGCTGTTACCTAGATCGATTTTAATATGAGCAACAGCAAAGAAAATATCAATATCTCATTTTCAGAAGAGCCAGTTCCTTAGAAGTAACAAGCCACAAGCTCTTCTTGGGTTGGGCTTCCCAGGCAGCTAACACTCAACCAAGGCTCCATCTGCTTTCAGCCTCAGAAGCAGCCTCCGCTCCAGAGGCCTGAAGAGAGTAGTGGAGATGGGTGAGCTGGGGAGGGACAGAGGACCTGGCTGGTTGTCTGCAGCCCAGATGGGAGGGTTCAGGATCTACAGGGTAGGAGCTGCTGTCCCTGGAGTGGGCATAAGCACGTCTTTTGCCTTCCCAGGTTTATTAAAAGGTCGTTTTTTATTCTATTAACTTGGTGTGGGTCTCTGCAATGGCTTTCTCCCTGCTCAGCCCTTTAGTTCAGCCTCTCAGGCCTGGGGTTAGCTCTCCCCCGCTAACCGCCCCACCCCTCTCTCACCCTGGGAAACAACACAGGTGACATGCTCCATGGCATTCACGTTTCACAACACATAGGTCTGAATTCCAGTTCTGTTACTCACTAGCTATGTGACTTAGGCGAGTTACTTAATTTCTCTTGAGTTCTGGGCTTTTCTTCTGTGAGGTGGAGATCATCTATCCCTCATACAACTAACTGCTCTGAGACTAAACATGAGAATGGATATAGATATGTCTCACGCACTGCAAGCACATAGAAGGTGCTCAATGAGTGCTTACCCATTCCCTCTCTTTCCTTGAGCAAGAGGGGCTCAACACTCTCCTCAGGGGAAGCACTTCCTGGCCTCCTGAAACCCTGGGAATGTAGTATTGTTTCAAAGGAAGCAGGCTAAGGCTCAAGATTTGGGTGACGTCAGCTCTCGGTGTCTACAGAGATTGCGAGTTCAGTAACCCGCCCCTTTGCAAAGCTTGCCAGAAGCTCCATGGATGGCAGCCTCATTTCTCCTGCTCTGGGAGGAAGACTCATTTATCTGGTCAACCTTGTAACCGTCATATCGGCTTCAGGGAGGAAGTGCTTCACTAACTGGCTCTCAGTGAAGCCTGGACTCATGACCTCTCCATTAATATCCTGCAAATCAGCCATGACTGGGCTGAGACAAGCAACGTGACTACTGAAGGCTGGGGGACAGCAACAGGGAAGCACAGGCAGTGCCAAGAGACCGGCAAATCTGGTTTGTTTTCAGTATGGAATCCCCAGTAGCTGTCTCCATGCTCAGCTGTGGGACCCATATCCATGTGACAAAGAATCAACTTTCTCCTCTCACTTAAAAGAGCTTTCTTTTTCTTTCTTTTTCTTTCTTTTTCTTTTCTTTTTTTTTAAATACTCACCCAAAAATATTTTTCCATTGATTTTTTAAGAGAGTAGAAGAGAGAGGGAAAGACAGAGAGAAACATTGATGTGAGAGAAATACATTGATTGGTTTCCTCCTGCATGCACCCAAACCAGGGCCCCGGGCCGAGGAGGAGCCTGCAACCTTGGGACATGCCCTTGATTAGAATCAATCTTGGGACCCTTCGGTCCACGGACCAATGCTCTATTCACTGAGCTAAATCAGCCAGGGCTCAAAAGAACCTTCAACCAAGAGTTCAGGCTGAAAGAATGAGGCCTGCTAAAGAAGCCAAGGGTTAGCCCCCCCCTCCTCTTTCAAGTCTCATTTCCTCCAGTGACTGAGGTTGGGATTCACCTTCCTTCTTGAAGGGTGGTCTGGTCCTGTTCCTGCACAGTCATAGCCTTACCCTGTGGGAGGGAAGGAAGGTTTCATTTCATGCAACAGACCAGATCAGTTGGCACCAGCTCTGGAGCTCTGCACTGTGGAAACCGAAGCTGCATCTGGGCTCCGTCATTAATACCATGGGCATGGGTGTGGGGGTGGCAGCCACATGCCACACACCTGTCATCCCTGCCCTCTAGTAGAAAACACGCTATTATAAGTTGAGTCCAAACGCCTCACATCAAAGGTGCACGGATGTTATTATATCCCGAGGCCTTTTGTTCTGCTGAGACCTTTGATGGAATCTGAGATACCAGAGGAGGTTGGGAGCAAAGGGTTGAGGACACTTGAGTTGTTCTGAGTAACCGCGGGAGAAAATGCTGGATTTCCCATGCTCATTGGGAAGGAGAGAGATAAGAATAAGAAACAACAGTGGGAAGAAAGAGAACATGTTACTAGGATGGTGTGGGGCTGGGGCACGATTTGGTGAATTCAATCAAACATGGAAACCAATTGGGAGTAGGAGGCAGGGGACACTGGCAAGGTTTGGGTGACAGGCTCTGCAGTCACGTACCTGAGTGCAGTTCCTTAGCTCTGCTGCTTCCCAGTTGTGTAACCCTGACATGTTTCTTACCCGCTCAAAGCCTCATTCTTATTTGAAAATTGGACTTATCAACAGTGTCTAACTCATAGGATTGTGACGAAAATCAAATCAAATAATATATATAAAATGCTTAGCACAATGCCTCCCATAAAATAGCACCCCATAAACATCAGCTTTCATTATTTATATTTATCAGACAGAATCTAATACTCAACATGAGAATACTTGTATCTCTGAAATACATATCCCCTCTTTGTCTTTCCAGCAAGCTTTATTATACTCCACATACATACACATTGTCTTGTGTGAAAGAGATTGCATTTACAACGCAGAGAAATAGACACAGAGTCAACATGAGCAGAGTGGAAAGTGAATAATATGTGATTTGCTCCTTGATCTCCCCTCACCTGGTAGTCAGGAGACCTGGGTTCCGATCTGACTATTGCCATTAATCCACTGAGTGCCTAAGTCTTCTTATCCATTTATATGAGACAAATGCCATGAGTCCTACCTCACCATAGATTCTCATTTGAATCAGATGGATGTAATCAAGTAACACAAAAGTAACAATGAAATCCATTGAGTGCTAAGTATCAGATGCTGCTCAACATTTTCACACTTATTCTCTTTTTTAGTATCAGAATAACTGTCCATACTGGGCATCATGTCCATGCTTCTCACCTCTGGACAATGAGACACAGTACATTTAAGGGACTTGTCTCAAATCATACAACTAGTGAGGGAGCAAAGCCAAGATTACAATCCAGGCCTATCTGGCCTTCAAACTCCTATCCTTTCCTTCACATCTTAGTTTCAAAAGTCCTCTGACAAGTTAAATACATCTTACGAACAGAAGGTACCCATGCCTCTTATTATTATGATGCTGATTTAGACTTTGAATCATTTAATCAAACTTAGTATCAATAGCAACACTGCAGAAAAAAAAAGTGGAAGCAATCCACATGTTCATAAATGGATGGATCAACAAAATCTGCTCTAGCCATATTTTGGGACATTATTCAGCCTTAAAAAGAAATGTAATTTTGACACATGCTACAACATGAATAAACCTTAAAGACATTGTGCTAAGTGAAATAAGCCAGACACAAAAGGACAAATACTGCCTGATTGCACTTATATGATGTGTCTAGTATAGTTGAATCAATAGAGAGAGAAAATAGAATGGTAGCTGCCAAGGGCTAGGGAGGGGTGTGGTAGGGGAGAATGTTTATTGTTTAATGGACACAGAGTGTCAATTTGGGAAGATAAAAGAATTCTGAAGATGGATGGTGCTGACGGTTGCATAAAAAAGTGAAGATACTTAATGTCACAGAAGTGTACACTTAAAAATGGTTAAAATGGTTAATTTCATGTTACCATAATTTAAAAAAGAGAATGACAAATCACAAAAGCTCCATTTCCCCTCAATTGTTAGAATGTTTATACAGGAAAAAGCTATTATTATTATTACTACTCCTATAATTAGAAGAGCTGTTCTCCATCCCGTACTAGGGCCACACCGCCCTCATGCTCATGTCAGAATCTTAGAGTGGCAGACGTATGTGGTTTAGAAATTAGATTCAGCATCGTAGTTTTAGATTTAGAAAAAAAAGTTACCTATTACTTTTATAATATACCTTGTCCAAATCCTCCAGGCTGGTGGGACATGGGGTCAGAAGGATTGAGACACTCTAAGTCCAGCATCTAAACATGGTGGTGGTTGGGCATCTCTGGCTTCAGTTAGGATCTGCTTGCCTTCCTCTCCATCCCCTGTCCCATCCCTCAGTGTCCTGGAGACCTCCAATCACTCTGGACATAGCTAGGATTAGTCTCCTACTGCCCACCTGCCTTTTTCCGGACCCCACCTCATGTTGCCAACTGGATGTCAAGTTCACAAGCCTGTGAATCATAACATCCAGACCAGGAAGTGATGAGTGATGGTGGTGACTCATCCCAAGCCACACCAGAAAAGGGACCAGACAGCACAGGTGATGGGCTCCCAGAGGGAGATCTCACCCGCAGGGAGGTCCAGCCCTGCCTAGGCAGTCCATGCGATGCAGTGGCCTGGTGAGGTCAGCAGAAAGCGAGCCTGTTTCCTTCTGTCCAGCAGTGGTGTTTGTCTAGCCTGTGCTGCGCTGCCTAACCTCACATTTTCTGGGGCCATGAACCTGTGTTTACTCTGAACAGCTCCGCTTGCCAAGCTCCTGCTGGGGAAGGGAACACAAACAGAGAAAATGGGACGCCCGCGGTACTTCTCTCCGGAACATTTTCTTTCCAAACAAAAGTTGTTTGCCTTGAAAGGCTCAATTTCTCGATGGCAGGCAGAGAAATAACCAACACACTAACAATAATTATAATTATAATAATGCTTTCTTGTGTAGGGCTCGCCATACTCAGGTATTACACTAAGCACTTTATGCAGAACAACTCACTGAAGCCTCACAAGAATCCTGTGGAGTAAGAGCCCATTTACTGATGGGGGACACTGAGGCCCTCGAGGACACCAAGTCTCTGGCTCAGGGCTCCCACTGCTAGCAAGTAGTAGGATCATGATTTGAACTCGGGAAGTCTGGCTTGAGCATCTTGTCTTCAATGTCTCACTGAGCTCTACCCTTGGGAGCCATCCTTGATTCCACCCTCTCTCTTGCCTTGCAGCTCAGATCAACCCACCAGCCTTGTCTTGAGGATTCTACTTCCTAAATACAACTCAAATGTGTCCCTGTAGAGTCCAGTCCACCATCATCTCTTGCTTGAATTCCTGCAATTTCTTCTTCAGAGATCTCCCTGCTTCTGTTCTGACCTCTCTCCTCCCAGGGCACTTTCCACACACAAGCTGAAGGCATCTTTCATTATCAGAAATTGGAGCATGTCACCTCCCTCTGCCAAGTCCCACTTAAAACGCTTCCCTAGTAGCTTCCCATTGCACCACCCCCCTTCCCAGAGCCCACAAGGCCCGACACTGTCTAGCCATATCTTATACTTCCTTGCTCACCATTCAGTCCACCTGAACGCCTCCAACATTTGCCAAGCTCCCCCCCCAGCACTCGGCCTTCACACACACTGTTCATCCACCTGGGTCTCGCAGGCTCCTTTTGATCCCAGAGGTCTCTGGTTTGAATGCCAACTCTTTCCAGTCACCATCCTTGACTCTTTGTACGTACAGGTTCTCCTGTTACCTTCACAACATCACCCCTTGAAATTGTACCCTTACATTTCTTTATTTTTCTTTTTGCTGGCCATCTTCCCTACTGGACTATCTGTGTCACAAGATCAGGTACATGTCTATGGAAGCCACTGATGTGGCCTAATGTTAGAACAACTGAGCACACTTGAGAAGCTAAATATGCATTTGTAGGATTTGTTTTGCTGATTTCCATCTCCCCCAGGACTAGGGGAGAAATAAAGGTGCCAGGTTTCCTGACTCCACAAACTTCCTCTGGCCCCAGCGAAGCACACTTGGTTCTGAACATCAACTCAAGTCTAACCAGTGGAGAACTCACACAGCATCTCTCTGGCAAGAAAAAAAAAAAAAATCCCTGATGTGCAGCACTTGCTGATTTCCATGGTGTGAACACTCCCACTGTAGCTGATTTCAAGCAACCAATGTGGTGTCAGTGAGGGGAAGAAATGCATGCAGTTAGTTCTTGTCAGTCAGCAATAGCCTGTTCCAGCACACTGCTGGGCTCATCCAGGTCTAGAGCCCATATGACCCTCAGGAAGGGGATCTAAGGGAAGTCACACCCAAAGGGCTCAGAAGCACCCTTTTGCCACCTCCACCTTTGACCAGGTGGCATAGATCTGGTGCTGTGGCTAGCGGTTCCAAGTTTGGACTGTGGTGTCTGTAATGTAGCTGTCCCTGCCTTCCCTGCTATGTGATCTTGACTAAATCATATAGCTTTCTAAGATTCACCTTCCTCATCTGCAAAATAGAGATAATAATGGAGATAAAATGGTTAAGATTATTAAATGAGTTTCTATGTGTAAAGTACTGACTATAGAATAATAGCCTAAACTCTGGAGTAAGATTGCCTGGGTTCAAATACCGGTTCTGCCACTTATTGGCTGTGTGACCTCAGGCAAGTTACTTAACCTTTCTGTGCTTCAGTTGCTTAAATTGTACAATGGAATAATAATAGCACCTGTCTCACAGAGTTGTGAAAATTAAGTGACTTCATAAATGTAGAAAGCCTAGTGTAGAGGAAAACTATTATTTTGGGGGATTAAGTGTCAGTAGGACATATAAAAGCCCTAAGTGCAGTGTCTGCTACACAGAAAGGGAGGAATAAGTAGCTTTCATTATTAATAATACCTGACCTTGCACTGTGGCCCCTAGCCAAGTCCCCACCTGTGCCCAAATCTTTTTTAAAAAAAATATATTTTATTGATTTTTTACAGAGAGGAAGGGAAAGAGATAGAGAGCCAGAAACGCCGATGAGAGAGAAACATCGACCAGCCGCCTACTGCACCCCCCCCACCGGGGATGTGCCCACAATCAACGTACATGCCCCTGACTGGAATCGATCCTGGGACCTTTCAGTCTGCAGACCGACGCTCTACCACTGAGCCAAACTGGCTTCAGCTGTGCCCCAAATCTAACACTGCATCTCTATCACCCGGCCTCTGTCCTGGTCTGATGATATGTCCAGAAACTGGCTTCTTTCCTTCCCACCAGGCTCTTCTTCCTGGTGAGGTCTTACTGCTTGAACCTATTGCTGGTCTCATTCTCTCAGGACACCCAGATCTTCTTCTAGCCACCCCCCCTCCCCCCACCCTTTCCGCTCAGCTTACTGCCTGCACAGCACTCTGGAGCCCTGGGCATCAGATGCGTTTTGCTTGGTGGGTGAGGGGCATTGAAACAGCCTTTCACTCAAGGCCCTTCCCATCTGACCTTCCCTGCTTTCACTAGCCCATGAGTTCCTAGCCTTCTCAGGATACAGGGCTGGAGTGTTTTCAGAGAGTCTAGGATAGGGGTGTCGAACTCAATCAGAGAAGGGGCCAAAATCTAAAATCCAGCCTAAATCTCGGGCCGAATGGTTTACTGAACAGTCATAAACTGTCATTGTGATGGAAACGCAGCAGAGTGCAGTGATGACAGCGCAGTGTGGGCCACATTGCAAGGCCTGGCGGGACGGATTTGGCCCGCGGGCCTTGTGTTTGACACATGTGGTCTAGGAAGTGGACAGCAGAAGGATGGTGAGAAATGGACTCAGATATACACACATTTCCCTAATATACAGAACCCACCTGACGATGAGCCCCAGGATGTGGCATAAGCAAAAGCACAGAGACATTGAGAGTTGTCTTGATTCAAATCATTAGCTGTATATACCTACCCTTTCTGAACCACAGACATTTAAAAAATGTATTAAATGTGCAAAATAAATCCTACCTTCTCAGTGGTGCTGAGAAGAACAAACAAAACAACTTACGTGTGCACCAGCCATAAATTAGGTGATCAAAAAAGAATGGCCATCATGGTGGCTTTCCTAATCTACCCTAGACTCACCTGCTTTCTCTAGCTCTACACATTAAACAAACTTGGGCCTTATTTTCTCTATTCATACTTGCTAGAAGTTCCCATGGATTTTAATACTCAGATTCACATCCTCACCCCAGTCCTCTCATCTCAACTCTGACCTGTAGAGCTAACGATCCCTCACCAGCACCACTTCGATGTCTAGAAGGTGTCTCCCCTCGCCCCAACATGCTTCCCCTCCCTGGTGTTCTTCATTTGAACAAGTGTCATCTCCATCCACCCAGCTGCTCAGGTGAGAGCCCACAAGAGAGCCCAGATTCTTCTGTCTCTCACACCCCACATCCAAACCTGGTCAGCCCTACCCTTACAATATGTCCTGGACCTGATCACTCTTCAGCTCCTCTACCACTTCCATCACCACCTCAGCCAAGCGACTATCACTGCTGTTGGTGCTGGGTGCAGATTCTGAGTCCATGGTGTGGGATGAAGTAAGAGGGTCTGTCCCAGGTGTGTTGTTGGGTCCCCAGGCCACATTGAGGAGCCTCTAACAAGTGTCCACACTTGCCCACCCTTCAGCCGCAGGAGGGATGTAAACTATAAATCAGATCAAATCACTCCCCTGCTCAAAACCCTGCCAACGTCTTCCCTTCAAACATGGAGTGAAGCCAGAATTTTAGCCTGGCCTGCACCTCTCCATGTGATCTGGCTCTGGGTTCCCTCCTCAGTCTCATGCCTGGTGCCTCACTCATGGTATTGATACTTTGCCACAGTGGCCTTACTGTTCCTCAGACACACCCAGCTGCCTCCAGTCTTAGGGGTTTGCATGTGCTGGTCCCATTGCCAGAGGAATGCTGAGCTCCAATACAGCCTGAAGCTCTATGAAGACAAGTGGGATGGATTTCCTCTGAGACGGGGATGGACCTGCACTCTGAGAAGTGACTCTGAAGCTCCCCCCCACACACACCCCCTACAGCTGTTCTCCCTGGAAATGGAGGTTGCCATGCACTGTCAGCACTCTGTGTTTTGTTATTTCTGTTTGCTATTTAAAGAGAAACTTAGCTGGAAGCTGTGATGTGAGATAATCTTAGTGCAGCAAAGCCAAGTGAGGCTGCCGTGCTCCTGCATGGATGACCTGTGTATGGCGTCCCTGCCCCCATCAGGATCTCAACTCCTTGGCAAACAGGGAAGCAGCTGGCAATCTTCCTTCTCCAACCAGGGCCCAGAGGCATGCCAGGCTGCTATTTCGTCTTTGCAGTCAACCCTAACAGTCCATTCTGTCAGGTCATCCAGGCGAGAGGTGGAAAACAGAGCGGCTCTGCCAAGTGAGAAGCTCTGAAGTCTGTGCTTGGGTTCATGCCCCAGCTCCTCCCAGCTAGGACTGCTACCACGGGCAAATTGGTTATGCTCTCTAAGCCATGTGCTCCTCGTCTGTGAATTGGGCATAACAGTGCTTTGCTACCTCACAGGATTATAAATATGTATATGCATCATGAGCTGAGCACGGTGCCTAGCACATGGCAAGCATCCAGTAAGTGTTAGCTACTTGTTATGGCCATGCCTATTTATCTCCTATTTTCCAATAACCCAGCAACCAGGGCACAGGTTTGCATGGAAAGAGCATGAGTTATGATGCTAGGCATGTCTGGGTTGGAATCCCAGCCCTGCCTGCCTGCAAGTCTTTGGGCAAGTGGCTTCACCTCAGTCTTCTCATCTGCAAAATAAGAGTATTAATAGCCACACCCCGGGCTCATGAGGACTCATGAGTGCACGAATGTAAAATGCCTGGCTTAGCAGTGGCCTAGTGAATGTTAGTTTCCCACCCTCCTATCCTCCTCTACTTCCCTCTGAAGCTCGCCCCTGCATTCACGGTGCCTCCTTCTCCCTTCACTGTCACACTGAATAAATGAATACATTAAGTTAGTGCGAGCAGATACTTTCAGAATTCTAGCTGGTACATCTCCCAGGTTTCACCGCCATCCATCATGAAACATTAACAAGAGCACTTAAAGGAACATGGCACATCAGAGACAGAGTGCAGGTCCTCCATGGCTCCGTGGTTCCTGTGCCAAGTGTCATATGTTATGAAAGTCAAGAGCAAGAGATGCTAAGATGAGGGGGAGCCCTATGGTGAGAAGGGAAGAAGGGTGGTAACTGAGAACCTGCCTGTGCAGAGCTAGGGTTCAAAGCTGGGCAGTCTCCTGCCTTCCCTAGAACTTTGCAAATAAAAACCAATGCCTTGACCCAGCTGGCATGGCTGAAGATCAATTTAAGAACCAGGAGGTCACAGTTAGATTCCCAGTCAGGGCACATGCTGGGGTTGCAGGTTTGATCCCCAGTGTGGGGCATGCAGAAGGCAGCCAGTCCATGATTCTCTCTCATCATTGATGTTTCTATCTCTCTAACCCTCCCCCTTCCTCTCTGAAATCAATAAAAAAACATATAAAAATAAAATAAAAACCAATGCCTTGTAGTCTCAAAAAAGATGGAAACAACCTAAATATCCGTCAACAGGGAGCTAATTATAGAAACTACTAGTGGATTCGTGCACATTGAAAGGAAATTAGAAGAAATATTTTAATATTGCTATTCACCCTTTCTCTGTAATAGAAGTGTCAACCAAATTCACGATCAACAATGACAGATGGAAACACACACGTGCAGTTAGCACCAGTGAGAACTTTATATGTATCTCACATGCACGAGTCAACTTAGCCTTTTATATATTAAGAATAAACTTGCTTAATTAGACCTGCTTTCAGGTTTAGCTAAACTTCTTCCAGCCCAGTGAGGCGCCCCAACTTCTCTTTCAGGTAATTGTCAGCAACATAGCAGTAAATATCAACACAAAGCAGAATGTTATTGTAGATCACACAGGGAGAACAAAAGGTAGAATATTTAATTGCAGCAGTGTTTGTCTATATTCTGCACAGTGAGAAAACCTGAAGTCATTTTCAAGGTCCACCATTTCTTCTTTTTAGTCAGATCAAGTTTCTAAACTTTCTAAATCTTCGTTTCCTGGCTAATAAAAAAAAATATAGGATGCCACCAAGCATTCTATCTACCTACTCCAGGACTTCTGTGAGGATCAAATGAGATGAGGCGAGGGAAAACACTTCACAGACATTTGGTTAAAGTGCAAATGTTTCCACCTGGCTATAAAGCAAGTCGTGTTCCTGGGCCAAGGAGGCTAGTCGCTAGGGAGAGGAAGCCAGGCATTGCTACATGACCGATTCTGGCCTGGGCTGGGCTGTGGGCTGCATTTTGCACCATGGGGTCTCAGCAGCATCAGCTGCGATTTGGTGGGCTCTCATTCCGGGGTGATGGCAGGGCCTGTGTCCCACCTAAGGGAAACCGACTGTTACTTTGTGGGTGCCAAGTCTGTGATGCCATTTCTCTGTAAATGGCCAGTGTGCATTACGGCAGCTCCTGCATTTAGCTTCTGTTTCCTGGTAGTCAGAGTGCGTCATGGTAACTAGTCAGATGGGCAGAGGACACTTAGCATAATAGCCATATATATTTTATATATATATGCCCTGTGGAATATTCCATACTCTGCATGCATTAGAAGGAAAGGAGTGAATTTATATGTGCTGCCATGGAAATCTGCCAACTGGGAAAGCAAGGTGGAGAATGCTATGTATGGGATGCTTCCATTTACACTAAGAAAGCTCTGTAGTCGCATATGGACATAGCATGTAAATGCAGGAACTGTGAGCCACTGTTACCTCCAAGCAAGGAAGGGGCATTTGGGGCAGGCATGGAGGCTGACCCATACTTTTGCTTCATACCAAATCCATTTCTCTGCTATTGATTGTTTTCACACATATTACTTGGGACGTTAAGAGAGAAAAAATAAAGGATGGGAAAATCAATATTTTCCCACAATCCCAAGCCCATCCACCCAAGGATGCTTCAGGTTTGGGGGAAGCTTTGCTTTCTCTCTGTATATCACGGTTGATTATGAGAAATGTCCAGACACACTCGCCCACTGCCAGTCCTTGACCTGCTTTGTCAACACCTTTGCAGCCATTTCACTGGATAATATCCTTGATTCATTATCAGCTCACTGCTTGCTCCAGGATATACCATGGCCTACTGTTACAAGACAATGCATGGAATACAACGCAAACTCCTCACCCTGACACTCGAGGTCCTCAAGGATCCGGCTAACTAGAGACTCACCCTTCCAGGTAAAAAAAAAAAAAAAAAAAAAAAAAAAAAAGCATATCCTGTTACACTTTCTGATTCAGCTCGCCAGAAATGGTTTTTAGAAACAGATGCCATCTGTCAAGGCTGCCATCTGCCCTGGCTTGGCTATGAAGGCCAAAGGGGATGACCAGCTGGCCCACCTGCCTCCATTTTTCACTTGGATTATCTGCAGGCTCTTCAATGACACAGGATTGGTGATAATAATTTGAATGATAAAACAAATTTCCATGCATTGAGCGTGTGCCTCATATCCCACAGTGCTGAGTGCTTTCCATGTAGTGTGTTGCCAATTTCTCGCAATGCAATTTCCAAGTGAACATTGTGTGCTCGCTCCCTTTACAGGTGAAAATGAGGCCCAGCAAGTGTAGGTGAAAGGGGGTTCCTGACCTCCAGGCAGTTCTGCCTCCCCCAGGCACTCTCTGTAGCAGGAGCTCACTGATGTGTGGGGACCTCTGTGGTCACAGAGGCCTGTTGCGGTGTGTGAAGAACATGCCTTGGGTGTGTCCTATGTACATGCCACATTATGGGTCCCCTTGTGCCTCACAGGTCCCAGAGTGCCCGGTCCCTGTCTCCCTCAGGGGGTTGCACCTGGACTTCTCTTCTTCCCAGGGGGCCTGGCAGGTTGAAAATGCTTGAGTCAAGCTCTTAGTTAATCTCTGTGCTCTTGAGAGAAGACATTCCTCCTAGAGATGAGCTGTGAAGAATGCCTTCCAGAGGAAGGCTCTTCAAGTGTGTCAAGAGCATCTGAACAGCACACCTAACAGATTTGAACAGCAAACCTGATGTCATGGCTTTTCTTCTCCCAAGAGCCTCCTTGAACTAAGACTCAGACGATGGGACTCAGGGTCTGCCTTGGCCATCAGAACTGTGTGGTCCTGAGCAAATACTGCTCTCTCTTTAGACCAACTTTATTGAGAAACAATTAGGTTGGATAAAATGCATGCTTTTAATTGCTCAGTTCTATCAATTAAAAAAAATATATGTATATATTATTGATTTTTTACAGAGAGGAAGAGAAAGGGATAGAGAGTTAGAAACATTGATGAGAATCATCGATCAGCTGCCTCTTGCACACCCCCTACTGGGGATGTGCCCGCAACCAAGGTACATGCCCTTGACCAGAATCGAACCCGGGACCTTTCAGTCCGCAGGCCAAAACTCTGAGCCAAACCAGTTTCAGTTCAGTTCTATAAATTTTATAAACGTGATCCTTCTGTAACCACCACCACCAGAGTCAAGATATGGACACTTCCATCAATTCAAAAGCTCCACTTCCTGCTTCTGGTCACTAAAGATTTAATTTGTCCTTCTCGGCATTTTATGCAGATGGATTCATTCTGTATGTAGTCATTTGTCTTTTATCACTCAATATGATGCTTTTTGAGACTCATCCATGCATGTACAATATTTAGTAGTTCATTCCTCTTCATTACTGGGTAGTATTCTATTGTCCCACAATACCACAATGTGCATATGCATTTACTTGCTGTGGGACATTGGATTGTTTCTATTATAGTTTGGGGGTATCACAAAACAAGCTGCTAGGATCATATAGGAAACTATGTTTTCATTTCCCTTGTTGAATACCTCGGCATGGCTGTCCTGCATCACATGGGTGTGTTCACCTCCCAGGGCTGCTGCACAAAGGGTGCCTAAAACAACAGACATTTGCAGTCACACAGTTCCATAGGTTGAAGTCTGAAATCAGGTGTTGGCAGGTGGCGTTAGGTGAGAGGCCAAGGTCTGGAGCTGGGTTTGGAGGGTCTGTGGTGCCTGAAGAGAAATGGTCTATAGAGTAAGTCAGACCTGAGTTCAAGTCCTGGCTCTGCCACACTCAGGTCTGGGGGTAAGATTTTGTGCAAGTTATTTATCCTGTTTGGGCCTCATCATTTATATCTGTGAATTGGGGAAATCAATGATTTCTACCTCATAGTGTTGTTAAGATGAAGAATTTTCTATTTAAACCATTTCTGGCATCACAGGAAAGTGTTGTATAATAGCCTGTGATATGTGTCCATTAGCAGCTGTCTCTGGCCTGCCCACTCACCCTAAAATACATCATAGCCCCACTCTGGGAAGCTCTCCAGGCTCCACACCCTAACTCCTCTGAGTGCATCCTCCCTTCTCATCTCTGACCTCCAGCAGTTTGGAGCACGCGGCATATACCACCGCAAGGCCTCAGCTCAGACGCAGCCATAAATCCACATCACTGCCTGCCACACGTGGCCGCCCAACGCTTGTCTGCACAAAGGACAAAAAGCAGGAGGAAGACAGCCTGCTGGGCCTGTCCTGCCCCCTTTCAAACAGTCCTGATGTGCTGATTAGAATATCTGTATTAAAAGAAACAGAGCTCCCACCCCCACCTCCATTTTTCCTTAGCCATCTTCGCTCTGCAGCCCAGCAATGTCTGTAATACGAAACGATTGGAACGCCAACCACGTTTGCATAAAGTCACACTCAGAGATGCTGGGCATGCATTTTCTGACATTTGCCAGGGAGGCCATTAGCATTTCTGCTGATGGGGCTGAAGCCCCCAGTCCTGGCCTCTCACCCAACCCCACTTGCAGAGCCAGGGGATAATCCGCAGGGCGGGCATGGCTCCAGAGAAAAGCTCTGTGTCAGGCGCTGTCATCGATTCAGTGCGGCACTGCTGCCCTGGCAGCCAACTCGACTCTAAAGGACATCGAGGACGTGTCAGAGGCACCCTCTGTTCTCTGCAGCAGCCATGGTGTCACTTTGGAGTTGGACCTGGTTTTGAAATCCTACCTTGTCTTTTACCATCTGGGTGACTCGAGAGGAGTCCCATACATAACGTATCTGGGCTTCAGTGTTCTTCACCATAAAATACGTTGTCACCCAGAGAGTTGTGGGGATATTGAAGTGAGCTATGTCTTTAGGTCACATAGCAAATGCCTTACTCAGAATAAAGGCTCAATAAATGTTAGTTTCCTTTCTTCTCATCTGTCCCCAGCCTGTGAATGTCCCTTATCTAACTTCCTGTCATTAGCTACCAGACTAGGGATGGTGAACATCTGGCACTTCTTAGCACCTCAAACTCACAAGGGCCATGGTGGTCATTGCTAATCAACCCTAATCTGTCCCTACTGTGGTATGGTAGGCAGAACAATGGCCCCCTAAAGTTGTCCACGCTCTATACTTTGAAATCTGTACATATGTTATGTGCGATGGCAAAAGGACATTGCAGATGTGATTAACTTAAGGGTCTTGCCATAGGGAGATAATGCTGGATGATCTGGGGGAGGAGTGCCCAGTGTAACCGTAGAGGTCCTTCAGGTGCGTGAGGAAAGCAGGGGTGCCGGTGTCAGAGAGATGTGGGGGGAGAAGGCCTGGCCTGGCCATCTCTGGCTTTGGAGATGGAGGAAGGAGCCACCCACCAAGGAATATGATCTGCTTCTAGAAGCGAAAAAGGGTAAGGAAATGGGTTCTCCCTGGAGCCTCCAGAAAATTTGCAGCCTCTCTGACACCTCTGTTGTAGCCCAGTGAGACCTGTGTTGGACTTTTGACCCCCCCTCCCCCCCCAGAGTGGGAAGAGAATACATGTGTGGTGTTTTGAGCCACCAAGCTTCTGTAATTTATTGAAGCAGCAATAGGACACTAATACACCCATCGTATTTCCCCATAATAATGTATTATACTTGGCCTGAGAATTCTTTTCAGTATAGTGCTCCCGGCAGTCACCAGGGAGGAGAACCAGATGTGACCTTTAGTCAAATCCCCACCTGGGCCATACGGTGGTTCATCTCGAGGTGCTCTGACCAGAGCCTGCCCTGGCCTGGTGGCCTATCTGTCCGGATTTGGGATATTTCAGATCCCACCTCTGCTGCCTACTTTCTCCTTAGCTTGAAACTCAACAAGCTGAGGTCCACAGCCCAGCCAGCTCTAGACCTCTTCCTGTACGCTTGGGCTCCTGATTGGCCCTAGAAAGCAGACCACTCTTTTCCAGGGCTTCATTCTCAAGATTCCAGCAAGGGACTGGCTTCTGCGGTTGCCCCATGACCCACAGCTGGAGGATCCCCTGAGCAAAAGAGCCCACATGAATGGCTGGATCAGAAGGAATGGAAGACCACAGCCAGCCTCCCGGCTCCCACTTGCCTCAGCTTCAGTACAAAGGCTTTCACCACAAGGGGTGATATTAGCTGTATAAATTCACATCCACAGGCCTGTGGCCACCAAGAGAACAAAAGCTTCTTGCAGCAACACCCAGCACCGAGGAATGCTTCTTAGAGGACGAACAAAGGGAAAACAGAGATGTTTTCCTTCTGCTCATGGAGGAGCTACAGACAAGGGCAAGGCTCCCAGGAAATGGGCACCAAAGGGGAGAAAATAATGACTTATAATTCAAAATGCATGTGATCAAACATCTTTACCCCAGCATCCATTTCCGGAGTTCTCCCCCCCTCCACAGACATCTTTCTGCTGTGTGCAAACACCACCCCCTCTAGGACAGTTCAACCCATAGAGAGACAGCCATGTGCACGCGTGAGTGTGTGTGTGTGTGTGTGTGTGTGCATGTGCACATTACCCAACACACCAATCCATGGGTATATGTGCACACCTGTAACCCCAGGCATCAACATGCTCATCCCAATATGTTGGCATCACAGTATATACATACATGGTACCAATCTACCAACACTTAGACACATAAGTATTTAACTCCATGGAGGTGGCTAAATACCAACTTCATGGAAAGCCTGTGACTAAGTATAACAAGTTGCCTAAATATAACATGCATCAGTAGAAGCAGGGACACAGCCATCCTTACATACAAGTGCATGTAGAATCAACATCTCAAAACCATGGTGATCACTCCTTTATGCACACACCCAAGGCCCACACTGGGGTGGCAGCCAAGCGGAATGCAACCTGGCACACAGTCTCCAAATGTCTTCATAAAAAGAAGCAAAAGCCAAGTAAAGAGAAGCAGAGGCCTTTGGTGGCTTTGTTTCTGCTACAGGACTGCCTGACTCGAGGGGCTGAGTGCTGCGAGCTGCCCCCTCTCACAGCAGGCAGCCCTATGAGTGAACATAAGGGTGGGTGCACACTGACAGCCTTGTAATCATTTCCCAGGGCCTTAGGTGCCACATTAGCACGTGCATGCGCGTGCACACATGCACCCCTGACTGTTTGCAGCTGCCTTTTCTTTTAAAATCCCTCAAATGATACACTTTGCAATCCAGCCCCCCTCCTGTTTGGTTGGGCTGAACTATTTTGGGAATTGGCACGGATGCTGAGAGCAAAGATATTATTTGGAGATGCTCAACAGAGATCAAAGCTGCTTAATCAAAGCTGTGGACTCAGCGCACAGCGCCTTGGCCCAACTACAGCCCAGGTGGAAGGGAAGAGGGTAAAATAGATGATGGAGGAGACAGGCAGAACCCAGTAGTGCAACCCCACATCCAGCAAGAACAGAGCTGTCAGACTCAGGGAGGAACTCCTGAGGTCATCTAAGTCCCAAGCTTCCCTCACGCTTCATCAGAAGTCTGTTCAAAACAGCCCAGAAAGAGAATGTCTCTGCTGAAAACGCTCCTCGGGGAGGAAGATTTCCTAACATTGTTTTGAGCAATTCTTACTCTTAGGAAAGGATTTTGCCTCCTGGTGCAGGTCTGATGAAACACTCTAGGACTTACATGGACCATGGCTCCCTCCCTGGAGTGTTACTGGGTGGGGCTGGCTGACACATGAAGGGTAGGTAGGTGCAGATGGGGAAGTCATTGTGGGCCCAACCCAGTGCGAACGTGGAGACAAGGGGAGCTCAGAGGAATGCCTTGGGCTTACATTCCTCACCAAAAGGTATTCAACCAAAAGAACCCCATTTCCTGACCAACCTGCATAAACAGAAAGTGGTCATTCAATAATTCATGAATTCAACCAGTATTTGTTAGTACCTACTATTTGCCAAGCACTACTCCAGCTGGGAATACAGCATGAGCCAGACAAAGTCTGTGCCCCTAGGGAGCTTATAATTCTAGATGGAAATGGGAGGGATAGATGGGGAATACAGGTCAGGTTATAGGTAATTAAAAACTAACTATATTTCAGATTGTTTTAAGTGCTGGGAAGAAAATAGACAAAGTGCTATAAGAGACATGAGAGTAAGGAGAGGCCGTGGGAATGGAAGGCTGTGTTCATCTAGATAGGGTGACCACAGAAGCCTTTTGGGGAGGTGACATCTGGGACAAAACCTGAAGGATGAGAATGAGTCAGCCATGTGAAGAATGTTTCAGACAGAGGGGACAGCAAGTGCAGACAATGGAAGGTGATGAGAACTCCCTGTGGGTGAGGCAGGCCAGTGTGGCTGCAGCATCGTAAGCAAAAGGGGGATGGGAGTAAATGAAACCAGCCAGCTCAGGATAGATCTTGTAGGTCATATATCCTTCTTCCAAGAGTCTTAACTCAGGGGCCATTGTTTAAAAAAAGGGGGGATGCAAGAGAAGCAGAGAGAGCTAAGAGTACTGCAGGTGCTGGGTTGAAAATAATGGTCACTTGGACTAGGGAAGTGGTAGTGGAGATGGAGAGAAGTGAGTGGACTTGAGATTCATTTATAAGTAGAAGGGTGTATTTGCTGATGGATTGAATGTGGAGGGTGAGGGGACTGGAAAATGCCAATACAAAAGCAAAATGCCTAGAGTCAAATGTCCCAGCCTGAGAGAGACCTTCAAAGTCACTTCTCATCCAGAACTGAAATTTACTTTTATCCCTACCAGGAGGTGATCAGCCCCTGTGTCCATGGACAGCTTTAGGACTGGCCTGCCCATGACCTGATAGATACCAATGATCCCTGGAGGACCTGCCTATTGTGGTGCTAGATTCTGCCTCTCCAAAACACCCATTCCTTGGTCCTTGTGGAGGTCCTCTCTTAGGACCATGAAGACATTGTGAGCTTCCTTTCACTGAGGGGACGCTGGATGACTGTGGACGGTGCTAATGGTATTCTGGTCATCTTTTCTCCAGGCCAAACATCCCTGGTGTCTGCCCAATTACTCAGAACCACCTTTGGTTTGACATCAGTGCCACAACATTTCTTCACAACGTGATGCTCAGGTGTGGGTCTTGGACTTCAACATACGAGGTTCAGAGAATCCCCAAAGGACCAAAGCCAAGACGTCATCTTTGCCAAGCCCTACATTTGCATCCCGTAGCTCATAACCCAGCCACTTTGCCCAGAAACCTGGTCCTGCTTATCCCTGTCTCTCTAGTATTATCTTTATGCTCACAGAACTATCTTTTTGTCCTCTTAGGCCCAGGGATGGGGTAACACAATCCAGAGCTGTGTTTCTCCAAGTAGGCCCCGATATGGTGGTCCCATAAGATACTGCATGAGAAAAGGGATCTTCAGGTGCATAAGTCTGGCAATGCTGTGTATTATCTTATATAATAAAGATGTAATATGCAAATGGTCATTACACCATGAAGCATAAGGACCGACAGCATAATGACCGGATCTTGGATCAGCAGGAGGATGGAGTAGCAACTGGGCAGTGGAGAGCTACAGGAGGGGGCAGGACAGCAAGCTATGAGGGGGGTGGGGGGGACAGAGGGAGTTACAAGAGAGTGGGGCAGGAGGTGGAGAACTACTTGAGGACAGCAGCAAGCTACTGGTGTGCTACTGGCACACAGATTCGTGCACAGGGCTACTAGTAATATATACTATTAAATACATTTATTGAGATATACATTATAGATACATATATAATGCATACATATATGCGTGTATATTCTATACTATACTATGACCTTCTCTTGGAGTTTCACAATGAACATGAGCAAGCTCTGACAGTCAGTCCTTCAGGAAAGATACCACTCAGCCTGGTTGACTAATACATTACCTAAACTTACTGACCGAAGCAACCTTTCTTCCTGGAACGCCTACAGTAGCTTTGCTTTGGGAAATGCCATTCCAGTTGACCAAGTTATGAGAAGGGTAACTGAAGCCCCAAGCCCTATTTTGCTTGAATCATTTAGAAGTTTTAAAGCCCAAATGGTGTTTTTGAATTCAATTACCTGCTTAATGGGTTCTTTCTTTCTTTTTTGGCACTTACAGCCTGGCTTAATTTACCTGTACACACAGATTATGTCCAGTGAGCTGGAGACCATTCATTGTCTCTCCTCCTTCCCCATAAGCAACCCTGCTGAATTCAAATCAGTCATCCCATGGCTATCCACCAGGTCTTAGGTGGGCTGAATTTTAGTATCCTGTTGCCTATTCGTAGGAGGAAATTCTGACAGTTGGGGACTTTTCCCATGATTTCCCCACTTCCGGCTCCATCTCCCTGATCATAGACAAGGTAGGTCAGTGTGGGGTCATCTGGCTCCCCTGGGACAGGTGGAGGAGCGTGGCAGTGGGAGAACGCTCTTCCATGGGCCCATGATATACCCAGGAAGTTGCTGTGCTCTGAGCCTCCATTTCCCCACGGTGTAAGGAAGTAAAAGACACTGAGGACCCTGTCCTACAATGGGTTTGCTTTTGCCACCTTCACATCAACAGGCCTGGGGTGATCAGTTTCCCAGAGAATCAACCTAAAAATACAGCAACGGAAAATGTCCTTCCCGCACATATCTTTATTCAAAACTGGAAAACTTCTTGAAATAAGTACTTCCTTTGTTGATAAAATATCTAGAAATATTTTGCCATTCTACATAGGATGCCAGTCCTAATGTGCAATCGTGGGAGGGTTGGTTACAAATAGCCATGGCAATGACGGAATGACTTCAGAGGCCTCACATGGCACTGAGCCAGTGGTGCCCTCATGTGGGGCCACTCGCAGAGGCTCTGGCCATTTCATAGAACGCTCAGTGACCAAACCCTCCTCAAAGCAGTGAATCTACTTTGTCTTCTATTTCGTGCAACAATGCTGAATGGGGGCTGCGTCAGGAGTCCTCAAGCAAGAGCCATACTGTTTGCACAACATTCTAGGCACAGTGAGCCAGCCTTCTCGGGGAGTAGTGGGCGCCTCCAGAAACCCACCAGATCAGGCCAGACTTGCAAGCAGACCTTTCTAAGGGCAGCAGCCTCAACCAGCTGTTAAGGCTTTTCTGTACAAGGGCTGATGCTCTCTCCACATTCAGATGAGCAACTCAAAGCTCAGAGATGCTCTCAACCGCCTGTGTACATTTGGGCACATTGTTAATTTTGCTGAACCTTAGTGTCCTTGTAGGAAAAAGTAGGGATGATAATGGAAACTATCCTCAGTTTGTGAGGACAAGTGTGTAATTAAATAGGCCTGCATATAGTAAAGATCTGGAACAGTGCCTAATACAGAGTAAGGACTCAGTGAGTGTTAGATAATATTTTATAGTATTAAAGGTCCTACCGACATGGCTAGTAATTGGCAAAGTGAGGCTTCAAACTCTAGTCTGTCTTATTCCACCATCTATGTCTTACTCTACCACATTATTGCCTGCTTTCTTGAGCCAAAAGCTTGCTGTTTTGGTTCACGTGTTGGAACACATGGCTTTGAAGGCCTCTATGTTTTACTTGTTACTGTTCAGACACTGAGAGAGAAGCTGATCTTCTTTCAGACCCACCAGTAACAACTTTCCAGGGAAGAGAATGATTGGTCCAACCTTTGTCAGGTGCTCATCCCTGGATCAATCATATGGGCCCAAGGTGTGAGATCACATAGAAATATAGTGGCTTCTGCTGAAACCATATGGATATGTGGAAGAGATTTCTGAAAAGGGGGATTTAAGGCAGAATCTTGTACGTGTCCATTACTAGTGGTGCAACAATATGCACCTCACCTAGTTATTCTGAGGATTTACTAAGTTAACATACGCAGAATGCTTAGCACATAGTGCGTGTTCAATAAATGATAGCTGAGCTTAAATAGTCAATAATCTGAAATAAAAGCCAATATATTAGTCTATCCTGAGAAGGCACCTGGAAACTCACAAAACTCCCCATAGTGACAAATGACCCCAATCGACCTTGTGGGGTCAGCATGGGCAGGATGGGTTGGGAGGGAAAGGTGTGGTTCCCAAACATGATGGTAAACTGTGGATGAAGAGAGGTGTGCAGAGGCTGAAAGTGGAAGCAAGTCCAATAGCCAGGGGACACAGAGATTGGGCCAGGTAGAAGTTACTGGCCTTTCATGTGACTAGGACACCAAACCCCAACTCATGCATGGAGTGGGAGGGGGGGGGTAATAAGAAGGGCCAGAGGTCCTTTGACTGTCTGCTTCATAAAAGCCTTCATTTTAGAACCGTGGCCCAGCTAAAGACATTCAGCTTCCAGCATTGAAGGTCCCTTCTTTTAAGAGGAAACTCATTATCACATTTTATGAGGTGTGGGTCTATACTAAGTGGATCTGGACCGATTGGGTCTTGTATATTAACTTAGAAGGTACAAGGCAGCCTGCATTCCATCATCCTTCAGAGTAAGTGAAAGACAACGTAAAGAGGACAGAACTCAGTATCTAAGAGTCCAAGAAAAGAACTGCCTGCAGGGACTTGAATCTCTTCTCTCTCCTAGTGTGAAGCAAGTTGGCAGCTTTCTGGGCTCAAGACATGTGGCCAGCAGCCCCTGCCTGGGTGAACTGCCCCTGAGTTACAGGTGGGGCCTTCTGGAAGGTGGTGAGCATAGAGAGCCACACAGCCTGAGCCCCTTTCCAAGGGTAGAGGAACCTCCAGCTTCCCACTGATGCTCAGGGGCAAGTCCTTGCTTCTCTAGGGCAAGAAGCTGGTGTAAAGAAACAGTCGTGGAAAATAGAGTAGGACACAGCAAAAAAGACACAGTTGTTCAGAGAACATCACAAACATCTCTGATTTCTCCAAAAGCTAGCAAATGCACTGACCAGGCCTGCTGACCAGGCCCCTAACAGATGAGAGTCAGGCTTGTGGAAACAGTGCTTAAATTAGCTGCTCTGCTATTGACTGTCCTTTCAGGGGCATGAGTTTCAATTAGCCATTGAACTAGACATGGACCCAAAGGCTATCTGAGGCTTTGCTGCAATGCAGACCCCAAATAATGGCCCAGACTGCCTTGTTGGACCACTTTTAATGCCCCCTCCCTTCCAATCTCCAATTCTCCCCTGCCCTTAAGGTAAAATGGTCTGGGTTGCAAGAATACTTCTCTGACTGGTTCCACAGCCTCCTGCCTCCCACCCTCCAATCTATCCTCCACACTGCAGCTGGAGTCATTGGTCTGAAAAGCAATCTGATTGTCACATTTCTGCTTCAAATTTTTTGGTGATTCTGCACTATTTTCAGGATGAAAATCCAAGCTTTTCAGTGTGGCTCATATCAGCTAGATGCTCTGGTATTGCCTACCAGTACAACCACATGAATCACCATTCTATCGCATCATTTTGTCCCAACTTTCCCCACCTCTTAGAAATTCTTCACACAGGTCGACGGAAATACTGTATGTACTCATCAAAAGCCTCTTCACTTTCCTCTGGGCCACCTGGCAGAAGTGACAGATTTGGAGGCTCTACAGGATGGCAGTCATAAATGGAAGGTGTCTGGGACCCTGAGTCACTGCATGGAAGACAACCATCTAGAACCACCCAGGTGGGAACATTAGTGCCGGACCATCGCATGAGCAAGAAACATACTTTTATTGTTCAGAATTACTGATACTTTGGGGATATTTGTTAGAGAAGTTAGCAAATTCTAACCAACACATGGGTGTGTTCTTTTAGCCAATAGGCCTGTGCAATGTGCTCTCTCTCCCTACAACATCTTTCCCTTTATTTTATGTGTAGAAAATACCTAATTATCCTTCAGTACTCTGACATCACCTCTTCTGAGAAGCCCACCTTGGTTTTCCAGACTGAGTTAGGAAGGAGCCTCATCTCTAGAGTGTCCCAGAATTCTGTACTTTTCTTCTATCAACATACCTCTCTCCATTTTCCCATCTCTTCCAGTTACTATGCTGTGAGCAGGGACTGTCTCGTTCATCTCTGCACTCCCGAGGTCCAGATTAGGGGCTTTCCCAGAGTAGAAGTTGAATAAATGTTTTTTGAATGAATAAATAAATGGATGCCCTAGCTGGTTTTACTCAATGGTTAAAGCGTCAGCTTGCAGACTGAAGGGTGCCAGGTTCGATTCTGGCCAAGGGCACATACCTGGGTTGTGGGTTCAATCCCCAGTAGGGGGCATGCAGGAGGCAGCCCATCAATGATTCTCCCCCATCATTGATGTTTCTATCTCTCTCTTCCTCTCCCTTTCTCTCTAAAATCAATAAAATATATTTAAATAAATAAATAAATAAATAGAATAAGTTAATACATAGTTTTGCAAGTGGGCTATTCCTTGATAATAACCTATACATTTACATAATGATACCTCCTACACATTGGATGCTATTGAGAAACCATTGTAGCAAATTTGTTGGACAGTGGTTGGCACAGAAGCCAGAGCTGTGGGTTCTCTGTGTGGTATGGATATAGGTGAGATAGCAAGAAAAAGTTTGGAAACCTTAGCATGGTAAGAAAGGAAGATACTTTTATTAAGCATCTCCTATGTGCTAGGTAATTTAAATTTATAATTTCAGTGAGTCTATCTTTATAACAACCCTATAAGTTATCCCTATTATCCCCACTTGGCAAAGAAAGAAGTGGGCTCAGAGAAGTTAAGTGACTAGCCCAAGGCCACAGAGGTCAGGCCTGGCTGTCCTCTGAGCGGGGGCTCCTCCCAGTGCACCTCAGAGGACAAAGCCAAACATACCTGAATTCTCCATGGCACCCTAGACTTGCCCAGCTCTGAGGCCCTCCCATCAGTCCTGGCCCCAGCAGAACGCTCAGAATGCTTCCCTGGGCAGCGGTCTGTGAACTTGGACTGACAGAGGGGGAGGGTGAAGGGACAGGCTGCTTTCCCCTATCACCCCCCCGCCCCCGCAACCCCCACGCCGCCGGCTGGGGTTGTTTCAGGCAGGCCTGATTTGCAAAGCTGCCCTAGACACTGCGGAAACAAACATTGGGCTGTTGGGTCAGGTTCCTCTGATTTCTCAGACGAAGGAGCCAGACTGGAGCCAGCACATTTCTCAACCCCCAGGCAACCGCTGACCAGGCCTCCTGGGCCCTGTCTCCACTGGCAGCCGTGAGTGGTGCAGCCTCTTGGCAGGCTGAGCAGCCAGGCCCTGCTGGCAGGTAAGGGCTCAGGGTCCTGGATGCCAGGGACCACCCCCTCTGTCTGGGGAGACAGGGCCAGGAGCTTGGCCAGGAGCCCCAGGCCCCAGTCTAGCCTTTACTTGCCTCAACATCCTGGCAGGGGAGCAGAGGCCTTGGATTGCTGGCAGGGAGGTCAGGAAGGGAAAAGTCCTCTGGGATGTGGCTAGAAGGGGAGGTTAGTGGGGGAGAGACTGGGAGGAGTTTGAGACCCAAAATGGGCTGTCTCAGTGGCCAGCATCTTAAGAGGGGCCTCTGCTAGTCACTGTGATGAACAGACATAGCACATGTCTCCAAGGAGCTTGGAGTCTAGAGAGGGAGGTGAACATGGGAAATATAATCTTAACACAGTGTCAAAGCTTCTTTGAGGTGCACCACTTACTTGCTGTGTGGCTTTGGACAAATGACAAACTCTCTGGGCCTTGGTTTCCTTATCTGTGAAGTGGGACTAATTATACCCACACAAAGGGTTTGGATGAGAAGCAGATGGGGTAAAAGTGCTTAGCACAGTACCTTGCTCATTAAAATGGTACTTTCTAAATGCTATGTAGATCTGTGTCCTCTCAATTAGAGGGAGTGTGTGCAAGTCAGGAGCTGGGCTTATCTTTCTTTTATAGCACCACTAGAGAGTCCTGGTGCATGAAATTTGTGTATGGGGGGGGGGTCCCCTCAGCCCAGCCTGCAACCCTCTCCAATCCGGAACATCCCTCTCACAATCTGGGACTGCTGGCTCCTAACTAACCACCTGCTGGCCTACATCATAACCCCTACCTGCCCCCCTCCCCACTAGCCTGGTCACCCCTAACTGCCCCGCTGCCAGCCTGGTCACTGCAAGCAGCCTGCTGTTTGGTCGTTTGGTCCTCCCTCACTGCCCACCTCCCTCTCCCCCCACTCTAGCCTGGCGCTCAGCAGTTAGTGTCCTAAATAAGAAAGAGGTTGAATGCATATCCTGATGGGATAGAAGCAACTGCCATCTATAATAGCTACTGTATGCCAGTTTCTCCCTACTGGGCTTGCTTCTAGGAATCAGCCTCTTTGAACTGACCACAGTGAAAACCACAAAAGAGGCAACAGCAGGCAGGACAAGGTTGGCCAGCATTATAATCTCCTAATAAAGAGCCTGCGTAATCTAAACTTGATAAGAATTCCTTGAATAATCAAGGAGAGACAGCAATTGTGAGAGTAACCTCTATCTAGACAGAGCTCTTGGTTTACAAAGCTTTACTACACACATTATTTCCTCCAGGGAGCCCAATAAATATGAGTTGATGAATCTTACACCTGCCTCATGATACAAGGTATTAGGGTCCTGATTTAACTGATAAGGAAGCCAAGACTCAGAGGTACATGAAATTGCTGGGAAAAGATGGGTCCTGTTTGAGGCTACATGTAGTGTCTTTTGCAACACACATTTTTCCTGTAATAAATAGAAAATTGGGTATTTAGTCACTGACACCTTCCCCCCATCACCACCCCAAGCCAGACAGGAAACCCCAGCTGCTCTCAGTGTGCTGGTCTGGGAGATGGGTCTTTGAAGCAACAAGTAAAAGCTATATCCCTGCACCCAGTGCCCTGCACCCCAGCAGGCATGTTCCCTGGTGGGTGGGAACTGTGGAAAGATGAGAAGGGGGCAATTGGCATGCCTGGAATGAAAACAAACAATGAGGCTGGTGAGAGATTGGCTCAGGTGTCTCTTGCTGATGATGGAGGGTGTATATAATATGGAAATAAAAATTGCACAACCGAGCTGTCTCCTGAGAAGGCAGTGGCTAATTAGATGTCTCACGGCACGCGGGCTCCTAATCACAGAGCAATCCTTACCCTTGGATCGCAAACCTCAGCCATGAGCTAGGCATGACGCCCACAGAGGCAGCCATCTCCTGGGACTCCAGCAGTCACCACTGCCAGCACTCAGAAGGCGCCTCCCAGGTGGCTCTGGGCTGGGGGAATTGCATTCTCAGTCCTTGAATACAAGTCTCCCCTTAAGCCCTGAGAGTGGAGTGTTGAGTGTTCTCATTTACTAGATGAGGGAACAGAGGTAAGGGGAGCACCCTAGTCTTGGTTGGGGAGGTGAAAGTGGTCGGTGGCTCTAAAACAAAAGAAAAGGCAGACCTAAATCCATAGAGAAAGAATTGCTTTTGCTTTCTCACCTGGGCATTTTATGGAGTGAAAAAGATGACCAATCCTTGCTTCTGAGAGCTAAAAAGGTCCTCAGACAAGATCCAGGCCAGTGTTCTGCAAACTTTTTATTTTTTAAGCAATGGGACCCTTTGTTGAAATGCAATCTTGTGTGAAACCATGGTAGATAAAACAGAGCCAGAAGGAGCTGCTTCTGGTAGGTGTGGGAACCCCATCTATCAGCCTTCTTCCTTTCTTGCTCTCACCATCACATCTTCCTGAAACCCTAGGGTTCCTTGGAACCCAATTTGAAAACCACTCTCCATATTCAACTCCACTTGCACATGAAGAAACAGAGAGCTGGAGAAGCTCAATGATCTGACCACCTGTTTGAGAAAGCCAGTAAGTGGTAGAGGCAGAACCACAAATCCTATCACAAATCAACCTTCCTATCATTATTTTTATCTGTATTATTTGTTTGTTTTTAATATATTCTATATTGATTTCAGAGAAGAAGAGAGTGGGAGAGAGAGAGATAGAATCATCAACAATGAGAGAGAATCATTGATCAGCTGCCTCCTGTACACCCCCCACTGGGGATCGAGCCCACAACCTGGGCATGTGCCCTTGACTGGAATAGAACCTGGGACCCTGAGTTTACAGGCCAACACTCTATCCAGTGAGCCAAAATGGCTAGAAACTATTATTTCTTTATTAAAAAATAATTTGCCCAGGATTTTTGGCTAGGCCAGGCAGCCTTCACTGCTCTAAATTATGTAGATACATATAGATATAAAGGACTTAGATACTAATGCTATATAGATACAGAGATAAAGATAAAATTTATTGAGCATTCTTTGTGCCATGCTATGTAGATATATTAGGGACCCAAATTTGGGAGTACTTGGGCCTCATTCCTCAGGGCTGGGAAGACCGACAGGGACCCGCAGGGCTGCCTCACAAACCACAGTTTGGAGAATTTCAGTGAAAGTGCCCATAACAGCGCAGGAGAAGAATAGGGTGGAAGAGTTGCCCTGGACTGGCACGGGGGAAGGCTTTGGGGAGGGGAGGACTTGAACCACCAGAGTTGAGAGGTTTGGTGGGGCCATAACAGGGGGAGGCTGAGAAGCAGGAAGTGCAGGCAGGGTACGACTTGGTAAATACATTGGAGCCTTCAGAAACAGGTCAGGTGAGTCTCTCACAGCTCTTTTCCTAAGGGAATCTGTCTGTCCCACCCTATCCCTCTCCACAGCCCCACAGCCTCCAGGATCTATATGGGAGCCCAGCCTCTTCATTTTTAGCAACTGTCCTGAAGATAGGAGGAGACAGTGGGGGAGAGCAGGAAACAGGAAATTAATTTTCCAAGACTGTGTGTGTGTGTGTGTGTGTGTGTGTGTGTGTGTGTGTGAGAGAGAGAGAGAGAGAGAGAGAGAGAAAGAGAGTGTTATATAAGAAAAAATACCACTGACATCAAACACTGTCTGAACCTAGTTCTGCCTTTAACAAGGGGGTGTAATTCACCTCAGGGGAGTTGTCTGACATAACTTTATTATTATTATTATTATTATTATTATTATCATTATTATTATTAGAAAATGCTTTATAGGCCTTTTGCTTCCTGGTTTGGAAAGGGAAGGAGAAATAGAGAGTGAAAGTGCTCTGCCAAATTCACATTTTAGTTTTGTTCCCTGGGACCTCCAGAGGCTTGATTGGTGAAGGCTGGGGGTACACTTGGAAAAAGGACTCTGAAATGGAGGAGGAGGAGAAGAAGAAAGAGAAAGAGGAGGAGGAGGAGGAGGAGGAGGAGAAGGAGGAGGATGCCACCTGAACAGAGCAGAAGGTGCTCTCTGTTGGAGACAGGGGATGGCCACCCAATTTCTTGGAACATGGGATTATTTTCTGCCTACTCATATTTTCAGCAAAAGCCCAGTGGCCTCAGCACCTTGTGTCAGTGGCACTTTGGAATGAAGGTGGGCACAGGAGATAGGGCTATGGTCTCAGGTGCTTAGAGCACTTTGGGAGTGTTCTCCTGGGGAGGGGTGTTTCTCAGAGTAGCAGGGAGAGGGCCTGTGCTATCTTATTGGATCGTATAGTAATGGATGCTGCCAAAAGGCTAAAAGGCGGTGGACTTTGTGTATAATTACACATATAATTACATGTGTGCACATGTTTATGAAACCCACAATTATGTGTGTGATCATCAGTGTCAATGCCCAAGTGCCTGTGCAGGTAAATGTGTGTGTATCTGTGAGTGTAATTGTATGGGAAAACTGACTATCCTGGGAGTGTGTGTGTGTGTGTGTGTATGGGACCCAGATTTCAGGACCTGTGGGCACATGTGCACAAATAGACAAATGGTTCCTTTCCTAACAGGAATGTGTGTGTGAATGTGTGAGTGTGTTCCTGAGAACACTTATGAGTGTGTATGTGTGCCACTGAGTGTGCACAGGGCTGTGTGGATACTTGTGAATGTATGCTACCCTATACTGTGTGTGTGTGTGTGTGTGTGTGTGTGTGTACGTGTGTACAGATGTGCCAGGGGCCAGAGGCAGATCTGGCCACCTCTGTAAAGTGTTCTCCACCCCAAGGGCCCAGCGCGGCAGGGCGAGGCTCTGGGCCACAGAGAAGGGGAATGGATGTGCCGGGGGTGCTTGTCCCAGAGTTCTGCTCCTTGCCCAGGACATTCCCACTTTCCACTCCTGCGAAGGAACATACTGTCCACTGGCTCCTCTCCCTCCTGGTGAGTCCAACTCCCCTGCTGCCTGGGGCTGCGGGGCACTTCCTGATCAGGACAAGGAGCATCCAGGGAGCCAAGCCCTGGGGGCAGAGTGGGAGCGAGCAGCAAGGTCTGACAGGGACAGCGTCAGCCGCCCCTGGAGTGGTTCAGGTAGCCAGCATTTATCGGCTTTTGCCACGTGCCGGTCCCATGCAGAGCATTTCACATGGATAGACTCATGTAAGGCTCCTACCGCCTCAGTGACTAGGGCTTACCATGATCTCATTTTGGCAGGCTGGGACTTGGATTAGGGAACTTGTTCAAGATGGCACCTACCAGCGCCTCCCATGTAGGCCATCACCCTCGGTTCACAGGAGCCTCATGGGTCTCTTGGCCCCCAAATGATCGCACACAGCCCAGCCAGCTTCACCTTCTTTAAACACCCCTGATGGTCTACCTTGTGCCAGGCTATGTGCTGAACCTTTTCATGTTCTCTGTGGCACATATTTGCTTCCCTTTTATTATCACAATTCGTCTCCATAACTGTATTATAAGTTATAAGGTTGATGTAACTTCCATTTTACAGTCAAGGAAACTAATGATCAGAGAGGTTAAGTCACTTTCTCAAAGATACACAGGTCATAAAAGTTGGAACCAGAATTTGAACTTCAGTCTGACTCTAAAGGCTATGTTTTTTAATGATTGCATCACCACATTTCAGCCCCACAATACTCCTGTGAGGGAGGAAATATTTAGCCTATGTTCTGAGGCAGGACACAGGATTGGTAAGTAATAATTACATATGGTGTCAGATGGATACTAGACTTATTGGGGTGAACCTCCTTATATAAATATCTAATCACTATGTTATACACCTGAAACTAATGTAAAATTACATGTCACCTTTAATTAAAAAGTGAAAAAGTAATTTTCCCAAGAACACATACTGAGTAAGGAGCAGAGGCAGGATATGAATGCAGGTCTATGGGAACCTCATTGTACTCCTGCAGACACATGCCTGAGACTGCATTATAAAACATGTGTGTGTGTGTGTGTGTGTGTGTGTGTGTGTGTACACGCACATGCGGGTTGGATCTTTCCATCCTATTTCTGCAACCTCAACTTGTCAGCTCTAGCCAAAATGGGTCTCTCTCCTCCCAGCCCCAGGGAAGCCATCCTCCTTCTCACTTAGCTCAACTCTCCCCTTCTCAAATTTCTCCCGGTCCCAGGAGGGTACCCACGTACCTTCTTCAGAGCCTTGTTCTCCTCAACCTGACTGGGTTTTTCAGCTCATTCTTCTTTGTGTGGCCCCATCACTATGTCAAATCTCCCCCCCGCCCCTTACCATAGTTTTTCACAGGGATAGGCCCTTGTGAAAAGTAGAGACTCAGAGACTCAGACTGTACCCGTTGCTCATCCTGATGATGAAGGTTTGTCTTGAGTCACCAAGAGCCCGACCATCATCCATCCATCCATCCATCAAAAAAAATATGTATTAAACCCATTCTCTGTTCTAGGTACCATTCTAGGTACAAAGAATAAAACTAGACAAAGTACCTGCCCTTATGGGTTTCATCTAGGAGGGGCGGAAGACAATAAATAATAAACAATAAATAAATTATGGAGTGTGTTATGATGACTAAAAGGAAAAAAAAAGCATAGTTCTAAAGCCCATTGAGAAAGTGACCTTCAAGCAACACTTGATGGAGGGAGTGAGTGAGCCATGTAGATGCCTATGGGAAGAGTGCTCTGGGTGGAAAAACAGCCAGTGCAAAGGCCCTGGGGTAGATGGTGCCAGTGTGGCTGGAGTGGAGTGAACTGGGGGAGAGTAACAGGGGAGCAGTCAGATCATGTGGAGACTTGATGGCCACTGTAAGGACTTGGACTTGGACTCTGAAGAAGAGGGAGGCTTTAGAGGGTCTTTTTCCTCCCTTCTTTCATCCCAGATCCTTGCTTTGCTGTTTTCTTATCATTCAAATGAGGATCAAAACTGTCTCCTCAGGGAGGCCTTTCCTAGGACCACCTGGTCTAAGTGGTACTCCACACCTCACCATGCATTCTTTATCACAACCACCATATCTCATCTTCTCATAGTACTAGCTGTTCTGGGAATTAGCCAATATGGATTTTTCTGGGTTCCAGTGTTTATTCTGTGTTCTCACCCATCAGGGTGGAAGTTCTTTGAGAGCACAGAAATCTGCGCCTTTCTCATTTAGTGTGGAATCTCCCTCTGCCTAGAATAGCACTACATAGCGACATGGCAAGCAGCCTGTAATGCCCCCAAATGCCAGCCTGTTAATACTGTGAATACTCCATCTCATAAGCTGTGGTCCTGTTGGGAAGGCAGATGCCCACTTTCTGCAGAAATCCTATCCTGCCCCTCCACCCTTATGCCACCATCTTCCTAAAATTTCCTCCTAATACTTATTAAAATAGAATATGAGGTTTAAACTCAAATTACAACAAGCTAAAAAGAAACCACTTACAAAGCTGAGCCCTCCCCTTTGCTCTTGACAGGGTCATCAAAAAATAAATAGCTCTTTTCCTGGAAATTCATGGCAGTGCCCTGCCAGTCCAGCCATAAAGCTGTTGCCTGGAGAATTCCATGGAAGAAAAGGAAACAAAAAATAACCAGGAACCTACCAGGTGCTTTACATAGATCTTATCACCCAGGCTCTCAAGCGAGCCTGCAATGTAAGGTTATGACGCCTACTTTCCTGAAAGGAGGTTGAGGCTCAGACGTCTGGTAACTGTCCCCATCTCAGGATTACATGGCAAGTTATGGCAGAGCCAGGATTCAGTCTTAGGTCTGCCTGATGCCGAAGTGTGTGCTCTTTCCACATCCCTATGCTAACCGGCTCCAATTCAGCACAGACATTCTTTTCTTTGGAGGACTTAGAAGAACCAAGAATTGAAAAACAAGAAAAAGAAGGAACTGGTTTCAATGGATCTGGGGTTGGCAAGGGCAGCTCATCACCTGTGCCCAAGGAGCCTTCCTGAGCCCCACGCTGGAGCACCCAGCACCTTGGATCCCGGCGCTGGGACAGTCTGTCCTCCCCACCAGCCAGGGCACTTAGAGCAGCCCTGGCGTCCCACTCACCCGACCGAGTGCCCCACAGGGAGTCTTGGGCTGCCTGCCTTCCAGACTAAACATTCCCTTCTCCCAGCTCCCCCTCCTCCACTGAGCCCGAGTGTCTTAGGAGAGTCTCAACAAGACAAGTGAAGGATAGTTTACACGTGTCTGTAGACACTCTTGGGAGAGAGGTGGGCATGTGCCCAGGCTTACACACACACACACACACACACACACACACACACACGGAGAGTGAGCCTTTGCACACTGCTTGGGGGAGGTAGGCCAGCCCAGAGCTTCACAAATATCACATACACATACCACCACCACCTCTACCACCACCACCACCTCCACCACCACCAAAGGCAGACATTGCTGTCTTCGAGTCCTGGTGAGGAGAGGTGGGCCCACATTACAATTCTCACACACAGTACCGAGACACCACACCACGTGCCCTGGGCTTTGGGCAGAGCCACGGACATCTGAATGTGAACACATCCACAGTGTGCAGGGCTGCATTTTGGAAAAATTGGGGGGGAAATAAAAAATACAACCTGCCAATGTTTCCACTCCATGCCGCTTGTAAAACTTGTGCAGCCCAGAGAGAGGCCCTGCCCCCTGTAGCTGTGTGTGGGCTGTCAGATAAAGTGGGGAATAGTGAAAACAAACAGCTGGAAAATGGGGTGGGAGACAGGCGCTGTGCTGGCTGACAGGGTTGGGGTGGAGACTGCATGGAGGATGGGGTGTCCCAGCAGTTGATACAGAGGCTGCTGGAGTCTCCAGCTGATGGGCCACGGCCTCCGTGTTCTGAGAGGGAAAACACGCCTGCCCTGATGGTCACTTTGCTAGGAGTCAATGAAATAAAATGTAAGCCCAGTGCCTGGCACACCGTAGGTACCAGCTATGTGGCCGCTGTTAGGACCAGCTCACAGGCAGTAGACTTGAGTAATCCCATTGCCGCCTGCAGTGTGGCCCCTGTTAGAGCCGATTCATTATAGCCCTGCTTATGTCAAATATATTATTGAATATAATATATATAATGCATTTATAATAACAGCAACTGCCAAAATAACAACTAATATCTATTGAATATTCACTCGGTGGCAGGCACTATCCTAAGCACTTCACATATGTTATCATATTTGATTTTTACAACAACCAATTTTACAAATGAGGAAATAGAGACACAGAGGTGGTAAGCAAGTTTCCCCATATGGAATTCAAATATGAATGTAAATCTATTTAGGTGATGAAAAACCATAGTTATTTTATATCTGTCTCTCTCTATAGATAATATATAAATATATATGTAGCTATAGCTGTATAATATTTTTAATTTATTCACCTATCTATTATCTATTTTTGTTGAGGGAAGTCAGCCAACAGTCCAGTGGGCACCAGTGACCCTAGCTTCTCAGAGGGTGACTATAAATCACCCATTCCACCCCTCAGCTTGGGGCAGGCCATCTGGTGGGGCCATTGTAGTTTCTCTTTTGGTCGTTATTCTGAACATGAAGGATTGGTACACAGGGTGGTATGAAAGTCACAAAGGAGAGGACCATGATAAATGTTGAAAGTGGACATTTTTGTGGTGGTCAGAAGAGTCCTTAAGTAAAAGGTCCAGAAAACAGTGGAAGCCATAGCTGTGGAGCCATCCCTTCCTCTCAGCTTGCCCCCTGCACCTGGCCAGGAGGAGATGCGTGCTTAAAAGAGGCTGAGGTGTCAAGAGTGACCCTCAATTGTAAACTATGGACCTTGGGTGATAATGATGTGTCACTGTAGGTTCATCAGTTGTAGCAAATGTGCTACTCTGACCTTGGACATTGATAGTGGGAAGGCTGTGAGCATGTGCGGACATGAAGTATATGGGGACTTTCTATACTTTCCCCTCATTTTGCTGTGAACATAAAACTGCTCTACAAATTATTAAAGTTTATTAATGAGAGAGAGAGAGATAAGAAGAAGAGGAGGAAGGAGAAAAAAGAGGAAGGAGGAGGAGGAGGAGGAGGAGGAGGAGGAAGAAGAGAAGGAGGAGGAGGAGGAGACGACAAGCCACCTCCAGGTCCCAGGGTTTCATCTGAGCAGCCACGGGGTTTCTGGGAGGTGCCTCCAGGGCCATGAGGGGCTGGGGCTGGAGAGCAGAGGAGTAGGCAGCAGGACTAGCAGGATCTAGCCCCATCCACCCAGCCAGAGCTGTCCTGATTTTATTTATCAATCAGAGTTCTGCATTAAGCTCCATTTGAAGAAGGCTGTGCTGCTGGCCATGTTTTAAGGACCTCTGTCTCAGGGGCTCACACATGGCGAGACCACCACCCTCCCTCTGACCTGAACAGCCTGCAGCTTGTAAAGCCCTTTCACAAAATGGCCCCTAAAGGCACATGGTTCTCCTTTAGGCTACCTAACACTGGGCTGAGCACGTAGAAAGCTCACTATTTATTGCATGAGCTATGACTCATTTGGGTTTTATAGCAAATCTAAGAGGTGGGCAAGGCAATTTTGGTTTTACTTGTTTTACATTTATTAAGTTGCTTACAATGGGCCAGGCACAGTGCTAATCACTTTACATAAATTAACTTATTTAATCCTCATTACAAACCTTTGAGGTAAGTAATAGTATCATTAATGAAACTGGAGCCCAGGGAAGTTAACTAATTTGCTGAAGGCCCTACAGCTACAGCAGAGATTCCAACTTTGGCAGCTTGGCTCTTATCCATCATGCAAAGTTCTTCTATACCCAGTGACACCTGGGCTGGGAGGGTTGCAGGGACCCCTTTAAGTCCTGGGGAGGGTTAGTGGTGGGGCCAGGCTTGGATCCCAGGAGGTCAGATCTCCTCCCACCCCATCCATACATGGTTACTACCGCCTGGGCAGGGCATGGGCTGTCTGGCTCTCCACCACATAGCAAACAACAGGACACTCCCAGTCTGGGAGGCCAAGGGCAGCACTGCCCGGGAGATCCACCCACAGCCAAGGCCTGTCTGATGCAGAGGTGAGGGCAGGGAGAGGAAACAGGAAGACATATTCAGAACAATAACAAAAAGCAAGATAACAGCACAATCTCTTTTCCTAAAGCTTCCCATCGGGTCCATATGTTCAGCTCAGACACTGGGTGGACCCCAGCCAGTTGTGGAATTTTGCCAACTGGGTCCCTCTGATCTGGGAAGGGTCTGGCCTGATTCCAGAGGGAGAATCGATCTATTCCCCCATATGCTACAACTACAAGGAAGTACCCATGTCCAGGAATGTAGACAGACCCAGGCTTTTACCACTATATCCATCCATCCATCCATCCATCCATCCATCCAACTATCCACCATTTTATCCATCACCCATCTATTCAGCCAGCCAACCAGCCAACATCCAATCATCCATCTTATATCTATCCATCCTCCATCAATCTATCCATAATCCATTCATCCATCCAACCATCCATCTACCTATACACCTACCTGCTGGAACTACAAAGAATAAGTTCCCACACTATGCTGTTCTTCAGCTGATGGACCTCGGGCTTCCTCCCTAAGATTAAAGGCTTGTGTGAGAACTGGATGTGGGTAGGCTGCGACCAAGCTCTCCAGGCTATGAGGCACTTCACCTGTAAAAAGTTGTTTATGTGATGCATGTATTATAAAGCAATAAGAGATTTCTGAGGCTTCAAAGTGAGTTTGTTTTATAAAAAGCTCAGAGCCAAAGTTGTAGACCACATCAATGTGGCATATCTGAGCCCAAGGCAGATTTCTCCTCCCTTTATTTTCCTCTAACTTCCTCGTCTACATATAGGTTATTATCTTATATTAGCTCTTATATTTTAAACCTCCTCAAATTCCTTTTGGAAGACTGTTGAATCATGAAGGGAAATACATGATGGAGTTGAACTAGTGCAGGTGGAATAAAGGGATATTCACTTCAGGAGCTGAATTCAGCGTTCTCTGTTACCCTTACTCATGTTCCTGGGTGAGGCTGCTGTCAAATCGAAGGATTGACTCTTGCTGGCCAAGTAATGGCAGTCTCCAGCTCCCTTCATATTTCTCCTTGCCCCCCAATCCCTGCAAGTCTTCCTTAACTTGCATTTCCATACACTTGTTTTCCATACCAAATATTCTGCATGCTCCACTTCTCCCTCCCCTCCTTTCCCTCTTCTCAACTTTCAACTTCAACTCTAGTTCTAATTTTTATATTTGGAATTAGTTACTGTCTTTTGGCAGTAACATAAATGACTTAAAATATGCCTGCATCTTATTATTTAATTAATAAATGTCACTGTATTATCTGCTTTTAATATTATTATCATTATTAATTATTATTATTATTATTATTATTATTATTATTATTTCTCATCCTCACCTGAGGACATACTTAAAGACATGCTTAAACAGAGAGACAGAGATTGAGACAGAGAGAAACATCGTCCAGTTGTCTTCCATATGTGCCCAGGTATGTGCCATGACCAGGGATGGAACTGGCAACCTTCTGGTGCATGGGATGATGCTCAGTTAACTGAGTCATTCTGGCCTGGCAGAATGTAAACTGCTTTTAAATAGGGAGAGCAATGGCCTTCTAGAGATGCCACGACCTAATTCCCTGAGCCTGTGAAGATGTTACTTTACTTGACGAAAGTAATTCAGATGTGATTAAGTTAAGGATCTGAAAATAGGGAGCTTATCCTGGATTATCCAGGTGGACCCCATGTAATCATAGGGCCTTTGGAGATGGAAGAGAAAAGCAGAAGAGCAAGGGAAGAGAATGTGCCAATGAAAATGGAGGTCACAATGATGGGATTGATTGCTGGTGCGAGTGGGGGTGCGTTGGAGGTGGGGGCAGGGGTTAAGAAGTGGACTTTGGGAAGCCTCTAGAAACTGAAAAAAAGCCTCTGGAAGCCCTGTGGACACCCTGAGTTTGGACTCTGACCTCCAGAAAATAAATTTGTGTTATTTCCAGTCACAAAGTTAGTGGTAATTTGTTACAGTAGTAGCAGGAAAAGAGAAGAAACATTTTCTCACAGGAAAGATGATAGTTCCTAGTGTGCACAATTGGGTTTTATGGGAGGGAGGGAGGGAGGGAGGGAGGGAGAGAGGGAGGAAGGGAAAAAGGGAGGGAGAGAGGGAGTGACAGAGGGAGGGAGGGAAGGAGGGAGGGAGGAAGGGAGGGAGGGAGGGAGGGAGGGAGGGAGGGAGGGAGGGAGGGAGGGAGGGAGAGATATGACACTTGCCAATATGATAAATGGATGTCTTTTCTCCCCCAGATCATAGCTGACACAGGACAGATTTCCTCAGAATAAATGGAGCTCTCATTTCAATGGAACCTTTGTGTGGAGACAAGCTCACATGGTGCAGTGGACCTGGCCTGGGCACCCTTCCCCCTGAAACACATCCAGGGCATCGCTGTGTTCACACACTAACAAACCCTGCAGGGCAGTTGGCTTTGCTTTTCTTGTGCTTTCCTTTCACAGCGAACTGGCTGGTCTTCAGCTGGTGTCCGGGGTGCTATACAGGAAAGGGCATGAAGGCAAATAAGACGAAGGGACCCAAGGCCCAAGAAAAAGTCCCTTGGCATTTTACCATTTATAAACACACCTACCCTTTACAGTTCAATGTGAGTCCCATGAGAAGGACCCCATAACAGAGCCCATTGGCCCTGCTGGAAGGTGAGAGGACATAGTGGTGTAGGAAGCTGGATTGGAATCCTGGCTCCTAGCACTTGTGGTTCCTAGATCTGTCACTGTTCTTTTCCTCATCTGTAACATGAGAGGTGGCTCTGGGTGCACAATGAGATCATGCTTTTAGGTGCATGGCACAGTCCATGGAGAGAAGTAAGCCCTCAATACATGGTAATCCTTGCATTTAGCTTCCTAATCCAGAATAAAAATAAAGGCCCTAACTCAGTGGTTGGCAAACTGTGACTCTGTTGACTAATGAATTTGCTGACCACTGCCCTAACTGGTTTGGCTCAGTGGATAGAGCATTGGCCCGTGGACCAAAGGATCCCAGGTTTGATTCTGGTCAAGGGCATGTACCTTGGTTGCAGGTTTCTCCCAAGCCTGGATCCTGGTTGGGGCTTGTGCAGAAGGCAAGCAATCTGTGTGTTTCTCTCACATTGATGTTTCTCTTTGTCTTTCCCTCTCTCTTCCACTATCTCTATAAATCAATGGGAAACTATCCTCAGGTAAAATAATAATAATAATAATAAAATAAAATAAAATAAAATAAAATAAAGGATAATTAAGAAATAAGACGAGGTTCTATGTTTGCTTGTCTTGTTAGAGGAATCTCTGCTGAAAGGTTTCCAAAGGGGATGAAATGTTTGTTTCCTTGGTTCCCTATATGCATGAAACTTCTCCTACCTGCTGTGACTGAGAAGCCTGTAATCAGACTTCCCATCCTGCATCCTTCTTAATGGCCCTGCTTCTTTCCCATCCTGCAACAGCATCCTCAGTCAAGCCACACTCACTCATTAGAGGCTTTGAGGGTGCTAAGGAAAAGGGCTGAGCTGTGAGTGTAGAGATCAGCCTGTGAGGATAAGGGTCTGTTTACTCCTTCTCCTGGGCAAGGAGTACAATCCTGTGATGGGGCAGGAAGCCGGCAGTATCGGCTCCAGCAGCGACCAAATACATCTAAGTGTAGCCCCAGCCGTCTTCCGGCTACAGCCTCAGATGACAGCCACCCCAGCTCTGCTTAGAAAGGCAGTGCCTCTTCAGCTGCCCTGCCCGACGCTGGTGATGGCCAAGTGAGCAGAGCCGGTCGCCATGTCTAGCCGGATCCTGCCCTTACCTGTCTGCTCTGGGCCCAGATGGCTCCCAGCTCCAAGGGTAGACAAGGGGAACCTGGGAGGGAAGTCAGGATTGGGGTTATATGACCCACCCCCAGGGCCTAGCTGAGCAAAAGCTGAAGGGCCAGCGGTGAAGCCAGGTCTCCTGTCGAATGCAGGAGAGAGCTCCATTCTCTATGGCGCCTCTTCAGACCCAGAGGGACACAAGCCTAAGGAGGCCGCTAACCAGAGAGGAGGCAGAATGGAGTACCGCCTTGGGCAAACTCCCAACTCCCTTCCCAGGCCTGGGACCTGCGCTGGGGTGTGAAGGGTGCACACCAGCTAGAGCCGGGCACCTCCAACGTCAGGACACATGCTCCGAGTCCCTCAGGGATCTTGTTAAAATGCAGATCCTGAGTCAGCCGATTTGGATTGGGGCCTGAGTTTCTGCATTTCTGTCCAGATGTCAGTAAGGCCCACCTTTGGGATAGCAGCCTGAGAAAACACACAACAAAGGATGAGAGAGGAACAAGAAGAGGGACTTGCAGGAGACCTCTCTCTGGACTCCCATGATGCTCAGTGCTGTATCTCTAGGCAGAGGTCATTCAGAGTGACCTTGCACACTCCTGGCCTTTGGGGTTCCCGCTGTGTGCTCTTCTGGAGAAGGAACAGGGGCGGGAGCAGGGCTTGGAGGTTCGGATTTGACTGACACTAGGGGCCTGTTTGCAGCAGCCCTGGAAACAAAGAGGTGGAGTTGGGGCTGAGCAGAGCAGAACAGTTCAGGAAGCAGTGGGGAGGGATGGAGGGGGAGATGGGCAATGAGGAGAAAGGGGGGAGATAAAGGTGGGGTCAGAGAGGAGCTCTGGAAAAGAAGTTGGGGCCCTGACCCTGTCAGCTGTGACTTCTGGGGCCAGCTGACATCCCTGAGCCTCAGTTTCCTCATCTATAAGTAAGTATTACAACATTTTGACTTTAGAATTAGGGTGAGGATTAATAATGCAACACATGTGAAAACATCCAGCATATTACCTGGCCCACAATAGTAGCCAACATCCAACACATTTTGAAATAAATAGCAAGGTCGGCCCATGCCAGATCTTGACAGCCAAACAAAGAATGTGGCTTGTGTGGCAAGAAGCCAAAGGCAAATTATTCCCAACTCAAAGCAGGGGCCCCCCATGTCCCCCAAGAGAGATCCGCATAACTGCCTCTACATAATTCTAAGTGCATAAATGGAACTCAAACAGATAAAATTATAGCGTTCAGACCAGTCCCGAATGCAGACCTCTCACGAATTCCCATTAATCTTGTGCCTCTGAATGGGTGTGATTGCACAGGCCCCCAGATTTTCCGGAATAATCGGCCAGCTCTCCCTGACAGGCTCAGGACGGGCAGCAGGGTACGTGGGACTGCACATTAACAGGGCTGCCCTGGGAGACAGCACAGCCTGGCTCCGGGCCTTGGACCCCAAGGCCCTCCTAAGTCTGAAATCTGATGAGGATAATCAAAGAAACAACCCATTTTGCAGGGTCCTTGCTGGAAGCCTTTTGAAAGAAGGCAGTCTCCCCACCTAAGCCTGCCCAGGAAGCTCTGGAGGCCTCCCTGCCCTCCTCCTCCTGCCTGGCCGTCCTCACACGCTCTCTGGGACAGGCCTTCTCAGCTGAGCAGGACGTAGGCCATTTTTCATTATTTTTTTTCTTTTTAAAAATAATATTTGGAAATGGTTTGTGGCCCGGGCCCGGATATTTAAACATTTCCACCAAGTCACTTTTTCCCCCTGCCGTGTATTATTTTAAGTAGATAGAAGCAAAACCAGTACTCCACAAACAGAACAAGAGAAATTGGTAAATACACTCAAAATCAGCCTAGAGGACGGATGGTCCTGTGTCCCTTGGGAGAGGGCTTCCCCCTAAAAGCCAAAGGCTGCAGGTGAGAGTAAGGGCCGCGGGGAGGCTGAGGGGAGGCTGAGGGCCGGGGAGGCACAGCACCATCTCTGCTGGGTGTTTTGTTCCTCAGTAAACATGCCCTGCCCTGCCTGCAACCAGACGTCTCAAAAGGAGGCTCAGTGGTTGAGCATCAACCTATGAACCAGGAGGTCATGGTTCGATTCCTGGTCAGGGAACATGCCCAGGTTGTGGACGTACTCCCCAGTGGGGGGCATACAGGAGACAGCTGATGGGTGATTCTCTCTCATCATTGATGTTTCTATCTCTCTCTCCCTCCTCCTTTCTCTCTCTGAAATGAATAAAAATATTAAAGTAAAAAAGCCAGGGACCGGCCTGCGTAGTGGTCGGGAACATGTCTGAGCTCACTCCCAGCTCTGCAACTCAGGAGCTAGGAGAACTTGAGTAAGTCAATTCACTTCTTAGTAACTTAGTTTCAAAGGTTTTTATACCTGTGAGGTGTTTAGAACATTGCTCAGCACAGAGTGAGGGTCAATAACTTCATATATCTCAAGCCACCAATAACTAGCATGTCCCCAAAGCATGTCCTCCGATCTCAATCCCCACTCCTGACCTTCCACGGTTCCTCGTCTCTGTATGACAGCCCCATTCTTCCAGTGGTTCAGGCCCCACACGCTGGAGTCCAGCTTTGACTCCTCTTTCTCTCTCGTACTCCACAAGTTACCCATTCACAAATGCTATCCATTCTATGTCTAAAATATATTTGGAAGCCAGTCACTTCTCACCCCCACTACTACTGCCCAACTTCAACCAGAGTCTTTTTTTCTTGCTGGCTTTTGGAATAGTCTCCTGCTCCCCACTCCTGGCCCCCTATCTTTCCTCGTCCTCCAAAGAAATCCCTTGAAAACATTGAAGTCTGATTATGTTTCTCTGCTTGAAAGCTTCCGAAGGCTCCTCAACTCACTCAGAGTAAACGTCAGGTTTTTCCTGGGCCCACAGGGCCCTGCGACCAGGCCCTACACCCTCTCTGGTGCTGTCTCATCCACCTCTCCCCCCTCCCTCACTGTACCCCCAGCCACATTCTCCTCTTTGCTATTCCTTGAAGGTGCTGAGAGTGCTCCTGCCTCAGAGCCATCACACTTGCTTTTCCCTCTGCCTAGAACATTGTTCCATTAGAAATCTTAGGACTCCCTCGTCCATTTCCTCAGGCTCTGCTCAGATGTCACCTCCTCAGAGAGGCCTTCCTTGAACCTCAGATATAAACCTTCTCTCCCTCGCTGCACCCTTTCTCTGCTTTATTTTCCTTTTTAGCTCTTACTACCAGTTAACAGTATAAATCTTTGTTTCTTCATGTTTCTTCTCCCTCTTCCTTTTAGATGTGAGCCCTAATATGGCAGCAGCTTAGTCCCTTTTCTCCATTGCTATACGTCTAGTCTCTAGAAGCATGTCTGGCACGTGGCAGGAGTTCCAAGGTGGGGGCTGTGATGGGCAGCGTCGGTGGGGCCATCCAGGGGTCTTTGATAACTTGCCCACTTAGCTGACATCCAACCAGGCACGGTGCCCAGTGCCAGCTACACAGCAGTGACAGATAGCAGGATTCAAAGACCAGTCTAGAGCTCTTAAGAGTACAAGAATGTACTGCTGTTACAAGGACCAGGAAATAGCACATAACCAAAGAATTTGTGGAGCACTTTACAGTTTATAAAGTGCTTCCCCACATAGTCATGATTGCAAAGTCATGTGGCATCGCTGAGGAATGGTGATGGCTGCTGCAGAATGCCCGAGGGGAGGTCTCCCGCCTGCCATCGCTGCACAGCCTTCAGCTTGGGCCCACCGCCCTGAGCTTCCATCTCCTCCTCTAGAGAATGGTACCATGGCTAGAGCATGTTCCATACCTTATGCATGCCAGCTATTCTTGTGCTTTTATGTGCAGTGATTATTTTGATCTTCAAAGCACCCTATAAAGTGAGCATGATCATTACCCCCATTTTGCAGGTGTGGAAAAGAAGGCCCAAAGAGGCGAAGCTGCCTGAGTCACACAATTGCTCAGCAGCAGAGCTGAGACTCGGAACCAGTCACTCTGGCTCCAGAGTATGTGTTCTCAGCTGCATGCTGTACTGCAGACAATGACCCTCCTCAAAGGTTTGGGGAGACCAATGACATTAATGTACCCGTCCCTGGTTAGAGGTGAGTAGTAACCATTGTTACCATTCTGGTTCACGCTCTCAAACATGGTGTTGGAACATTCAGTTGCTTTAGCAAATACTATCAATGACTTGGCATGAGTGTTGGCCTAGCCAAGGGGTCACTCACAGACAGTGACAGTGCCCCTCTGCTTGGGGGGAGAGGGCATTCTCACTCTGAGAAAAATGCTTGATCATCGAACAGTCAGGCCAGGTGCTGGGACACACAGCACCCCTGTGTGGGACACACAACACCCCTCAAACAATGAGGCATGTGAGTTGGTGGACAGACATTCCATCCGTGGGACAATTGTGCTGTGTGTCCCACACAATCCCACAGAGAGTCCCCAATGGGATCCAGTCCCAGCTCCCACAGTTACTCACCCATGAGTGCACCTTTTATCGGCTTTCTCCTTTCTCTGCCTCACTCCCCACTCTCACTATAGGACTTCCAAAAACTGCTTGCCTGAAACCTTCTTCTCAGGGTCTGTTCCGGAGGAGCCAAACCAAGACAAGGAGGCAGATCGGCTTGGAGGCAGAGCAAAAGAAGAGATAGCAGCCGTTGAGGCTTGAGATTTTTCTAGACAGATACTAGAGGGGGAAAGCTGAAGAGAGGAGGGGCCTCCCTCCACCCCACACAGTAGAGGAGGGCCCCAGTAACTGGGAAAGTGGACCAGGTCTCCCTCCTGCTGGTTCTCAAATAGGATAGCGCCTCACATTTCACCTGGCACTTCAAGAACATTGGCTGTCAAGGGATTCTGGCAAGGCCCCCGTGGCCCTGGAGGAGATCACAGGGCATTTCTGGAAGCCTTGGGACATGCATATAGAATGAACACAAATAAGCCCCCTTGTCTAAATAAACCGAGGCGCAGGTTTATGAAGCAGTTTGCTTTTTCTCCCCGCCCTCCCACACACCTCTCCTCAAAGGCCAGGCCTGTTTGCTTATTTCCTTAATCCCAACCCTCTGCACCTTCAGAGGGCCCCTTTGTGTCCGGGATGAAATGGAGCATTTTGCCTTGTAGACACGATTTTCCCAATGAGCCACCACGTGCAGATTCACAATAACACAGCATCGTGGTTTGGGATTCAGTGAACAGGAGGAAAGAAAAAAACCACAGAAAAAGGACCACTTGAGGTCAGTAGGTGCCTGGGCCCAAACACTTAGCAATTTCATCAGATAGAATTCTCAGGGGGAAAGAGACCAAAGACTGCGGTTGGGAGAAAGCAAATGCCCAGCTCAGCAATGTGGCTTCTGCCCTAGACAGGCGGGTCATGCGGGAAGAGGGACAGGACGCACTGATTGCTGGCTGATGAGGAGGAAGAGAGCTTTGTCACCTCAAAATAACAGCGGCCTGAGTCTCAGCCCATGGGCCAGGTTCAGAAGGTTTCCTGTCCGTCTCATTAATCACTGAAGCTGCAGAAACACCGAGAGCAGAGGACACCTGGCGGGAGCTGCCCCAGAGGGTGCACAGGGGGAGATGCTTTGGGAGAATACCATGGAATAAAAAATTAGCACAAAAATTTGAAAAGACAAAAACAAAATCTCTTCATGAAAAAATATGTTAATCAGAGCAGATCAGGTTGCCTCGGAAGTAGGACTACCTCATGGTCAAAAACTTGGCCGTGGAGACTGAGGACCTGGGAAGGAAACCCCAGCCCTGCCACTTGGGGGCTGGGTGACCTTGGACAAAGTAGTTAACCTTTCTGTGTGCCTCAGTTTCCTCATCTGTAAATCAGGGCTGATGATACTAAGTATACTAACTCCAGAGAGTTATCTATAAGGATTAAATGAGTAAATACATCTGGAGCACTAAGTGTCTCCACATAAGTACCTAATACGTGCTAGTTGTACTCCCTACATAGTTTCAATAGACAATAGTGTGGCTCAGCGGTTGAGTGTAGACTTATAAACCAGGTCACAGTGTGATTCCCAATCAGGGCACATGCCCGGGTTGAGGTCTCGACCCCCAGTATGGGGTGTTCAGGAGGCAGCCGATCAATGATTCTCTCTCATCATTGATGTTTCTATTTCTCTCTTACTTCCTCTCTGAAATCAATAAAAATATATTTTAAAAAAATAGGCGTAGCTCCATGCGCTACCATGTTCTTACAAGTATGATAGAATAAAAGTTAAAAAGGCACAGCATCAGGAAAGCAGGTGAGACCAAAGATGAATTCCAAAGCTTAGAGACTTTTATTTTAGAATAAAGCCACAGAGGGCCTTACCTGTGCACAGCTCTGCCAGAGCACAGGGGGCCACTCCCTGCACCTGCCACAGTGCAGTGCGACCTCCGAGTCCCCCTGGAATCCCCAACTCCTCTTCAGTGCAGCCTCAAGGCCCCGTTAGATTGCATGTCAGAAGTGCGGCTGAGGTAGAGGCTCTGCTCCCACAGGGGAAACGGCACACCCCCTCCTCACACTCAAACACAGCTCTGCCCTCTGGCTGTGACTTTGGCTGCCATGGTTAGTGACTGAGGCCTGGAAACCAGGTACAAGGAGGAGCATGCTCCTGACATGTTTACAACTGGAGGCCAGAGGCTCAGAGATCTGAGTGGTGGGCGGCCTGTCTCAGACCCACCTGACCTCGATAGCAGAACCCCTTCCTCATCCTTCACTCAAGACATAGGACCCGGATTTTTCTCTGCAGAGATGTCTTCTGGGGAGAAATGGCCATCGCCACCTCTCCACTCCTCTCACACAGACACATGAACCTCCACTGAACGCAGGGTTCTGTGTAAACATTCCTCCTGCACTCCAGAGCTCCCATTTTTTCAGCGAAAAAAAATGCCCAACTCAATTCAGACTCCTGCAGCTTGGGAATGAAGCGGGAATTAAAGCAAAGGCAAAGGGGCACTAACAGTAATTATTTCTGAAGTAACAAGCAACTAATTGAGATTTTGTTATTAAAACCAATACTGCAGGCAGTAATTAAGCTGCAGCTAACGAGGAATTGGGCACTGGGCTCTGCAGCCACCGCTTGACTACTGTATTCTCCTCCTCGGGGTGGAGGGGAGAAAATGAATGCTTTCTGCATAGTCCTATGAGATATTTGACACTCTGGAGATTTCTGCCTGGGGAGGTCCGTGTGGCCAGGCCGGGACTAGACAAGGCACACGTGTGAGGAGCCTGGGAGCACAGGGGGTTTCCAGATCAGCTGCTGTCCCCCTCAGGTTGGTGACATCACGGGAGCTGCGGGGTACTGTCTAATCAGTGGGAGAAGAGCTGAATTGGCTCTTTTATACATAGATTTATTGAGCACCTTTAATGTGTCAGGAGCTCTGGCAATGCCTTTGTACACATTATTTCATTAACGAGATGTGCCATTAGGAACTGCTTTATGGACGCGGCCAGCTTGGCTCAGAGAAGAGACGTCACCTGGCCACTGTCCAGAGGGAAGCCAGGGCCGGAACACAGGGCAAGGGGGAACCTTAGGCCACTTTCTTGCAGGCCACCTGGCCATGCAAGGCAGGTGTGGAGAAACAGGTGGGTGTGGCTGTCTGGTGAGCTTGTCAAGTTACCAAAAGATTCCATGCCTCCGTTTCTGCATCTGTAGAGCGGGGACAATCCTCCCTACCTCGTGGGTTTGCTGTAAAGACTACTCCCCATGTCGCACATTAGCATCAAGCAGTGTTTTGGGCAATAAATATAAACACTCAATAGATGCCAGTTACAGTGATAGATGCCGCTTTGATGCTTTTGGAAGCAGCCGGAATGTTGACGAAACTCATCGTCTGAGCACGGCAGAGTTTTTGCAACAGTGGGAGTGGTGGAAGTCGCGGCAGAGTGTCTGTCCGCCTGTGTCCCTTGGGACAAACAAAGCCAGTGGGCCTGCTCTTCTCTGAGGCCACTGCCCTGGAGTCCGGGGCAGCGGAGGGCTGGCCAGGCTCCCAGACAGAGTGTCTCGGGCCTGGAGCACAGAGCCGTTGCCTCACCAGCTTGTAATGAGCTGCGTCTCCATCCTGATTAGAGGCACAATCCTCACTCAGAAAGACTCAGGGGAAGGAAGTGACAGCAACGTGGGGACAGGGCACAACCTCGCCTTCCAAGGAGGGGCTGGCCTCTGGAGAGCTGGTGACTTGCAGGTCACAGTCCAAGATGGTGCCACTCCCCCAGGAGAAGGCTAGGCAGAGCCCATGGGGCAAGTCTGGGTCAGAGCAGGAGACGGACTGGGGCCCGCCCAGGCCTCTGTCTGCAAGGCTGGGAGGCAGCTGCTCGGAAGCTCTGGTGTGCCAAGAAGGGCAAGCAAGGAGACCAACATTCGCTGGGGACCTTCTGGGCACCGGGCCTGATGCCAGACCTATGACATCATCACCGTCATCAACTTTGTCTGTTAAATCGAATGTGAGGGCACCGTTTTTCCAAAGCTGGATTGCAGCCCGTTATTGGGTTATGAAAACAATTTAGTGGGTGACAAATAGCATTTTAGAAAAAAAGGCAATTTTAAAACAACCGGAAAATTTCAGAGTGCACTGCACAGAACTCAGAGGATGAGTGCCACTTTGTAGGAGTGTCATTCTTTTAATTTGTGTGTGTGTGTGTCTGTGTGTATGTGTGTCTGTGTGTGTGTGTGAGTATTTGGGAGTGAGGTTGTCATGGGGATAGAAATTGTGCTCATTCCATAGCGTTGTTTCAGGGATTGAACGAGTTAATACTTTAAGTGCTTAAAGCAGTGCAGCAGAGGCTGCCAGAACCCACCATGTCCCTTGGAGATAGTTCTGCTTCCCTGTACCTGCCAGCGGCTTCCTGGACCTCTTTCCCTCACCCATCTCTTCCCACCCCCCACACCCTCTCTGCATGGGAATATGTTTAGCCCAAGCAGCAGCGGGTGGCAGCATTAATGCCCCAGGCACCCCTATCAGCCAATCAGGCCTGGGAGATGGTGGATAAGCACCACAGCCTCTGGGCTGCCCTGTGAAACTATTGGATTCCGAGGCATGTCCCTCACAGGCTCTCAGAGGGTGCCCGGGGGGTTTGAGCCCTGAGTGTCCACCGAAGCAGCTCCCTTCCCTATCTCTTCCCCTCTCTCACTGTTTCCTGGGATACTCTGCCAACTACGTTTCTTCTACCCATATCCTTGTCTTGGTGCCTAATCTTCTTTCGGAGGGACTCAAGTTAAGACAAGCAGATTCTTGGCCTAGCTGGCATGGCTCAGAGGTTGAGTGATGTTCTACAAACCAGGAGGTCATGGTTCGATTCCTGGTCAGGCCATATGCCCGGATTGGAGGCTTGATCCCCAATGTGGGGCATGCAGGAGGTGACCAATCAATGTTTCTATCTCATCAATGATGTCTCCATTTCTCCTTCTCCGAAATCAACTAAGAAAAAAAGAAAAGAAAAGAAAAGAAAAAAGAAAAGAAAAGCAGATCCTGGCATAAAGTTAAGTAAGTGCTCAATAAATGATTATTCCCTGCATATTGGCTGAGTACCAGGCATAGTGCTAACACTCTGCCTCAACTTCTTCATCCAGTATATTGAAATAATGTTAGTATCCTCTTCATGGGTTGGCATGAAGATTAAATGACTAATTGTGCAAACCACATATCTGACAAAGCACTCATTTCTAGCATATATAAACAACTCCACATTAATACTATTAATAATAATACTACAGATACAGCCACTATGGAGAACAGTATTAAAGTTCCACTTCCAAAAAAAATGAAGACACTAACTTGAAAGATATCTGCACCCCTATGTTGATTCCAGCATTATTTACGATAACCAAGATATGGAAATAACCTAAATGTCTATCATTAAAGAAAATGTGGTACACATAAACCATAGAATACTACTCAGCCATAAAAAAGAAGGGAATCCTTCCATTGGCAACAATGTGAATGGACCTTGAAGGTATGCTGAGAAAAGTCAGACAGAGAAAGAAAAATATGTATAATTTCTGTTTAATTTCACTTTATATGTGGAATCTAAAGAAAAACAAAACAAAAAAACAAGCTCACAGATACAGAGAACAGAGTAATGGTTGCCAGAGATGGGGGGTGGGGGATGGGTGTAATGGATGAAAGCACAAACTTCCCGTTATAAAATAAGCTGCAGAGATTTAATGTATAGCATGATGACTATCCTATGTAATAAAAGGCTAGTATGCTAATAGACAAAATGGCAGAATGACTTGTATAAGCTATGATGTGCACTGACCACTATGGATGCTCAATGCAGGAGTTGCCTCCTGGTGGTCAGTGTGCTCCCACAGGGGGAGTGCCAGTCAGCCAGAAGTTGGGGTCACGGCTGGCGAGAGCAGCCATGGTGGTGGGATCCTCTCCCACCTCCACAGCAGTGCTAAGGATGTCTGACTGACAGCTTAGCATGTTCCCCATGGACATCCTCCTGGGCTCTCACACTGCAAGAGGGTGCAAGCCTGGCTGAGGGACTGTCCCTTGCGCCCCTCACACACACACCCTCCTCCCCCCGCACACCTTTAGTAGTTAATAATATTGTACTGCATATTTAAAAGTTGTTAAGAGACCAGGTCTTAAAATTTTTTATTACTAGAAAAAACTCATTCTATAATTCTGTATGGTGATGGATGTTAACTAGTTTTACTATGTTGATCATTTCACAATATATACAAATATTGAATCCTTATGTTGTATACCTAAAACTAATGTTTTATGTTAATTATATCTCAATTTAAAAAACCCAGACAAAATATCCAATTAGAAAGTGGGCAAATGACATGAAGAGACATTTTAACAAAGAGGATATACAGATGGCAAATAAGCATGTGAAAAGATGTTCAACATCACCAGCTGTTAGGAACATGCAAAATAAGACCATGATGAGATGTCACTACGCACCTACTAAAACAGATAAAATAAACAATATTGATAACACCAAATGCTGGTGAAGATGTGGAGAAACTGAAATATTCATACATTGCTCATGGGAGAGTAAAATGGTACAGCCAACGTGGAAAAAAGTTGGCTCTTTCTTTAAAAAACTAAACATGAACTAACCATCTTAATCAACAATTGCACCCCTGGGCCTTTATCTCAGAAAAATGAAGACATGTTCACATTAAACCTATACGTGAATGTTTCTAGCATCTTTATTAGCAATAGTCCCAAGCTGGAAATAACCTGGATGTCCTTCAATGGCTAAATCATGGTACATCCGTTCCATGGAACCTTAGTCAGCAATAACAAGTTGATGAACTCTTGACACACACAACAACTTGGATGGATTATGCTGAGTGAAAAAATTCCAATTTCACAAGGTCACATACTGTGCCATTCCATTTAGATAACTCTGTTGAAATAAAATTATACAGATGGAAAACATATTAATGGTATCCAGGAATTAAGAATGGTAGAAGAGAGAGAGGTGGGTGCAACTATAAAGGGATGGCATTAGGGAGATCTTTGGGGAGATAAAATATATCTGTATCTTGCTTGTGGTGGTGGTAATACAAATCTAAACAAGTGATAAAACTATGCAGACGATATTCAGACATCATCATGCCAGTGTCAGTTTCCTGGTTTTGATACTGTGCCATAACTACATAAGATGTAACCATTGGAGACAACTGAATATAGGCTACAAGAGATCTCTGTACTATTGTATAACTTCGTGCAAAACTATAACTTAAATGAGCTACTTGTAAAGAGTTTATCCTAAGTAAGCAATTAATCATTGTTAGCTCTCATTATTATTATTTTATTGTCATTACTAGAGGCCAGGTGCATGAATTCATGCACAGGTGAGGTCTGGCCAGCCTGCCCTCATGGGGGCCAATTGGGGCTGGGCTGATGGGAGAGGGAGGGGCTACAGGAGGTCACCTGGCCCTGCCCCTGATTGGGGTTATGGGGAGGCAATTGGGAGTAGGGTCAGCAGGGGGAGGGACAGCATGTGGTTGGGGGTCCAATTGAGATCCCGATCAGGTCAGTTGGCCACTGCAGTGGGCCTCATAGTGATCGATTGTTCTGGTCATTCCCATTGTTCCAGCATTCTGGTCTCTTGGCATATATATATATATATATATATATATATATATATATATATATATGTATATATATATATTACTTCATACAAGTCATCTTCTTTAATGCTCACCATAAGCTTGTGAATAAAGGGGTTTCTTTTTTACCTCCATTTTACAAACTGGAATACTAAGACTCAGACGTATTAGATAACTTATCTAAGTTCACATATCAAGAAAGACCTAGTAATTGAAGCCAAAATCCATGAACTTTGTTCACATACATGCAGTAAGAGACCAGTAACTATATATATGTGTGTATATGTATGTATGTATGTATAATTTGACCTCATTGAGTTTCTTTTTTTATTTTATTTTCATTTTTTATTTTTTAATATATTTTATTGATTTTTTTATAGAGAGGAAGAGAGAGGGATAGAGAGCTAGAAACATCGATGAGAGAAACATCGACCTCTTGCACATCCCCTACTGGGCATGTGCCCGCAACCAATGTACAGGCTCATGACTGGAATCGAACCTGATACCTTTCAGTCCGCAGACTGACACTCTATCCACTGAGCCAAACCGGTTTTGGCATTGACCTCACTGAGTTTCTAACATAGTGAGGAAAGTAAAAGATTAATTCAAATCCAAGCAGAATGTCATACATATATAAGTTCTATGGGAGCACAGGTGAGAGAGGAGTAAAAATATTCCAACCAAGGAGACCTAGCTAGGTTTCCTGGATGAGGTGGCATTTGGGATTTATTTTTTGAAGTAGGAGCCCAGTAGGGGTATAAGGGGGTATAAGAAAAGGCATTTCAAGTGCAGAAAACTTGGTCATTTATGAATGGGAGTACTTGGAGAACAGTGACAAGCCCAAGGTGGTTGAAACAACTGTATGTGACTAAAGGCAGACACAAATTAAGGAGAAGCAAAGGGCAATCAATGAAGATGGGCTCTGGGTGACAGACTGGGGATTGGGTTCATTCTCCCAGCTTTGGTTCACTGTGTCCCCTGAAGCCATGGAAGCCAAAAGGCCAACGTCTAAGTGAATGTGCAATGAAACTAAACATAACAAGGGGCCAGCCTTCTGTTTATACCAAAAAAGCTGGACAGAGCTCCACCATGGGCTCTGAGGTCTCAGGAAGCAAGGAGCTCTCCCATTTCAGGACCACAGGGTAATGTTTTCCAGGGTCCCCCCCCTAACCCCCAAACCCAGTGCTTGTAGACCCTGGAGGCAAACCCCTGCCTCCTGTGAGGTTAGGGCCTGCAACAGTTACATTGGGCTTTGGAATTTTACCTGTCAATAGTAAGTCATGAACCCCATCACACTTGTACTTTTTTATCTTCCCTCCCTCTTTGCAGTCAGGACCTGCAGGGTCATGTCTGGGTCATTGCTGAATCAGCCCCATAGAGTTGTTCATATTTAATTCCACCTGATCGATCCAATATCAATTTATTGGGCACCTCTGCTAGGGTTTGGAGGGGAAAGACCAAGATGCAGTCCCTTAGTGAAAAAGAGAGACATCCACTCATAGTGAAATGACAGTGCTGACCATCTAAAGACAAAAGGATGCGAAACTACCCTGGACTGTGACTGGTGAAGGCGGTCACATCTGCATAACTTATCTTAACGAATGTGGAGGGGAAATCTCCTTCTTGATGAGACGGGGCACCATTGATCATGATGTCCAGAGATGGTTAATGGGGCCAAACTGGGGCACAGGTATGCTTCCATCACAGAAAATGGGTTGCAGGGGTGACAGTGAGACCTGTAACGTTTTGCTAATGTCTTGAGTGATAAAGGAATGCAACACAACCGCAACATTAGAAGATACTCAGGAATAATCATTTCAGATCCTTGGCCAAGAGAGCAAAGCACTTTCTGCTGCCCAGCCTCTGGAGCCCTTCAGTGAATTATTGTAGTTGAAGAAATTATATTGCAAAGATGCTAATAGGACACTTTATGAAGTATGTCCCCAGAATGTCTGTATTTAAGTGGAGATAAAAGCAGCCCAGCTGAGAAAATTGTATCAAGGCTGACAGGCAGAACAACTGTGGGTTAGATATGGGTTCTTAGGAAAAGGCCTATCTTGAAAATAAGTCATGACTCAAGTTGTGGAGGAACGAAGGTGACTTTGATGGGCAGTGGAATGAATCATCATCACATGTCAATTTTCTTAAATAGGAATTTCCCAACGTCACATGTGGAGGTCGCATTGGTCGACTTCAGGTCTTTGCAGACAGGGCTGTTGTTGGAATAACCTCTTCACCTCTCCATTCCAAACTCAGTTCTCCTTGACCAGACTGTCCCTGGGGCCTGGCTCAGCTGATGCTTTTGGAAAATGGATGTTGAGATGAGATGTAAAGGGAAGATTTTCCAGATGTATGCTCCAGCTTTGAAAGGAAGACTTAGATTAAAAGGAGCAGCTAAGAGGGACCTCAGAGGTCCTTTGGGACAACTGCTTTCAAGCTGGGGTTTTTAGAGCCTAGTGATTCTGTGGAGGTGCCTGGGGGGCTGAGAGACAGCCCTGGGAGGGGGGTTCTGAGGGCCTGGGCTCAGGGTATCTACCTGCTTCAGCAGAAGAGCTCAATGTGACCTTTCTTGCACATCAAAGTTCTAAGTATGTTGGAAGAAAGGCCCCATGGTTTTAGGTTTACAACCCACCAAGCTAGTCCAACACAATCGGTGTCGTCATTACAATTTTTTAACCTAGTGCTTTGCATGTGCCAGACACTGTTAAATCTTCACAGCCATGCTAAAAGTTAGGTACTATTATCACCCCCACTTCACATAGAAGACTTAGGTCCAGAGGTTGAGGAATTTGACCAAAGCATACAGATCATCGGTGATGAAGCCTGACGTTAAGCCCATGCACTGGCTCCTGAGCCCACACAATTTTCCACTGGAAAGTATTGAGGAAGGTGAGTCCCAGGGAGAGGCAGGGATTCGCCATAAGCCCCACTGTGATCTCAGGGCTTCTCCCTTCTGACAAACTCCTTCCCCCTCTCCTTCTTTGTCCTCATGTGCCTTCCAGAACCGACTCGGTGTGGCTTTAAATAGACCATCCCTTGGTTACCAAGCATCTGTGCGCCCACGCTGGGAGCAGCACAGAAGGAGCTGGGATGGCTGATAGGCTTCGGGGACGCCTGTTCTGAACGGAGTGAGGCCTCTCTCTCAGCCTGCAGTCTCAACTCCACCCTCTAAGCTAGATGATGTTGAATGCTTTGGCATGACATTCCAGGCCCTTCAGAGTCCGCACTCGGTCTCTGTCCAGCCTCACCTCACTTGCTCCTTTACTTACACTCTTACTGTTGCAAATACACATGCACCCTATTCCTTTGTCCATGATGTTTGCTCTGCTAAAATACCACTCCTGCCTTGTGAGCCTGGCATAGTCCTCCTCTGATGTCCCCTCTCTAGGGTCCGGACCTCTCTCCCAAGGCAGAATCAATCACACCCTCCCCAGACCCTCCTCCTCATAGCACACACTGCCCAGTATTCTAACCATTGATTTCACTACCTTGATTCAAAGACAAGCTGGTGGTCCCATTTTACTTTCCCCAAATCAGGACAATCCATGCTTTTCAATATTTCCTGTCTCCTGAGACACTGTTTTTGAATTGATAAAATATTTGGTAATCAATATCATAATAGGATCCAGGAAATACAGGACTTCTCTGTCTCCCTCCAGACTGAACTCACCCAGGTTGGGGGCCAGGAACACCTATCTATGGACCTTCAGTGGCCAGCACAGGGATGCATGGTGCTCATGGGCTGGATAGCACCCTTTGTGTCCAAGGCACCAGGGGGCCCTGCAAGGCTCTAAGTTCAGGGCATCCTAGAAGCCCAGGAGATCCACCAGCCATTGCCTGCTGCCCATTGAGTTCATGCCCTGGAGAGATACATGGGCAAGAATAGCAGACTTCAGCCGAAACCGGTTTGGCTCAATGGATAGAGCGTCGGCTTGGGGACTGAAGGGACCGGGTTCGATTCCGGTCAAGGGCATGTACCTTGGTTGAGGGCATATCCCCAGTGGGGGGTGTGCAAGAGGCAGCTGATCGATGACTCTCTCTCATCGATGTTTCTAACTCTCTATCTCTCTCCCATCCTCTCTGTACAAAAACAATAAAATATATTAAAAAAAAAAAAAAAAAAAAAAGAATAGCAGACTTCATTTCCCCATTGTGTTCGTCTGCTAGGGCTGCCATAGCAAGGTACCAAGAGTTGGGTGGCTTAAAGAACAGAAACTTATTTTCTCACAATTCTGGAAGCTGGAAATCCAAAATCAGCTGGGTTAGTTTCTCCTGAGGTCTCTCAGCTTGGCTTGTAGGTGGCCACCTTTTCCCTGTGTCCTCACATGACCTTTCTTTTGTGTGTGTATCTGTGCTCTAATTTCCTCTTCATATAAGGACACCTGAGTAATAATAGATTAGTGCCCACTCCAATGACCTCATTCATTTGAACTTGGTCACCTCTTTAAAGAACCTGTCTCCATATAGAGTCACAGTCTGAGGCACTGGGAGCTAGGCCTTCAGCATATACATTTTAGGGAGGAACAATTTGGCTCATAGCACCCCTTGAATGTTGACTAATCTCAGTGCAGTGGGAAGCACATCAACCTCAGATTCCAAACCACTCCTCACCTCATGCATTTCCCTCTCAGAAGAGCCACAGTTAGCTGATCAGTCCCTCGCTCTTAACTTTCTTGATCTCCAAGAGAGGTTTCCAGCATTCTTCTCCTGACTGGTATACCTCTTTCTGTCCTCACTTATTTAGTTTCCAGCTCTGATCATTTCCTTATCTAGACCTTCCAAACCAATGGCAGCTGTCCACCTCTTCTCCTCTTAGAGCCTCACCCCTATATAGGAAATACAGGCATCTTAGAATTGATAAGATCTCTCAAAAACATGCTCAGCACTGCTCTAAGGGCTGGGGATTCAGAGATAAAAACAGTGATAGGCTGTGTGGTGATAGATGTAATAGTACCCTAATCATTTAATCCTCAAAGACCTCAGTTTTGGTACATTTCCTTTTCTTTTGCAAATATTACCAATTTTTCATCAAAACTCATGTTCTTCCTTCCATAGTTTGTGGTTTTCCATGTGAACGGGCTTCCCAGCAAACAACTATAGTTCCCACCCTGCTTTGCATCTGGGTGTGACCATGTGACCCTACAAAGGAAATGTAAAAAGTGATGAGAGCCATTTCTGAGCTAAGGCTTTTATGAACTGGGTGAGCCTTTGCCACATTCTTTTCCATCGGCTGGATGCAGGTTAGTTCAAGGATCTAGAGGGGATGGTGAAGGAGCCTGGGTTCCAAAATCTTTGGGTGGAAGAAAGCCACTCACAAACCAGAAATGCCAACCTTGGACTTGTTTGTGAATGAGAAATAAGTTTCTATTGTGTCTCAGATAGTAGAGGGGGGGGGGGGGGCGTTGAGAGTATGTGCTGTGGGTGGAAATGGCCAGGGAGATATCAATGGAGGGAAAAGGAGAAATATGTAATACTTTAAACTATAAAGAATTTAAATTAAAATAAAATTTTTAAAAATATATTTTTTTTACTTTTTACAGAGAAGAAGGGAGAGGGATAGAGAGCTAGAAACATCAATGAGAGAGAAACATCAACTAGCTGCCTCCTGCACATACCCTACTGGGGATGTGCCCGCAACCAATGTACATGCCCTTGACCGGAATCAGACCTGGAACCTTTCAGTCCGCAGACCGATGCTCTATTCACTGAGCCAAACTGATTTGGCTAAAATAAAAATTTAACAATAAAAATTAAAAATTTTTATTGTGTCTAAGACTTTGTACATTTTAGGGTCTTTTTGTTATAGAAGCTTATGTTACTCTAATATAATTTTTAAGTAAGCTCTGCTGCTTCCCTTCAAAAGAGCTCTGTGATCAGCCCTCCCTCAAAGCCAGATGACTTTAGTGCAAACCACCAGGGTTTTCTATAAAAGGACTTTAAAATCCTGGAAATAAGCTTTCAAAATTTAAGAGAAAACTGTAAAACTTCCCTGAGAAATTCCCAAGCACCATATTCCTTTGCCTGGGAAATCAATCTGGGTCCAGGACAATTTTTTTAAGCAGCCATAAGTCCTTTTCTGGGTTTCAGCACCCGTGGCTGTGGCTCATGGAGGGAGCTGGCAGAGTGAGGACCACCTGGCAAAGAGAAATTAACAAGTAATGGAATTCCAGCCCCCCAGTTGAGTCAGCAGCATGACTCAGAGTGCTACAGAAATAAAGAAATCCCATTCATAAATTTTCCCTCGCCCCAGCTTAAGAGCTTTCAAAGTCATAAAGTCTACATAAAACCAGAAAACCTACAATTGTCCAATTAGAGGTTTTATCCAGGAAAACACACATTTTCAAAGTCACCGTTTGGTCCCCATGCCAGGACTGTAGCTGGGCTTGCTTGGCGTTCAGAGAACTCTGGGTTTTATAGACTTTCCAGTTCAATGAGACAGGACAGAGGCCTTCTCAGAGCCTCTAATCCCATGGTGTGGTCCATGAGAGGCCTAGAGACACCCAAAGCTAACCATTCCTAATGTGAGAATTCAAGAAAGGCTGGAATTGACTTAGACTAGCTCAGCTGGGAGGGAAGTAACCACTAAGTGCTTGCTATTTACTATTCTTGAGTTCCAGATGCTGTTCTAAATACATAGTGCGCGTTACTGCATTTTATCTTTTTAAAAAAAGTATATTTTATTGATTTTTTTTACAGAGAGGAAGAGCGAGGAATAGAGAGTTAGAAACACTGATGAGAGAGAAACATCGACCAGCTGCCTCCTGCACACCCCCTACTGGGGATGTGCCTGCAATCAAAGTACATGCTCTTGATTGGAATAAAACCTGGGACCTTTCAGTCCATAGGCCGACGCTCTATCCAGGGAGCCAAACTGGTTTCAGCTGCATTTAATCTTTAATCTTACCCTACAAGGGAGGGCCTATTTATCCCCATCACCCAGATGAAGAAAGTGAGGCCTGGAGAGGTCAAGCAATATGTTCTAGGTCATATGGCTCAGCAAGTAGCAAGGTTCAGAGTTGAACTCAGGCCTCGTGATTCTAAAATACTTCCACTCTGCATTCTGTTGCCACTCATGACCCCAGGGCCTCCCCGTCTCTGCCTAGCATCAGGAAGGACATTCAGAAGGAGGCTGCACTCATGCGTCAAGATTAGTAAGGATTCCGCTGAAAAGTGAGGCCAGTGAGAGAAGCCAGGCCTTGCGAGAGCCCAGGATGAGCCAGACACTGTGCCAGTATTTTACTTGGATTGTCATGCTCCAGCCTCATCACAGTCCTGCAAAATAAATATTATTATGCCTATTTTATAGCAGACAATGGAGGCTCAGAGAAGTGAAGATCTTGCCCCAGAAGTGGTGGAGAGTCTGCCTGGACAGGGTCCTTGTTGGGAAACGTTATGCTAAACACAGAGCTCTCCCACCTGTGCATCACATGGCTTTTATTCCTGGGAGGGTTTCTTTCTTTTCTTTTCTTTTTTAAAAATAAATTATATTGATTTTTTACAGAGAGAAAGGAAGAGGGATAGAGAGTTAGAAACATCGATGAGAGAGAATCATCAATCAGCTGCCTCTTGCACACCCCCTACTGGGGATGTGCCCGCAACCAAGGTACATGCTCTTGACAGGAATCGAACCCGGGACCTTTCAGTCCACAGGCCGCCAAACCGAATTTGGCCCACCTGTGCTTTTATTCCTGGGAGGATTTCTTTTATGTCAACTTCCAACTCTACTTGTGCAGCTTAAAAAAAAAAAAAAATTATCTCAGAAAGGAAGGGAGAGGAGAAAGAGAGAGAAACATCATGATGAGAAACATTGATTGGCTGCTTCTTGCATGACCCCTATCGGGCCTCAAACCACAATCTGGTATGTCTCTGACCGGAAGTGATTTCCTGATCCACACTGGCCAGGTAGCTCCAGCACCTTTAATCAATAACTTTCCTGCCAGTCCTGGACATTGAGTCCTTCACACTGGTGTGACCTTTAGGCCACCTCCTGGCTGAGGAATCGTGAGAGTGTCCCTAAATCTCTCAGAACCGGCATCGTTTCTGCAGTCCTGGAGTTCATGCTAGACCAGGAGTTGACAAACTTTTCCTGGAAAGAGCTAGAGAGCAAATATTTTAGGTTTGGGGGTCCATCCAATCTCTGCATGGCAACTGCTCAGCTCTGCCATTGTATTGTGAAAGCACAATATTGCATTCTGTCCAATACCCTAGAAGGAAGGGTCTACTTCCCCCCACAGATGACACATAAATGCATGCATATGTGGCCAGACTTGGCCCATGTGGCCATACAGACCCATAAATCTAGGGGGTCAAAATATTCAACAGGTAAGTGGGAAGTTCCCCCTGTGTAAGTGCTCTCAGAAGAGGCATGGCCGTTACTCAGAGTTTCTTCCCCAGAAACTGGTCTCAGGGGGATGGTGACTTGGACAAGGTCACACATCAGGGCAGGGCTATATGCCTGGGGTCCAGATCTCCTGCACTTCTCCCGGGCCACCCTCTGGCACATACTGTCTCCCTGGCCAGTGGGTGACCTCCGGAAGCTGAGGCCAGTCCTGCAGCCCTGCTTAGAGGTGTGCAATGACACAGGCCACATTAGAGAGCCACCTGGGGATTCTGAAAAGGCCTGGCTTTGCTTCTGACTGGGCCCAAAAAGCGCCCACTAGCCAATCATCGGCTCTTTCTCTGCAGCCTGCCTCCTGCAGCACCTCTTACAGAGCTGGCACAGCAGCAGCTGCAGCACGCGCAAGGCGTTAATTTATGAAAATCCCAACTTGTAAAAGCTGAGTTCTCAGGCAGAGCCAGCGGAGGCCAAGGCACACTGCACCAGGACGCTGTGTTGCAGCCACAAAAGGAAATGTTGGCGAGGTCTTCAGAGAAGGGGTGGCTGGTGGGGCGGCGACGCTGCTGGGTTTCATAGCAGGAATAGGAGTCATTTGTCTTATTGTAAAAAGAGATGTGTGTCTGGACGCAGAAAATGCTCTGGATCCTTTCTGTCCTCCCCTTGTGAGCTTGAAAAGCCTGAAGCAAAACAAAATGCTGCTGATTTCAAGGCTATTTTGGGAGCCTGTCACTGATTGCTTCAGCACATGCTGCCTTCGCAAAGACGGTTTTAGCAAATTGAAATGGGGAATGAATGAGCATCTTGCTGCTGCTGCTACCCACTGCCACCAGAACAGAAAGCAACTCCCAAAGACCAGGCATGGCCCGTGTTGCCAATTCCTTCCTCTCTTCAGATGTCCATCCACCCCACACCTCCGGCACACAGTGCAGGCTGGCGCCTGGGCTAAGCTGCCCATCCTGTGCCAGGAAGCTATTTACCGAAGGAAATAGCTCTGATAAAGGGATAAAAATAGTCAGCAATGATGGAAAACATTTTGCTGAGAGATCTGTTGACAAGAGAGGAAATAGAGCTGTGAAAAAGATAGGTAGTGAAGGACAGAGAGGGGAGTGGGCCGATGGGGACCATCCTGGAGCCCAGAAGCAGCTGGTACAGAGCCCAGAGGCCAAGACAACCACATGGACAGCGAGGCCCAACTGGTTCATCTTCCCTCTCCTGTGCTGTTTCCCAGCCTCAAGGCATTGAAGAGGGGGAGCTGGCCAGTCCCTTCGTGTAGGATGGGAATCTGGATGGGTTTTTGATATGCAGCCCATGAAGGAACCTGGAGAGTGCCAGGTGGAGGCTAGCCAGGAATGTCGCTTTGGACCTTGGACAAGCCATTGAACCCCTCTGAGCCTCAGTGTCCTCCTGTGATGACTAAAGATTGTGTTAGACCCATGTCATGGGGTTAGAGTGATAATAGCTGCATACTATTTACCAAAGTGAAATTATTTGGGCCACTTGGCCTTTTATAAACATAGATTGTGCCAGGACCTGCCCTGTTAGCATGGCCTGGGAACCCAAACTATCTTGAGATTTGAAAAGCCCTCCTTAGAAATATAGAATCAGTGCTGCTCACTCTGAAACAGCAGAATGGAAGGGCCCAGAACACCTTTCCTGGGCCACAGAGACATTTCATCCAACTCTTATGTGCCTTCTATGCACTGTGTCCTGGAGAGGGAATGATAGAAAGTTTCCATCTGCCCTTTTGAAACACACAAGGCAGATAAACAGATATATGTCATTCAACACAAATGACAGAGTGAGGTTTAAAAGGGAACCAAGAGCCCTAACCAGTTTGGCTCAGTGGATAGAGCATTGGCCTGCAGACAGAAAGGTTCTAGATTTGATTCTGGTCAAGGGCATGTACCTTGGTTGTGGGTACATCCCCAATAGGAGGTGTGCAGGAGGCAGCTGATTGATGTTTCTAACTCTCTATCCCTATCTCTTCCTCTCTGTAAAAAAATCAATGAAATATATTAAAACAAGTTAAAAAAAAAAAAAAAAAAAAAAAGAGGGGAACCAAGAATGCTGCTGTGGGAGCATCAAGGAAGGCCTCATGGAGGAGGTGACATGAGCCAAGTCTTGAAGGATGTGCAGGAGCTGGTCAGGCAGAGAGAACAGAAAGGCATTCCCACGAGAAGGGATAAATTGCATTGTATGTGTCAGAAAAATGACCACAGTTGGAAATGGTGGGTGTGTAAGACACAAGGGCTGATGCCATTCAGCCCATTTAATAATTTGTAATGGCAAGAGACCAGTCAACAGGTGGTGGCCACAGGGCTGGAGAACAGGGTCCTAGAGCCCCTCTCTGTGCCAGGACCTGCCCTGTTGGCTGCTGAGCTGCTGGGAGGCCTGGGAAGCTGTGGCTGGATGATTGGGGGCTGTTGGACAGGGTAACACAGGAAAGTGGTATTCACCTATTGGTTTAGAGGTTATATCAAAGTGTGCCAGCTAAATATCTGCCCCAAATGGAGGGAAGAGGGAAGGAAAAGAACCCTGAGAAGGGGTCAGGGCCTCCAGGGCTCACTGGACGATGAGAGGCAATCACCATGGGCAGAGATGCCTTTAGCCCAAACCCCTCTGTTTGTAGTCTGTTTGTATGTGGATCTCCCAATTAAGATTCCATCAGGAGGAAGCATCTTGATGTGAAAAAGATGAACCCTGCAGCACAGGGTCCTGATCTTCGCGCAGGTATTGCACATCTGAATTTTGCCCCCTCAGCCTCTGTATTCGCCACCAACAGTGGGCAGATAGATCTTAAAAGATTCTGAAACTATCCTTTCTTCTTCATTCCCATAACAACCACTCCAGTTCTGGCTCAGCATCTCTCCCCTAGACTAGCACAATCATCTCTTCACGATGAGTCATCCTCCTTCCAGTCCTGCCTCTTTCCATACATTTTCCGAGGGATGGGCACAGTGGGCATTCAAAAATGCACATCTGATCGTGCCACTGCCCTCCTGGGTTCCAGAAGAAACTACAACTTCCTTAGTATGGCATGCAAGGTCCTTCAGGACCCGCTTGCTCTCTAAAGTTTATCCCACGTTAACCTGCCCTCCCCTGTAAGGACCCATCAAGGCAAGATTGTGTCTAAGTCAGTGACATTAAGCAGACTCGGTACCCCAGAGGTGCTGGGCATTGTTATGGGCTAAATCAGATGCCCTTAAAACTCATATGTTGAAGCCTTAACTCTCAGAATGTGATTGTATTTAGAAATAAGTAAGTCAAAATGAGGCTTTTAGAGTGGTCCCTAAGCCAATATGACTGGTATCCTTATAAGAAGAGAAAACTAGAAAACATAGAAAGATACCAGAGGCACCTGGTGAAGTGGGAGGAAGAGGGAGGCCCTAGGAAACCTACCCTGCTGGCACCTTCATCATGGACTTCCAGCCTCCACAACTGTGAGAAAATAAATTTCTGCTATCAAAGCCATTCAGTCTCTGGCATTCTGTTATGGCAGCCCTAGCAAACTAATGCAGGTGACAGCAAAAGCCCAAGGTGAGAGCAGTCAGCTTGTCACTTTGTCAGAGCATTTTAGCCTGAGCCGTTAAGAATGTGGATTGTATACGCCCTGTGCTCTAGTCCACACTAAGCCAGTTGCCTTCTGCAGCAGGTAGATTTCCCCTGAGCGACAAACATGGAGATGTGTGGCTCCAATCCTCCTTCACACAAGGACCTAATGCCCAGCTGCAGGAAGTGTGGGGCCCACAAGTGTGTTTTTCTCGGGGCAGCCCCAGCCAGTGACTATGAAGGCACCGAAATGGGGCCCAGCCATCTCTGTCCAGTGAGGGGCCCCCTCAGATGACAATCTCTGCTCTGGCCACCGTTCTCTCTTGGGCTGACAGAGGCTCTGTCTCAACTGCCTCGCCATCAGATGGCTCCCCCTGCACAAACTCACTCTCTGTCCTTTTCTTTTCAAGGAGTTACTTCCTGGGAAACTGTTTACACCACTTACCCCATCTCTGCCTGGATAATCCAGCCGGCAACACCTTGTAGAGCAATGCCTTTGTAGACTGCTTTCTGGGAGTCAATGGGCTTGCTTTAGCTTCCAAGCCCTGTAAGTTGAAGGTCAGTCTTTGGCTGCTGTAATCATGGCAAGGAATCTCTGGAGGAGGCCTTATGGCAGCCAGTCAGGCAGGGGCATCTCCTGGGGACCCCACAATCTCTGACCCTATTTCTTTCCTTCCAATGCAGCGCCTGTCCCAGCACTTATCTGATCCTCTGAGGCCCTTTCCCTCCTCTGAGGGTTGAGGTCTCCCAGCGAAACCAGAGCAGTAATCCTAAGTACAGGGATAGGCCTGTTCCTGGGGAGTCCTCCCTGCAGCTGGCCCAGGGCTGGGCCCATAAGAGGGCTTGACAAAGAAATGATGGCAATGCCCAGTGGACGGCCATCAGCCAGCTCATGAGGCCACAGAAACTTCGTGATGGGTGAAAGGAACATGCCCTTTGAAAGCAGGACAGACCAGGAGTTCAGTCCACTGCATCCCCACTCTGTGGTCTTGATTGCAGGATTTACTGCTCTTGTCTCATCCCCCCCCCTCCGCCCCCCGTAAAATGCAAATAAGAATAATAAACCATCTGATGGGTCATCATCAGGATAAGTGAAATGTTTGTTTCATCATATAAGTTTGGTTCTTGCATTGTCAATAGGAAAAGTGTTAATTACAGTCAGGCACATAGTAGGTGCTCAATAAAAGCTAATCCTTTCCCACTCCTCTCTTTCTTTTGCTGAGATTTCCAGGCACTGGAATGTGCAAGTCTTTGCAGCAAGATAAATATATACAAGTTAATCATATTCATGTATTTACATAAATTAATAAGAAGTAATTATCTACTGAAGCAATTATCTATTGCAGCAATTTCTAAATAATATCCCCGAACAATCATCTCAATACATCAAAATGTTAACAATGGTTATTTCTGGGTAGCAGAATATGGATGGTTTGCATTTTCTCCTAAGTTTTCTACAATGATTACACAGTATTTTTGGAGTAGGAAAATGAAAAAGCAACCATGAGCAAGAAGAAAGCTGTCCTGCAGCACCCTGAGAAGGGAAGTCTGTCCCCTGGCCTCGGATTCTGCTGACACGCTCTTTGGTTCCAAGGGCTTGCTGAATCATCAAATTTTTGGTCCCTTGAAAATAAAAGATTTTGGAGTGGACTGTAGCCAGGCTACCCAGGCTCTGGCCAAGTGGGTCTGATCCTTTTCTTTCTTGCTCTGTGAGGCGAAACCAGAAAGGCTGTGATAACTTGGGAGGGAAGAGTGTAGATGCAGGGGGACCCACTCCACAAACCTGGATTTGAGAGTACGCTCTGCCATAGACTGGATGTGAAATCTTGGACCAGCTATATAAGCCTTTGAGCCTCAGCAACATCATTCCACAGCTTAGTTGCCACTGCCTCTGAGAAGCCTCTGGGACCACACCAGAGTCACGTGGACACCCTTTAATAGAGATTGCACCCCTATCTCTCAGCGCTTATGTATTGCAATGTTCTCCACATGGCCTGTCCCCTGCACTAGGCTGAGAGCAACTGAAGAACATTGAAAGGCCATGCCTTGCCCACAGCCATACCCCTCTGCCTCTCATGGTGAGAGTACAGAGCAGCCCTCCATGAGCATTTGCTGAGTGAATGGCATGTGAGCTCTGGAGCCCGGTCCTCTGCCCAGGAGGAAACCATACTGCAGTTGGAATTAGGTCTCCTCAACACAATATACACACTTGGATGCCTTAAAAGGCTTAAGAGAAATTAGGACAATAAGGAAGGAGGGAAGCATTCCCCCAGGGAGTGTCTGAGAAGCCCTTGTATAACAGGTAGAATTTGAGCAGATCCTGAAATGAGTGGAAGCTCCCTTTGGGGACAGATGGTAAGGCAGGCAAGTTAGCCAGGAGAGTGTGTACTAAGGGGAAGAGGCAGGAGCAAAACCGGGCCACCCATGGAGCACCTCGATTGGGAGACCAGTTGGTCTGGTTTGCATTCTGGCTGAGCAGGGGGCTAGCCAGGTTCAGGAGGAGGGCTAGTGGGGTCTGAGTTGCTTCTCACTGGGCTGGCAGGACTGGGCATGTCCCACCTGTGCTAGCCTCGCCTAGCCCAGCATTCTTTCACCAGCCCATCTGGAGGACTCAGAAATAGGACCCTTTTGCAAGTAATCACTGCCTAATCTAGTCTTTAGCAAATAATACCCCTAGTTAATTTTTAAAATATATTTTTATTGATTTCAGAGAGGAAGGGAGAGAGAGAGATAGAAACATCAATGAAGAGAGAGAATCTGATCGGCTGCCTCCTGCACACCCCCTGCTGGGGATCGAGCCCACAATTTGGGCATGTGCCCTTGACAGGAATCTACCCAGGACCCTTCAGTCTGCAGGTGGATGCTCTATCCACTGAGCCAAACCTGCTAGGGCTAATCCCCCCAATTTAAACCAGCATCTGTGGGAAAGGCTGGCTTTGGCAGTGGTCCTGAGGAATATGGACATGAATAACTTACGCCAGTTATAGCAAAGGAGCTGCGGAAAAGATATCCTGGGAGCACCCAGGATCTTAAGTGCAGCCAACACTTAAAAATGAAGCCTACTTTCCTCATCTGGGATGGAGGAGCAGAGCTGTGGCTTCGCTTCAGGGCCTACAGTTCCCACTAAAAATGCCAGGGACCCTCGTCCAACTCCACCCCCCACAGGGCCTTTGTATGTGCTGTTCTTGCAGCCTGAAACCCCTTCTCCCAATGTTGGACAGGGCTGACCTGTCCTCATCTTTCAAGTCTTGGTTCAAATACCAAGCTTCTCTAGTGATGCTTTTCTTGGCTCCCTATTTAAAGTAACTCTACTCCCCCTCCATCACCTGCTGTTATCTGATCCTATTTCCGCTTTCACATGCCTCTTTTTTCTTATATACTTGTTTACTTCCTTTCTCCCCACCTGATTGCCAGCTAGATTTAAGCTCCATGGTAGCAGGGACCTTGTCTTACTCAGCTATATTCACAGTGCCCAACACAGTGCCTGATACTCAATAAAAATTAAGTGAAGAAAGGGAGAAAAGATAGAGGGAGGGAGGGAGGGAAGAAGGCAGGGAGAAAAGAAGAGGAGACAGGCAGGGGCTTCTGACACAATAGTCCCAAAATGACTGCTCCAGCTCCCAGGCATACTGCCCTGGGAAGATGGCTCACTAACCTGAGCCCATAGAAAACGCCCAGGGCAGGGCCAGGGCTGGAGCATCCCCAGGAATAGCACAGGCCTAGAACTTGGTGCTTAAGGCAGGGAAGAGGGGAGGAAGGGGCCTAAGCCTTATTCAGCCAGTACAATGTGCCAGGCTTGTGTCTACTCTCATTTTACAGGTAAGGAGACTGTAGTCCATGACGAATACACATAAAACAGCTAACATGTATTTTATACCTGGAGTTTTACATGTTGCATATATTGTCTCATAGGTTACAAACAAGTTTGGGAGGCAGGCCTTGATTACTGCTAAGATTTGCAAGCAGGAGGATTCAGGAATGTTCCGTAAACTTACTGGATTTCACAGTGGCAGAGCCAGGATCAGAACCCAGGTCTTTCTAGCTCTAATCTAACATATTCCATTGACAGAAAATGCCCTCTCCAGGACTAAGATGGCTGCGTTGGCCCTCCCTGCACCCCCCCTCCTCCAGGGAAGGGAGTGGAGGAAGCCCTGTTCCTGGCCATGGCTCTGGGCAGACATTTCAGACAATCCCCAGCACATCCTTAGGCTGAGTCTGGGGCCGGTAATGAGCCTGGTATTTCCAAGTGCTGGGAGCTGCTTGGGCTGCCTGACCCAGCGCGCATGCCAAGAGCCACCTACGCACATGGGCAGGTGAGGAGGGATGGGCCTTCTGGCCCGCAAAGCAGCCAGCCCAGAAAGAAACCACCCAGGGAGGCCTCCCCCACAGGCGGGGAACAGGGGAGGACCAGGAGGGGCGGGCACATCCTTGGCTCTGTCACCCACAGACTGTGTGACAGGAACATGTTTCTTCATCTCTGAGCCCAACTTCCCCATCCACACGGCCCTCATGGAGATGAAATGAGATGACACGTGTCAAGCACTGCCCCCGGCTTGCCACGAGGGATGGCTCGGGGACCACTGGGGTCTTGCACTGAGCACACCTGGACCAGGTGGGTTTGAAATTCCCGCCCAGCAAACCTCCCTCCCTTTCGCCTGGGTACTCACATGCTACAGACCTTCCCAGGGCCCGTGCCTGACCGGGTGTGCTCTGGGCACTGGAGAAAAGGCCGTGAGCACAATGGCCCACGTCCTGACCTCAGAGCCCATCCCTTTCTAGTTGGGGGGCTGAGAAGGGAGGGGCCAAACCGCCAAATAAAGAAATAAAGAATGCTGTCCATCAGATGGATGTGCTAAGGAGAAAGAGGCAAAGCTGGGAAGGAGCGGGGTGGCTAGACGCTGGACCGGGATGGGCTCGCTGGTAAGGGACTTCTGAGAGGAGGGGGAGGGAGTGATGAAGGCAGCCCCATGGTGTTGGGGGACAGGGGTGGGGTGGGTGGGAGAATGTCTCAGGCAGAGGAAAGGGCACTTCCCCCTGGAACCGAGGGGCATGCCTCCGGAGTGCAGAAGCCACGGCAGAGCTCCATTCAAAGACCAAGCATTTCTCCAAACAAGAACTCGGTAAGAAAGTTAGATTTTCTGAAAATGCAATGTGTGGCCAGTGTTTCCAAAAGGGACGATGTTGTCCCTGTTGGTTTGGTGGTTTGCTGTTTCTGGGAAGCTATCCTTGGCAAGGGATACCAACCTGGGTTTCCCCAGGTGATTTTACTAAATTAATATCAGCAATAAGAAAAATATAATAAGAACATCATATAATCCCTGTGATTTAGGAAGTCCCCATTGTGCGCCTGGCACAGTTCTGGGAGCTTTGATGTATACCGTTACCATTTTATAGATGAGGAAACTGAGGCACAGAGCACTTAAGCCTATAAGCCGATAAACCAAACCCACTAAGGAGGGCAGGGGATCCAGGGACAGCCACCTGGTTCTGACGTGTATGCGCTGAGCAGCATGCGGATGCCTCAAGCTTTCCTGCTGTTTCCCAGGAGCCATGTCGCTTCCCCGAAATGAACACTTCAGAGCTTCCTGTATAAGCTCTTAACCTGGATCAAGGCCTTTTGTTACAGATATGAAATCTCAAAAGACAAATATGTTGCAGATAGACTACTACGACCAGGGATGACCCCAAATTCCGGTCTCCACTGCAGAAGGGGTGGCTGAGCAAGGAGTGTGACAAGCCAGTGCCATATCTCCAAGCCTTCGTTTTCCTAGAGCTTAACCTGCAGGACTCTCCCTGTCCTCTTCCCATAAGTTGGCGAGTGTTGCTGGAAGTCCACCCCTCTAACCACTTGTGACCAGCCCCATCATCCTGAGGCTACCTAGTGACCTCACCCAGCAGCATAAGCCAGGTCAGGGCTTCAAAAGGGTCACCCAAAAGGGTCACTCGAAAGGGTCACCTTATGAACACCCGACACTCCTGTCACTCAGGAAATTCCATGGGTTTTAGGAGCTTTGTGCCAGGAACTAGGACCAAGACCAAATGTACTCCTTCCTATCATGCAAAAGGGGAGAGCACTGCCTGAGCCACGGCAGGGGTCAGGACAGCTCCTGAGTCTTGCAGATTTATTGCCTATTTATTTATGATTAAAAATGTTTTCCTTGTCAAAACCAGTTTGGCTCAGTGGACAGAGTGTCGGCCTGGGGACTGAAAGGTTCCAGGTTCAATTCCGGTCAAGGGCATATACCTTGGTTGCGGGCACATCCCCAGTAGGGGGTGTGTAGGAGGCAAATGATCGATGTCTCTCTCTCTCATCGATGTTTCTAACTCTCTATTCCTCTCCCTTCCTCTCTGTAAAAAACCAATGAAATATATATATATTTTTAAAATGTTTTCCTTGATTATAATACTTCACCCACAAATTTTTAAAGAAGAGAGAGAGAGAGAGAGAGAGAGAGAGAGAGAGAGAGAGAGAGAGAGAGAGGGAGAGAGAGAGAGAGAGAGAGAGAGATCACTCATAATTCCGTCACCCAGGAATACCCATTCATTTCATGACCACACAGAAGCTGAAGCCATTTGTGTTCTCTGAACCACAGGCCCAAGGATGCCTTCCTGGCATCTGAACAGCATGTGAACCAGAGCCTCGCTCCCCCCAGTGCTGCTTGTCAAGCAGGAGACACACAGGGGACCCCGGGCGGTGCATCAAGGTGAAAGTTAATGACTCTGCCTCAACTCCATGTCTCCTGACAATTACTCTACTTAGATTGGAATAGGGGGGCCTCTCCCTTGGGCTCCCAGAGTGTGTCTGGGTGGGAGGCCATGCCAGGAGGAGACTGCAAGCCACAGCACAGACTTGAGCTCTGAGACTTGGCTCTGCCTGATGTGCCCCTGACCTTGGGCAAGTGCTCACCTCTCTGCGCCTCTGTTTCCCATCAGATGACACAGGAGCAGGGACCAAGCCCATCAGGGTGGTGCTTTCATAACCAGGAGTAAATGAGATCAAGCATGTAGTGCTTAGCAGGCTCTGACACACAGTCAGTGTTCAACAAAAGATCCTATTAGGTTCTGGGTCAAGTTCAGTATTGCCACTTTACAGACCCATTCCTGCAATTCAGGCACCAGGAATCACAAACCCAATCCAGAGCTGGGCCCTGGATATACCCACACCCCTTCCAACCCTGCCTGCTCCAACTGCTCCTCCAGTCCCTGCTCTGCCCTCCTGCCCCTGTCATGGCCCCAGACTGGCCCACAACTACAGTTCTCTCCGAAGTCCTGGCACTGCAGCATACTCCTCCTGACCCTCTACAGAGCGTCTCTGGCTGAGCCCAGAGAACTTTCTGCCCCCAAAGACAGATCTTGTGGCCCCCTGATTTCAGAGACGTGATGCTCCAAGGGAGAGCGTTGCTGTGAGGTGTGCTGGTACCTGGAGAAGGGCGGGCCCGGCCAGGGAACCATGGGTGCTTGTTCTGGAGTTCACTCATTCACACTTCCATCCTCTCGGAGAGTTTATTGAGCACCTACTACAATATGAGTCTGGCATTTCCTCAGCTGCCAGGGTTGCTGCTAAGAAAGAGCAACTGCTCTCAGAGCTCTTGGCTGGGTGGGAAGAGACAGAAAATTAAATAGGTAACTCTACAGTGTGATAGGCATTAGCATGGCAGGTGCAGGGAGCCCTAACCAGCCATGGGGGTGGGGGGGGGCGGGCGCCAGAGTGTGTGCACGGGTAGTCGCAGAGGTCAGCGACGGGCTTTTCAAAAGAGAGAACTTTAAGCTGAGCATGACTGCGAGTAGGCTCCTCGAGGGTGGATGTACTTATTTTTATTTAGAGAAATAAAGTGAATATAAGAGTCCCAGGCAGCAGGAACAGCCCACACAAAGGCCTAAACACAGGAGTGTGTGGTAGTTTTGAGGGACCGAGATAATGGCCGGGTGCAGTGCAAAGGGCCACCGTGAGGTCCCCATCACCAAGGGCCTTACAATTACAGAGAGAGAGAGAGAGAGAGAGAGAGAGAGAGAGAGAGAGAGAGAGAGAGAGAGAGAGAGAGAGAGAGGGAAAGAGGAAGAAGAAGAAGAAGAAGAAGAAGAAGAAGAAGAAGAAGAAGAAGAAGAAGAAGAAGAAGAAGAGGAGGAGGAGGAAAAGAGAAGAGAAGTGATTGGGTGGCAGAAAGCCAGAACAGAACGTACATGACTTTGGACAAGCTGTTCAACCTCCCTGAGACAGACGTGCTGATGGGAAAAGAGAAAAGGCGGCAGAGGGGAGAACATTGTAAAAATAAGTCTGCAAGGCGACTCCAGGGAACCAGGCCTTCCTGTGTCCAAGCTCCGTGAGGAAAGCCCTAGCTTTGCTCTCCCTGGATCACCTCGTGGGGCTCAACCTGACTCTGCCTGCCCCCCCCCCCCCCCCCAGCCCTGACCTCCAGTCCCTGCCCCGGCGGGTCCCTCACCAGCCTTATTTCCTCTGCCGCCAGAAGGCCACCGTCCAATGTGAAAGGAACCAGCGGTGTAGGTCACCCTGTCCCCAGCCGTGGCTACGAGGAAGAGGGTAACCATGAGGACTTCTGGCCTGCGCGGAGACAGAAATATTTACTCCGCAGGGATAAATATTACAGGAACAGCCTTCTGTGGTCCAGGCTCTGGTCCGACACGCTTCCCTCGCCGGGACGGGGCTCTCCTGACCACACAGAGGACAGGACAAAGAGTGCAGAGCCCTTTACACAGCACAAACAACAGCATCTGAGTGACGCCTGGGAAACCCCGTCTCACAGGCCGGAGTAGACATGCACGGGTGTGAGTTACCCTACCTGGCCATACTCCCAGAGCCTTTCTGTGCTTCTTGGGAGACCATGGATCAGTTACCCCCCTCCCCAGGCCTCAGTTTCCCTGCATGCTAGACATACGAGTATTCAGAGCTTAGGCAGATATCTTCACCATTAGTTAGATGGACGGACAAGCCAGGATTATGCCTGGGTGCTTGGTAAACACGATGCTCTTTCTCCTGCTCCTTGTCCTCTCTACCCGTGAACTTCCCACAAGACCAGCAGCTCTGAAATGCCGGAATCCCCACGCAGTGCCAAGACAGGGCCATTTGTTGCCAGCTGCCTGGGCTCGCTGTCTCCCGGGCACTGGGTGGCTGCCTCGATGGCAGGAAGGAGCACGTCATTGCGCCGAAAGGTGCTCACAGAACTCCTCAAGGTGATGGGTCAGCGTGAGGCTTGGCCACGGTCCACTTCTGATGAGACAGCTCTTTACAGACCACAGCCCACTGTCCTGCTTGGAACCCCTGGGAACTGAAGTGATCGCCTTAGCTACCCCTCAGCTGGGGAGGCACCCGGGGGTCCTGCAGGGATCTCAGAGCAGCAACCGCGGAGCAGCTACATCAGAATCCACCAGAGAGGACTGGGCAAGCCCTGCCCCGTGCTCTGCACAAGCATGAAGCCACGAGTCCTTTCCCTCCAGCTGCCATTGGACACGGGGCGGGCATTTCGTCAGCAGATGGACAGACACCTGGAAGGGACACCCAGATGCCTTCACAGTGCTGTATGTGTCACACTACGGCACCTTCGAAAAGCACATCTCATCGGGTGTGACCAAGGGTGTGTGTGTGTGTTTGTGTGTATGTGTGTGTGTGTGTGTGTGTGTACACAGACAGTTTAGTTTAATAGTGTGTTCAAAGCAGTGAGTGGACTGAGGTGGGCACTTTAACGCCATTAATTTCTGTGAGAGAGAAAAAAAAGGAGGACTGTCCGTTTATCACAGGGGTTAAAATAAACTCAATTTCAGCCTTTTTCAGAAAACTACAAAAGGGGTGGGCATCTCCAGTGAGGAGGGCTGACCCTCTTCACTGTGTTGTGGGCTCCCAGGGGCAGAGCTTAGCAAGGAATTGGTGCTTTCAAGACAGGAGTCCCATGCGCAGTGAAAACTGAAAATATGATGGAGCTACTCTTGCATCTATCACCAAGAGATCTCAGATTATGAGAGAAGAGGAACTTTTTACTTGTAGGACATATGGAAATGTAATGATCTGAAAGATTGGGGATACAGGAGAGAGTTAATGGAAGCATTTGAAGGCTGGATGGAGTCGAGGGAAAGCATAAAATTTGGGGTCAGACACTAGGGTTTACAAATTTGTTTGTTGTAGGATTGAATATGTGATTTGACTGCCATCAAGTACTAGGCTCTCAACTGGTGGCACATGGCATTGCGATCTTTGCTCATGAGCTATATGGCTCTGGGCAAGTTACCTGACTTCTCTGAGCCTCAGTTTCCACCTCTGCAGAATGCTCATGAGGTACAGAATAGCACACAGTAGGTGCTCACGCAATGGTAGTGCTTTCCTTGAGTCATAGGAAATGACAGCAAGGAAACTGACTCCTGGGACAGGACGGGGGGCGGGTTTGTGTACCCTTCTGCCACCTCCCAACCCTCACCCCCCTCTGAGGTGAAGAGAGTTTGCTCATTATGGTGAGCCCACACAGCTCTCCTTGAGATAGAAACAGAACACCAGGCTAGATCACAGCCTACAGCCCTGCCAAGAGTCCCCTCAAAAAGGCACCGCAGCCGGCAGCTGCAGAGGGCCCGCAGGGGCTAGGCTGGGTGGTGAAAACAAAACCTCCAGCTAATGAGGCGCTTTCTGAGGCCTGGGGGCACAGACGCAGCGTCATGCCAGCTCAGGTTCTCTCTTTTCCATCAGCGAGAGGAAAAGCTGGGCCCTGTCTTGTGAATATCCCCAGATATTCCTCTCCACAGAGCGAGGAAGATTCCAGAACAAGTGCTGATCTCAGCCTCCACCCATTCCTGAAGAGAGCCCCTCCCTCCAGGGTGGCAGCCAGCTGTGCTCTGAATGTGTGCATGCCTCCCCCTGCAGGCAGCCATTGTCACTGCGCCCGCCAAGACTCCTGCCACAGTGGGTGGGCCAGACTTTTCACACAAGCACATCTTCCCAGAGAGCAGCCCTGCAGGGCTGGAGGACAGCTCCTGGGGAGCCCAGGCCCCCACCTGCCCTCTATATGGACAGCTGCAAACAGGGATTACCTCCAAAGAATGATGTCACGGTAGCAGTTAATGTTCCTTAAGCACTTGCAAAGTGCTAAGCACCTTACCTGCCTTACCTCCCTACTATCTCCTGATAACCCTGTGAGAGAGTCATTATTTTTCCACTAGAGGCCTGATGCACGGACTCATCATTCTGTTTCATGTTTCCATGCCTGTGCATTGAGCGTCTGCCCCCTGATGGTCAGTGTGCATCATAGCTACAGATCAAATAGCCAAATGGTCAAACAGTCACTTAGGCTTTTATATATACACTAGAAGCCCGATGCACAAAAATTTGTGGTAGAATGGGCTTTCCTTTCCCTGGCTGCTATCACTCCCTTTCCACTCAGGCCCCAGAGCCATCTCTTTCCGCTCTGGTCCCACCTTCCCACGCTGCCCAGAGGCCTTGAGAGACTGGGGGCGGGGCAGAATTCCTGCATTGTCACCATGGCAATGATGCAAGCATTGGCCCCCTTCACTTGGCACCTGAATATGCAAGTAACCGCCATCTTTGTTGGGTTAATTTGCATATCACTCCTGATTAGCTGCTGGTGTAGTGGAGGTATGGTCAATTTACATGTTTGTCTATTATTAGGTAAGATAGATACTAAGACAAAAAAAAAAAAAAGCTCAGGTATGCGAAGTTTATACATTTGATAACTGGGGTTCGAACCCAGGGCAGCTTGACTCCAGAGATCTGGGTCCCATTGCAGTGATGTTTCTCGAGTTTTAGGCTACAAATGAATGATCTGGAATGCATTTCAAAGTGCCTCATCCCCATAGATCTGGATTCAGTGGACACTGGGCAAAGCCCAGGAATCTGCATGTTAACAAGCACAGTGGTGAATTCTGAATAGTTGATCCATGAAACCTACTTCAAGATATCCTGTAGGACAGGGGCTGCATCCCCCTCCAAGGGCTCAAATACCAACCAAGGTGGTCATTTTAATTTATGGTTGTTACAGGCAGGAAAACGGACTCTAGTCTGTAAAGGTCACTCTTTGTCAAAAGAGGGCAATGGCTGAATTCCATCATCAGCCTCACGTTTCTCTGTCACATGTACACAGACATGGATGGGGCTCTTTTCCCTGCTCTATAAGTGAGGCATTGGACTTTGTTTCATGGTCCCTTCCTTCCTAGATTCTGAGATCTATTAGGTCAACCAGTTCTGGTCAGACAGAATCCCTAGTAAAACATCTCAGAATTACACATTGTTGCTGATTTACTGCTCAAGGCCCACCCAGCTCCAGGCCATCAAAACAAAACAAAACAAAACAAAAACAACACCTCAGCCAGGACCAAAGAGGTTAAGTGAAGACCCAGCCCATGTCTCAAAGAGGGTGGATTTGTCTAGCCCTACAGGATACCTGGGGTCCCACAAATATCCCATGGGGAGGCCCACGGGGCCCACTCTGATTGTTTACAGGGCCTTACCACCATCCAAGAAGGGATCTGCATTTGGGGTTGGGCATAATTTGATTACTGTCATGAGAAGTCTCCCCACAGGAGGCGCTGTACTTCCCTATAATGAGATGTGAGGATACATGAGACAATATAATAGATAATGTTGGGCACACAGCCAGAGCTGCTATGGCAGTTTTGCCACTTTTGTTATTTCATTCCAATAAGGATATCTGGAAAATGGGTATGATATTACCACTGCCAGGGAAAGGGTTGGAAGAGTGAATGAAACGAAGCAAGAAGGCATGAGGCCATGCCCTTTGGAGGCTGGATGCCTGCATCTCTGGGTGAGGGCAGGAGGGAAGGGGTGATTGGACTGAAGGCAAGCCAGAGACCTCAGCTCCTGTCTCCAGGAGCCCCCTGCACCCGTCCCCAGGGATGGCAGCCTGGGGCAGTGGAGAAGGCCTCTGATTAGGCCGTGGGAGTTTGGCCAACACGCTGAAACTCTCTGAGATCTAAGAAGGTTTAGAGAAGGTACAGGGCAGTGGTCCCGCTGAAGGAATCAGGGCCCAACAGGTGTAAGAGACAGAATCCTTAGGAAGGGCTTTAGCTATTCACAGGCTATGGAATTCGGGGTTCAGGGCAAGTTAACTGAGATCACAGGGACTCCCCCAATATATATCTAAATTAGACAAGTTGATGAAGATGACTAAGGAACCGATGGATGCCTGGCAAAAGTAGGTGCTCATAAAGTATTCTCTGATTTTACCTTTTTCCTCCACCGAAGGGGAGATATTCAAAAGCATGACAGCTGCTGACAGCAAAGGCAGTGAAATGGCCTTTGCTGCAGGCCTTTGCTTTCTGGACCTCAGCCGTGTCATGCCAAGATGCAGCCCAGCAAATTCTAGGTCCAAATGACTTCTTGGTTTCCTCCAAACAACAGATCGGCCAGCACTGCACCCCTCCCTGACCCCTCCCCCAGACTCCCCCATTACTGTCTAATATATTGTACGTTTAGCTTGGGTGGGAGCTTGTACACCTAGACATGAGTTTCATGGTCAGCTGACCATGCTGAGCTATCTACTGTCATATGAGGAGAATTACTTGTAATTTTGGAGAAAATCAATAAGCACAGGGAAAAGACACACTTTCTGTCTTACCATCTATCAGAAATTCCTCTCTCCAACCTGAGAGACCCAAGTTGAATCGAAGGCTGAATTTCATGATTAGAAGAAGTGGCTGAAACCATCAGCTGTCAGTTTGCTAGATGCATATAGTGGAACAGTCGTTGGGAAAGCAGTCTGTGGTGAGAGAGGTTTGGACAGACTGCCCACACATGCTCTCTTTCCCTTAGAAATTCGCTGTGCACGTGGGCATTTTAAAGGCTCTGAGGAGTGCATACCTTTCTAATTGGTGTTTCTAGTTTCTTGGGACATATTCCTAGAAGTGGGATATATGCACCCCTATGTTCGTAGCAGCACAATTTACAATAGCTAAGATTTGAAAACAGCCTAAGTGCCCATCAGCAGATGAGTGGATTAAAAACTGTGGTACTATGCTGTGGTAAAAAAAAGGAGTTCTTACCATTTGCAACAACATGGATGGAGCTGGAGAACATTATGCTAAGTGAAATAAGCCAGTTGGAGAAAGATAAATATCACATGATCTCACTCATTTGTGGAATATAATGAACAATATAAACTGATGAACAAAAACAGACCCAGAGACAGAGAAACATCAATCATACCATCAAACCTCAGAGGAAAGGTAGGGGAGGGTAGAGATAATTGGGAGAGATCAACCAAAGCACTTGTATGCTTGCATATTAACATAACCAATGGACACAGATAACAGGGGGGTGAGGGCATGAGTGGAGAGGCGGTAGAAGGGAGGTAATGGGGGAATAAGGATACATATGTAACACATTAATAAATAATTTTTAAAAAAAGGCTCTGAGGAGTCCTGAATAAAGAGACCTGCTCAGTTTTAACCCAGAGTTCCCCAACTTATGTAACTTTCCCTCGATGCATTTTAAAAACCATAATACCTATATATTGCATTCCTTCTATTGGGCCTACTCTGCCCTTTTCCAGTGCATCCCTGGCTCCTGAAGACATCTGAGTATCCAGACATCCAGAAAGATGAAGTAACTTACCCAAGGCCATGCAGCTAACTATTCTTAATAGCAATGAAAGCAGTCTCTGTCAAGCACCTCAGAGACTGCTACCCACTATGCAGTACCCCTTACACATCATCCTCCTCAGCACATAGCAACAGCTGTGATGGCACTGAGGACATCACAGAGCTGGTGAGGGTGACCATAGTGGAGCCCCACAGCAGACCCCTGAAGCACACATACTTTTCTCATTGCAAAGATGTAACGTGAGGCTCAGAGAACCTGTTTAACATGCCCAAGATCACACAGCTGGCAAATAGCAGGGCCGAGGTTTGAAGGCAGAAAGTTAGACTCCAAAGCCCCTCCCCTCTCGCGGCCCACCCCCGCCCCCCTTCTCGGCCCAAGGAAGATGGTTTTCCTGCAGACAATCTGGGGTCTCAGGGTTTTCCCAAAGCTTGTGGTTAGTTATCAGATGTCTCAGGAAGCACATTCTCTCTCTCTCTCTCTCTCTCTCTCTCTCTCTCTCTCTCTCTCTCTCTCTCCCTCCCTCCCTCCCTCCCTCCCTCTCTCTCTCTCTCTCTCTCTCTCTCTCTCTCTCTCTCTCTCTCTCTCTCTCTCTGTCTTTTTTAAGTGGGGAAATAACCAGAGGAAGCCAAACGATCAAAAGAGAAGGGGAGTGGGGGTGAAGGGGAGCAATTTCACCACTAATTCTGAGTGAAGCAATGAAAAGCAGCTTCAGCAAAGAGCTAATTAGGAAGTCATAACTTGGAAACCCACCAAATACAATGCTGATGAGGATCAGATTTAATAAAAGCACAGCTTCTAGTCCCCTCAGCCGGAGCAGAGCAGACACGTGAGGGGAATGGCTGTGGAGAGGCCATTCAAGGGCAGATCCAGGTGGAGGGCAGGCTGGAGGCTGTCTGTCTGCCCGCCTCAGGGCAGGACTCAGGACACAGCACTGTTTACTGAGAAGGGGGCCCTTCAGACTCTCTGGAGGGGACAGTACCAAGCCCAGACTGGCCCTGGGAAGGGAGAGGGCCAGAGGCTGTGAAAGAAAGCAGATGTGCTGCCAAAACCAGTTTGGCTCAATGGATAGAGCGTCGGCTTGGGGACTGAAAGGTCCCGGGTTCGATTTCGGTCAAGGGCATGTACCTTGGTTGCGGGCATATCCCCAGTAGAGGGTGTGCAAGAGGTAGCTGATCAATGACTCTCTCTCATCGATATTTCTAACTCTCTATCTCTCTCTCTTCCTCTCTGTACAAAATCAATAAAATATATTTAAAAAAGAAAAAGAAAAAAAGAAAGCAGATTCATCTTTTGTATAAAGAGGTTCCTGGGCATTTCCGTATTAAGCAAATAAGAGTGGCTTCTAATTAACATTCACGTCCATGGCTGCTTCCCAAAGACTTGGCAATGGCTGTTGCTGGTGGGGTAAACACTGTATGTCCCCCCCTACCCCACCCCTGTCAATCATCCTTCGCCACCTAGTGTCCCTGCTAGTGCCAAGGAAGGCAAACCCGAATCCAGATTCCCCCAGCAGGAGACAAATTCTGAATGAATGATGTTCACATTAATATCTCAAAATAACTCATGCTCCCATAAGGCTTCGTAGATCATGCATGAGCTGCTTCCTTGGGCATCTCCTTATTCAGTCGGCACGATCATTCTATGAATCAGTTATCTTTATCAGACCCGTCTTCTTACCACCTGAGGGAAACAAGGCTCCAAGTGGCTACATGACCAGCTAAAGGCACACAGCTTACCATCATGATGTGATACGTGAATGGGATCCAGAAAGACCTGGGTTTAAATTCCAACTCTGTCTCGCCCTTATGAACTGAGTGATCCTGGGGAAATCTCTACAGTGTCTCTCAGCTTCATTCTGCATAGCTGTGATGGTAGCTGGAGTTTATAAAGGGGCTGCTCTGTGCCAGGCACTGTTTTAAGTAGCAGTGGTGATTTTCCACCACCAATAATTCCTCCCATGGCCATGGTACTAAGCTTTTCTCTCTTGTCCTTGCGTCTGGGTTGGCCTGACACATAGACTGTGGGTAATACTGTGCCAGCTCCCACACTAGGTCTTGAGAGGCTGGTACCTTCTACACTCATCCTTCTGCAGTTCTGGGCCACACTCTGAATGCCCTCCTGGAGACAGAGGCCCAGACATCCTCCAGCTGCCACGCCATGCACCTGAGGAAGGTCTCTTGGGTTGTCCAGCCCCATGCGAACTGTCCCAGCCAACATCACATGGACAAGACAGTTGTTCCCATGGATCCCTGCCCTTACTGTTGAACTGTGAGCTTGCTTCCATAATCCTGACTCAATGTCGCCCTCTAGTGGCCACATGGCAGCCTCCCTCCCCTGAGGCTGCGTGCAGGCAGTTGGGGAATCTGATATCCCTCCAGGAACCCTCTTGACCCACCCCATGCTTCCCAACTGGAACTGCAGCTTCCCTCTCTACTGTTTGGGCCCCACTTAAGCCAGGGCTAAAGAAAAAGAAAGAAAGAAATGAAGGAAGATTGATACAGGGGGTTTAAAATCGGGGTTCATGGATCCCCTACTGGCACCCATCCAGAGGCACATGAACTTAACCTGGAAAATGATACATTTATTTTATCAGGTTCTAACTAAAATGCAGCATTTCCAGCCTTCATGAACAGGCATCCTATCCCAGCAGTCTTAGCTAAACAAGCAACTTTGTCACTGATTTTTTGCATGGACTTTGAAATACCATTTGCACTCATCTCTCCTGCATAAGTATAGTGGGCATTCAACCTCCTGCTAGATCTTGTTACTTAAGGTGTTAAAAAGAAGCATGCACACTATTATATTGCTACATTTGTTTTAATAATTTTTAAAACATATTTTATTGATTTTTTTACAGAGAGGAAGGGAGAGGGAAAGAGAGTTAGAAACATCGATGAGAGAGGAACATTGATCAGCTGCCTCCTGCATACCTCCCACTGGGGATATGCCTGCAACCAAGTACATGCCCTTGACCAGTATCGAACCCGGGACCTTTCAATCTGCAGGCTGACGCTCTATCCACTGAGCCAAACTGGTTAGGGTTGTTTTAATATTCTGATGCCTGTATCTTAATATCATTGGTTCCCTTTGAAACCCAATGTTTTATATTTTACACATTTAAAATAGGGCCAGAAGGGGCCAGAAGGGGCCCACATGCTCACCAAGTGGCCGGAGTTCCGTTGCACAAAATGGGTGAAGACTGGCCTGCTGTGCCGCCTCCAGCCACGCCCAGTCTTTCACTGTTTACTTAATTCGTGTTGTTGCAATCCACTTGTATAATGTGATTTTGTAGCCTTCGTTGTTAACGAACCATGAACACGCGTTCATATTTCCTGCACACCATAATTTCTAATTGTGGCATAATAGCCCATTTCGTTGGTGTGCCATAATTCACCGTTCCCATATATGGGTTGCCATTTAGGATAATTTGCATCTGTCACTTTTACAAACGACATTGGGATGAGCATCTTCTTACATAAAGAATCTCCCATATGTGAGGGTATGTCCTCAGGCAAGATTCTCAGCCGTGGCCCAGTGAACGTTTTCAAAGCTATGGCACCCTCCCTGTCTCCCTGGGGAGGTGAGAACTTTGACAACCAGAGAGGGGCGGGGGGCAGGGGGCAGATAGGGAGAGAAGGCTCTGAAAGGGGGAAAGGGAGGATAAGGAGGAAAATGACAAATGGCAGGATGGGGCCACCACGGACAGACCGTGCCCTGCTCAACGGCACCTGACCCAGGTGAGCAGCGTGGGCTGAACTGCAGTCCGTCTCTGCTCCCAAGCCACGCACCCTGCCTGGAGTTGGGGGCTTGGGAAGACTCCTTCTCCCAAAGGCGCCTGGGAACAGAAACAGGCTTGCTCCTGGTGGTGGCATCTCCTTGGGACTTCCAGGATATAACCACGTCCCCAGCAAATACTAGAAAGGAGGGACACATTTTCAACTGGAACCCTAGACCTCTAGGATCTTGGAAGACAAAAATGAGGGCACATGAGCAAGTCTTACTTCTAAAACAACTAATAAAATTCAACACGTCCTCCCGGGAAGGCCTTACAGGCTGAAGGTCACAGCTGCCCACGGCTCCTCAGGGGCGCACAGTCATTGCCCTGGGTGCAGCCCTGTCCTGTGCTGCCAGATCCCCTGGGGACCCAGGCCCTCCTGCCCCTGCTCTGGGAGTGTGGGCTGCTGCTCCTGCCTCACCCGTCCCCAAGACCTGCACGTCTGAAGGGAGCTGTCTCGCCTGCTGGATGTGCGGTAACCCAGGCCTGACCCCCTCAGTCATGGAGATGGTTCTACAGCTCATCGCCAGCACTGCCCGGGGATGGTGGAGGCATTTGTGGGAGATGCATTGCAGTCTGCTCACACCCACACCCCTGTCTCCCTCGCGGAGGGCTTGCCAAAGCACCCCACAACTTCCTGCACACTCAGCACCCCTCAGAATCCATTTCTCAGAGGGTCCAGTCTCAGATGGTGACATATCGTTCTTTAATCAAAAATGAAAGAATAAATTATTACCATGTAAGGTGGTAGATGAAATTTCCCCCCCAAAAAAACACATGGTATTCATGAGGTAAAAAATCATTTATAAAAACATCCTTGCTGGTTAAAACAACAGCTAATCCTAATCTTTACCTACCCCCTCATTACACTAGTATAGATGAGCACATAGCATCCTAGAGGACAAGTTACTTGAAAGTTACCTGAGCTAGAATTCAAAGCCAGATTGATTATCCAGGATGACTATCTCCACCCCACCAGGCTGCCCTGACTGGCTTTGGGTTCCAGGTAAACCATCCTCTAGGCCAATGTTTATTCCATTAGTGGGAGAACAGGGCCCTAAGGCTTGGTGTTTCCCCCAGAGGCTTATGCATTTCCATGGACCGCCCTCTGATATCCAGAAAGGAATCCTAAACTGTAGGGTGATCCTAGTGTGAGCATTGACATCAGATGGCCCAAGTGCAAGCCTGACCCTGCTGCTTGCTGCTGTGTGGCTTTAGGTCAGTTTATTTACCTCTCTGAGCCACACTTTATTCATCTGTAAAAATAAAATTTTAAAACCTAATTTCTCATAGCCGTTTTCTGACTAAAATAAAAGAAATCCTAGAGGTAGATTTTGTAACACTGCCGGGCCATAGTAAACCTCTGGCCACCCTGGGCACAGAACATAGTATTTCTAAATGAGGAGAACTCCCAAAGCTTTTCAGAATGAAATCAGGTCAGTTCCCTTCTCTCATTGCCAGGGGCACCGAAGCCAGCCTCTCTTCTACTGGGTGAAGGCCCTTTGGGTGTCAGGGGGTGCCTGAGAATCTGTGCTGTCCAGTGGCTTAGTCCAGTCCTGCCAGCAGAGGGCAGCACTGCTCTGCTAAACGCCCAGGAGGCTTTGCCACCCATTTAGGGCCTCCACCCTTTGATTACTTCCTGGGCTCCCCCAGAGAGCCCGGCACTGCCTCCTAACCGCTCTGCCCCAGGTGCCTGGCAGCTGTGCCAGCCTCCCCAGGAATGAAATGGCCAGGCCTTCGGCTCCGTGGCAGCCAGGCCTGGACTCATTCGCAATGCCAAAGCGTGTTTGAATGTGCTCTTCTGTTAAGTGCATCTGTTTGCTGCAAACAATGCAACCCAGAGGTGGAGATTCAAACCAGACTGAGCCCACCAGCTGCTCCAGCTCAGCATTTCCTGGGCGTCTGACAATCTGGTGGCCAAGGTCTTCCCTCACTCATGCTGGGGGTGAGGAGAAGGGGGTGGGGGAGACAGGAAATGTGTGAGTGTGTGTGTGTGTATTGGCTCTGAAGGCCCTGCGCCATGGGGGCACAGAGGAGAGGGGGGGGGGGGGAATAAAGTGAAGCAGGGTGGGGCCCACTCTTCCTTCTTCCTTCCAAAAGGATTTTGGACAAACCCTGGAGCAGAGCCCTCGCATTCCCCCTGACATCTGAGAGTCCTGCTCAGACAGTGGCATTAACCAGTGAGGAGCCAAAGTCGGGGAAGAGAGAATCTTGAATCCCTACATCTCACTGTCTAGGGACGGAGCAGAGGTTTCCAGGAACCTCTGGGCTTCATAGAAAGTTGGGGGAGGGGCCTCCTGGGGGAGAGCCGGGACCAGGCATCGGAAGAGTGCTCCCTTCTCCACAGTCCCTCGGACAGGGCTTTTCGAAGGACAGGGACAGCCTCCGCCCATCAAGTGACATTTTCCTGAACAAATGTGTCCATGGAGAGCACGTCACTGAGGACAGGAGGGCGGAGGCAGGGCTGCTGCAGAGGACAAAAAGAATTTCTGCTTCCACATTCGTATCACTGCTGACCTGATCTCCCCACCCCCCCCCCTCTCTCTCTCTCTCACACACACACACACACACACACACACACACACACACAGGACACTGCAATGTTAATGCTAAGGGAACAAGCGAATTCTTCTCCAGACAGAGCTGCTGCCCAGGAAACAGCCCTGCAGAGAAGCTGCTTCAAGGCAGGAAATCCTCACGTGCACCGGCCAGTGCATGCAGGGTGTGCTCCTTCAGACTGCGGTGCTGAAATCATCCTTTCCCCCACTTTCTCTCCAAAACGCCTCTCCTCTCTGTAAGTCTGAACTAGCCACTGTTCTGCCTGTCCCTCATGCCACAGTGTGGGTCCACTTCATGTTGTTCCGTGGCCTTGGGACAGACCCAGCCTTTCCCCCACGTTCCATTCAATGGGATTCTGCTGGGGAGATTCCGCCTGGGGCGGGTAGCATGGGAGGGGAGGTGGGAGAGCTGCCACCCAGCCCACGGGGCAGGCCCTGATGGGGAGCCCCCAGCCATGTGGGTGCTGCTCTGGGTTTCTGGAATCGATTCAGAGACACTGAAGAGGGGCAGAGTGAGGAGGCTGAACACCGGCTGTAAACTGGGAATCTCGAGACGCCTCACACACACAGCCCCCTCACCGGCTCCATCTGCCCGTGGATCCCCAGTTACCCCAGCGCTAGATCTTCCCAGCCCCAGGTGAACACAGATGCAAAAGACAGGCTACAAGCACTTACCCCTCCTGCCACCTGCACCCTACAGGGCTCCCTGTCTGCCTAGCAGGGACTGGGCCCCTCAGAGGGCAGCGCCTCATCAATAATTCACCAGCCTCCCTCCACTCAGTAGACAAAGGGAAAGGGGGTGAGGGCCTCAGAAGCCAGGGAATCCGGGGGGGGTGGGGGGGGTGGGGTCCTGAGTCAGGCATCAGTGGTGACCTCAAGAAAGGATGAGAGGTGGGGAGAGAGGGCAGAGGAGAGCGAACAGGAGAGCCAGGGGCAGACTGGGGAGACAGGGGGTGGAGGGGGGTGGAGAAGAGGAGGGACAGGCTGACAAAGGAAGGAGACTAAATCTGACCTAATCTAACAATTCCTGAAGTTATGCGCCCTTCATGAGTGGTATGAACTCTTCAGGCAGAGCTGAGAACACTTTTCTGCGCTGCTACTTTACCCCCGCACTGAGAGGAGGCAGGACGTGGCTGGGTTTCACAGACTATTTCTTCACAGTTTCTTATTCTGTTTTGACAAGACATCTGCTTACGCTACGATTCTCCACCCGCCTTGCCAGTTCTGATGTTCTGTAACATTCGCAGAGGAAGCCAAGAGGCAGCACCTGACCCGCTGTGAGGCAAGGCGGGTGGGGGGGGAGGTGGGCCAGTGAGAGGAGCCCCTGGGGTGGGTTCCTGCCCAGGACCTGCTGAGAGACCTGGGGCCCTTCCTCTTGACCTCTCTGAGGCTCAGCACTGCCTCCCACCTCCTCCTCATGGGGAAACCCGAGGTCCCTCCTCCTCATGCAAGTTACAGTCTGGAAATTCATCACAAGGATACCTCAGCCTGCTAACCTGGAGCCTTCTTGTACAAGTTGTAGAATGACATTGAGGGGAGTGGGCTGGTGTCAGTCCCCGGAGGAGCCGTGGGGTGAGTGGGAAGAGCTGAGCTTGGCTGTCAGTAGTCATGCACCCAGCAGATGTTTACCGAGCATCAGTGATGTGCCAGGCCCTGAAACAGCCGGCCCTTGTGCAGCTTACGGTCTCCTCAGTTCCAACCTCTGCTTGTGCACCTGCCCTTGAGCAAGTCACTTGGCCCCTGTGGGTCTTGGCTTTCTCAGCTACAAAACAGCAATTGTTAATCCCAAATGCATGGGATTGTCGGGAGGGTTTAGCAACAATGTTTTAGGACCCAGGGTACTAGCTCAATGCTGCATACAGCAAGTGCTTAATGAATGTGCATCCTCTTTCCTTAGGAGAAGAAGGGGCGTGGAGGGGCTCAGGAAGGAAATTCGGAGTTACTCAGCTGTTGATGTTCTTCATGTGGCCAGTTTATTAGTTGAGCATCAACAATAGCTTTATTCTTCTCCTCCTTCAGATACTGCTTCATCAAATCTCCCTTCTTCGTCCCCAGACAACTCCTAGCTGTCTCAAACAGCTCCTAGAGCTTTGCTGGTGCCTTCAGGTAGTAGCATGATCTCTTTCTCAGCTGATAAAAAGTCCAGTGCAAACTTGCTCAAAACTTGCCTCTGTTTCCCAACTCCACGTGTGTCCTGTCCTCTCTCCCTGGCGGAGATGTGAGCTGTGAGCACCAACGGGGGAGAGGGGATGGGGTCTACTATCTGCTTTCCTTGCCTCATCTACCCCTTCCCTCCACTCGTTCTGCTCTCCTGGTCCCTCCAGAGCTGAGAGAGGGGATGGCACACCACAGGGAAAGGGCCAGCTCTGGCACATCTAGAGGCATTGTCATCTGGCAAACGGTGCCCTAGGCAGGCAGAGGACCAAATGCTCAGAGGCAGTTTGTGTTCCTGGGGCCTCTACATTGTGTCCTTAATGACATGGGGAGTCCCTGTGGGTGACCTGCCTCCTCCTCTTTGGAGCCTGCCCTGCAGGGGAGATTTGTCTTTCAGTCCTGAGGGACAGCACGGGGGGGGGGGGGGGGGAGCACTGAGTCTCTAGGAGGACCCACAAACACCCAGCTGGGAATAGGATGCAGCCTCCCATCGGGAAGCAGCTTTGGTCTCTGAGTGCCTGCAGAAGAACTCCCTCTAACCCTCCCAGGCCCCTTTTAGTCAGCCTAGAGGTAGGAGCCCCACGGCTGGTCTTGGTCACCTCCCAGCCAATGTGATGAGAGCCACCCAGTCTCTGCGTTTGGAAAGTGTGGACACTCGGCCTCAGCTCGGAGCCTCAGACACAACTCTCAGACAACCAGAAATGTCCCTCTCAAATCCTGTCATACTCAGAAAAGGACAAGGACTGGGGGTCCCCAAGGCTGAGACATTCTCCTGCTGAGGGGCCCAAGTGACCTCCGAGGCCCTCAGTCTGGGAAGCAGCCCTTTGAAGAAGGTGGCATCTTGCTCTCGCTGGTTTGGCTCAATGGATAGAGGGTGGGCCTGTGGGCTGAAGGGTCCCAGGTTCGATTCCGGTCAAGGGCACATGCTTGGGTTGTGGTCTCAATCCCCAATGTGGGACATACAGGAGGCAGCCGATCCATGATTCTCATCATTGATGTTTCTCTCTCTCTCTCTTCCTCTCTGAAATCAATAAAAATATATTAAAAAGAAAGAAAGAAAGAAAGAAAGAAAGAAAGAAAGAAAGAAAGAAAGAAAGGAAAGAGGGAGGAAGGAGGAAGGAAGGAAGGAAGGAAAGGAAAGGTGGCATCTTTCTTGTTCATAATCCTGGCTCACACGTGGTTCGCAGGGAACCTTATCCAGTTAATGCCAGTCATCTTATCTTTGAGGGGGTCACATGTTTACACTCACCTTCAGAATGTCTTAAGATTTTCTATAACTCGTGGTTGACAGAATACCCATGAGGGCACATGCTCTGGGTTACAAAGGCAATGGTAGACTTAGACAATGCCAGCTCCTAAATCCCCACTCTCACGGTGGCTGTGGCCTTGGCCATGACTTGTTCCCTCTCTGCCTCAGTTGCTGAACTGCAAAATGGAGGTGAGAACAGGTCCCACTTCCTAGGACATAGCAGGCCCTAGTTCACAGCACGTGCTGCTACAATGGGTGCTTTTGGGAGTGAACAGTAGTAACTGAATCCCCCCTTCATCCAGTTTCCCTTTGATTATGCTCATCTTTGTTATCATGGGATTTCACTTTATTGTTATGCCTTTTCTTTACTTTCCATTTTGTTCACCTGTGATTTACTCTTGGAGATACTCATTATTGATGTCCATACAGCTGTTAATAATGCACAATCTTCCTATATAATGAGAGGAATATTCTAATTATCCATTATTCCATGAGGCATAACAACAGATTGCATAATGACCAGATTACGGAGCTACAGGATGGGGCAGGGCAGCAAGCTAGGGGGGTGGGAGGGTTGGCAGGAGGAACTACAAGAGGGAGGGGCAATGGGTGGAGAGCTACAGGAGGGCAGCAGAGAGCTACTGGTACACAGATTCATGCACAGGACTACTAGTATATAAAAAAGGCCTAGCCTGCTAAGTATCCGACCTTTCAATTGTTTGACCAGTTGCTATGATGTGCACTGACCACCAGTGGGTAGATGCTTCAACCTGTAGGTTAGCTTGCTGCTGGGTTCTGGCCAATTGGGACTAAACCTCTCAGAGTCTGGGCCTCCCCACTTGGAAATCAGATGATGCTCTGATTTATTTCACCGTAACCATCCTCCAACCATTGCGTTTAGGTCCACCACATTCCAGACGCTGAGAATTTACTATCCAGGTTACAATCGCTCTGTTTTAATTAGCAAGGAACTGGACTCCAGAGATATCTGGGAAAGCCAGCCCATTCCTTGTAGTGAATGTGTACTAGTAATCCCTTTGCGATTATAATTGCTATTAGCATGATTATTATTGAGGCGACTGTGAATGTGAGGACGGGCTGGCCTTGGACCTAAGGAGCATGTGTGGGGCGGGGTCCTCGCCCAGCCTCTCCGTCACCACCTTTTCCCTTTCAGAGGGCCTGGAGCAAAGGGAAGAGGAAAGAAACATCTGGGAGGTAGAAAGAAGTGCCAGAGCCAGCAGCTCCTCAGTGCCTGATGTGGGCAGAGAGAGAGAACATCCTTCCGGCATCTATGACCAAGGAGGGGACTTAAGGTGAAATAGATCGGAGCATCATCTGAAAAAGGGGAAGCTAGCTTCCGAGACTGCCCCAGAGGCCGCATTGACAAAGCCAGGAAGAAGCTACTGAGTGTCAGCCCTTTGGGTTTCATGGGGAAGTGCTGCTCCTCTTTGGCGTCACGTTTGGGGGTGGGTGAGAGCAACTCCAATGCTTCCAGCATCCTTCAAGCTCTCCATCTGCTGGGCCGGCTTCCGGCCTCCGCTGGGCCCCGCAGATGGCTCCACAGCCCCGCCACCTTAATTAACAACCGCCTTCCAGCCTGGAGAGCTGGCCTCCAACGTGACAGGAGGGTCATTAGCCTCCAAGCAGCAGCAGTGCCTGCATGCGGGGCCGAGGGGGCCCCGTTGGAAGTGGGTGACCCCTCCCCCTATGTCAACATCAGGGACTGCCATGGCATCATGTGTGACCCCTCCCTGCTTCTACCCCTGCCACTCAAAAAGAGGGTGAGAGGGGAGGGAGGAGAAGCGGGTAAGAAGGATACAAGGCTACAGCTGAGCATACGGAATCCAGGAGGTAACTATGGCCTGAACTTCAAGTGATCTTCTCCCAACTGATCTTCAAAGAGTCAGAAGTTGCGTGGCTGAGAGGATCCTAGAAGCCCCCCACCCTAAAGATGGGGAGACGCTTGCACCTGGGGACGGGAAGGTGATCTGGGTTAGGCATGTAGCTTCCTGACTCAGGGAGACAAATGGGGAAAAAGAACCTGCAGTGGTGACATTTGCTTTAGAGAGACTTTAAAAAGACGGAGAGCAAGCTCAAACCCTGGGAAATAAAAATCTTTCCTACATTCCCCAGGCAATGCAAATGATAGAAAACACCTCCAAAAAACCTGGAGTGATTAACTCGGGAGTTTAAACAACAGAGGGTGGTTACCATGGTAACAGGCCCCTCCTTCTATACACAACCCTCCATTCTCCACGAATTCACCCCACCCTGCAGGTGGCTTTGGGGAGTGGGGATTCTGAGAGGAGGCAGGCCAGCCGGCTTCACTGCCCAGCTGCCCGGCTGTTTTCCTACCTACCCCCGTGGCTCAGCCTTTGCCATCCAGGCCCACACCCAGAGCCCAGCACGGGGCCTCTATCCATTACAGCAGCTGGCCCCGCACAGGCCTGTCAGTGGTGCCTGGGTTACAAAACAGCCGGGTGTGAAACAAGAGGACGTCTCGGGCCCAGCCTCCCCTGTCATCTGCTCTTGAGAGTCAGTCTGGCCCTGAGAGAGATCCCTGGTCAAGACCAAATGGAGATGAGATTTCTTGTCAAGAAAACATCTCGTTGTCTCCCACGCCTGCTTGGACTGCTGGTGTGGTTTCCTAAAGAATCGCCGGCCTTGGCTTTGAAGCAGAGCTCCATGGGAGTCTAGGGTTTCTGGGATGGAAACTTCCTCCTTACCCACGTGGAGCAGCTCCCCTCAGTGAGAGCACAGACTCCCAGACCGTTGCTGCAGCATCATTGGAAGAGAAACAACAAAAGAGTTCTGCTTAAGAAAGGTTGAAACTATAAGATTATTTCCGCCAAGTTATTTCCACCACTGTACATCTCTGGCTGATTCATTCTGAGCTAAATTGTCTGACATGAAACTCACTTGCAGCCCCTCAATGCCAGTTGCTCAAGTATGTGAGGCCTCCAGGCAGAACCTCCGCTTCCAAGGCATCCCCTCGGCCAGGACTTTCTCCCCCTGACCACCCAGCATCCCACAGGAAGGGGATCTGAGCCTGGGGGCCACGTACAGCGTGTGCGTCAGTCTTTAAACCCAAGAAGAGGCTCCAAGGAAAGAGATGGAGACAGAGCACACGCGTGGTGAATAACTCAATTGGCTGCCATGTCTGATCCAAGCTCCTTGAAGGCGGTGCTGGGACACACATCTGCCCACCTTACAAAACCTCCAAGCAGTTGCTAGGTCTGTCTGAGCCCCCAGTGATACATGCCCATCCTGGCATGGAGGGCTCCGGCACGCAGTAGGTGCACAAGAAAGGAATGAGCAGATGGTTGAGAGCCACGAGGCTCAGAGCAGCTTCCTGGAAGGAAGAGGGTCCTTGACTACCTCTGGTGCCAAAAGCAGGTGGAGAGGTGGAGGATCTAACTTTTATTATAGTCGAAGCCTGTGCTGGGTGCTCCATCCACGTGGACCCAAGTTGTCCTTGCAACCATTCCAAGAGGCAGGTGTTATGATTCACATTCCCATCCCTTTGCTTTAAGTCACTTGCTGCTGTGTTGATTGGCAACTAACAGCTCAAGCAACGGTTCCTGGAACTTCAGAGATGCATTTAGAAAGTAGTCCCAGGAGGAAGCCCCGCTCCTTAAAGAAGCAGATTGACAACCACACAAGGTAGTCGCTTTTATCTCCATCCTACAGACAAGGAATGGTGGAGCAGGGATTTGACCCCAGGTCTTTCTGATTTTCACATTTACAATGCTTTCCACAACCTCTTCTGATGGTGACCAAAGAGGGGGAAGGAATCTTCGAACTTCAGAATTTGGAAGAGACCATATGATTTCTCTAGTTGGGTAGTTTTCAAATTTAGGTGATTAGACCCACATGGAAAGCTTATTAAAGCTACTGGAGGTGGGGCACGGAGGTGGGTTCACCCCTCACCAGAGGGCCTGCCTTGTCCTCGAGGACCCAGGAGGCAGCCATGGCACCAGCAGGGGCAGAGTTAGAGGTGAGCAGGAGACAAAGGAAGACCTGAAAGTGCATCAGGTCAAACTCCAGGCTCTGCCATTTCTATCTCGAGATCTTGAGCAAACTCTTAAACTTCCTGCATCTCAATTTCTTCATCTATAAAATGTCAGCACTGGAGAATGTGCTCTGAGTCAAAAAGATCTGGATCAGAGTCACAGCTCTGCTGGGGACACTCGCTGAACCAACCACACAGCCGCTGGGCACTTTGGTCCTTATCTCTGACATGGGCATCTAAGAACTACAGGTAAGTCCTCAGGCAATGTCCTAGGTTCTGTGACTTTAAGCAAAGCAAAGTATGATAAACCCAATTTTACCATCCATTTACCATTGGCTAATTGATATAGATAAGCATTAAGTTCCTATGGCATCGCACATCAACTCCAACACTGAATGAGAGGACATCCTTCATGGACCTGTAGTACTTCACAGCTGGTTACCAGGACTGAAATAGTACACACAAACCTCAGCACAGAGCCTGGCTCCCAGGCCACACTCCATGAACGTTAGCTGTTCTTACCAAACTTGAGAGAGCCAAGTGCTTAAAAGCTTATGGGTCCGTGTGGTCATTTCTGAAATTTAATTTAGCTCCATCACTTTCTGCCTCTGGGACCCGAGTAAGTTCCTTAACCCTCTGTGACTTGTTTTACTCCTTCTGCAAAATGGGGGTTGTAAAGATGTCTACCATAGAAGGTTATTATGAAGATTAAATAAAACATGCATATGAAATACCTAGCACAAGTGAGTGTTCCTTAAAGGGTACCTATTATCAGCTCCATGTGGGGCCAAACGTACTGAGCGCTGGCCCTCGGCAGACAGGTCTGCACAGCGAGGGAGCGAGCTCCCTGTCTGCAGAGGTGCTCAGCCAGAGGCTGAAAGACCATCTGTCAAGAGTGGGCAAAAGGGATTCCCACACGAGGCCAATGGCGGGCCTTGCTGACCTCTAAGGCCCGCCTGCCATTCCTATGCTGTAACTCTCAGTTTGAATTCACAGAGCAGACCCTGATCTATCGTCCAACAATTCCAAAGTGGAGAAATGACCTCCCTTACTTCCCAGCTTAGTTTTAAACACTAGAGCACCTTTCCAGCCAAAGGCAATTACAGGCTCATCCACAGCATGGCAGAAGCATATTTCAATGGAAAAATGGCATCTTCCTAGTTGTTGCCATATGGAGCCAGGACACCAGGTGGCCCAGGACTGAGACCAATCACAGGGTCCAATTGGAACTAAATAAAATGACCCCCTGGAGGAAATGGCTCCAGCGAGGCCCACAAATCCCCATGACATGTCATTTGGGCATGTCCCACGTCAGGCTGGGCCTCATGTTCTGCTTGATGCCTGAGGCTCTGTCCCTTCCCTCCAGTGGGACAAAGAGAGGAGAGGCCTCAGCTGTGAGTACTGAGGAGTAGGGGGTTGGGGGGGAGGGGGGGTTGATGACAACAGCACAGTGGAGGAGCCCTGGCCTCAGCCTGCTGCTGTAGCGAGCCCCAGGGACAGCCAGGCTCCTATGAGCACTCTACCAGTCCCCAAAAAGGGACAACATGACCTAAAGCTTTCACCCTGAGTCACTCTCTTGCCCACTGAACGTCAGCTCCGCCCCAGGGCAACAGTCAGCACAGCTGCTCTTCCTCCTTCCCTATTCTGGAATTATCTGTCTTCTCCTCCAGCCGCAGGAACACAGATGACATTTTTGGTATAAAAGGTGGGACAGCAGATGCTGGAAGATGGGGCTTCGTGCAGAGCCCCATTAGAGACCCTGGCTAGGATTCCCTAGTCAGTTACCCCAAGATCCACAGCAACAGTCAGCAGCTGGACCCACAGCTGGCTTCTGGGGCTGAGTACCAGAGCCAGTCACATGTGCAACTATCCCTCACCCCCACCCCGCCCCAGCCCACCTTTCTATTATGGTTGAGCATTTACCAAAGTGTAATCTGCAAAAAAGAATGAATACTTGAGAAATAGTGGTTTAGCAAGTTGGCACATTTCCTCCCTGCAGGACTTCTCAGAACTTTTAATAAATAAAAGTAAGTTGGGAATCTCCAAGAATGGTTTTGAGGCATGAAGAGGGGAAGGTACATTGTACAGTGTTTCCCAAGCTTTGTCTTGGAGTGTGTCAAGGAAAACACTAGCATAAATTGGAGCATGGGATTTAAAGACTCAGATGGCCGTGGGGGTCTGCATCCAGGTCCTGCAATTTAGCAGCTGTGTAACTTCCTGAGGCTCTGTTTTGCTTTATTTAATGGGAGTGATCATACTTTTTACTGCAGAGTTTCCATGAGGATTTGTAGCTGAAGGCACAGATGTATGCAAAATGCTCAGTGTCCGGGGAAATAGTAAGTGCTCAATAAGTGGTGCGTTCTTACTGTGGTTTCCTTGTGAAGGATGAGGTAGGCAAGGGTCTTGTTTTTATAAGGAGTGGGGAGCAAGGAGAGACCCTGGGAAGACCGTCGGCAGCCAGCCTTTGTGGGGACTTTGGGGATTGGTTGCACTGAAGGTGGGGACGGCGGGGTCACTGAAGGACAAGGCAGGCGCGTCCTCTGGCTCCGCAGCCTCACAAAGAAGGAGCTCTGGGGGCACAGTCGGGTCCTTCATGGATGGAGTCTGGGAACAGGCAATCCTGTTTACCCCCTCAGTTGCTGGGAACAATTGTCCTTCTCCGGCAGCCTATTGTCTCCAGTAAAGCAGGCACACAACTCCCATTGGCGCTGATGGGATTATGTGCTCCTATCGGGAGAGAAACAGAGGCCCGGCTTGGATAGGGGATGGGAAGCCCTGGGTCCCCCATAGTGCCCTATCTCAGAGCAGCCATTTGTTTGTTTATCAGCTGAGCACAGTGAGGCCTCTTTCAAGAGAACTATTCAACCCTGAGTGCTTGTGCCCTGGCTGCTTCGTGATAACTTTTTGGGGAGTAGACTGATTGCATCAAATGTGGGATGCAATGAAAAGGCCTCTAAATGCCCATGACATTTGATCTTGAATCAAAATGGCACTGATAATGGCTTCCCACTGGCCCTGTTGTCTCCATAGTCTTCAGCCTTTTTGCTTCCCCCCCCCCCCCCCCAAAGAATGTTGAAAAAATGTTGCAGGTTGTTGAACCAATCATCCAAAAATTGTCATCATGTGTGTGTACATACGTTTACTGTGTTAACAGGAAATAGAAAATAGTATACAGTATGTAAGTTGAAATAAAGTGAAATGGGGTATAATTGGAATAAATATTTCATGGTGTGATTGAAAAAAAAAATAGGAACGACCTTAATGGAATAAAGTACATCAAATAGGAAAGAGATCACATGTACATTGTATCCATCAGTTTTACCAAAGATAAGCATCGTCAACCTATCCTGCTTTGTCTGCTCTGGATTCAGAGTAGACACAAACCCAAGACCACATTCCCAGAGCCGCACTTCACTTATACAGGGAAATGCACAATTCAGGGAAAGACAGGAAGCTTACTGCAAACCAACATTTCAATCTTTCCCTTCATTTAACATCTCACAGGGTCTGAAACCCCAGGGCCAAACATCTCCAGTAAGATCTTTGTCAAGTGGGAGAAGAGTCTCAGTGAACCCTTCTTGGGTACAACCCTTCTTGGGCAGGTCAGTTTTGGCACATTGTAGAAAAAGAAGTGGAATATCTGGAAATGGATTCCCTTCACATTATTCATATATGGGGGAAAGTCTCCAGATTGAAGACCGTTGCTCTAACGGATCCTAATGAAACTCAGTGCCGAGAACTTGGAAAACTGGTGACCTGGCAGAGTAAAGGCTGCTTGGGTGTCACAGGAATGCTTAAGAACAGAGGGGTGGGGGGAAGGGAGGGATGAAAAATGACAGAGGAAACTGTCTGACATTGGAATTGGGACTCAAAAGAACTGTTGGTCCAGAAAGGAACTCACTACAGACTGATTTATTTGCCTCTCAGCATAACCATTATGGCTTGTCTCAATTTTGGTTCTTACAAGGCTATTTCTTGGATCACATGATCTCACACATCTAGAGGAAATAATGAACAACATAAACTGATGAACAAAAACAGACCCAGAGAAAGAGAAGCAGCGATCAGACTCTCAAACCTCAGAGGGAAGGTAGGGGAGGGTGAGGGTAAAGGGGAGAGATCAACCAAAGGACTTGTGTGCATGCATATGGGCCTGGCCAGTGGCCATGGACAACAGGGGGGTGGGGGCATATGTGGGGAGGGATGGAAATGGGGGGATGAGAACAATTATGTGATACCATAATTATCAATCAATCAATAAAAACATGACAGAGGGCTCATATATTTATAAACAATTATTAAGCACCTACTACATGCCAGGTTCTGTTCTAGATGTTGGGCATATTTGTTGAACAGGACAAAGTCACTGATTTGGTGGTTCTTAGTTTCTAGTTGAAAGAAATATATATATATATATATATATATATATATATATATATATATATATTAAAAAATATATATATATATTTAATATATATATTTTAAATATATATATATATTTTTAATATATATATATATTTTTTTTTAAAAAAAGACAGACAATGTCAGTATCTTGGTTGTGATCATCGCACTATAGTTTTGCAAGATGTTACCATCATCACAGAGGGTTTCTCTGCATTATTTCTTACATGTGAATCCACAATTATTCCAAAATAAAATGTTTAATTTTTTTTAAAAAAAGGTGGTATCCAAATAAAATACAGACCTACATAGCACACAAAAATAAAGAGTTAGAATTTGAAAATAAAAGAGAGGAATGTTCTAGGATATGATTGGCGAGCTTCCCAAGATGGATTGGTCAGGAAAGGCCTCTGAGAACAGGTCATGGTTGAGCTAGATGATGGATGACAGCCATCTGGGCCAGACCGCTCTAGAGAGATGTCAGAGTTTGGCTGGGTTTACTGGTCCTCACCAAAGCCCTTCCGATGCCAATGAGGTTTAAAGACATTGGAACCGAAAAGCGAAGTAGAAGGCCCTACTAGCCTGAGCTGCTTTCTGTGTGGTATTTCTCATCAAACCCACTGCAGAGCCCCGGTGCTGCCGAAGGTGGGCTGAGGGGAGGGACCACCATCTGGGTTCTGGCTCCACCTCTCAGCAGCCTTGTAACCTTGCCACGTTGCTCTTTCCTCTGGGATTTGGCTGCTTTCCCTGGAAAATGCGACCTCCGGGCTAATTCCTTCCCATCTATTTCACCTCTCGATCCTCACCACATCCTATGACGCAGGTGCTATCTTATTTCCATCTTAGGGAAATAGGAACTGAAGCAGAGGAAAATTAAATAACTCGCCGGGGTTGTGCAGAACGTGGCAGAGTCAGGCCTTGGATCCAGGCCTGTCGACTTTTAAAAGACACTCAGACCAGATCTGACATTCCTGCGAGCTTAAGTCCAGAACGTGGGCTAGCTGGCCTAGGATGGTCAGCAAAGGTGACCACAGGCAGAAGCCACCTAGGAGCGGGAGTAAAGACCCCCTGGTGGCTGCAGACAGATGGCCCCTTTCAAAGCCCTGGCACTGAAATAAGGTGACACCGACTGTCAGCCTCAAAGGGACAGCAGGTAAAATCTACCAGTAAGAAGCAGGAGGGGCAAAGTGCTTGAAGAAAGGGGACTCGAGAGATTCTGCATTTATTAGGCGGGAAGCCTTGGGCAAGCTCCTCAGCTGAAACATGAGAGTGCTGTGACCAGACCTTCCTCAGGAGGTTGTGGGGGTGATGCGAACAGCAGCCAGAAGGATGGGCAGTTCTCTCATGTTGGCTGCTACTGTTATTGTTGGCTGTCATTGTTGCCATTATTGTTATTGCTACTGTGTTATCATATTTATGGTTGCTGAGGATTAACGGAAACCCTCATATGGCAGTGCCTACACCAGCATTCTCCTGCAGTTCTACTGGCTTTCTTTTTTCCTACTTGGCAACATTTTATTTTATTTTTTTCAGATTTATCAAGGTAATTGACATATAACATTGGGTAAGTTTAAAGTATACAATGTAATAATTTGATATGCCTATATATTGCAAAATGATTACCACAATCAGGTTAGTTAACATATCCCTCAACCCAGGTACAATTTGTGTGTGTGGTGAGAACTTTAAAAATCTACTCTCTTTCCTAGATGGTATGGCTCAGTGGTTGAGCATCAACCTATGAACCAGGAGGTTATGGTTTGATTTCTAGTCAGGACACATGCCCAGGTTGCAGGCTAGATCCCCAGTGCAGAAGCAAACAATCTCTCTCATCATTGATGTTGTTTTTTTATCACTCTCTCCCTCTCTGATATATATATATATATATATATATATATATATATATATATATATATGTATGTATTTTTTTTTTAAATCTACTCTTTCAGCAACTTTCAGCTACACAAAACAGCATTGTTAACATAGCCACCATACTACACAATACACCCCAGGACTTATTCACCTTATCACCAGAAGCCTGTGCCCTTTGACCACCTGTACCCAGGTGCCTCACGCTCACCTTTCACTCCTGGCAACTACCAATCTGTTCTCTATCTCTATGAGTAAGGGTGTGTGTTTTTTATTCCACATACAGGTGGGGCAAAAGTAGGTTTACAGTTCTGAATATGTGAAACAGAATTTATTCTTATATTATTATTTAATACTTATTGTATTATTTTCCATACAAACAACTGTAAACCTACTTTTGCCCTACCCTGGATAAATATCATCACATAGTATTTGTCTTTCTCTGACTTATTTCACTTTACATTATGTCCTCAAGGTCTATCCATGATGTGGCAATTAGCAGGATTTTCTTCTTTTCTATGACAGAGTACTATTCCAGGTTGCTCCGCCTTTCTGAGCCTGGGCTGAAGCCTATGAGCCAGCCCATTGGCTCCTCTGCTCCTGTTGTGGGGCTGGGTCCTAATGTCTCCGTGTTCACAGGCCCGGAATTAGGGCCTGTCTGCCTAATGCCAGGGGCCTCCTCACAGGGCCTGCCCCCAAGCGGCCCCATACTCTTGACCTTGGGAAGCATCTATGTTGTGTGCTTGCCTGGGGTGCAGCAGGACAGCAAGAAGATGGGCCCCACACACTTGGGAGTTAATTAAGAACTCTCATTCTCAAACCCTCACACCAGGCCGCTGGGCCCGCTGCACCCTAAATGTCAACAGGGAATGGAGTTTGGCTCAGGAATGATGAGACTCTATGATCAAAGGCTGGGGTGGTGGTGGGGTAAACTATTCACATATAATTTATTAATAAGGGATAAAGAGAATGCTAATTAAGGCAGTGCTTGCAAGAAGGCACATTCCCAATGTAAAACTTTAAGGAATGCTCAGATGATTACCATTTTAATTAAAAGTATATCACCCGATACAAACACAACAAGCCCCTTCCCACCATGGGGGCGGTCGGAATGCAAGAGCGGGCTGCAAGGCTGTGAGCTGCTGAGGGAACAAGTGTGGTCTCGGCCTGGTCCTGGTCGCAGTTCCCCATAGATGCTCTAGGTCCCAGGACCCCTGCTCCGCCTCTGCCTCCCTTTCCATCCCAGCAGTCTCCTAACTATTCTTCCTGGTTTTCGTCTCACCTGCTTTCCCAGGGGCACTGCCAAGCCACCCTCTACCCTGCCGCCTGAGCAATCCCGCTACCCTGCTCATCTATCACATCCCTCGTTTGCTTGGAAAACATCCAGTGGTTTCCTGTGAGCCATGTCTCTAGGAATAGTAGTGATTTATTGAGTGCTTACCTTGTGCCAGGCACTGGGCTGAGCACTCCTTTTATAAGCAAAATAAATGTCTTCCCAGTTCCAAAAAAAGGGAAAACGGAGATTAAGAGACAGAGGCACAGAAACATGGAGCAGGCTGGTGAAGCTCAGAGGGAACGGGGTGGGGGTGGGAAGAGATCAACTAAAGAACTTGTGTGCATCTATGCATACCCTATGGTCACAGACAGCAGGGTGGTGCAGGCCTGGGGAGGGGTGGTGAGTGAGTGGTGGAGTGGGGCCAATGGGGAGAGATAGAGGACATCTGTAATAATTTCCACAATAAAGATACATTTTTAAAAATAATAAAATGTTTTCTATTTTACTTCATCCAAATGAGAGAGAGAGAGACATGAAATTGCTGAGCCAGTCACACAGTTCAGAAGTGTCACATAAGAATGTGAACCAAAATCTAAAGTGAATTTCAAAGCCTACGTTAACCACTCCCCTGCACCGTCCCCAGGGCTCCTCTTTGCTGCAGGATAAGGTCAAAGTGTCCTCCTATGGGCCTCTCAGAGCTGGCCTCATCTAGTAAACCACCCCCATTTCCAGCTGCTTCAGACATGGAAGCTGTGCCCCCGCAGTGCCAAGATTTGCACCAGGCTCTTTCCTGGTCCCCTGGGCATCACCCAGGACCCCTGGATCTCCATGCCTCTCAGAGGCTGAGCATCCCTCTTCCTCTGACCACCTCTAGGAGAGCTTTCCATACTTGCCAGGTAGGATCCCTGCTCCCATGCTTCCCTGTTCTCACCCCTCCTGTGCTCTCCTGCAAGGCCCTGAGTTCCTAGGAGGCAGGGACCACGGACTCTGTTGTTCACCTGGGCATTCTCAGCCCTTAGCACAGTGCCTGGCACAGAGTAGGTCTTCAACAAGTCTTCACCAAAGCCATTCAAGCAGAGATTACCATGCACTACAGCCAGCACCATGACTAGAACAGGGTTCTGAGTTTAAGAGCTTCCAATTTAGTGGGAGAAACAAACAAGAAACCAATAAGCCACTAAGTCAGCGGTTCTCAACCTGTGGGTCACAATCCCTTTGGGGGTCAAATGACCCTTTCACAAGGGTTGCCTAAGACATCCTGCATATCAGATATTTACATTACAATTCATAACAGTAGAAAAATTACAGTTATGAAGTAGCAACAAAAATAATTTTATAGTTGGGGGTCACCACAACATGAGGAACTGTATTAAAGGGTTGCAGCATTAGGAAGGTTGAGAACCACTGCTCTAAGTGAACAAGATGATACCAGAGGAGGAAAATTCTCTGAAGGAACTCAGCCCAGAAATGCAAGAGGAGTCCCTGGGATGATAATGAAGCAGGGCCCACAAGATGGAGTCCTGTGAATAGAGACCCAAACGATGAAAAGATGCCAAGGGAGGGGAAGACTAGTTCTTATTCACCATGTTAGTAAGAACTTCCTTTTTGACAGTCCCCTTCTCCTTGCCCAATCTTGCAGCTTGCAGCCAGTAAACAGAGTGAAGGAAGAAGAGAGAAATACAGAAGAAACTGATCTTACCCACTCTCCAAAACAAGCTTGGCCTTGAAGCTGGCCTTGGAAGGGGAGGGGAGATCTCTCTCTAAACCGAATGCAGAGCTTGAGTTAATACACAGGACAGTGTACTCTAATTACAAAACTAAGTGTGCTTTGTGACTCTCAGTGATGTAAGGTATTACTAGGAGTAAACAGAAAATTCATGGGGCCTCTCTGAGTTCTTCCTTGGGTGCAGGGAAAACTTTCAGTGAAAGACAAGGATGAAGTTCTGCTCATCCCAAGGGTTGCAGTTGATTTAAATACCCAGGAACCAGGCGGAGCGTCCCACTGGCCAGAGCAAGGCAGCAGAAGCTGTGTCCAGTGTCCATGGTGGTGGTGGTGATAGTGGCTGAGGCTAGGTTGCCCATGGAAGGTAGCTAGACAAGCTGTGGAGGTTGGAGAAGCTGTGGCGTGCTCAGCAGACTGGCAGCCCCCTGGCCCCATTCCTGGCTGCCCCTAGCTTCCCTCCTGCCTGCCCATCCCTAAGTCTTGGCCTCAGCCTTCCTGGCAGTCCCAGAGCCACCTCCAATCCTGTCATTAAGTTTGTTTCCTTACGCAGCAGGAGTCCTTTCTCTTTCCTGTCATCAAGAACCCTGATCAATATGTCCTTCTTTCCCTGGTCCTTTAAACCTGCCAGTCTCAGGTCCTCCCTCCACCCCCTCTGCATCCCAGACTGCTCTTGGCTTGCTTCCGTCTGCAGGAGCCAGATTCTTTCATCACCCAGCTGGAACATTTGGCCCATGGACTCTGGCCAGGATCCCACATCTGGTCTTCCCAGTCTTGGTGACAGTGTTGCACACGATTTGAGAACAAGCATCTCAAGTCATACCCGGGCTCTGCCATGTGCTGGCTAAAGGACCTCAGGAGAATGACTTTTCCTCATCTGCAAAATGGGTACAATAATCTCCTCAAGACACTGTCAGGATTAGAAGGGATTGTTGCATTTGAAGCACAGAGCACATTCTCTGGTCATCAAAATACTCAGCGATGTTAGCTGGTAACAATAGTACTGGTGGTGGTAGTACTGGCAGTGGTGTGGTAATAGTAGGCAGTGGTGGTGGTAGTACTGGCAGTGGTGTGGTAATAGTAGGCAGTGGTGGTGGTAGTACTGGCAATAGTAGGCAGTGGTGGTGGTAGAACTGACAGTGGTGTGGTAATAGTAAGCAGTGGTGGTGGTAGTATTGGCAGTGCTATGGTAATAGCACAGCAGTAGTTGCAGAGACAGAAATTTATCTCCGGATTCTCACATAAAAGGGGAATACATTTCTGTTTTGTTTAAACCACTGGACTTAGGATCTCTTTGTTACACAAAATAACATAAACTTTTTTCTGAGCTCTAAAGAACATGCTAAATGAACATTATGAATTTTAAATTTTTTTTTAAAAATTACATTTATACCAAGATTATAATTATGTGTAAAATATCGTATATGCTCATGGAAATACTGGAGGAGGAAATCATTATGATAAGGGGGTGGGATTATAGGATAAATACTTTTTCTCATTTCCTTTTGTTATTTTCATATATCCATAAATTGTCTTTCAAGAGGACAAGAAAAACAATGGACAAATTCTGATCATGTTTTTGTATAATGAGAGGAGAATGTACACCTGAACCCCCTCCTTCAGCTAAAAAGCCTGGGACAATTTAGAAAAAAAAAAAAAAAAAAAAAAAAAAAAGACAAGACAGAAAGGACAGGTCTGCCCCAGTGGCACCATGAGAATGGGGCCTGAAAATTGTCCTTCCTCCAGGGCAATGTGTGGCAATGCCCACCTGCCCCTTGGTCTCCCCTGCCAGGACATGGGCAGCATTTCCAGGGGAAGTGGGACCAGCCCATGAGTCACCAAGACCTGGGTGTTAATTCTAAGACATTCATTCATCCCAGGGGAACCTCCCTTTTCTCCCTGGTGACCAGCTGCCCATAAGCCTGAAGACTGTTTTTTCTGGACTAAGGTCCCCCCTCACCAGGTCACCAGATAAACACCTGGGGTTATAAACCAATGAGGGAGGAAGGGAGGGTGGGAAGGTTATCTCCAGGAGGACTATCTACTGGCCAAGGAAATGCAAGTGGGGCAGGTCATGACAGGGCATCACCTGAATTTCTCCAGCCAGCATTCCACCGGGAACCAGGCTCTTCCCCCTTCTTCCCACGGCCCCCAGCCCCCAGCCAAGAGAAGAGCCCATGTCAAAAAGACCCATCCATGGGGGACTTCTCAACTTCTGCCTATATTCCCCTCCTCCGGCATGGCTCCTTGTCACCACTTCTCAGTACAAAATGTGTGGTTTTCCGTGTGGTTCTCCGCATGACCAACGCAGACCACAGGCCTCCTTCCTCAGCCGCCATCCCCCCACTCTGTTTCACTCAGGCTGAGTTTGCTGATAGGCGTGAAGGACGCACGTCCCACACCACTTACAGGATTCCTGCTGGAGTGGTTTGGGGTTGGCACATGGCAAAGCCTGAATGTTTCTGAGGATCTGAAGTATGATGTAGGGAGGAGGCTTCTGCTTGGTCATCTGCTCACTCTGTGTTCTCAGGCAAATCCGTGCACTTCGCGGGTCCCCTGTTTTGCCATCTGTCAATAATGGGATTAGACAAGAGGATCCCTTCTAGCTCTGATGAGTTCTAACTCTGTGAAGTCCACTCTGGTTTAAGGTGCTTCATGCTGGCTTGAATTTGTGACCTAGATGGCCGTTTGAATGCCAATTCTATATTTATTTTATGGAGAAATGAAAATCATATCTTTCACAGGGTAATAACTCATGAGCCAATTCAAACCAGGGATTAGCAAGAAAGAAAAAAATATTCTCTACAAATTCACTTAAATGTAATTTTCCGTGTGGTTCTCCGCATGACCAACACAGACCACAGGCCTCCTTGTGTTTATACAAACACTGGTCTTAAACAATTCTTAATACTAAACTCTAAGTGTCTGTTAACTAAGGCTGAGGGGCTTGGCCATCCCAATTTTAAGTAATAATGGTAGGAAGCCCAGAAAATGTGCGAGTGGTGTACTGAGGCTTCCCCATATAAAGTTCAGATCTTAGAAAATAAACATCTCAGAATTAGGATGGAAGCAGGGCTCCTTCCCTAACCTTTCCAAGTGCTGGTTCCCAGGACTGGCTCTTCTGCCCCCACAGTGCCCGCGCTAATGTCAGCTCACCGTCTCTGCAGCCCACAGCCCTGGGAGCTTGGACTTGCTGGATCAATGATAACATCAACCTCGCCAGACGTGTCTGCCCCACTCCAAGCCCGCCGTGGAGCCAGGCACGCAGCCGGACCATCTGTCATTAGGTGCTGCTGTTAATTGCTGCACTAATAAACAAGGTTTGGAGGGAAGCACGAATGCACATGCAGATTTAGATGTAGTTCCTCAGTACCGGGTGCTATCCCCTAACAGCCTGCATCATCTGCAGGGCCCAAAGGTGGCCAAGTGACACTGTGGGCACAGACAGTACATAACCCTGTGGACAGTCAAACAGCAAACGTTGAGACTTTTTCAGCCAATGCTCATCCATCCATCCATCCATCCATCTATTCATCCATCCATCTCCTCAACAACCAACTGCTTATGGTGGACACTGTGTCAAATGCCAGGGCTCTAGAGATGACAGGGACATACTCCCTGCCCTCAGGGGACCACTGCCTAACAAGGGAGGACAGCTGGACAGACATTATGACAAGTGCTAGAAGAGAGTTCAGCCTGGGGACTGGAGGAATACAGAGAAGAGGTTACCTAACCAGCCTGGATTATTAGGAAAGACTTCCTGAGGTGGAGAGAATGTCTGAGCCAAATATTTAAAAAAGATCAGAGGTTACCTAGGAAAGAATGGATGAGGGCATTGCAGACAGAAGGACAAAGAGGTAAGAGAGACACTGGATGTCAGAGGAAGCACAGGGGGTTGGGTGTGTGATGGGGAGTGAAGGTGAAGACATTAGGGGTACAAGGTGAGCATGCTGGAGAGGGAGATGGGGGACAGATGCTCACCAGGAGCCCCAAAGAGCTGTCACCCTGCAAACCTTGATGAAGTTCTTGTACTTGTGCAAGAGATGGGACTAGGTCATTGTGGGCCCCACCTTACAAGGAATATGACAAGCAAGGGACGCAAGTGGTGGCACATATTGGCTTGGAAGGAGAAATACCAACAATCTAGATTAGTCAGAGAAGGCCTCAATGCAAAGGAAGCCAGAGCTGGGCCAATTTCAGGCAGAACTTGGGCAGATGAGCCAGCATTAGGAGCCAGATGTTTTGAGTATGTATGTAGACTCATCAAACAAATGAGGCCATGCCATCCTCCCATTTTCCAGGTAAAAAAAATTGAGGCCCAGGGAGCTTAAATAGTTTGGCAGCTGGGAAGAGGTACAGCCAGGATTCCAACCCTCAAAGACTGTACCGTATGCATTATCCATGCTGCTTCCCAAAGCCTTCCTGGTAGAGGGAACAGCATGAGCAAGGCTGGTGGAGAGATGTGTGGAAGATACTTAGGAGCTGGTCAGGAGGAGAGACTCTGGAGGAGACTGAGGCTTGGGGTGTGTGGGTGATGGTCTCAGAGTCCAACAGTGCACGGATAAGTGGCTCACCCTGTCTTGTCCTCCCTGTACACCTCCTGCGATTGTCATTAGAACTCAGTGGAATAATGCTAGGAGAGGGCTTAGGACATGGCCTCACACTCATGAATCCTCAAACTTGAGTGATGATTATGTTAACACTGTCATCATTATTCCCAATACTGATAGTAACTATCAGTAAGACCCCAGAGGCAGGTTGGAACCAGTAGGTGCAGAACTGTGAGCACCAGCGTAGGCCCGTGGTCCTGATCTTGTCGACATTGGGGAACCTCAGGGAAAGGTTTCAAGTGCAGACATGAAATGGCAGCTTAGAGCATTTTCTCCTCTTGAACAGAATAACACAGCACTCCCTCTTCAACGTGTCACAGTTCTTCCCCTTCACGGTAACCCTGCTCCATGATGAAGAAAAGCCCTTTCAAGGCCTGCAAATGCTGGCCACATGCCAACCAGGATGTCAGAGTGACTGTCTGGAGCTGGACACATAGCACAAGGACCTGATCGGGCCTCGCGGGCTCCTGCTGGGGCCAGGAGGATTCTGATCCCATCGGCTGGTGAGGAAGGAAAGAAGGAGGAATCACAGCTGCTGACCCCTTACTGTGGGCTCTGGTCTCTGGGAGCCTCTTCAAGGTGTGAGGCAATATCCTCTCAGCCATTTATCACCAAATCAGAAGCCTCTGGAGGCCACACTCCCGTAATCATAGAAACGAACACTCTCTTAGTCAGAGGGTCGAGGAGGGTTTCCCTCCTCCAGCCATGGGAGATGGGCATGGAGATAGCTCAGGGAGGGAGGCCTTTGTGCCTGCCCACTGTGGCTTCCTGTTCAGCCTGCCCCCTCCCTCTTGCTGGTCTGCAGAAAGTGACTGGCATCTCCCTGGCATGGGCACACTCTCTTCTCCCTCGTGACCTCTCTGTGAAGTATCACCACTTTAAAAACAGGCAAGTGTGGCCAAACGAGGGGAAATAGCTTGTCCAAGCCACACAGCTATCAGGAGGCAGGAGGCTGTGCTGGATCCAAACCCCTATCTGCCTGAATTCCAAACCCTGCCACATTCTGCCTCTCAGAGCAGGGAGCAGGAGAAATAATAGCTGGCTGCAGCCCTTTGGGAAAGAGACCTAATAATAATGTCCACACAGAAAGCTATCCAGCTGACCCCTGTCCCGAGCCAGGCAGAGGAACAGTGCTGGATTCGCATCTCCCTGAGTGACCTTGTGTGTGTTGCATAGCCTCCCTGATTCCTGCATCGTCAACTGGAAAGTGGATCATGGAGGACCTACTTGCACGGTGGTTGTAAAGATCAGAAATATGATATTTAAGATGTGGTCTTCAACAAATGCTCACCAAGCCCTGGCCAGTGTGGCTCACTTGGCTGGAGTATAGTCCCATACGCTCAAAGGTCGTGAGTTCAATTCTTGGTCAGGACACAAACCCAGGTTCTGGGTTCAGTCCCTGGTCAGGGAATGTATTTAGAAAAGGCAATCCATAGATGTTTCTCTCTCACATCAATGTTTCCCTCTCTATCTCCCCTTCCTCTCTCTAGAATCTAGAGTCTAGATCAATAAACACAGCCTCAAGTGATGATAAAAAGACATAAGTGCTCACTGATGGCAGCTCTGATTGATGGTTATTAACGCAGAGCTGCAGACGGGATGGGGAGGTCTCCTCAAATAGCCCCACTAACATGCAAGATAAGCCAAGAATGGAATTGTGTGCGGGCAGACTGTGAGAATCTCCTCCCTCCCTGACGACCAGTTCTTAGGAGTGATTCTTTACTGCTAAGCATTCAGGTATGTTATCTAATTTCATCTCCTTACAGTCCAGAGAGGCAAGTACAGGTGAGGAAGCTGAGACTCAGAGACTAAGCGACCTGTCACCTGGTCAGCCAGCTCCTGCTTGTCAGGCTGCAGAGCCCGCTCCCCACTGCTCTGGCTAGCTGCCCCTCCCCACGGCCACCCAGGCCTGGGCCTGGCCTCTGGGTCCCTGATCTCCAGAACAAAGCCTCGTCTTTACCCTCTTCCCTCACACCCTCCTCTTAGAGTGTCAGCCAGCAGCCACAGGAGACTCTGCCACTTTTCTGAGCCCATTGGTAACCACTGACCCCCGATGTGGAAACTCCAAGCTGAGGACATGGGAGAAATGAGGTGGGGCCCACCAACCACCCCGCCTCACCACCACATGGTTGCAGGGTCCAAATAAACCAGCCGGGCAGGCACAGGGACTTCTTGAAGGGATTCCCCGGCTGGCCTTCCTTTCCCCTCCATCACAGCACTGCCACGGCTCACAACGAGGGCCGGGGGAGCCGTAAAATCCCCATTTGCCACAATTAGCAGATGAGTAATGAAATGGCGTGGCAGCTGGCGGCCCTCCCAAGGCCTGTGCCCCTGCTTTCCGTGAGGGTCAGATCGGGACAGAAGTCAGCAAAGGCCTGGTACCCAGAGATACCTGGAGACACCCCCCTATGCTCCCCCCCCCCCACCCCCCCGTCTCCTGCTTTTCCTCCCTGAAATCAAGACAGTCTTTGATGTTACTAGGGAGCTCATGGTCTCTGCAAGAGGCCTGCACTTAGAGTCTCCAAAGACAGGGTGAGGAGGAAGGAGAGAAGAGGAGAGAATAGTATCAGCAAGGACCTGGGACAGGAAGGAAGTGTCCTGGGAACAGAAAGCAGGCTGTGTGGGGGAGCACAGTGAGGTGCAAGGATGGGGAAAGCCGGACAGACCATGGGGGAAGAGGGGACGTGCATAGGCCATAGGGAGGATCCTTCCCTCTGCACTGGCAAGTTTTCCCAGATTTCAGAAGGACATTTTTTGATTACTCTGTAGATAAACAGTGAAAATGGGCTGGTGTTGGCTCTGGGCCATCATCTGGTAAAATGTCCATATGTTTGTTTACAGACACATAATACATAAGAGGTGAGAGGCAGCATGCCTTTCCAGTGGTCCCTGAGGCCAGGGGCTGCCTGAGTGTGGAGGAGAGCAGCTCCGGGCACGTTGCTAGAAACCTCTGCCTCCTCTGGTCCAGCCGGGAAAGGGCCGCAGGACCATTGGCCCAAAGAGAACAGTTGAAGTAAGTCTTAGCCAGAAAGAAAGAGCTGTTCCCTCCCAACGCTTCCATCCTGCCCAGTTCATCAAATCGGTCTCATGTAGCACTGAAAAAACAGCCCTAATTAGCAGGTTCGTGCTGCAGCTGAATAACCAAAAGCACATCCCGATTCCAGCTTTAGCGTCCCCAGAGAAGGCATGGTGTCTCCCCAAGAGACCCGGCTGGCGTCTGTGGAATCCTCAGTTCTCTGGTGTTCACCCAGTTTACCTCACTGCCTCCGAGGAGCTACTTGCTGAAGGACATTCTCCTCCAGGTCTGAGCCTCGGTGAACTCCCACGCCCTGACAGGTCTGAGTAAATGAGGCGGGAAGGATATTGTGATGCGTATGACATGCTGGGATGGATCACAAGCTAAGGCAGGTGCAGCCAGGGAAAACCTTCCTAAATGCCAGAACTGGAAGGGGGTCGTTCTGGCATTTCTTCACTCACTCATCAAATACCTACAGAGTGTCCGCTCTCTGTTAGGTGGTGGGAAGCAGTGGGATATGGCAGTTATTGGTGGAGTTTCCAGTAGTCAGGATTCAAATCTTGGCTCTACCTTCCAGTTATAACAATATTACTTTTACCCAGAGGTCTGGATTGGTTGTCTCACCTGTGAAGGGCTCTGACACACAAGGAAGAGGGCCACTGAACCCGCCCATGCCAGCTGTCTGGTGTGTCACTGGTTTTTAGTGCAACATCTGGATAAGCCTGGTGGAGAGCCTCACCAGTCTGTTGGCCTGATCTAGAATCCTGGAACGACTCCCTGACCTTTAGGGCTCACCTCCTGCTTGTAGGGATAAAAATAACTCAGCCACGTATTGGCAGAGAAGACTGATGTGAGTTTGGAGTGCAAAATACTGAACTAAGTGTCAGGCAATGTGTGGGCACTGTTTTACTTCAACCTCTCAACAATTCTGCAAGGAGATATCATTACCTCCATTTAAAAGATGAAGACACTGAAACTTGAGATTTGGAGATGTGTCCTCCGACAGGTGAGTGTCAGGATCAGAGCCAGAAAGTCTCGATTCAGGGAAGAGATTCCACAGAGGAGCCCCCAAACCAGGCTGAAATGGTGGGGCGGTGGGATATGGTGTACCAGTATCCTAGAGCTGTGGTAACAAAGTACCACAAACTGGGTGACTTAAAACAAAGGCCCTTCCTTGTCTTCCAGTTCTGGAGGCTAGAAATCCAAAACCCAGGTGTCAGCAGGCTATGCTCCCTCTGGGACTCTGGGTAGAATCCTTCCTTCCCAGCTTCTGAGAGTGGCCATCCATCCATCCCTGGCACTCCTTGGCTTGTAGCCACATCCCTCCATCTGCCTCCATCAGCACAGGGCATCCCCCCCACGTGTGCCTCTCTTTCAACTTCTCATGAGGACACAAGTCCTATTGGAGTCATTCTACTCCAATTTGACCTCATTTAATTAATTACATCTGCAATGGCCCTATTTCCAAATAAGATTGCATTCTGAGATACTGGGAGTTAGGACTTCAACATACCTTTGTTGGGGAATGCAATTCAACCCATAACATTTGGCTACAAGGGAAACAATACAATTGTCTCCACCTCTCCATGGAGACCTTCTGCTGCTGCTGCTCAGTGACAGGAGCAGGGCAGCCACCCCAGGGGCCACACTCGGGGGTATAACTGGTCAACCAGTGGCCTCGCTAGAGGACATTGGCCCCCACTGCACAGTGCTCCGTGCAAACAGCCACTGTGATCATTAGGGTCATTAGACATTCCACTTTCTCTCCAACACCAGTGGATCTCACCTTTGGTGTTTTTTTTGGGCGGGGGAGGTGTTGAAATTAACACCCCTTCAAATACAAAACATGACACACTCCAAGGGACAAAAGACGAGAAACTCGATGAAGTGGTGATAATAACATGGTTGCTGCAGCAGCAGAATGAAGTCTCACCCTTTCTATAAAAGTGCCCAGGAATTGCGCCTGTCACACAGGGTCTATAAAAGCATCTGCGGAAATGACACGGTGCTGGCCACCCCCTCATGCCGGCCCCACTCCAGCCTGGGTCGCTGTGTGAGTTATTTATTGTGCTTTTGGTGCTGTTTTATGTATTTTTGAAACTAAGTTCTCACCTCTTTCAGGTTAACTGTAAGCATTCACGTTTTACTTTTTATCCACAGAGACTGTGTCCCCTCTGCAGCACCATGCACACTAGTGTCATTGCAGAAATAAGCCATACTGTGGCCCTGGTCACTGTTCGGCCACACACCTGTGTAGGTACATGGGGGACATGGGCACTCAGGCACACTGTTGGGGAACCCTCTTGGAGCCAGAAGGCACCCAGGGCTTTCTGAACTTTTCTCTGCACAACTTGAAACAGAAAAATGCTTTCGGCCTAACTCAGTTATCTAGAATGCACAGTAGCCACTTTGCTCCATTTTAGCGATTGAACTTCCACTCTGATAACCTAAATGCCATCTGAATGCATTGCAGTTACCTTGTGACCTCAGCTCACCATCAGGGAATGGATTCGTTTTTTTCCTCTGTCCCTTCCCTCCACACGTCTCTCCCTGGCACCCTAGACACTTGGGCCACTTGGCAGCGGGCACCCCGGTACCATGTCCCTTAGCTTCCTGCCTACAAGCTCCTCTCTCTCACCTCCATCTCTAAGTAAGTCCCAGGCCCAGGGCTCAGAGGCTGCGTGAGAAAGTGAATGTCAAAGGAGTCTTCCAGCAGCCCCTCCCCGCAGCCCCAGCTCTCAAGGTGGACCAGGCACTCCACCTCCTTGCAACCCCTTGGGAAGGGCACCTAAGGGTCCCAACAGAACCTGCTGAGCACACAGCTCACTGGAGAACAGGGTGATTTCCCGATGGGGAGGAAAAGGGTTTATTTATTTTTCTTGGAGTCTGTCAAAGATGAGGCTGAGTATGAAAGGCATTCAGCAGGGACTGCAGGGGACAGTGTGCAGAATTCCAGCCATCAGACCCCAGAAGGTGTAGCTCCTGGCTCGCCCATTCCTGTTTGGCAATGCAGGTTTGGATAGGACTTTGTTTCTCAGTCAGAGATGGAGTTATAAAGTGTTCTGGATCCGGCGGGAAAGGCCAGTGTCCACGCCAGATGGCAGAGCCTGAGGCTGGGGAGCGGCTGCGAGCTCTCAGAGCTCAGCAGTGGCCCAGGTCCAGCAGGATGGTCACCAGGGCACTGAGACCAGGTGAGCAGGGCAGCGGTTCCCTCACGCTGGCAGGTCCCTGCCTAATGCCCTTTGCACCCCAGCCCAGTCTTTACCATTGATCAAAAGGGTGACAGAGACAGGCAGGGAAGCATTAGTGGTTATTGGAGAGAAGTCAACAGTGTCTGCTTCCAGAGGCTTTATGCCCCGAAAAGGCTGTATGGAAAAGCTCGCACTCCCAGCCTGGCACGTCTCCTGTACTTGTCCTCTCTACTCCATGCCGCAAAATGCCTTCCTCGCCAAGTTTTATTTCAATAAGAGCAGTTCTATTGATGCATCAAGCTCATATAATTCACCTATCAAAAGTATACGACTCGGTGATTTTTAGTGTAGTCACAGAATTGTGCAACCATCGCCACAACCAATTGTCATCCCCAATCCCCATACACTGCGTATCCACTTCTGAGAAGAGGCAGTGTGTGGACCTCCTTCTGGCTACATCACTGTCAGTGTAACCACAGCCTTCTCGGGTGCTCTGGGAGCTCTGGGCATTTGTGTATTTCAGAAGAGAACATGAACTAAAAGAGAAGAAGCAGGACAGCAGCATCATCATTCTGGCCTGCTGCACAGAGAAATGGCCACGAAGAAGGAAATCTAATGAGTAGAGAGACTCTTCTCAAGGAAGCCCATGAGGAGCCAGCTATTGGCCAACAGTCAACTGCAGTCACCACTATTAGCATTGCCATGGTTGCCATTAGCACCGCTGCTATCAGAGCGGGGGCATAGCATGAGTGAGGAGCACAGACTCCCACCATGGTTTTTTTTTTTAAAGTAATGATGACACATCTTTAATCACCAAGAACTAGGCTATAAAAAGTTCATTCTCCGCATTGGTTTCAGTAAACGATTTGTGCTATGTTGCGAGTACGTAATAAAGTTCCATAGGTGTGTTCACTTTCCAGTATTTCTCACTGACCAATCCCAAAGAAAAAGAGCCATTAATACAGTGAACTGCCCACTGGCTGTTGCTATGCACACCCCGGTTTACGGCCAGACTCCACCACCTCTCTGTACCTCAGTTTCCTCGTATTTCAAATGGACACAAAAATAGTACCAAACTCATAGTGCAACTGTGAGGGTCCATGCGTTCTTACACAAAGTGGCTTACAACGAGGCCTGACATATGGAGCTATGGAAGGTTTGTTACAAAGCACTTCCTACAAAGCTTTTCCCTGTTCACTCACAGATCCACAGCAGCTCCTGCATATCTTCCTCTCACTTTCTCCCCTGGACACCCTCTCTTGGTCCTCATTTCTCATTTAAAAGGTCCTTCTGGTAGTAGGTCTCCAACTTGTAAAGTAGCCTCTGGTTTTCCAAATCCCTCTAACAGTCTGTTAGACTACCACAATGCCAAAGAACTAAAATCACTGAAAAACGCTAATGCTCAGAAGAAGAACACCCCCATGAATGAGAAAAGGCCCCCAGACCCATTTCAGGGTGTGTGTCCCTGCCTGCAAGGTCCAGCTCATGACATTTCTTTATGGCTGGATGTTTTGGGTAAGATTCCAACAATTCCAGCATGTGCCCATTCCCCAGAATTAAATTTCATTTCTTCCGTCGAGTTCTAGGGACAGCAAATCTGAGCGTAAGGGGGTACACTGTTGAAATCAAAAGAACCAGCAAAGAGAAGGTGGAGTAACTGATTATCTACCCATTTCCCCCCCTGCTGATTGCATTATCATTTATCATGGCTCAGCAGGAAATAGCTGGGCAAAGCATCTTGTGATCCTAACTGTCAGTACTGGGAATACAAGCCCGACTCAGCCAAGTCTTTTTTTTTTTTTTTAATTCTTTATTGTTTAAAGCACATGTGTCAAACACAAGGCCCGCGGGCCAAATCCGTCCCGCCAGGCCTTGCAATGTGGCCCGCACCGTGCTGTCATCACTGCACTCCGCTGCGTTTCCATCACAATGACAGTTTATGACTGTTCAGTAAACCATTCGGCCCGCGATTTAGGCTGGATTTTAGATTTTGGCCCCTTCTCTGATTGAGTTCGACACCCCTAGTTTAAAGTATTACATGAGTCTCCTTTTTCCCCCCATTGACCTCTCCCTGGCCACCCCCACCCCCACAGCACATGCCTTCACCCCCCTACTGTCTGTGTCCATTGGCTATGCTCATATGCATGCACACAAGTCCTTTGCATTTGTATCTAATCTCTTTATAGTCCTTCCTATAACATGGTGTAAATGCTGAAGATGACACAGGAGTCTTCCCAGGATGCATAGGGCACAGAAACTCCTGTCAGAATCTGGGAAGTATAATATCACCTGAGGCTGGGGGCTCCTCTGCCGGGCACTTATGCTAATGACAGTGCCCCTGCCCCAGTGATTCTGTGCACTGTGCACACAGGCTCACACAGGGAGGAACCACAGGGACTAAACCTCAGCCAGAGGAGATCCAAGTTGAAAGGGATCTTAAAGCATCTCAGCCACCTATCCCCTCTCCTTTTATAGAGAGAGCACAGAGCAAACACAAGAATTAACTTGCCTTAATCAATGCTCTGTCCTTTCTCTTTTCTGTTTCTGCATTTATCAGATGCAAATCTTTTCCCCTGCATTGCAGGGCTTTTGAGGCCTAAATGGGAAGCTCAGGCCAGAAACGTGGCCCATGCTTTGTGATGTTACCCTCTTCCCTTCCTTCCCACTGTCCTGCTGTGTGATCAGTATGTTTTGTTTGCTTTCTCCTGAACACTTGGTGGGACCACAGTCAACCTACCAAATACTGAGGGATCCAGGAAAGCCATGAAGTTCTCACCTTGCCAAGCCCAAGTTTTCCCCCAGTGCAGATGGTGGGACTTTGGATGTTTTATTTACTCATCCATGTAGTCCAAAAACTCAGTCAGCCACTGTAATAAGTGTTTTGGGAATATGGTAGTGAATAAAACAGGTAGGGAGAGAAACAGCTCTCGAACAAACCATTATGCCCCTAATTACTTAATTACAGTTCTGATGAGTGATACAAAAGGCAGACAGGTGGCTGTAGGAATGTATTGCAGGGAGACTTCACAGAGCCTGGGTTTTGGGGCAGCGTCTGCCCTGAAGACTTCCTTGAAGACCTAAGGAAGGTTTCCAAGAGGAACACTGGTGCTCACATATGAATTTGCTTTTCCCAGCCCTTGACTGGAGTGAGGGCTGGGAAAAGCAGCCCCGGGAAGAGAGAGACCAACATGTGCTCAAGCGAGAGAAGTTACTTGTCATATTTGAAGAACCACCTACAATTAGTGAGAAATACAAGGGGCTGCTTTTAGGCCTATATGCTTATTTATTGTTATTTAGCTCGGGGGAGGACACAGATCAGCAGCCCCAAAGCTCTTGGAAGGAAGGACTATGGGAGGGAATCAATGAGCAAGTCCTTGGAGGCTGACCTTGATCCTGACCCATGCATCAGACCAGGGAAAGAGTTGCTGCAACTCCAGTGGAATCAGTGGCATGGTCGTAGGAAGAGACAGTTGACCCCTGGGCTGAACAAGGCTGGTCCACAGAGCAGCCCCCACCAGCGGTACGTATTAAAATATCCTCTTACCCTCTCTCACCCCACCACTGTCTTTGCTAGAAAAGGAAATACACTCCTTTCATCCAGGATCAATCTTTCAGATCCAACTTGAAATCTGGAAGTCTGTATTTCTCCCAGAATTCACTCAGGGTTCATGTCACCATTAATCTTCATCCCAGGGCATTGTATATGACAGTACAAACTTGGGCTCTGGTGTCAGTTTACCTGGGTTTGAATCCTGACATTGTCATTTACCAGCTGTGTGGCTTAAGGCAAGTCTCTTAACCTCTCTGTGTTATCTAGAAAATGAGAATAACAATATATTTACTTGATAGGGTTGTTATAAAGATTAAATGAGATAATGTATGCAAACATAGGGACATATAAGTGAAAGTCCTCAATAAACAAAAGCTTTATTATTGTTGTTATTGTTATTGTTATCATTTCACGAATATTATCACATGTAGCACATATCACCACTGTTTCAAAAACTGAGCTAAGTATTTTTTTTCAAACTTTAATTTCTTTATTGATTAAGGTATTACATATGTATTCTCATCTCCCCATTAACCCTCCAATCCCCCCCCCACTCATGCCCTCACCCCCCTGTTGTCTGTGTCCTGAGTTAAGTATTTCATCCACTTTATTTTTGATGCTTCCACAAGTTTGTTATAATGATCCTCATATTCTAAATAAGGAAACTGAGGCTCAGAGGAATTAAGTGACAAAGAATTCAGAGTCTCCAGAAGCAGTTCCCTCTCTACATTTCTACCCCAAATTAGCCACTTCTCATCAAAGCGCTGTAAAATCCTCTTAATTACCACTAATGACAATGAGGTCCTACACACTACCTGCTCACTGATTTGCAGATTTTTAGCAACATTCCTTGCTTCAGGAGAACTCTCCAGGGGACCATCATTACCATACAATTCTTTGGGGGAAGTGAAACAACAGCTGGCCCTGCCAATCACCATGGCAACACTCGTGTAAGTACATAGCATTGTGTCAACAGAGAAAATTTATATAAACATATACATTCTATTTCTGCCCTTAATAGCTATGTTATACCTTGACTTTCTCGTGACACCGTCTGGGCTCAGGTAGAAGTATTTTCAATCGGCTTCAACATGTCTCTTCCTTCTCTGGCTGTTTCCCAGACCACATCAAGCCCAGCACAGGCAGGGAGAGAAGTTGCTAGGGAAGAGGAAATATGCCAAGCTCTGCCCACAGCAGCACGTGCTCCACTCTGGCAGCGAGCAGGTGTGGGGACAGGCCTCGTGTTGTGGGCAAGTGACCCATACAGTCGCATGGGATTTACACTCAGAAGGGCCCCACGGTTGGATTAATGCGTTGCTGACGCCACCTTGTAATTCTTACTAATCTTTGAACAAGGAGCCTCACATGTCCATTTTGCAACAGGTCCTGTGGGAGGAGGGAATGATGGACAGGCACCTCATGCATTTCCCTCCTGGATGGCACTTCCTCCCTCTTTTCACCTCTTCTCAGATCTGCCAATCCACCTGACACTCCAGCACAAGCGCTTTTATCAAAAGCCAGTGGTCTTTCCCCAGGGAATGCAGCCATGACAATGTCATCAGAACTGAGTTGTTCATAGCCCTATAAATACTGGTGGCTCTGTATGTCGTGTCAGGCATCACACTCAAACAGAACTATTATTTTTTCTTATCTGGAAGGCAGGAAGGTACTATTATCAGCCTCATTTTACAGTTGAGGTCACTGAGGTTCAGAGAGGTTTAATGACTTTTCCCAAGTCACACAGCACTTGACACACAAATCTTATGGCCCCTCCAACAAGGCCCTTCTCAAAGGCTGCTGCTGTGCTGTGCCTGAGTTGAGCGAAGTTGGCCCTGCCATTTGTGGCAGACTACTTACCGGTCCTAGGTGTGCAGGCCCTTCCCAGGTCCAGGCCCAGAGTTTCAGCTTCTCTGAGCTCTCCGAGACTTAGATAAGACACTATACAGCCTGCTATGGGAACCGACATCCTGGGCCGCTGCTGGTAGAACTGGGGAATACAATCTTGAAGTGAAGAAGAGTTAATTCCCTATTGGGCACTTATGAATGGAATTAAGAGTTAATTCCACACTGACCAATGGGAAACAAGGTTGAGAGGGAGGCGTGCACACCCATTCCCTCTCTCCATGGACTACTTCACGACAGTCTGTCCTTGCTGAGAAGTCCTGTGTAGCCAGCCAAGAGGCCTTATGCAGAGACACCATGAACACCTAAAACTCAGCAGCAGAGAGCACTCAGCACTCACTTTCATTTCAGCTAAATAACATCACCTGGCCCTTCCATAGCCTGGTGTCAGAGTTCTTAGGCTCTCGTCTAAGTGCTGCATACCCATCTATCTGTTTAATCCTTGCAACAACCCTACGATGGAGTGCTGTTATAATTGCTAATCCTATATAATAAAGAGGTAATATGCAAATGGTCGTCATGCACTTGTGCCCTTGTGCCATCATGCCAGGGCCGGAGACCTGAGGCCAGGCCAGGGACTTGAGGCTGCACCCCCAACCCTGCGGGGTTTGATGGGGGTGGGGCCGGCCAGGTCTGGGTCTTGCGCCATTTCTAGGTGCCTGCAAGTGGATGGGGACTTGACTCTGGGTCCCGAGGCATGCCCCAGACTCTGATAGGAGGGAAATTTTCGTATACATTTTACTAATTTTCTTTCATCTCTGACACTTCTATTATAGAGAAAGGGCAAACAGCAATATTAAAATATTCCCTCTAATTAATTCCCTTTTAATGTGCACAAATTTTGTGCACAGGGTCACTAGTTTATTATAATAGGAAACTGAGGCACAAAATCATTAAGTGACTTGCCAAAGATCATCCAGCTAGAGAGGAGCAAATCAGGAATTTGCACCCAGATATTTTGGCTCCTGAGACCATGCGCTTAACCACTGAACACACTGTCACTCAGAAGGGCCAGGCCTCTACCAAACCTGGGAGGAAAAGCCAGAACATCTTAGGTCAACTCAGAGACGATCTAGCTCATGGCCAATCTGTGTAACTCAGGGTCAGACTGGCTTCCTCCACAGTTCTTAAGTCCTGCAAAGGTCTCTGGAAGCTTCCAGGAAACTTGAGAACCTCCCCTCCCCCCAATTGTTCACTTACAACATGGAGCAAAGCTATAAAGAACATGAATGTTTTATATCCAGTTGGGTAAAGGGAAGCATCTTTGTGTCTGCCTGAAACCCTGACAGAGGAGCCAGGCCACCCAACAAATGCCACAATTAATTTCCCAGTGCACAACATCGCCTGTGGGGAGAGGAGGCACCGGCTCATTTCTTATTCATGAAGTCACACTGCCAAGCCTCATTTGCATGAAGTAATTTCTGCGGCTGCTGTCCCTGCCATAAAATAAATCCATTTCTCCTACAGAATCGGGTCCCTTTACACCAAGAGAGATGAGTAAGCAGTGTATGCTGAGGAGCCACACCCTTTGGACCCTTTTCATCACAAACATGACTGTAGGTAACAATAAGTGATTTTATAGGAATAATAAAATATCTCAGACTCGGAGTACTCAAATGCAACTCTGCCTCGAGGTCTGTTTTGAAAACTGCTTCTAGCATTTCTCTCTGCTTGGCCAAGCAGTGAGGTTTTTACAACCTGTGGAGCTGTGGAAATAGGGCTACTTCACCCTTGCCAGGAAAAGAAGGAGGAGAAGGAAGAGGAGGAGGAGGAAGGAGGAAGAAGGAGGAAAAAGAAGAAAGAAGAAGGAAGGAGACAAAGATGAAGATGAAGATGAGAGGAGGAGGAGAAGAAGGAAGAAGAGAATGAGTAGAAGAAAAAGAAGAAGAAATGGAGGGCGGGGGTGGGGGGCGGTAATGGCCTGCCATATCTTGATGAGATGAATCACTGGAAATATAGATGACCCTTCATATGGCAGGCAACACAGTTGTCCTGCAAAGATGTCCAAATAACAGTTGCTAGAACCTGTGAAGACATTATATGCAAAAAAAAAAAATGATTTTGTAACTGAGATTAAGGTGAAGGACTTAGAGAGAGGGAATTCTGGGTTATCCAGGTGAGCCCAATCTAGTCCTGTGAATCCTTAAAAATGGAGGGGCTTTCCTGCCTGTAGTCAGAGGGATATGACCATAAAGGAATGATCAGATAGGTGCTATGCTACTGGTTTTGAAGATGAAGGAAGGCACCATGAACCAAAAGACGTAGGCAGCCTCTAGGAGCCAAAAAAGTAAAAGAAATAGATTTACCCTTAGATCCTCCAAAAAAAACATTGCAGACCTCCTTTCACCTTGATTTTGAAAACCCTGTCAGATTTCTAACTACAGGGCTGTAAAATTATAAATTTAAATTTATGTTGTTTAAAGCCACTGAGTTCATGGTAATTTGTAATGGCAGTCATAAAAAAAAAATGAACTCACCTTGTATTGAGTTTTCTCTCCCACTCAGTAGCTGTGTGACCCTGTGTTCTGGATGAAATCAGTAATTTAGATAAAATATCTGAAAGTTTGGTAAGTCTCAAAGTGCACTGTGGGGCTAAGAGTTTAATACCATTAATATTATTATTCCAGCAGACTATCCTCTGTGCAAGACAGACAGCCCAACAGGGACAGCTGTGACTCTCCAATTCATAATGCTTAAAATCATTTCAGCAATTAATGCCAGCCTCCTCCTGGCCAAATATTTCCCATAGGATACATTTTTTTCTGAAGTGACAAGAAGTGCTTCATCATTTCTCATGGCCACTTTTTAAGATCCATTTCAGATATTAATCAGGGAGGGGTACATCAGTTATTTATTGCCACAATAATGCTATGTAACAAAGTACCCCAAAGTCTATTGCTGGGAACAGTAAATATTTATCTTATGAATCTGTGGGCTGATTGTGGCTGGCCTTGTCTGGATAGTGCTGGCTATGCTCAATAACTCTCATGTCAGGTGGTCAGACAGATGCTAGGTGACTCAGTTCTTCTTTACATGCCTCTCCTCCTTCCCCAGGCTAGCTTGGGTATCTTCTCCTGGCAATGAAGTAGGAACAGTAACCTACTGGTCAAAACATGTCACATGATCAATCTAGAACCAAATAAGTAGTTCTTTAGTGAAAGGAAATGCAGATACATAGCAAGAGGCATGGATACTTGTGTGTGTGTGTGTGTGTGTGTGTGTGTGTGTGTGTGTGTGTAAGAGAGAGAGAATATGAGAGTAGAAGAGAGACAAAGTAAGAGAGAGAGAATGATAGAGAAACTGGAGGCACTGATATAGTTATTATGCCACAGAAAAAAAAGAGCAAAAAACAAATAAAAAAAAAACAAAAAACAAAAATGGGGTCATCCTTATTTGAGATTTAAGCACTTACTATAAGCCAGAAACTTGTCTAAGGGACATAGAGATAAACATCTTATTTGGGGGACTTGTGTCCTAATAGAATGTCTACTAAAATGATTGCTTATGAGGCAAAATAATAGCATTTGATGTGACAGGCCCAGGCCAATCACTGGGGATACAACTGTGAACATTATTCTTTCTCATTTATTTCACACAATAGCACTGAAAGGTGGGCACTATTTAACAGAGAGGGAAACCACAGCTGAGCAAGATCAAACTATCCACATGCTGAAGTTCAAGATACAGAGCTACATCTCATTCAGAAACTCATTCTCATTCTACTTTGCTCTAGAGTAGATGCAGTAGACATGTAAGTGCCTATAACATCTGCTTAGAAATGACTCTTTTCCTAGCCAGTTTGGCTTAGTGAATAGAGTGTCAGCCTGCAGACCAAAGAGTCCTGGGTTTGATTCCAGTCAAGGGTTTGATTCACATCGATATTTCTCTGTTTTCCCTCTCTCTTCCACTCTCTTTCTCTTTCTCTCTTAAAAAAAAATCAATGGAAAAATATACCCTAAGATGAGGGAAAGAAGAAAGAAAGAAAGAAAAAAGAAAGAAAGAAAGAAAGAAAGAAAGAAAGAAAGAAAGAAAGAAAGAAAGAAAGAAAGAAAGAAAGAAGGAGGGAGGGAGGGAGGGAGGAAGGAAGATTGGAAGGAGGGAGGGAGGTAGGGAGGAAGAGAGGATGGCAAGGAGGGAGGAGGAAGGAGGGAAGGAAAAAGAAGAAGGAAAAGGAAGGAGGAAGGAAAGGAAGGGAAAAAAGGGAAGGGAAGGAAGGAAGGAAGGAAGGAGGGGGGAGGGAGGTGAGGGGGAGGGAGGGAGGTTGGTATGAGGAAGGAAGGAAGGAAGGAAGGAAGGGACTGGCTCTTGACACTTCTCCCTCCAGCAGCTATCAGGCATCACCAGAACCCCCACCCTCTCCCACCTCTACGTTGGTGTGGGGTTATCATGGTTGAGAGGTGCCAACCAGCTCCTTTAAAAAACACCACAGTGACAACAAAAACCCTCTAGGAGAAACAATCCATCATCATTACTGAAACCTCTGGTTCCCTTCAATCTTGGGCTCCTGGCCTTTTATTTATAGTGCCTTCAAAGAGGTTCCATGTCATTAATTGCTCACTATTTAGGCCAATTAGCTGAGATTAGCACTCCTGGAGAAATTCCCCCCACCCTCGTGGCAAAGGCAGCTGAGCACGCCTGGGGAGCTGGCTCTGCCCTCTACGAAATGTAACCACCCAGAGGTTATATGAGCAGGTTGGCTGGGCTGCGTGCCTCACATAAAATGAATGAGCTACAGATAGACGGTGACTGTGGATTTATTTCAACAAAACAGATTTGAACGTGATGAGAGGTTAAACTAATGGTTTAACCATAGTACCTTGCCACTGAGGAAAAACCCGGGGGAAAGGCTGCTTTAATAACAGAGCTGTCAACCGAGTGAATGAAATGGGCTAAGCAAAGCTGTGTACACCTGATTGTGACGTGACACTCAACAGCGTGGGTCGAACCCAGATTATGAGCACTTGACAGAGGGCCTTGGCTTCCCACCTTTGGAACACAGCAGTCAGTGGTACCTCAATCAGTATTAGAGTGAATGAATGTGTGGATGCGTGAACAGAGGGACAGGCAGGCAGGTGGGGGGATGAATGTAATAATAATAGGATGATACAGGGATGAACAGGCAGGAGTAAATGTCTGTGGAATAAATAAAGGGATTTGTGATTTTTAAAAATGAAGCTCCCCAATACTTATGGGGTTGAGTGGGAACAGGGACACAACATTTATTGAGCACCTTCTGAGTGTCCATATGATGTATGTACAGGATGTCCCCAAAAATGTATACAAACAATGTCTGTAGATTCCATTACTTTTTTGTTGTTAATCCTCATTGCTGGTTTTTGGGTTTTTGTTTTTTTTTCATTGATTTTTAGAGAGCGTAGAAGGAAGGGGAGAGACACAGAGAGAGAGAGACATCCATATAAGAGAGACACATCAATCAGTTGCCTTCCACCTGTGCCCTGACCAGGGCCCAGGATTGAGACTGTGACCGAGACATGTGTCCCTGACTAGAATCAAACCCTGGATCCACAGGCTGATGCTCTCACCATTGAGACAAATAGGATGATTTTATTAAATTTTTAAAATGAAGTGTATTTTAATAAATACTGCCTTTATAATTATTCAAAGTATTTTTCACATTTTGGAGGACACCCTGTATTTTCTCATTTAGTTCTAAAACTGTATAGCTATGGAGTTGGCTCAATCATTCTGTTTATAGAAAGGGACACTGAAGCTCAGAGAGGTTAATTAGGGGACAGAGCCAAAGATATCAGGGTTCAAACCGAAGTCTGCCTATTTCCTAAAGCCTGTGCCCTCCCCACTGAGAGCTGGGAGGACTGTGGGGGGCCTGGCTTTGTAAATGAGGAAAATGAGGCAGGATTTGACCTCAGGCATCAGCAGTGGGCCACATGTATTGTAACATGAACCAGGGAGCTGTCCAGATCTGCTGTCCTTTGCCCCAGAGGAGCCGCATGGTGAATGGCATGACCCACAGGGACTGGAGCCTTTGGGGCAGCATGTAGAGTGCTGGGAGCCCAGGTCCAGGCTGCCCGTGTTTGAATCCAAGCTCTTTCGCTTTCCAAGGCCATGTTTTTATGCAGGTGACTTAACTTCCTCACCCGTGAAGTTATCACACTGATAATATGGTTGTGAGCACCAAACGAGCTCTGATAGTAGCTGGCTCAGAGTAAGCAGGCCATGGATACAGTGTCTGTGGTTAGAGTCGGCTGTTCCAAGCCCCTTTTCGTGGCTTGTGGCTCCAAACCCAGCAATGCCCCCCCCCCCCCCCCCCCCCCCCCCCAGCATGGCCCTGGAGCAGAAGGGGCCTCGAGGAGGATTTTTGCCAACTGACATTCAGGCGCAGGAGCTGGGATAACGGAGGCCATCTGAACGGGAACTGCATTTTCTCTCTGTGGCTTTCAGGTCACAAGTTCAGGTGGCAGGCTCGCCTTTTGGTTAGTGAAATTCATTCACTCCCCTCTCATGATTAATGACTCCTGAATGCTCAGAGCCACGTGGACCCTGGGGCTGCAGGCTGCAGCTGTTTGACTAATTGTGAAAAAGTAAGAACAAAACTTAAAAATAGGAAGAGAGCCTGGGTAATCTGAGGCCATGAAATGCCAAGGGCTAGCAAACACTCCACAGTCGGAAGGTGCCCACCCACCAGAATGTGCTATTTCTTCCAGGATGTTCTGGTACCTTCGATCCCTGTCATGGGCCAAAAGCCTGGATGAAGTGGGAGTGGGTGGGTGGGGGAGGGGAAGTGGGGAGAGAGAAGTACGCATTATTGAACACCTGCTGTAAACCCAGACTGTGTTTTATTTCACAGACGCTTATACAGACAGCACTTAGAAAGTGCCAGGCACAGTGCTTAGCCCTCTGAAAAACTAACTCATTCAACCCTCGTAACAACCCCATGAGGCAGATTATCAATATTATCATTTTACAGAAGCAGAAAGAGAGGCACAGAGAAGTGAAGAAACTCCCAAAGTCTAATAGCTTCCCAGCCGGCATGGCTCAATGGTTGACCGATGACCTATGAACCAGAAGGTTCCTGGTCAGGGCACATGCCCAGGTTGTGGGCTCGTTTCCTAATGTGGGATGTGCAGGAAGCAGCCAATCTATCTCTCTCATCATTGATGTTTCTATCTCTCTCTCTCCCTTCCTCTCTGAAATCAACTTTAAGAGAAAGTCTAATAGCCAACATCCGGTAATGCCAGGATTCAACCCCTAAACTTCTTACACTTTGGAATGGCTACCCACTGAGATGGGTACTGTTTACCTTCAGTCCTAAAAGCAACAGGAAGGTGGTTACTACGACTCCCCACTTTACAAGGAGGGATCTCAGGCATTGGTAAAATTCTGCATTAACCCCAGGTCTAGATGAACTCAACGCCTGGGCCTCCTCTTCTGTCACTGGGAGCTCACCTGGCCTTATGAGATCACTTACTACACATTTCCTGGAATAATGCACATTTTGTGTCACTTCAAAAATAAATTTTTTAAAAAATATATTTTTATTGATTTCAGAAAGGAAGGGAAAGGGAGAGAAAGATAGAAACATCAACAATGAGAGAAAACCATTGACTGGCTGTCTCCTGCATGCCCCCAACTGGGGATTGAGCTCACAACCTGGGCATGTGCCCTTGATCGGTATTAAACCTGGGACCTTTAGGCCACAGGCTGATGCTCTACCCACTGAACCAAATCGGCTACGGCTATTAAAAAAAAATACATTTTTCATTAGTTGTCTGTTTTGGTAGGCAGTCTCTAGGAATGTGCCCAGTGATCCTTGCCGCCTGGTATCCATGCCTCTATGTAGCCCCCTTCCACCGAACAGGACTGACCTGTATAACAAATAGGAGGCTTCAGACCTCACCTTACATGGCTTTGCAGGCTGGATCATAAAATACATTGGGGCTTCTGCCTTGCTCTTTAAGTCACTTGCTTTAAGTCACAGCCATGTTGTCAGGGCACTCAAGCAGCCCCGGGGAGAGGTCCACCTCTGGACAGACCCACCTGACCAGGACCTGAGGCTTCTCCAACCACCCACCCTAACACACCAGGCATGTGAGTGAATTGTCCTAGAAGTGGGTTCTCCAGCTCCGGTCAAACCTGCAGATGAACACAGCCTTGACACCTTACTGCAGCCTCCTGAGAGACCAGACCCTGAGCCAGAACCACGGCTAAGCAGCACTCGGATACCTGGCCCTCAGAAACTGAAATCATAAATGTTTATAGTTTTAAGCCACTAAATTGGGGGACACTTTATTACACAGCGGCAGGTAACTAATCCCATAGC